>NC_064041.1:6035041-6635041 GCF_932526225.1 Nematostella vectensis | reverse complement strand
TACAGAAGCATGCATATTTTGCAGTTTGAAGGGATTGAATATCTAGGCTATGTGCACACTTTAAGTATGTCAACTGTTTTAGTATTTTTTTTTATATATTTGCATACTCTTAAGTAGTATTCAAATGCCTCCAGCCACTAGAAGCCTGGAGCATTATACATGTTTGTAGCTTGGGTTTGCACAGGGAGTGTGTATGCCTCTTTCAACCAACAAAACTAGTGTTTTCTTAAGAATTGCTGAAATGTAAACATTTTACATATGAAATCTACTGTGTATCCCTTTGGCAAACCCTGGCTATGTACATGATACTGTGTGGATGGCAAGAAGGAGGTGGTGTTCTGTAACCGACTTAAAGAACCTCGAATACTGGAAGACTGACACAAGCTTTATATTTCATATTATTTGTTGTAACTAGTACCTGGACATTGGAGAGGACATGCTGGTACCAGATGAGTTTACTGAAGCTGAAAAAAGATCGGGCATGTGGTGGCGGCAGCTTGTTGCAGGGGGCGGGGCCGGTGTGGGTGAGTTGTAGCAGTCTGTTGTTTATCATAACATCTTGGGGTGTATATATGTCTGTCTATTTTTGTAGCTACTGAGCATATGCGAATAGCTACTATGTCACCAGGCCTTCGGGAGAGAATCAAGCCCAAAACTTTTTTTTACATTAGCTGCTTAGAATTGCAACTAAAAGAAATATCATTATAAAATGTTTGGAAGATTTAGAGATTTTGTGAATAGTTGTTACAGCCCAGGGGGGTTCTTCAGGGTAAAAGTGATAGGGATGCTCTTCGGGAAAATCCAAAAATACCCCAAAATAATACCTGCTCACAAAAAATTACAACCCTTAAAATACCTCAGAGAGATTAAAAAAATACAATTTCTAAGAGAAAGGATACCCCCTAAAAAATTCCTGAGGCCCAATTTTGACCCCTTAAAAATACGACAAGCATAACTATCAGTTCGACATGGGAAGAAACCCCCCGGGTATTACAGTAGCTACTTGCACACCTTGCTTGCTTTTACTGTATAATGTCTTTGTTTCTGTTGTTCTTTCCCTTGAACTCATTGGCACTCTCTATTATCAGTGTCGAGAACAGCCACAGCTCCACTGGACAGGTTAAAGGTTCTCTTACAGGTAGGTAAATATCCGTAGATATTTGGGTGTTTACTTAGATTTTGTATTCTGATGGGGTAGCTTATGCAGAGGGAAAACTTATTTGAGAACAAGAGCTTTTTCAAAATTAAGTCTCTGTATAGTTACTTGTACTCAATGGGGGGCACGTGACCTTTAGGGGTGGCAAATTCAAAACAAAACAATCAAACAGAAAAAAACTCAGAAATGACTGCTCTCGTCACAACAGAGAACAATGAAAAAATATTATATGTAAATGGAACTAAACCCTTTCTGAAAGAAAAGAATTCTGGCTTTTCGTTAGCGCTGGAAAGGTTGCTTTTTGTTTCTGTTATTTTGCTGCTAAAAGCCTCAGCGCGCGGTAGTTTGCCACCCAAACAGTCACATGATCTCTTAACGCAAGTTACCTATTAAAGATGTCTGTCTGTCTTTGTACCTTACTATGGTTATCTTATTAAACCATGTTCTTGACTTGGAAGAGTTGACTGGGTAGATTCACTAGTAGGTAGTCTCAGGTCGTGTTGCATTGTTGGCAGAGTCCGTCCAAAGGGAAACACATCGAGTGCATGTTATAAGAATTTGACTGGGAGTCTACATTCCCTTGCACAACCTATGTGCTTTCTTGATGGTAATGCTATTATTTGGATCCAACCTGATATCTCCTCATAAGACCTGAACGCACAGTTAGCTGAATAGCATTATTTATTCGGATTTTTTTGACGATAAGTGTGTATGAGTAAGTTAGTCTGCTAATATGCTAATGGTTGAAAATTTAAAAAAAAAAAAACAGAACAGCTTAAAAGCGGCAAATCCTTATAAACAGGCACTCGATCGTTCCTCTTTGGACTAGAGGGTGTGTAGAGGGTGCATATTTGAAACTGATTCGTAGATTTTTGGTTACACAATTCTATGAAAGGCTGCTGGGCCCTTGCTTAACACAAAAGTATGTTTGTCATAGCTGTGATGGTTTGGAACTTGGTAGTGAAATAATGGTATATTATGTAGAGTAGTCACCCTTGCACTAATATCTGCAAGTTTTTTTTTTATCTGTAGGTCCAGGCCTCATCAACCAACAGATTCGGCATTGTGTCAGGGTTCAAGATGATGTTACGAGAGGGAGGAATCAAATCTTTGTGGAGAGGAAACGGAGCAAATGTTATCAAGATAGCACCCGAGTCTGGGATAAAGTTTTTTGCTTATGAAAAGGTTTTTTTTTTGTCTTTTCGTTGCTAATTCACTTCTGCTACTAATTTCTTTTAGGAATGAGCAACTAGAAATGCTTTGCACTCTTTGTTTTAGTGTCATTCACGATAAACATACAAAAATACTTTTAAATTTAACAGGCAAAGAAGCTAGTGGGCTCCGACACCAAGGCTCTTGGAGTAACCGATCGTCTCTTGGCCGGATCAATGGCCGGTGTGGCTTCTCAAACTAGCATATATCCACTTGAGGTAGGTGGATATGTTATTGGCAAATTAGAGCTTGGTTTTACTCGGTTTGTAATCGATTATAGGATCCATTTTGTTGTTTTATTTTAATAAAAAGTCTTAAAAGACTTTTTGACAAATGCCAATTGTCAAATAATGACAGTTCTATGACCATAAGTAACCTTCAAGCTTCTCGTTATACTGTACCGAAATGAAGAATAGATGTTATAAAGTAACATACAGTACCAAGAGAGCATAAGATAAGAGAGGGACACTTTGGTATTACCCGCGCGCCATCTCGATTCTGAATCTGGCTATTTTTAGTAGCCACCACTGCGCGTGAGCATTTTTACTCACCCTACCCCCGCGCTTTGGCATGTACATCTTGTTGTTTGCCGCTGTTTTGTGACTTGAAACCGAAAAAAACAACCCTATTTGCACAAATGCCATCGAAAATTTCATTCTGGCATCAAGGATACGGGCAGTTGCGGTTTATTAAGGGGATGTAGTACTTCGAGGATTGCAAGATTTCCAAAACGAGACTTCATTCAAAATCAAGAGCGGAAAACCTCGTGCTTCAATTACCGTTTTCGCTCAAACTCGATCCTTCTTCGTGGTTTCTCGACATTCATTATCTTCCTAATGGTCAAACGAAATCTTTTAGACATTAGATATGATATTGATTTTTGTGAATATTCCGGTGAATTGAGAAGGAATCCAAGAAAAATACATTTCATAAAACTATCCTTGTAGCGAGGGAATGCATTTTTGTGATGATCAAAGCCAGCAAGCTGAAGTATCTGAGCTTTTGTAATAGTGAGAAAATAAAAAGGGGGGATATCATTGTATTTCTTTGATGTTGTTATTATTATATGTTATATTAATATGTTGTTATTATACAAGCTGGAGTCGGGATTTGAATCCAACGCGGTATCACATCTATTTTATTGCTCGTCGGTTTTTTCTTTCTTCTTCACGTGACTTCGTCGCTCAGACAAACAAAAAAGTCAAACTATACAGGGATTTAGCTTCCTGTGAGTATATTTGCCAATCTTGCTTACTTAAGTTAGACTTGTTTTCTTCCTTCGGGTCATTTCACACGATCTCTTTTCATTCCTATCGAGTTGGCAAAACAACAACACGCAACCCGTGGGGGAGTAGGACAAAATAAAAGGAGCATATGCTCACGCTCAGTGGTGGGGTGGTGGTTACTAAAAATAGCCAAATTCGGAACCGACATGGCGCGCGGCTAATACCAAAGTGTCCCCTCTTATCTTATGCTCTCTTGACAGTACCTAATACATAGGTCCTGCATGAAGATGGTGCACACTTTTTTCTGTTCTTGCTTACAAGGTGTTGAAAACTCGACTAGCAATCCGTAAAACCGGCCAGTACCGTGGCTTGCTTCATGCAGCATCCGTTATCTACCAGAAGGAAGGCATCAGGAGCTTCTACCGTGGCCTCTTCCCTAGCCTTCTTGGCATCATTCCATATGCTGGCATTGACTTAGCTGTTTATGAGGTAAGATGCCAAAGATAATGATTGTTTTTATTCCTAAAGAACGCCAATCAAGCCTCCATTTTATGCTGCCGCCCAATTGTGAGTGACACAAAGCATCCATTTCCATCGGCTGATTTAAGCAAGTAACCAGGATATTTCCAATCAGATATTGTCGATAACATATCAGACTTCATTGGTAAACGGTAGAATAAACCGTTGCATTTTCAATAAAAAGAGTGGTTGATCGACATTCCTTAAATACACGATTATGTACGAAGACATTATAGCGTTTATGCTGGGACGTAGAAATTTGTATAATTGTTAGTCCAGCGTATGGTCATATAGCGGTGGGTTCATGTTCTTTTACCGCACCGGAATATCGATGACAGAATGAGCTCAGATGAAAACCGGGGTGAAACTCGCTCCTTTTTCTGGGAGACACAGTATTAAGAACATCGTGGTTAAAGTCACTTAATCGTTTTTTTTTTTTTTTTATCTCAGGCAAGTTATTCTTTTATCCTGTTCTCAAGCAATTGCTTTTCTCTACCAATATGGCCCATCCTCGTATTCTCATTTTGGTTCATTCGCCATTGCAGAAAAAGGGCCATGAACATTTGCATGCTAAGTTGTTTAACTTAGGTATATTAGAATTATCTGGATTTAGCGGTAGTTCAGTGGAGAAAGTTTTGCGTTATGACTTAGGTTTATTCGGTTGGCTTTGGGATAGAGGATCGAGTACGCTATTTACACTGTAAAAGTTCCTAATGGCTGGTGGCGCCACAGGCTTGTAAACTGCTCTATTATAAAATAAAAAAATTACAGCATAAGGCGTGTTTGTGGTGGTTGACATTTGTTGTCTTTTGCAGACCCTTAAAAATTTTTACTTGAACTATCACAAGAACCAGTCGGCAGACCCAGGCGTGTTGGTTTTGTTGGCATGTGGCACAGCGTCCAGTACATGCGGCCAGTTGGCCAGCTATCCACTTTCCTTAGTTAGAACAAGACTACAGGCTCAAGGTGAGAAGTAGAAACCGTTGCCCTGTGTAGGCATTGTAAAGACAGGGGCGTAGTATTCAGCCCTTCTAACAGCCAGTAAATGTAGGAGACATTATCTAAAACACAGGAGAAAATGCTTTGAAAGGGCTTTTTATGGGCCCCCTCCTTTTAAAAATCCTGGCTACGCCGCTGAAAGGCGTATGCGTTGACCGAGAGGCGGGACTCAGTTATTTCTTGTATTTGCTTGGGCCAGACGCCTTTCTACCCATGTATCCTTAGTAAAATGTTAATACTACTAGCAGCTGCCACCAATCCATCCACACGAATTTACAAAATAGAAGATCAAAGCTGCTGTCTTTTTTGCTATGCTTTCCGATTCCAAAGGAAAAAAAAGTGGAAGTATAGCTATTTTCGTCTTGGGCTTTTTCGTTGTAATTTGCTAACATCTTCTTCGATTTTAACCCACAGCTCGCGAAAAGGGTGGTGGGCAAGGAGATAATATGGTCTCAGTTCTAAGAAAAATCATAACTGAAGATGGCTTCAAAGGACTTTATAGAGGACTTGCTCCGAATTTTCTCAAAGTTGCTCCCGCAGTCAGTATTAGTTACGTCGTTTACGAGAATTTGCGGTTGGGACTTGGCGTGGTATAGCTGTTATATTAGTAGACATTGGATGCCTTGGTTCGCCAGCTTCCATTTCCTGGTCAGAAATCATACCCAGAAGACATTGAACGCGTCGATGTGTCGGCTGTTATTTCCTTGTCCGAAGCAATAGCAGCAAATATTAGATGCCTTGATGCGTCGGCTGTCATTTCCTGATCAAAATTCGTACCCAGTAGACATTACTGATCAGAAATCATATCCAAAAGACATTAAACGCCTTGATGCGTCGGCTGTCCTGTTCTGGTCAGAAACAATCCCAAGCAGACATTGAATGGCTTCATGCGTTTTTTTTTTTTTTTTTGTCAAATATCAGCTGTTGATCGGCAACTGGCCAGTATCTCTTCATGGATAACAGAAAGACATTATAACGTTGAACATAATTCAACAATGAACATCAATCAATGCCGTACATGATTTTTATATCAAATAGTTTCTACTACTTGCAGAATAAGACGTTTAGTTGGCTTATCAGGAACATAACGGATTCGGTGGCCTTGCCAACAGGTATTTTTCAGGATTGAATACCAATCCTGCTCTAGAACATACCTCTTCCACTGCGTTTACTTAAATATGTCACCACAGACACTGGGAAGAAACTTTTACACGGAAAAAATATTGTGAGAGGTGGGTATTTTTGTTGGCTTCGCAGAATTGTTACGAGTTCTAATATATCGCGACGGTATTTGCAAACGGTTCGTCTAAACCCAGATATGTCCTGTTGTTGCCGTAGATACTGGACTATTCAAGACGGTTGCATTTGAATTAACTTTGTGGATTTAGCAAAACGAATTCCAAACAAAGGGATAATTAAAAGATGGATGTAAACTGTGTAGAGGGGCAAATAGTGTTTATGATTTAACTAAGCGACGCGCGCTACCGTGATCACCTTGACAGTGCGACGCGCGCTACCGTGATCACCTTGACAGTGCGACGCGCGCTACCGTGGCCACCTTGATAGTTTTAGGAATTAAACACGAGGTTCCGCTAAAAGGGAAAGCTCCCCCCACCCCCGGGCTCAAGAACAATCAGTTATCAATCAGCCGTCATTGAGTCAACATGTCAGGACAATTGCTCTGAGCGCTAAATTCAAACTTCATATTCAAAACCAAAATAAATATCATTCCTAGAGTTGTCCATCTAAAAATGTTTGTATCTATTACAAAATAATGCTATACCAAGCTGCGTGCGCTCTAAAACACGAGAATATCTACCACATCGCGAGAATAATTTATGCGCTAGATGATAGAGAGCGCAAAATTTAAAATTTTGCACCGAAAACGTGAGTGGACAGCAAATAACTAATTTATCAATCTCTTAAGACAACTATTCCAGCCGAATTAGACCCAGAGATAAGCAATTTTACAGGAGACTTGTAATTTGTTACAGCTAGCGTGGCCGTGTTCTGATTAAAATTGCAAATTTGAGCCCGGGGATGGGAGGAGCTTTCCCTTTTATAGCGGAACCTCGTGTTTAAGCCAGTGGCTGGGAGAAGTTCAATATGATAGACATGAACTTGGCTAGCAAATCAACGTGACCAAGTAATGCATCAGCGCGTCTCAGAACATTAAGGAACCCTGGGCCTGGTTCCTGGAAAGTAGAATAACGCTAACCCAGAGATGAATGTCCTTTTTATCCAATCAAATATCGAGATTCATCTCGAGTTAGCGCTTGCCTGATTTCTAGGAGCCGACCCCTGCTAGCTACAGGTCGTTTTAGTTAATCCTGTTAGATTTTTTAACTGTATTATGGTGGCCACGTTAGAGTGCATCATGCACACTTCAATGTTGCTGTGCACTAGCCTCGGAGCACATAATAAAGAAAAGATAAACACAATAATTACACGTGGATAAACGTGTGTTTATGGCTCGTGTGTAATAACCACCGAAAAATACACAATGAAGTTATTTTTCTGAATAAAGGTGCAGAAAGTCTGTATTCTGGCTTTTGCACTCTCGTTTTTTTATGTATGAAATAACAGCTTTCCTTTGTCTTTGTTCATTTTTCTTGCCCCTCCACACTGTTTACTGTATTTTACTATATTTGCAGTTGCATTTTTTCAGAAATACCTAGCTCTTTTCATTTCTTCGTATAACTTTTATAAATGCGTTAAGCATGAATTTTTACAAGCAATCAGCAATAGCCTATGATATTCTTCAAATTACAATGCCCAGTAATGGCACGAGAAGGTTTATTTATTTGATTTTCTCTCAACATTATAGACTATTTATGTGCAAAGTATCCGAAGTACTTTTTATATGTTAACATGTCTCTTTGTGTAAAAAAATGTATTTTAAAAATGTTTTGTTTTTCATCATGACTGCTGTTTGAGTCCAAGTGGTCCAGAATTTAACTGTATCTGCATACCAAAGCATCTTGAATTGTCTGGAATTGCCAATTTCTAGCAAAAATTACTACCTTTCATGATTTATGGCAGCTTTGCTCAATCATATCTCAATAATGGATTATCTTCCAAAAAGCTTATTTTGTAATAAATATCATAGTTCATTCGTAACATTTCACGAAAAGTCGCTGCATCTTTACACGAAGCTACCCTACCACTCGCGCGTGTGACAACGCAAATCTAGCGCGTCCACTACCATTCATTGTTTGGCCACCAAAAAGAGAGTCCGTGATAGTTAGCCTGCTAGCGGGCTTCCACTCGGGCTTATTCGGAAATGTTTTGTTTTCGAATATTGGGAATTCTATGGATCGCACAGAAATCACTTCTTGGCACCCTCGCCCCATTGCAACTCGGCTCTCGCGCGCGCCACAGAATTCCCAATATTCGAAAATAAAACATTTCCGAATGGGAGCTGGCTAGAATTCTAGTGATAGTTAAGAAAGTTTGGTCTTCGCCAACTATCTTAATCGTTTAACAGTAGGTTCACCGTCCGGTCAGGTCCACATCAGGAAAAAACGAGTTTCTAATGTGAGTGTCAAGAAACAGGGGGAGAGTTTAGGGGGTTTAACCATCCCCCCCCCCCATTCTTTTGGCTTCCAGTAAGCCGTATGTAACAAAAAAATACTCCCTCCCCCTTTGTCATTGAGCCAAACCCCAATATGAATTCCTTTTTATATCTATCTTTCTTCCGTTCATGTTTTCAGCAAATATGTGATAAATCTCAACGTATATTGTATAAAAGGGAAATATTGAGATCCTCAATCTGAAAGTAACCCACGTTTTTTTTGCATGACGAGAATAAATCTTTGATATACTTACTTCGGTAGAAGCTTAAACCTGTTTTTTGTTTTGTTTTGTTTTTGTATTATTACTAATGTTATTTCGCCTCCGAGAACTTATGGAGAGATCAAAGCATTTTCTTTTCTTTTTTTTTTTTTTTTTTTTGCCACAATTAGCCATAAAGGCCAAACATTAGACTACTGACTAACTTAGTTGACTGGATTTTTTTTGTATTATTGGAAGCACAATACTAAAGTTATTTCGCCTCCGAGAACTTATGGAGAGATCAAAGCATTTTCTTTTTTACATTAGACTACTGACTAACTTAGTTGGCTGGATTTTTTTTTGTTCGGATCGTTTCATGTCATGGTGAAGAAATCGGAGGAATGCTTTTAAGCCTCATTCTAAAAGGCCTCCAGGGTTCACTTTACAATTCGGATCTTCAATGGTTAAGAAAGCGTAGAAACATTAGTCAGTATTGACAGGGACACAAAAGTCTGTTATTGTTGCATCTGTCTTCGGTGCAAACTATAAATATGAATATAACATGTGTGTGTTAAGAGTCAGAACCTTGAAATGCTTTGTGAATCTTGATCATTCATCAATAATACACCATCAGAGACTTATGAACCTGAACCGTCAAAAAAAATCGAGCAAACGGGGCTGAATATCGTAGTTGCCAAGATTTCTCAAATTTCATTTTATTAAAAATTTGCTTTTATGTCTGGGAAATAAGGGACGAGTCTTTTCTTGTGATAACAGATAGCACCCATATGAAGTCACTGAAGCAAGACATGACTTTTGAGTTTGTCATTGAGTTTGCCGAAGAGGCTCCTGAAATCAAATGCTTCTTTAGTTTCATATTCTGGAAGGCTTGATCACTAAAAGTGTCTTGAAATGAAGAGCTTGTGCGTTAGCATACTGGCATACTGACGAATGCGAAAATAAATCGATACGAAGCTTTTGGTGCAATAGTAAACAATGTCAAGATATTTTAAAGTGGCATCTACTGTTCGATTATAGTCATTAAAGCTAGCGTTTGTTTTTATCACCTATTTCAAAAAAGGTTGAACCCGAAAATCCATTTGTCGTAACCCGCGATGATTCTAGGTAGCGTTTACACAGCTGAATCCTCGTGATTCTTGTATCTGAAAGTCGTGTGGATGATTATAAGAACATAGACAAGAATTCTAAAGCTTTTGAAACCTTTACTTTTATTTGCTTATTTACTTGATGCCCATGATGCACTTTGGGTTACGATACAAAGATTCTCCAAGCTGCAACCTTATTTAAAATAGGCGTATATTTAGTTACACCTCAGGTGAGATTAATAATGCATTAAGATAAAGAAGCACCATTGTTTGAAGAAAATAACGAGTATTTTAACAAAAAAATCGGATTCTTGTTAGCACTTAGAAAAATTTTGGTGAACAATTCGTTCTCTGCTGTGTTGTATATATCAAGAAATTCGACGAAGGAGTAATAGCTTGGGGCGTGTAAAAGTATGTAAATTTGTTTAGTGCGTGTTCATAAGCAGCAACGAATACAATATATCGTTTTATCCATTATACATCATTAGAGACCATGTCACTAAGTGAGCGCAGAGACGAACTAGGAAAGATGTCCACTTTTCTGATTATACTTCTTCTTGGACCGTTTTATACTTCAGGTAGGAAAAACAAACAAACAATCAAACATGGAAAGGGCAATTATGCCTAAAAGCTTGGAGTTAACATGATATGAACCCCGGCCAAGTGAAATCAATAAAAAAAGTAAAAAAAAAAAAAACATGGAGATTAACACAAGATATTAGTCATATCGAAACAAGTATACTACCACTTATCGCATGCACGATAACAGCGTTTACTAACACATCGTGCTACGTATAATCAATAACAATTGTCTACGACCAACGTTTACAATCAAGTGACTATCAAGTGAGATACTAAACTATACAATGTTCCCTATTTATACCAGTTTATATGTAGTTGTTTTCACGATCATCCCTGTGGTCACTAGAATGTTTGAGGTGATGTGAAGACTAGCTATAACCAAGTTCACTTGACCTGACTTTGTTTAACTGTTTTCCATGTTATAGGTTATTTAGCCTGCAATTGATTAAAGTAATCAATGATTCGATGATTTTTATCGATTTGTATTGATATCGATTTTTAACGATTGACTTTTTTAGCCACTTCGCGTTAACCTTTGCCTTTATCTAAGTTTGACACATAACTGTATTCCTTTAGGTGCTACTTGAAAAACAATATTTGCATCAAAATTTTTAAATAACGAGAGAGGGGAAAGAAAGAGAGAGAGAGAGAGAGAGAGAGAGAGAGAACCTTTTTAAAATGTAGGGGAACTAAGAGATGTCGTCACATATTAAAAAAAACATATATTCTCATATTTTATTTTAGCTGTGGATATTGGATGGGTAGAAAGCACAATGACTGTTAATGAGGATAAATTTCTTGTATCTGCGAGAATCTCAAGATCGAATTCTTCAGGACAAAACACCGTAGCGTAAGTAACATTTATATATAAAAAATATCGTCGCCGTGGTATATGTAGATTGTCAAAGTCGATTGGTAGAAAACGTTCCACAGAATTACCGCCATATTAGAACTTTCATGGCAAAAATCTTAGGAATCTCGAATATGAAGTTACACTTTTTTTTTCAAAGAACGTCCAGCCTTAGATTTCACCAAATTTTAAGAACATTGCTAAAGACATACCGAGGCTATGATGAAGGAAAATATTCTGATTCTATAAGTCTGATTTATTCTAAAACGCAGAAACGAACTGGTTCATAATGAACCTTATTTATTGATCATTTGTTTTATTCTCTTCCTAATAATTCATTGGATATTGTATTTTTGAATACTCTTTTCAGCCTTAGAATGCAATGGCCGGTCTCAACCAAAAAACGAGACTTCGTTTTTTAACAATAGGGGTAGCGATGGGTGAGAAATTTAAATTTCAAAGGTCTCGCAAAGGTTTCGCAAACTCTCGGTATCTCGACGTTTTTTTAAGCAAGTCCCAAGTCTCGATTTTCACAATTTTATGGGTCTCAGAGCCTCGCTTTTCACGGTCGGAGTCTAAACGCGTTTTATGTTCTTTATTATTCTCTTTATCATTAAATAATTCAGATAATGCCCACTTTACTTCAGTTGACCAAAAGATTGTTGACAGATCTCCCTGAAAGCAGCACATCTTTTCGTAATTACATGACCCGACTCGACTCGACTCCCGATTGATAATATGTTTACCATTAATCGGTAAATAAGCTACTTTCCGCTATGAAAACTGGATAAAATACCAGCCAAATACTTCTGAAGGAGGCATCAGATATAGAAGCTGAGACGCTTTGTTCTACTTATAAGTCCATGGACTTAGGAATTTTAGCCGAAGATTGGAAACTGGCTAGGGTTTTGCCAATTTTTAAAAAGACGAGAAATATTATCCTAATAACTATAGACCCATCTCCGTTACTACCCATTGTAGCTATTTCAAAGACTCATTTTCCAGCAATTATACGAATATATCCCTACAAACAAACCCTTATCCGCATCCCAATCAGGCTTTCGCCCATGCCACTCGACTGTTACATCAAGTAAAGCTTGATGCCCTACTAGATTGGACGAGCAATATTGACCTGGGCCTCGTAAACCCTGCAGTCTTTCTTGATAATTCTTCCTAGCAAATTATCATGCTATGGAATACGAGACAATACATTAAAGTGGTTAAAAAATTAAAGTCTTACATCCATGACCGGTCTCAACAGTGAAGTGTTAATGGGTGCCTGTCTGATAAGTTGTGGAGTTTCCCAAGGCTCTATTCTTAGGCCTCTTCTTTTTATTATTTTAAGGATGTCTTGAATTTGGGAAAGCCCATAATTGTACGCCGACAATACCACTATTACAATTCCTGTCAGTAAAACAATGCAAAAGGCCTCTTCTTTTTATTATTTATTCTAGAAGTTCTCATGGAGAAGTGAAGTGCTCGAGCTCATAGATTGGTTGGTCATTCAATTGCAAGGGTTAAATCTATATTCTTTTAGATTTGAGTGGGGCGGTTTGCACATTTTCCATAAGCCAGATTTATGCAAGACCCTCTTTACTTTGCAGCCACTTTCTTGGCTAATCATTAACCCTTTGTTTCATGGTTTCTCTGTTTGTTTTATAAGAGAAATAGAACAAAAACAAATTGTTTGTAGTCTTTATTTTATTAAACAATAGAAATTATTTAACAAAGGCATTGTATGTCAAGAAAAGGAAAGGTGAAGTTTGATAACCATAACAAGCAATCTAATTAGATGTAGAGGGGATGTGCAGTCATAGATATTATGGGAAGTAAGTATATTTTAAAAAAGACTACTTTTTGGTGGTTGAGTGGGAGGGGCACAACCCGTGTGCCCACCCCGAGCTGCATGTCGGTACATACCCAGTAAGCTATTTGGGTCTAAGTGAAGGCCATGATAATAGCTACTGAAAAGATTACTGCTCATGTATTAACATATAGTGAACTATACAGAATTTATGATTTCCTGCTTCTTCCTAGCAATAGCTTCTGCATGTAAGTACACTGCAGTATTCACTGAAGCCCACTGATTTCTAAAGAATCTCTGTGTCTCCTCTGTGGGTGTGATGTAGCAATCAATTTTGTTTTATTTCTTGGGCACTAATTTGCAATCATAGTTATAGTTCTGGACTGGACATTTCTGTGTAAAAAATAGACTCTAAATATAAAATATTGCAAACCCAGTATCAAAAAAAAAATTATGTCTGATATTAGAAGGGCCGAGAAGCGGGGCAAAGAAATGAGATTATTCGGATTGATTTTACATTTCCCTTTATACACAAGTCTCATCAAATAACACAGAGATCTACTGAATGCTTATTATTAACCCGTCATTTTAAGAATTCGGTTGGTTTGTCTTCCCTTTATAAAGTTATTTCGCCCAATTGCGTTTATAAACCGTTACAGTACAATCGTCAGGTAATGGTATTTGGGCTGTTTGAATACCTTTCACTTTGCCCTTAGGCGAGGGGCTAGTTTAATTATCCGAGTTCTTTTATTATCAAATGACAAACTTCGAAAGCCATGATAAGCAAACCCCGTAAAACATCGTATCATCAGTCGTCATATTTACCAAATAATTCTTTGATATCTCCATCGTATTCGCGGTATAAATCGAAGAAGGAGCTTTCAACATTATCGGAAACACAAGGCAAGTGCGAAAAATTGTCGTTTTCCCAGACGCGGTCACTTCCATAAAAGGAAACTAATATATTCCTTATTTGGAAAACCTGCACGATTCTAGTCGTTTTTAGGGCTGCCGTTCCGCAGGTGCTTCGCAAACTTTATGAATTGTATTCAGAAGAGAAAAAAGTGACTGTGACCATCTTTAGTCAATGGAGAAAGCTTCTGAAAAGATACTAAAATTCCTCGGTACCAGACCCCTAAAACGACAACGGTTTCTTTATATGTTACAAATATAAGAGAATAATGGCTAATTGCCAAAAAAGCAAACCCTCAACAACAGCAAATAGGCTTATAGGCTCGAGATATAATATACAAAGTATGTCTGAAAATACTTTATGTACACTTTTTTTTTTTATAAGAACGTCTAATTTTCAATTGAGGCTCGGCCGTCCTTTTTTGGGGGACATTTTAACCCATTGACTTCTGGCTATTTTTAAGCTGAATTTCCAAAAAAAAAAACAGACTGAAAACAGATACCTCCGTCCTATTTTTTAGTTTTATACAGCCCGTCAAAGTCAAACAACACTTTTCCTAGTCAGCGGTATCCTAACTTTCCAGCAGTGCTTTGCGGTCCCATTTTTAATCTCTTGTCGCTGTGCTATACGAGCACAAATTGATAGTTGCTTGTGTTTTTCATAAAAAATACAGCTATGAGTATATCGGGAAAGTGTCCTAGGACATTATGAAGTCTATTGGGGCATAATTGAGTGCTGTGCTTATGGATATTAGCAAGCAAAGGTGGATTCATGGTGATTTTTTCTTGTTTGGCTTTGCCTGGATAAGAAAATAATTTTCCAATGAATCACCACAGCTCTCCTAAAAGCTGTCTTTTCCGAAACCAAATTGATTCCAAAATTGTTTACACTGCTATTCTGGGTCTGTATCACCTGGAATTAATTTGCTTGGCTTTGGTGTGAAAAGACCGTCTGACTTGCCTTCCCCTCGTGAATTTTCCCCCGGATCTCCCAGAATGCTTTGAAATCATCAAGCAACAAGTGGTTTCACAAGCTTTCGAGGAGTGGACATTGTGTTTTAATACCATGGAAATGGACCTGGAGGATCAGAATAATGATGTCTATCTGTGTCTTGAGCTGTGTTTGCTGATCTCTCTCCCTTGTGTGGTATTTTGAGCATTTTGTTGACAGGGGTGATCATGTTTTTTTCCTTGTATGATTTCAAGTTTGTCAAAGAACCCGAGCTATTATTTGGCTAAAAAGTAGTTGCTATCACCTTGGTCAGATGCATATCTTCAAGACCATTTATCCCTTAGACTGATGCCTGAGTATCTTCATCTTGTTGTGTTTATTTAGCATTTATGAATTTTTTGGATTGTGGGTACTTTCCAAAGCCAGTACAGGCCGGTTGAGGGGTCAATGTGTTATAAAACGCACCCTAAAAATTATGTCTGCCTCCCTGCCTGAGAACAATGGCTTTTTGTCAAGTTTTGGCGTATACAACAGTGTATGTAAATTCTGGTTGATAGACCAACAAGCCTCATTAAGTTATGGCTGATATTCTAGCAAATAATTTTTATTTTAAAAAGCCACAGGGAGCCAAATTTATACAACTTTTTGCCTTTATAAATTCAAAGCATCAGTCTCACTTTTGATATTTTCCCTCCATATTCACCGTCAAAGTACTCTTATCACAAAACCTTGCGGGAATCTGGTGGTTTTTAGGGCATTTTTTTTAACACAATTCAGACTGGGGGGTGGGGCTCTTTAAGCTCCCCCTCCGAGGAAATTGCTATAACTTCTGAACCATAGAAGCTAAGAGGAGACGCTCCATGTTACCATGACAACCGTTTTCTCAAAAGATAGGTTTCCCAAAAACTAAAAAGTAGTGAATTTTTTTTATATTTTGGTCCGGTTTCTCAGATTTAAATGCCTTAATGGGAGGGGGAGGTAAATTTTGCTCTCTCAAAGCTGTTAAAAATGTCACTAGATTTTCACTGAAACACAGAAAATGAAAATAGTAACAACTACTCTCTGAACCGAATGGTTGTCTATCCCTGCTTCAGTTTTTAGTTGTTTTACCATGATTTTAAACATAAATAAACCTAATTTTTCTGATAACTGTTACACTAAAAGAGACATGATTTTCGCGGTCGTTCCTTTTCGTAACCTGACATATAATTCAATGAAATATTATTATGATCTCACATATATATTTCTTTGCTATGAAAAGACCTATAAAACATTATCAAACCTAGAATTGCATATAAATAAAAATCTTTTTAAATAAAATACTTTTTTATCCTGCACTGGTTATAGCACCTTAAAATGTTCCTTTTTGTAACATTTAAGCATTTTCAGCGGGTCCAGGAAAAAAAAACAAAAAAACAATTTCTTCTACGTTCTTGTTAACTTCTTGGACATGTTCCTCACCAATATTTGATCTCTTTTATACATGCATAAGCAAAAAGATCCACCGCTTCATTGGGTATTTATTTCAAATCTCTCAGGCCGGATAGAAACTGCCAAAATTTGAGTATTTTTGGATTCGCGTCTGAGGCCAATTTCGCTCGAGGTTTCTTTATAAATCGTTTATATTTAGGTGAAATGTAACCAAATTTTGAGAGAATCTTACTTAACTATCCTTCTATGCGTACAACGAGTTGAGCCTCAAGCGGAAGAATTCGATCGATTTTACGCTTTTTTGTGAGGTGACTTTAACTGCGTTAAATTTGAATGTTATGATTGGCACGGGTCACCATAAAGTCCATTCATCTTAGCACGGTCTTGAAGCCTCGAAAATTCTACGCAAATCAAAGCAGGTTAGAAAGCTAGGAGGGGTATGCTAAAGTCCAGATAGATGATATATCCCGACGATACAGCGTGATTTCGGTTTTTCTGTATTTTTGTTGGCTGAAACCTAAAGGGTGTTCCTTTTTGTAACATTTCGCTCTTTAACTTTAAATAGCATCGCCAATTTTTAAGTTGGGTTTATTTAGTTTTCACCATCCAATATCTGCTTAAAAATCTTCCTATGGATTTATTCGCTATGATTTAATGATGTTCCTGATTGAAAAGGGGTGAAGTTGAAAAAATGTTACGAAAGGGAACAACGATGAATCTGTGAAAGAATAAATGAATCAATGAATGAATAATTAAATAAATAAATAAATGAATAAATGAATAAATAAATAAATAAATAAATAAATAAATAAATAAATAAATAAATGAATGAATGAATGAATGAATGAATGAATGAATGAATGAATGAATGAATGAATGAATGAATGAATGAATGAATGAATGAATGAATGAATATATATATATATATATAAATGAGTGGGCAACCACGAAACAGGCTTGTAGAGATGAAACGGTAGTTCGCGTGTTTTTTTCCTACAAACCAAGATATATCCCGCTCTACACCTTTGTATTGAGCACTGTTATATGCCCCCTCCTCATTTTAGTACATACAATAATATCTAGTATAGTTATTTATGTTTATATATTATTATAAAAAAAATATTTAAGTCATAATCTATGTATATTTTTTTAAATTTTATATATGTACGTTATGTAACTCTAAACAGAAACTTTAGCTACTGTAGCAAGATTGTATTTTAACTCTTTCCTTTTTTTTCAACTCATGTTAATGACATACCTCGAGCATACCTCAAGCTCGAAAACAAGCTTGGGCCCCGTTGTTAAGAGACCAGAGAAATTTGACAAAAGTCTCATGCTCGGATTCCGAAATCGGACAAAAGTCTCGGATCGGATTCTGAAATGCGCGTCTCGGCGCCTCGGCAAGTCTCGGATTTACCCATCGCTGCCCCTTGTAATTTATGCTCCACTTTAGTTCGGTTTCTTTATTGTAATGTTGTGCCATTCATCATCTCTAATCTTGTACACTCACAGAGTTTCTACTAAAGACATCACAGCTGAAGAAGGAAAAGATTATGGAACAACCGTCGAAAACGTCGTCTTTAGAGATGGTGACAGTGAAAAGTCATTTACTTTCGTCATCTTCGATGACGATGATGTTGAAGAAACTGAAACTTTTCAACTGATTCTTAGTTCAACTGATGCAACAATAATTTCATCTACTATTAATATCACAATTAATATGGACGATAAAGGTGAGTAGTACAATACCGTACCATCATATACCATACCATGCCATGCCATACCATACCATACAATACCGTACCATACCATACCATACCATACCATACCATACCATACCATACCATACCATACCATACCATACCATACCATACCATACCATACCATACCATACCATACCATACCATACCATACCATACCATACCATACCATACCGTACCATACCATACCGTACCGTACCATACCATACCGTACCATACCATACCATACCGTACCGTACCATACCATACCGTACCATACCGTACCGTACCATACCGTACCGTACCGTACCGTACCGTACCGTACCGTACCGTACCATACCACACCACACCATACCGTACCGTACCGTACCGTACAATACAATACCATACCGTACCGTACCGTACCATACCATACCATACCATACCATACCATACCATACCATACCATACCATACCATACCGTACCGTACCGTACCGTACCGTACCGTACCGTACCATACCATACCATACCATACCATACCATACCATACCATACCATACCATACCATGCCATACCATGCCATGCCGTACCATCATATAGCATACCATACCATACCATACCATACCATACCATACCATACCATACCATACCATACCATACCATACCATACCATACCATACCATACCATACTATACCATGCCATACCATACCATACCATACCATACCATACCATACCATGCCATGTCATAAAATACAAAACAATTTTCCTTGTTCTGTTCGGGACTTGTTCGGTTGGCCGTGATGTCATCCTCGGGGACCCAGGGCGACGCGAAGACGAAAGAAAAAGGGGGAAAAGACGTCATTTCCTCCTCATTCTTTCGCCCGCTTCCTGTATCCCCGATCCCTACAACTCCCTGGGTCCCCGAGGATGCCGTGATGCTAAAGGGGCTTGGGGAATAGCCAAGGTGACGTCACATTACTAGCCACACGAAACCTTAAAAGTGGCATAGGAAATAAAAAAAAGAATACCAGAGTAACTACGTTTACGTACTAGAGAGTACAACCACATACTCTCTTGATACCTATTACGATTGTCTAATATTTTAGGGGTATTTTCTTTGCCTGAACGTCACACAAATGGCTTGAGAATCGTTATACCCCGATACTATCCCAGTCAGCATGAATGTGCTTGTTACTTGGTAAAACTCCGCACCCTCAAGAGAGACATAAAACAAAAACAGTGCATTCGAACACTTATATGTCTGTATATGACTGTACATTTAGATTATATTTATTTCATAAATAATTAGTATATTATATTGATATTATATACTAGTAATACAATTTTTTTAACAAATTATTTTATTATACATTGTGCTCACTGTCGATTTTGATTGGCTAAGAGCGCGCGCTTTATTTTGAGAATCACGCAAAATAAGTGAATTATCAGCTGGCAGATTGGTGATTCAACGCGCGCAATGCATCTTAGGCCTAGGGCGCGAAGATTCGATTGTGAGAAGTGGCGGCCTTTGTTTCTGCAAATCGAGTCAATGTATAATAGAACAATTATTGAATTCGGTTGTAGTGATCCTCATCCTCATCCTTATCCTCATCCAATAATTCTTCAACATTATTTCAAAATCGTAAAAGCACTGTGTCTTTTGGAAATTTCTTTGAGGATGTTACTGAGAATTTCGAGAGAATGGCCTGTTAAATAGCGCGGATTCTATTAAATTATTTTGTCTTTGGACGATTTACGTTTCCGTCGGCCCGCCGGAAGTAAGGGACGGGCCATTATAAGTTAAGGGGGCGGGGGGGGGGGGGGGGGGTAAGAAACAAAAAAAACATATACGATGAAAAGCCTGAAAAAAATGCATGCAGCCCAATCCAGACAAAAAAATAACTAAACGACTAATTAGACCTTCCCCCACCCCTTTCACTTTTCCAATGGTCCGTCCCCATGGTAACAATGACGCTTCTCGGTCCCTGTCTTTCCGTCCCTATGGTGACAATGACGCTTCTCGGTCCTTGTCTTTCCGTCCCCATGGTGACAATGACGCTTCTCGGTCCTTGTCTTTCCGTCCCGATGGTGACAATGATGCTTCTCGGTCCTTGTCTTTCCGTCCCTATGGTGACAATGACGCTTCTCGGTCCTTGTCTTTCCGTCCCTATGATGACAATGACGCTTCTCGGTCCTTGTCTTTCCGTCCCTATGGTGACAATGACGCTTCTCGGTCCTTGTCTTTCCGTCCCCATGGTGACAATGACGCTTCTCGGTCCTTGTCTTTCCGTCCCTGAAAGGGAAAAGGAAGCCCCGCATCATCCTCTAGTGCGTCAGGTTATTTATTGATCAATCGCCACTTTTTTCAGCCAAGTTCAGTATCGAACCGAAAGGGTCGATCACCGAGGGACAAGTGTATGAGGCCGTTATTATCAGAGAGCAGTGCGAAGGTTGTGACGCAACAATAGAATTGAAGTAAGTAGTCAGATTTTTTTAAGAAGTCACCTGGGGGGAGGTGCAGCTTTAACTGGAGGAAGGGGATGGCGAGTATTTTTTTTTTATTTTGCAAGAAATAATTGTCATATTATTAGATTCTTCTCCATTTGAATGCGCTGTTTAAGGAGGGATTTTGCAATGTTCTTATAAAACGGTAATAGTCTCGTTGTGTACTTTTTTGTTTATAACACGCTGTGACGTCATCTGTGCATCTAAAAAGAGGACAGACGCACGCAAAAATGCGATCTATTTGTGAAATAGTGAATGGACGCATTTAAGCAAACAGACAACATTGTTTATCTAGCCTTTTCCCATATTCCTGTTGTCGACCTTATTTGAAATAAGTTTACACTTAGAATTGGACTGGAATCGGTTTTGCCTTAGTTTCAATAGGCGGCAAAAGAAAACTGTTCCTCAATAACCAGGTCTTAACACTGATTCTAAACTGAACTTTTATAATAAAAAAACATATAACTTCAACAGTTTAGGTTGGTTCTCACTAGGACGCAAGCGCAAGCGTAAGCTCAAACGGAAGCGCAACACAAGTGAGAATCGGTCAAACACAAGCGCAAGCGCAAGAAAATCAAGCAGTTGCGTTTTCTTGCGCTTCCGCGTGCGCTTATGTTCTATTTAAAATCGGAAAACTACGTGCCTTCCGCTTACGCTTACGTCCAAGTTAGAACCAACCTTTAAGCCATTTTGTGACAGATAGAAATGATTTAAATAAAGTCCATGATGATTGACAAACTTAAATCTGCTATCCTTGGTCTTCCAAACCAACTCAAAACATCAAAAGGAATCACACTTTTTCCGGTTTAATCAAGGTCCGATTTCCATACTTTTATAATCACACGTTAATTGGCCAATCAAAATGATAATTCGTCTCATATGATCTTTCTCTATGAGCCGGTCGGTTCAAGTTACCTATTGACATATCTTGACTTATCTGTGTTTTAAGTTATGCAGAAGGATGGTTTATGGCGCAAAGGTTCTTGGGTTATTGCGTAACTTTGTCCATATCGCAAGAAAAAGTTGCATTTTATGATTGGACTACCATATACTGCACAAAGCGATTTCCAGATGAGATTCCATGATACGATATGGGGAGAAATTCGCAAAGGCCATTTGGGTATTGCGCAAGATTTTGCAGTAAAAAGGATGTCGTGTTGTCGCTAGTGCTTATGCATTAGTATCAAAGTATCTTCACCGATTTTCCTAACTCTAAATCCACAGGTGTACTGCAACCGGTGACACGGCTACTTCTGGTACAGACTTTACAGTGGTAACCAATGAAGTGGTCACATTTACGAAGTATAACAGCACCATGAAATGCAAGGTACCTACCATCAACGACAGTCTCGTGGAAGGAGAGGAAAAGTTCAAGATAAGTATTTCATCCAGTAGCCCGATCGCCGAAATAGGACTACCAGAGCACACAGCCACTATCGAGGACGACGATAGAGGTAACGTCAAAAAAGGACGGGAAAGTTGTTTTAGGTGAGACCGTATGGGGCCTAATAAACGACCAGTCCCAATCACGATCACGACCGCAATCGCGATCAATACCACGATAGCAACCAAGATTAGGACCACAATCACGATCAATACCTCGCCGCAATCACGATCAAGACCACGACCGCAATCACGATCAATATCACGACAGCAATCACGATCACGACTGCAATTACGATCAATATCACGACCGCAATCACGATCACGACCGCATTCACGATCAATACCTCGACCGCAATCACGATCAATATCACGACCGCAATCGCGATCAATACCACGACCGCAATCACGATCAATACCACGACCGCAATCACGATCAATATCAAGACCGCAATCGCGATCAATATCACGACCGCAATCGCGATCTATATCACGACCGCAATATCACGACCAAAATATCACGATCAATACCACGACCGCAATATCACAATCACGACTGCAATCGCGATCACGACCGCAATCACGATCAATATCACAACCACAGTGAGCATAGCCATGTCAGAGATCATGACCGCAATGATCACAACCGCAATTACGATTATCATGACCGCAATCACGGCCGCAATATTACAACCGCAATCACGATCACGACCACAATGAGCACATAACCATGACTGAAATAATGACAGCAATAATCACGCGCGCAATCACGATTATCATGACCGCAATCACGGCCGCAATAATCACGACTGCAATCAAGATCATGACCACAATGAGCATATAACCATGACTGAAATCATGACCGCAATTATCACGCCCGCAATCACGATTATCATAACCGCAATCACGGCCGCAATAATCACGACCGCAATCACGATCATGACCACAATGAGCATATAACCATGACTGAAATCATGATCGCAATTATCACGCCCGCAATCACGATTATGATGACACCTATCACGCTCGCAATTACGATCGCGAACTTCTTTACAAAAAGACTTTCTCTTATAGTTATTACAGAGTTCGTGGGACCTGCCACCCGTACTGTCACAGAAGATGTTGGGAAGGTTACTCTAACTGTAAAACAGACTAGAAATGGACCTTATGATAAAACTTTAACAGTAGGGTAAGTACATGGTGAGGGGGGGGGGGGAGGTACACCTGCGGTTTAAAAATCTCTCGCCTGTAAATCGTGTCATTCCCGCTAAACTTCGCCGACTGCATTATTACTTGGCCGCGATTGCTGAACAAAATTCGGGCAGTGTGCGGACCTGCCTTAATATGCCTATGAGAAAGAGGCTAACTGGAGTAGGATATCGAAGTGGTTGCCAAGCCGTCTTTCCTCTGCTACTCATTTCGCGTTTGGCTTGGCCTCGATGCCATGCAGGGCTCTTCAAGGAACCTATGACGCCCGGTTCTCGGAACTCCCGAGTTTTCAGGCCTGAAAAATCGCTTTTGCGCTAACGTCACTTGAAGGGAAAAAAAGGCAAATTTGACGCCCTCAATCATGTGTATATGCTTATGCAAAATACCTAGTTTCATTTTTCGGGGTCCGGTATCCATCTAAACGCGCGCTCTGATTGGCTTTTCTACGATCCTACGATCTGAAGTTACGCGGTGGCTAATATATGCAGATAGGCGCTTCAGTGGTTTTTACCAAAGCTTACACGCGGACTTGTCGCGCAGTCGCGATGTCGGTTGGCGACAACCTTTTGTCAATATATTATACACTCTCCCGTTGTTTGTTATGTAAACATTCTCGAAGATTAGGTGCCATGCGCAAAATAAAATACATCATATTCATAGAACTAAAACACAACCGCAAATAGCAAAACATGTTAACAAAACATGTTCACAAAACCTCAAAACGCATTCACGAAACTAGAAACGCATACGCAAAAGCCATAAACCTGAAGATGTCATCTCATGATGTGTTACACGGTACTTGCAATGCTTGCCACGCGAGTAGATAGAGAAGATTCAAAACAGCGTACGTGCACAATAAAAGACCTCCATTTTTTTACCTGTCTTGTTTTGCTTTGAAAACTTTACCCTTCGCAGTGGCACCGTTCACGTAAACTTCCCGGTATGGTTTTCCCGCCGATCTAAATGGTGCCGGTAAAACCTGCAGCATTTAGAGGCGACCATCTCGCCCCTCAACCAATTAAATTCATTATCTTGACAGCTAGCTGTCATTCAGTTTGACATGCTGCTCGCGAGAATTGTAAACAAACAGTCACACTCAGTGCAAGATTTCACTACAAGTTGCTCATGTTTTTGGATGTTTAAGCTAATATCTTACCTTTTTTCGCTGGAAATGCAAACCTTGCAATAAGTTTTACGGGCCCGTTAAAGCCGCATTGTCACCAGTTTACTTCCGGTCGATTACGTAAAAATATCCGATTATTTTAAACGGAAAACTCGAAAAATATTTCAAAATATTGAAAGCAGTGTGTCTATTGGAAGTTTGTTTGAGAATGCGATTGATAATTTAGAGCGGATGGCCTGTTAAATATCTCGGATTTTGATAGATTATTTTGTTTTTAAACGGTTGAGATTTCCGTCGGACCTCCGGAAGTAAACTGGTGACAATGCGGCTTTAATTACCGGGAGTTTTGAGAAACGGGCCCCATGCCCGAAAAGTATCGATTTTCGCGGGCGCCAGCTACGAATAACTACAAATAAGGTCCCCTTCCTAGCGGTACCTAAAGGGGGATCCAAGGGGTCCAAAGCCCACCCTGATCGTTGCAGAGAAGTGAAATTACGCGGGGAACTATTAAATAGACTAATTTAACTAGTCGAATTGTTAAGAAAATGATAGAGTTATGACTTTTGTGTGTATTTAGATTGGATTTATAAAGGTCTAGTGACCTATTTTCCGGAGCCTAGGAATAGCTGAAGAATTAGAGAAAAACAATCCTAGGTCGATGATTATGTTGGACCCCACCCTTTGCTTCTCTCTTGACACACGCTGTCTTTACGACACTCGTAAATCGCGCGCTCTGATTGGTCAAGAATCCACGTGTTATAAC
The DNA here is from genome assembly GCF_932526225.1 of Nematostella vectensis. Classification (NCBI taxonomy): domain Eukaryota; kingdom Metazoa; phylum Cnidaria; class Anthozoa; order Actiniaria; family Edwardsiidae; genus Nematostella; species Nematostella vectensis. The sequence goes on along the minus strand of NC_064041.1, from coordinate 6,609,815 downwards.
ACGTCGGCTGCGTCTTGTTGCGTTCTTTTTTATCCATGACACGCTGTGACGTCATTTGTGCATGTATTAGAGGACAGACCCATGCAAAAATGAGATATATTTTTTGTAAAGAATGGTGATAATTAAATATGATAATAAAACCAGCATTAACAGTATATACTTGTTTATTTCAGATTCTACACTAGAGCAGGCACTGCAGGAGAATTAGATTACAAGAAACTTACTGGAGCCGCAATCCATTTCCCCATGGGAACCACACAGAAATCTTATGATATCGAAATTAAACCTGATGATATCCCAGAAAACACGGAACAATTTGTAGTAGAATTGGGTTTCAGTCCTATAAGCTGGGACGGAGGGATGCAAAAAGCAGGGAGCCTATCAGCGATAACGATTTCCATAACCGATACGGATAAAGGTGATGATGATGATGATGATGATGATATTAGTAACAATAATAATAGCAATGATGACGATGAATAAACGGCCCCTTGAAAAAACACCGCACAGATGGATCGCGAGGATTTATTTAAGAAGATACCACCTTACGATCTTACGAGCAGGGAAAGCTAAATGGATCAATATTATCTCAACAGCAACATTCACGTTTGCGGAAGCGACCTATGAAGTGGCAGAAGAGGCTGGGACACTCGATGTGATGATCAAACAAGAAACTGCAACCGAGATGAACATTGAAATCAAGTATGACATATACGGGAGTAGAAATGCCCTCCTTAAGATACAGTGGAAGCATGCTAACGCAAGCCCTCAAGGGAAACTGAATTAGACCCGAGTTAGAGGGAAGCTCGAGAATTTGATTGATTCGGGCTTAAAATATTATGGGTTTACTACATTTTATGGGTGCCTAAGTACCCCCGGGATCTTTAGATAAATCAAATTTTCAGTTTTGTTGGACCCCTCTCCTCGTCATTCGTAACATTTAATAAGATGTGAAGAAAAGGAAAACCCAGGGTATTTTCTCTGACGTGACGGGCGCATTCATTTGTGTGATTATCTTGGTAATTTGCCACCCAGAAAGGTCACGTGTTCCCCTAGCGCCATACAGCCCCTTTTTGTTCGCTTAAGGTGGGGGGGGGACAAGGGGGGGGGGGGCAAAAGAGCCTTAGGAAGTGATAGGTCTGGGTGTGCCACGCCGAAGGTCACGTGTTCCCCTAGCGCCATACAGTCCCTTTTTGTTTGCTTCAGGTGGGAGGACAAGGGAGGTCGAAGGGGGGGGGGGGGGGCAAAGAGCCTTAGGAAGTGATAGGTCTGGGTGTGCCATGCCGAAGGTCAACCCCGGACTAATAACCTTTGACACCTTTTACTCGAAATTAGGCGCGTAGTGTTCTGCCCTCATTTCACTTTTGATTCAAAAAATGCCGCCCTAAACACCTTAGAAATTCTAGATACACAAAAATGTTACACCATTTGGCCATTCCGTATTTTAATCGTGCAGGAAAATATAGGAGAAAAGACCCTGGGCTCTTGGCTGCCAAAAAAATGCGAATGATAGAACTCATCGTACTTGTAAACTTACATAAACTTTCCGGAGGATGGGTATATTATTTCCATCTACTATTTCTACAGGGTGGTAATGACTGGCGGGAACATCCCCAAGTTTTTCAAGTCAAGTGGTATGGGGAGCGAGTCAAGAATGCGTGGTCACAATCAAGGACATGGATAAAGGTAAGGCCATATAAACTAGAGAAAGAGCAACAAACAACAGCCCGACCAGGGACAATGATGATGATGACAATGATGATGATGATGATGATGATGATGATGATGATGATGATGATGATGATGATGATGATGATGATGATGATGACGACGACGACGGTGGCGGTGGTAGTGATGGTGGCGGTGGTGGTGGGTGGTGGGTGGTGGCGGTGGCGGTGGCGGTGGCGTTGGCGGTGGCGGTGGCGGTAGCGGTGGCGGTGGCGGTGGCGGTGGCGGTGGCGGTGGCGGTGGCGGTGGCGGTGGCGGTGGCGGTGGCGGTGGCGGTGGCGGTGGCGGTGGCGGTGGCGGTGGCGGTGGCGGTGGCGGTGGCGGTGGCGGTGGCGGTGGCGGTGGCGGTGGCGGTGGCGGTGGCGGTGGCGGTGGCGGTGGCGGTGGCGGTGGCGGTGGTGGTTATGATTATGATGATAATGATGGCGATGGCGATGACAATAGCAATAATAACTTAGGTCATATAAGACGTTTTCTGACAATTCTGTGAGGAATAATGATTTTTAATGACTAATAAAACGGCTGCATAGTTAAGATATTTACTTTGTCTTTTCCATTTGTAACTTTAACTTCTAGTAACATACCAATTCAAGCAAACAGCATTGACAGTAAATGAGGATGTTGAAGCGGTCACGCTAGAAATCGAGCGCACAAACCCGGCTCCGAGCGCAGCTGTGGATATAAAGGTCACCACGAGCGACGGTTCAGCTGTCGGCGGGGAGGACTTTACGGCTTTAAGCGCGCAAATTGTCAACTTCGGCACGAGTGATAGGAAGAAAACTATCAGTATCCAGATCACAGATGATACTATCGTCGAAGCAGCGCAGAAGTTTAAGGTTGCCTTATCCACAGAGGTATCTGACATCCGCATAGGAACTAGAAACGAGGTTGAAATTACCATCATAGATAACGACATCAAAGGTAAGAAAGGGAGGGCGTTGACATATAAAATGTAGTAAAGTCTACCTGCCTGCCTGCCCGCCCGCCCGATTTCAAAACTAAATCATGTTTGCTCAAATGTCCAGTCCAGTATTATTAAAAAATATTGGAGAGAGTGGGCGTTAAATAGAATTGAGTATTTGTCTTTTCTGAACTGCACAATGCATCTCTATAGGCTTAGAGAGCTAGAGAACTTTCTTTAGCAAGCTTATGAATCTCTTACTCTCTTGAGTACAATGACACATCACATGTATTAAATTCATTCAACTGAAATAGGGGACAAGTATCAGTCTTAAGCAAACACAAATATCTATTAATAATACTTAATGCTTTCAGAATCGTTTGGCTTTAAGTCACCGACGCTAGAAGTCAATGAAGGTGCAGGGACGGCGGACATTGTTGTTACAAAGGCCAATGCAACTCAGTCGGTTACGCTTAAAGTCAAGTAAGTTTATAGGCAGCTTGAACTTAACAGATCACGTGAAATTTTGGATGGCAAACTAGCGCGCTCAGGCTATTAGCGACAAAATAATAACAACAAAAAGCAACATTTTTTGCCCTTACGAATTAGCCAGAACTTTCCTCGTCAGATTTTGATTGAATGGTTTAAATTTTTTTTCGTGTCGTTCTCTGTCGTAAGTGCGTAATAATTTCTGTGTTTATTTTGGGTTGAATTTGCCCCTCAAAAAGTCACGTGATTAGTACGTGAAAATCGCCTATTGGCTCGGTGAACTTAAATTAGATCAATTGAAAATAGTTTTTTTTGGAAGAAAACGTTAAAATAATCACCCACGATTGAAGTTGAATACCTGATTAACGATATTTTAATAAAAGCATTTTAGTTGCTTGAATAAGCCGATAAAAATGGATTCTTTGAGTGAGTCGGAATTAAGCGGGAGCGTAAAATAGTGGCTGTTTTCCCTTTTTTCCTTAGCGTTACAATTACGGATGGAACCGCCATGATGGGCGCCACAAGCCCTGCCGACTATAGGAGACAACCACCTTATATAGAGATAATTTTCGAGCCTGCGGACACATCTAAGACCTTAAGCATCCCACTGTTTGACGATGATATAGTGGAACTTAACAAAACCTTCACAGTTACTCTCACGACGAATGAGGCCAGAGCGAAGATTGGTGACCACTCCGTGTTGAAAGTCAAGATCGTCAATGATGATAAAGGTAATTCTAAAACTGAATACACTATTTTTTACAAGAACTTGATGAGGAATAGACAAGGTTCACACAGCAGCAAAATATTTTGTAAACAGGCCCGTACCCATGGGAGGGAGGGGGGGTACACTTCGGCGGAAAGTCCACTTCCGGTTCGCAATAGACGTGCTATTTGCTTACAAAACTATAAAGCATAAGCAAATTAGATAGATCTATATCACCCTGGCATTTCTTAAATCTATAAAAACTTAGCAAATCCGATAATAATAAACGTCCCGTGGCATAAAAAAATCCCTTTTTTCAGATTCTTATCAGAGTTGTAGCTGAAAAATAATATCAAGGAAGTAAAGTATATTTATAAAATGTCCAAATAAAATTTGAAATTTGTATGAATCTTATATACCAAACAAAGCTGCAGGGCAACAAGTCTTTCAACCCCGACTTAACTTTTTATTTAAGTTGAACAAAGAATAGAAGTCATTGGTATTCGGTTTTAGCTGATAGCTCACAACACTAACACAAATTACTTACCATCATCTTTTATTTTTTTTTTCATTGTCGGCCGTTTTCTCTTTCTTTACATTACTTCCCGCGAGTCGCGACGTTTCTCCCGCAAAAAAATGTAACGTACGTAGACTTGTAGTAGTGTTGAGAGCAAAATGCCGGCAAAAGAACATTTTATGAATTCATATTTTCATTCCGTTCTGCTCTTTGGGGGAGGGAGAAGTATTTTAGTAGCCCTAGCTCGACGGTGCTCGGGCTCGATTCGGGTTCCGAGTGGCGACCCTTTTATTCAAAATGGACCGATAAAGTATCAGAACATAGGACGAAAGATAGAAGTCGATGTTTTTGCCACTTTTCGCCTGGTGTTTGAGGATATTTCTCCTCGAAACTCGGTAGAGACGTATTTTGGGATGTGACTACGAGTCACATCTTGCTCATGGTAATCGGTTTTATAGGGTCAATTTCGCGCCAAAGTGGAAGTTCTCGTTTGGAGCTGCAAGCCTTATGTGTATTTATGTCTTTGAAGTCGCATTTTCACCTCAAAACAGCTTCCAAAACAAGCCCAATATTTTACACACCTAAAGAACGAGATGCGAGGAAAAGAAACCAACCACTGCAAAGAAGGAAGAATAAACTTTATTTCTAATCTGATTTTAAAGAATGAAGTGAAAGGGAAAATATGTATTTTTTCCTATATTCATGTTTTTTTTTTCTCACTCAGATGTACAAAAAAGACGCGCGCGCATGCATTGCCGATCTCCATGAGCGTTTCTGCGCATAGGGTGGGGAGCCTGTGGTACGACGCGCGCTACCGTGGCCACCTTGACAATTTTGTAAAGTGGACCAACAGGATGTAAAAAAACATTACATGAACTTTTCTTGTCATCCAGGGCCGGTTTCATAGGAAGCGGGTTTAACCCAGGGATGAATTGCCTTTTATCCAAACAAATGTTTAGATACCTTATTTATCCCTGCGCTAGCATACTAACCTGATTTCTAGGAACCGGCACCAGTGTAACAAATACATGTTTCAGGGCACATCAGAGCACGACGGGTCCTACTGATAAAGCTGGTATAAATCGAAATTGTGCTGCTCACATGTTGTCTTGATAGCCACGGTGGTAGAGCGAGTGCATCGCCGTATAATATTCAATCAAATGCCGAATTCTTCTCGTCTAAGACAAAAATATCTATGTATTAAATTTAAACTTTTATTCTCCCCGTGAGTAGAGATAATTGTACAAACATTGTTCTTGGTCTTTTATGCATTTAAGGGTAATATTCGTTTTACCTTTTACTAAAGCTGTTCCCTGTTATTCTTCTTTTAAAGAAATCTTTGAATTATCGCCTACGGCCTATGAGCTCTACGAAGACACGGGAGAAGTGAATGTGAGGATCACAAAAGCAGGGAAAGCTACTCTACCTGAGCACGTGCTAACTATCCTGTAAGTAACAATCGTTTTGCTGTTCTAGATGGTCTGGGCGTCACGCTGAAGCTTGCGTGTTGGTTACATGCGTAGTTGACAATACCCCATAGTGTACCTGAAATAAATTATATACTCAGCCTTGCAGTCAAGAATCTTTCAATCCAAGTGTGAAGAGACAGTGCTGAATAACGTATGCGCGTGCTCTCGCGAAAACAAACACAATCGTAGTGTTGAATTCGAGTAAAAGTACAAAAGGATGACTTCAGTCGCTGTTTTGACTTACTGTACAGCATTTAAACCATACTGTACAAAAGATGACAAATTTGTGTGATAATAAGGGAGTCATAAAGAAAATTTTTGCCTTATGTTTGGTCTAGTTTTCTAAAATGTGACAGTTCGCCGGTGAAATGCCGCCATTTCAAAACAAAAAGGCTGGTTAACCGCGCGGTACTGGAACTAGTCTTGCGTTTTTCAGCACTGTCATGTGAAGACCAACCAAGTCATAAGCAAAGTTATGCTTAAATCGTAGCCAAGTCTATCTTCAATTACTGTCATTTACAAGCAAGCTCAACAAGTGCAAAAGAAGATTGATAATAACAATGAATGGATTAAAGCCCCATCTACAACGAGTAATTTTATTTTTAGTTGACAACTATAACTAACTGCATAATTTAAATTATTGAATAAGGCCTGGATCCATTTGGTTGGTACAATAAATAAATCTCAGTAAAGAGCAGGATCCTAGATCCCCCAAAAATACCTCGATCAGTCAACACAAAAGGTGTTCAATGCTGGCTCCCCTTTTAGGCAGTGCCTAAATCTATATATTAGTTGACAACTATAACTAGCCGTGTGGATAGGGAAGCGATTAATTGTCCGTGTATGTACCTTTTTATGCGCAATCACTTTTAACAGCAAAATAGTCGATTGAGTCAATTTCTTATGTGTGACAGTTTTTAATTGCTGAGAAAAGCTTTGACGCTTAGCTTAAACTAAAGTTGCCGCATAAAAATTGCCGACTTCGCACCATCTACACGAACAAAAATTGTCACAAAAGAACTGCCAGTCTACAGCACCAACTATTAGTTGTCAACTAGAAATTGCTCGTGCAGAAGGGGCTTAACGAACAAGCAATGGAAAATAGCGGCGGATCAAGAATTTCCCGAAGGGGTTTGAATGGGAGATGGGACCTTCTATGGGATCCGACCACTTGACAAGTATCAGGCATGGCAACGCAATATTTTTATTCATAGTTTACTTAATATCTACTTTTACGTTTTATTTTCTGAATCCACTTCGTACACATACAGGCTGACTAGTGTGGACGGAACGGCTACTGCCTCATCCGGGGATTTCCCCGAGCTCACCGGGCAGAAAATCACATTTGCTCCGAACGAAACAGCAAAGAACGTCACAGTGTACGTGACAGTAGACGACATACTGGAAAACGATGAAACATTCAAGGTCAAGTTGGTTCCATTTGATTTGGACACCAATATAGGGACAAATGACGATGCTATGATAAAAATATGGAATGAAGATAGAGGTAATTGATAATGATTTGTCGAAGTGTTCTCCTTGTCCGAATGTCTCACAAGTCATATGATTTCCAGGCAACGTCACCTTTAATGAGACGTTGTACACGTTCAACGAAGGCGAAGGCGCTGTCTTAAAATTTGGTTGCAGCGGGAACAACGACATCGACATGAATTTCAAGTATGTACAATTAACTAATTTTCCATAGTCTTCCGTTGTGTGTACTCTAATACACCACGATATTTGTCACCTCATAATCAAAACCCTATAGTCTTTGTTACTTTTATATCCTTTTGCAAGAATGACAAATACGATACTACAAAAGATTGATAACAAAATTCCGCGCGCTTGGATCAAGGTCTCTTTTGCCACCCCCTGGTATATGCTCTCTAATATACTATAGCTAACAATAACTAGAAAGCGAGATGTTAGAATGACAGAGTACGATCAAACGTAGGAAATTAAGTGGGAGGGAATAACGTGTCCGCGTTTAAACTTGTATACTCCGCACCTTTCTGATCATGTTGTTATAACTATGCAGTACCGTACCGTTTGGTAAAATTAGGTTCAGTACGCAGCTCTTACAAGCTGCAATTTGATTGGGCAAATGAACAATATCCGCACCTCGACACAAAGAACGAGAAGAATTGAGACAAAAGAATTCCTTTGTAGAACAAAGATAATAGGAGACAAAGCAGCTGCGTGCTTACTCTAAAATTAAGGAAATGAAACACTGTGGCTGGGCCCCCTATAAGCTTGATCACTCTGGTATGTAGCCAAATCCGACAATATACGTCCCGCGAAGTTATGCAAAGTCATAAAAAAATACCTCTTTGTTCTTTCGGGGGTGGTCAGATTTTTATCAGAGAACTCACCCCCCCCCCCCCTCACAAAAAAAATTTTGCTGAAGCGAAGTGTCTTACTTATTTTGTATATTGTAGATGTAGATGTCTTATGTATTGGATCCATTCTTTTTTACAGTCTAAAGGCCACGCCTATAATGGCCAACAACTCGCTGTCCGAGAAGGCCGATTATTCATTAGCGGACGGCCAAGCTGTGAAATGCGCACCGAGGGTTTCGGGTGTTACCTACACTGTACCTTTAAAAGACGATATGAACGCTGAATGGCCAGAGACTTTCCATGTGAATATGAGCACTTTTCAGGATCATGTCGACTTGTTGGTCACTGAAGCCACGGTGACTATTGTCGACGATGTGGATAAGGGTAAACTTGAGTCCAATTAGCGCTGCCATACGTCCTCTTACATGTACTTTTGACTTTAAGTTCAAATATCGTTAAACTCAAACATCTTACTTCAATTACAGTGAACATCGGGATCAAACATGTGGAGTACAATCTGACGGAAGCTGATTGCCACATTGTAGTAACTCTAGAGAAGACGCCAAACACAGAGGTCGATATTACCGTCAAGTAGGTCATATTTATAAGAGAGTTAAAATATGCTTAGAATATAGCTTATTGTTCATGAATTACGTCTTCTATCAATTTTTCCATAAAAAATTGGCAAACATTTATAATATAATACATTCAGGGGGCAGGTAAGCGCTAACCCAGTGATAAATCTCGACGTTTGATTGGATAAAAGGGGCATTCATCCCTGGGTTAGTTAACTTGCTTTCTAAGAACCCGGCCCGGTCCTCAGCTATATAGGTTTCTATCACCACGGAATGTAATACCTCGCATCCTTTTAATATTCCTTTGTTTCTCCCTTTACTTGTCTTTCCTTCATTTCTCGTATCCTCCTTTTTCTTTTGTGTGTTGTCTATTTTCCATTTATACTACGACTTCCAGGAAAAATAAGTTCTGCTATTAAAATCTAGACACATTTTTGACAAGCTTATTCTGTTTTAATTTTAGAGTTTCTTCGGTGGACATCACGACAAGCTCGACAGGCTTTCCAAAGCCTCCACCAAGATCTCCACAGCCCACATTCCTAAAAAACTACACATGCTTATTAAATACTACAGTCTCGTCCAACACAACAAACACGACATACTTTTACAATTCTACATGCTTTTATAACTACACCGACACCAGCTATAAATGCCCACCTCGGGCCTCAACTATTCAAGACTTCGAGCCTTACACATTGAACATCACCTTTGCTCCTTCTGAGACAGAGCGTACGTTTTTAATACCTATGACCGATGACGACTTTTTGGAATACAATGAGACTTTCAAGATTGTCTTAGAGAGCTTGACCCCGAACAAGACCAAGCCTATCGTCAAGAACGAGACTATCATTACCATATACAACGACGACAATGGTAAGTTACTGAGAAACGATTTTACTCTTTAAGACACTATAAAGGACCCCCAATCAGTAGAAGAATGACTAAGCCTAAGACAAACTCGCACGAGAAGAACGAGACTATTATTACGATATACAACGACGACAATGGTAAGCTGCTTGGTATTGGTTCATAAGATCTCTTTAAAAGCTTCTCTTTCATTGATTATCCATTCTTACTTCGCGTTCCCCTGTCGTGCTGAACGTATTTGAGTTCCATGTGTCGACCCAACATAAAGCTCTCGAAATTGATTCGGCGTAAGAAAAGCTGGACGTGTTGGTTTCGTGGCAAAGCTGGCGCTGTTGCTACGGTTACAAGGGCTTAAAGCCCTGGGTGGGTGGGAACTCTCCATTAAAAGAAGACAGGAGTGATGGTCTCATCTTTTAGGGTATAAAACATGTACTAACTGCTTTTTGGGGGTTTTCAACATGTTTCCGCTTATGCTATTCCTGAGAGGGCACCTTTGTGGTCCATTACATCCTGTGACGACTGGACATGAATTCAGACACACCTGGAAAACCGCGATGGTTTAATCGACCAAAAAATATGTTAAAATTTGAGTCTGTGGTAACCAATTTATTGGTTGAAACAACATGCTTTGGGTTGTGCAATTGCCATGGGAAGTTAGATACAAGAACTTCCAATACAATTTGTTTAGTTTATATGGTCTTTAATTGAAAACGTCTGTCTGCTATTTGGACAAAAAAAATATATATTTTTCCATTGAGCTTTAACCGCTATTTAAAAAAAACGGGGTTTGTGTTTGTGTTTGTTTTTAGTGCTCGTAGTTCAAAACTGCTTCGAACTCACCTAATATGTTATCCTTTAGGGGTAAGAATTGCTGTTGACCACACACAACGTGCTATCCCTTTAGTTTTATTATTGATTTTGCCGACGATCACCACCGTCCAGAGTTTTAAAATCCATTGTCAAATATATAGTAAGCGGAAACTTTTCCTTTTATTTTCCTTTCAAGCAACACTGGAGCTTGTAGAGAGATCGGTTAGCCTTGAAGAAGGCCAAGGAGCTGTAAAATTAACCGTGCGGCTTCTCGGGAAAACGCTGATTCCAGTTTATTACAAGTGAGTTTATTGGATCTTGCATGTCCCCTCAAAGCAAATACAGGGCCATTCATTCAAATTCAATTTATCAAACTCGCAGGCAGAATTGGAAAGCGGTACTTTCATCGTTTGGATGCGCGCAAATAAAACAAACATTCAATATGTGGTTCCAAAAAAAAGTACCTCTTCCATTGGAAATCCTGAGGGTTTTCTAGGGGCGTTATTATTTTTTAACAATGTATTTTTAGGATAATTATCCTAGGGGCTGGTGTATTTCGGGTATTCCTAAAAAGTGGTGGAATATGGCATCGTTCCGGAACTGCCCAATACCATAATCTAGAAGGCCACTTAGCTTAGTGGTACGAGCTTAGCTTCCAGAGCTGGCCTGTTCGCAGTCGTTTACCCAGTGTTTCGTTAGGCTTTTCGTTATGCACCGAATAACGAGGTCGACATCTTATTTTGATTTGGCCGCGCGAAAGCCGGGGCAAGCGTCACGTTTTGTTACACGTGCCACGTGCCAAGACGTGCGTTCAAAATCAGGATGGCGGCCACGACTCGGCGCAAAGCGTAAAACCTAAAGGTATACCGGGTAAACGCTTGTGAGAAGGCTACTTCTTAAAGCCGCATTGTCACCATTTTACTTCCGGTCGATTACGTTACAATCTCCGATGATTTTTAACGGAAATCGCGAAAAATATTTCAAAATATTGAAAGCAGTCTGTATATTGCAAGTTTCTTCGAGGATGTGATTGATAATTTAGGGCGGATGGCATGTTAAATATCTCGGATTTTAATAGATTCTTTTGTCTTTTAACGCTTGAGGTTCCCGTCGGACCTCCGGAAGTGCACTGGTGACAATGCGGCTTTAAGCCTGACGTCTCGGCTTCAAATCCGTATTAAGGTCAGCTTGTGATTTTCTGTCTTCTCGGATAAGGAGTTTAAGCCCGAGGTCATGTCTCGTACTATACCTTATTGTGGCGTAAAAGGACCGTTTGGGACGCTTGCCTGTTTTTAGTGACAATGCTTAGACAACTAACTCACACTTATAATTATAAACTGCGTGAAGTAGTTCACTATAACGAATTTTTTTTATTCGGCTTCCCCCCGTTTATTTCTGAGCTAAGTACATGCTAAGCTAAGATAACTGGGTGTCACTTGATTTATTCTACCAATAGCATATCAACAATGAACAGCTCAGCGATCGACAGTCGTGACTTTCCTCGCGTCGTCAAACAAACCTACAGCTTTGGACCGTCTCCATCGGGAGAAAGCACTATGCAGATTGAAGTAAACGTAACCGATGAGCTGCTCGTAGAATATCTTGAGCAATTTGACATCGTCTTAACCACCGAACAGCCGTTCGTGTACGTGGTGGAGAGTAAGAATACGAGCGAGGTTCAAATCATCAATGACGATCATGGTATGTCCCGGATGAACGCGAAAGCGCGGGTAGTATATTAGGAATCAGGCGCGCACCCAGGATTGGTTGAGCGGGTGCGCAGGACATAAAATTTTCACATAACACATATCTCTTTGGCTGGCAGGTATCGCCTTATATTTGTCCTGTGAAAATGTACACGTGACCTGTATTAACCAATGACAATTCATCATTGGGATACAAAAGTGAAATAATACCCGGTCTTCTAGTATGTTTGACTCAAAACATAACGGCTTCAAAAGGGTACATTGTGAAGATGAAACTCTTGCCTTGGTACCAATTTTATTCGAGTTATTTATATCTTAGCTGAGCTGTTCTTCTTGTTTCAGTGATGGTTGGGTTCATCAATAATGCTCAGTCTGTAAACGAGTCTCAAGGATACGCTAAAGTGTGCGTGATGGTGGTCAAAGGGGAGAGAGATATACCCGTCTCTTACAAGTACGTATTACCATTTAACTATCATAGGGGAAGAGAGGTATACCCGTCTCTTACAAGAGTACGTATTACCATTTAACTATCATAGGGGAAGAGAGTTATACCCGTCTCTTACAAGTACGTATTACTATTTTAACTATTGGTCAAAGGGGTGAGTAGAGTTAAACCCGTCACTTACAAGTAACGTCTTACCATCTAACTAATGGACAGAGGGGAGAGTAGAGTTATGCCCGTATTTTACAAGTATGTATTACCATCTAACTAATGGTCAGAGGTGAGAGAGTTATATCCGTCTCTTACAAGTACGTATTACCATCTAACTAATGGTCACGGGGGAGACAGCTATACCCGTATTTTACAAGTATGTATTACCATCTAACTAATGGTCAGAGGGGAGAGACTTATACCCGTCTTTTACAAGTACGTATTACCATCTTACTAATGGTCAGAGGGGAGAAAGTTATACACGTCTCTCAAAAGTACGTATTACCATTTTAACTATTGGTCAGAGGGGAGAGAGTTATACCCGTCTCTTACAAGTACGTATTACCATCTAACTAATGGTCAGAGGGGAGAGAGTTATACCCGTCTCTTACATGTACGTATTACCATTTTAACTATTGGTCAGAGGGGATAGAGTTATACCCGTCTCTTACAAGTACGTATTACCATCTAACTAATGGTCAGAGGGGAGAGAGTTATACCCGTCTCTTACATGTACGTATTACCATTTTAACTATTGGTCAGAGGGGAGAGAGTTATATCCGTCTCTTACAAGTAAGTATTACCATCTAACTAATGGTCAGAGGGGAGAGAGTTATACCTGTCTCTTACAAGTACGTATTACCATCTAACTATTGGTCAGAGAAGAGAGTGTTATACCCGTCTCTTACAAGTACGTATTAGCATCTAACTAATGGTCAGAGGGGAGACAGCTATACCCGTCTCTTACAAGTACGTATTACCATCTAACTATTGGTCAGAGAAGAGAGTGTTATACCCGTCTCTTACAAGTACGTATTACCATTTTAACTATTGGTCAGAGGGGATAGAGTTATACCCGTCTCTTACAAGTACGTATTACCATCTAACTATTGGTCAAAGGGGAGAGAGTTATACCCGTCACTTACAAGGACGTATTACCATCTAAGTAATGGTCAGAAGGGAGAGAGTTATACCCGTCTCTTACAAGTACGTTTTACCATCTAAACTAATGGTCAGAGGGTAGAGAGTTATACCCGTCTTTTACAAGTACGTATTACCATCTAACTATTGGTCAGAGGGGAGATAGTTATACCCGTCTTTTACAAGTACGTATTACCATCTAACTATTGGTCAGAGGGGAGAGAGTTATACCCGTCTCTTACAAGTACGTATTACCATCTAACTAATGGTCAGAGGGGAGAGAGTTATACCTGTCTCTTACAAGTACGTATTACCATCTAACTAATGGTCAGAGGGGAGAGAGTTATACCTGTCTCTTACAAGTACGTTTGACCATCTAACTAATCGTCAGTGGGGAGTGAAATTTTTCCCGTCTCTTACAATTACGTATTACCATTCTGACTATTGGACAGAGGGGAGAGTAGAGTTATACCCGTCTCTTACAAGTACGTATTATACCCTTTAACTAATAGTCAGAGGGGAGAGAGTTATACCTGTCTCTTACAAAGACGTATTACCATCTATATAATAGTAGGGGACAGAGAGAGTTGTACCCGTCTCTTACAAGTACGTATTACCATCTAACTAATGGTCAAAGAAGAGAAGAGAGAGTTATACCCGTCTCTTACAAAGTACCCGTCTTTTACATCTACTCGGATAAATTGTATTACCGTTAAAAGTGAAAGCACGTATAAGAACCTTTGTTCAATGTAGCCTCCACATGGTGCTTTCTGCGAGTTTTTGGTACTAGGCTTTAGTTTAGCTTTCAGAAACGGGGAAATAGGGGTTTGGGGAAAAAAAGCCAGGAAACATAATTCAGACCCATTTAGAAACCGGCTACTTGCCATTTCTTTACAGTGTCAGCACGTACCACATCAGTACGTCAGTTGGAAGGGATTTTATACATCTCAGTAACTTCACCGTCACTATTCCGTATGGGACGAACACCTCATGCTTCACAGTGACCATAAGGGATGATGACGTGACCGAGCTAGACGAGACTTTTGGCGTAAAGCTTTATAGTGGGAAACGAAATGTGGTCATCGACCAAACACGCGATACGCACCAGATCACAATCCTGAACGACGACAAAGGTAAATTAATATGTCACTACCACAGATGTACAGGCTTTGTGTTATGCATTATAAAGTGTGTCCGTGTACTGCAAGTTGCGTAACGTATTTCAAAGTGCGCCAAATTTATTACAAAGTGCGTTAGTGGTCAATACGAAATCTGGAGACTTACGCTAAATGCGTGTTACACGAATCGTTTTTTTTTTCTGCACAGCAATTTTTGTTGCGATGCAAGTCCCAAAACTTCGCAAATTTCATTGCGTTGCCAGTTGCAAAAAAGGAGAATTGGTTTCTACTTTTCGATTACGAGAAAAAATGCCCTGTGTATCTTGAAATGCACCCCTAAAAAACCATTTAATGAAATTAGCCAGTCAACGAACTTACATTTTTCTCTCCGCTGTCTCTCTCAGACAAAGGAAGAGAAATTGTCCGTTTTATATAAAAATGCTGTCCGTTTTAATGGGAACATAATGTGTTCATGTAATGATTTTTATTTTATTTTGATACAATCTAGTAACAATAGAATTTGAGATCCCGGAAAACAGCACGGTGACAGAGGGTAACACAACTCTTGTGTCTGTCATTGTCAGTAAAGGACAATCTGACATTCCTTTTTCTGTGCGGTAAGTACTCGTTGCTAGTTTTTTTTTTTCTTTTCAGTAAAGCACAATCGCGACGGACCATTAGAAAAGTTAAGAAGGAACCAAAGAAAAATTTATAATACGCTTAAAAAAAAAACTTGAATAAAAATTCATGCAGCTTAAACCAGACAGAAATTTGTAAACAGAAAGGAAAAAGCATTATTCACGTCTCGAGGAATAAAATAAAATAATAATAACACTTTCACGACCCCCCCCCCCCCCCCTCTTCACTTTTCTGATGGTCCATCTTTTTTGATGATCTATCCCTTAGTTATGATATATAATGTAAAGCTTAATTACCCAACGGAAGGGAATTTTATCAGAAGACACCCCTGGATGGTCGTCATGGAAAGTTGCCGAAGAAATACTCTATTTGTGCGGAGCTCGAGAAGAAGGCATTAGAATTTGGTAAATGACGCATAAAACTTTGCTTTTTTTATGGTCATTCCGAGATTTCTGCACCTAAGTTGTTTTTAGGGTTAAAATGAAAAAAATGGACCGCTGTTCCTGTTGGCCAATGATTCGATTATTTCCTTAGAAATATCAGCTTGCCCCGATTCTCATTATCATTAGTTTTGCTATTTACTATTGTAATTTCCATTACCACTATTACCATCTCCATTGCCATATGGCCATGCAATCGCCGCCACCACCGACTCCTAACAGACCCTTTCGAGGAAAATATACACCTATTTCAAAATATGTTGTCAGTGCAAATGGCAAATGACAATTGTCAAATGGCAGTTCTCCTGTCAAAAAATACCATGGAACTTGTCAAATTTCTACTAAATGTAGGAAAATGTTGATAACTTCTGTGATTATATTACTTTATTCTTTATTCTTACAAATAATTATATCCATAAGCAGTAATGGGTTTTATAACTGCCATTTTCCATTCGCCATTTGCACTGACAACGTTTATTGAAATAGGTGTATATAAATATATACATACATACATACTTCCTTATTTGACAAGACCTGTCTAATAGTGTGTGTTAACAGCAACTCTCCGTCATTCGTAGGCTCACCCCAATAAACGAATCATCGACAGCACACCAAGACGACTTTAACTTCACTGCACTTTTGATACCCCAGACGATAGCGTCGCTTCCCGGCATGCCAGCATTTCCAGACTGGCAGATACCAGTCCCTGTAAACGCATCCCATAATATTTCTATGGTGTTTAACATGGATGTCAGGAAGATATCTGTAGCCATGGCAACTACAAATGACAGATTAGTGGAGCCAGAGGAATGGGTAGTTCTGACGTTAGGGAGATTCGATCCTTCACGAGTTGCCTTCGGCAATAATACATCGCTAAAGCTTACCATTGAGGATGTGGTTTATCGAGGTAAGTGACGATTAAAATGAATGTGTCCAATGCCTTAGCAGCCCACGAAAGATTTGGGGGACACAGACACGCCCACTACTGGCCATTTCCTTATATAAATTTTAAATATTGGGGGGAGGAGGGAAGGCGGGCAGATGCCTCCTGTGCTGTCACGATTCGGGGCGCATCCGTTGCACATTCACACAGGACAAAAAGAACTTTACCCTTCTTAGACCGACAACCCTAAGATATGCCGATTTACCCGGAATAGCATCTTTTCAGGTTTTCAATTTCTCTTTATCCTCAACGCACAAGAGATGTTCTAATTCGGTTACTATTTAAAGAAGGGAAGGTATTGGCTAAGGGGTTAAACATTACAAGTGGGGGGATAGAATTTTTACAAAAAGTGGTAGAGTTTAGTATGGCAGGCGAATGGTGATGCTATGATTCGAATGCTTCGCAAGGGGTCCCTATTAAACCAATCTATTTATATCGAAACGGGTTCGAGGCTACTCTGGCCCCAGAGACTCGAGCGTTTTTCTATTCAGTGACCAGCGAGGTCTCGCTGGCCACTAAATAGAGAGACGCACGAGGCTCTGGAACAGGGGTAGTTCGAGGCACCCTAAGGGAAAGCACACTTTTGGAAAGACCCTAAGAAAGGAAATTTTACACCTTTTGATTCTAGCATCGAATAACTTTCTAGTGTGAGTCCCCCATTTCACCCCCCTTGGGTAAATTTTGTTAATGGATGATAATTATTGTGAAATAGTTATTTTTGTCTGGGAATCAATGATGTATGTGAAATTTTCTTAATTTTGTGTGCAGAGCCACAGCCCCAGAAAGTTGAAGAAGTAAAAGATGAAACAGGTTAGTGATAATCATTTTTTCTCTTTTTAAATATAAACAGCACGTCAGGAGAAAATACCGTTTAGAAAAAAATGGCAAGAATATACGATAATATACGATATATTTCTCGGATAATATATATAATCGATAAAAAATGACCATATGTCAAAACCTTTCACTTGTCATTCGTTAGTTACATGTAAAAAGGAGCAAACCAATAATTGTCTATAGAAGACTAAAAATACCCTTTAGTTCTAAGGAAGGTATAAATTTATACCGTCCCTCAGTTCAAAACGGAACGCATACATTTACCCCGTACTTCAGTTCAAAAAGGAAGGTATAAATTTATCCCGTCCCTTACTTCAAAAAGAAAGGTATAAATTTATCCCGTCCCCGAGTTAAAAAAGGTAGGTAAAAATTTATCCCGTTTTCGAGTTCTAAAAGGTAGGTTGTTTATCCCGTCCCCGATTAAAAAAAAGGAGGTATAAATTTATCCTGTCCCCGAGCTCAAAAAGGAAGGTATAAATTTATCCCGTCCCCGAGTTCAAAAAGGAAGGTATAAATTTATCCCGTCCCCGAATTCAAAAAGGAAGGTATAAATTTATCCCGTCCCGAGTTAAAAAAGGAAGGTATAAATTTATCCCGTCCCCGAGTTCAAAAAGGAAGGTATAAATTTATACCGTCCCCGAGTTCAAAAAGGAAGGTATAAATTTATCCCGTCCCCGAGTTAAAAAAAGGTAGGTATAAATTCAGATTTTTCTGATAACAACTCAAACTGTCACTTGAATACACAACTTTTGAATACACAACATTTGAAAATACAACTTTGCTCTTCGCCAGTTAATATGAGGACAAACGCAACACCAAAAGAAGTGCTTTTAAAAACGGAACGGCGAGGAAGACCAAAACAAGATGGCGGTTCAATAACACGAGAGCGAGGCAGATCTCTGCGCGCGCATACATAACTAAGTCAGCACCGCTGACTGCAGGCGCTTGAATCAAATTTTGTGAAAGTACCAATCCATCCACCATTAAATATGGCTCCATTCTTATTGCTAGAGCATAAAAAAGTCTATGGACATTAACTCAAATTTTACAAAACTAAGATATTTCCATATTCTATATTAATTCAGAATATAGAATATTCTATATTCTATATTAAGTCCATGGGCATTAATATTATTTTTAGATATTCAATATTATTTTTTTTACATTATTATCTAAACTGTGTATGTATTTGTCTTTAGTGGATGTTCCCAAATTGACAGCGATATTGTTCGCGGCGAATGGCGTTGCTTTAATCGTTTGTGTAGCGGTCATAGTTGCTGGATGCCACATCTTAAAAAGGACCAATACCCATTAAGTAAGTTGAAGTTTTGATATTACTAACAACTTTAGAGTTATTAGGGACAAGGTATTCTCTTTTGGTAACACAAGACCTTGAGTACAGAGTCGTAGCAGTCCTCGAAAGGTATATTTTTTAGGGGGGGGGCACGGTACGGAAACGTCAAGAAAGGTGCAAGGACACAGCGACGCCCCTACATTTCCTTTCCTTATAATTTCGGAAAATATTTAGTTAAGTGGGCACTTGCCTCCAAAGCCCCACCCCCTGCTACGACCCCATATGGAGGATCCATGGAAACGTGGGGGTTCATGTTCACCGACAGTTGTCCACTTAACTCCTGGTAACACAAACCTTGATAGAGAAAGCAGACACTGCAGTGATAAGTCATGTTATATACCCATAACAAACAATCCTTCTGTAAAAAGATGTGATTTATTCGATTGCCATTAATATTTTTTTAACAATATTGTAATCCAAGTAAACTTCCTCATATACGTGGTGGACATTTAGTAATATATGTTTCTATGTTGCTTCCACAGGCCTAAGAGAGTAATGTAATCTGCAGTATCACAGAACTCGTGTAACATAATCAGGGGCGGATCTAGGGGTGGGCCAAGCGGTCCTTGGCTCACGTATTTTCAGATATTTGGCTTAAAAGTAACAAAAAATATAAGGAAATCCATGGAAGAACAATGAATCCGGCCCCCTCTTTCTTGACAACCTAGCATCGCCCACTCCACCCCCCACCCCCAAATCTTTTTTTTTTTAACTCCCGGATCCGCCCCTGATGGCCTCCCAATGTCTCACAGTAGAATACCACGAATATCCTTGTGCAACAGCATGGTACTTGGTGACTTCCACAGAGCACAATAATGCAATAGACGAACTCGCAGTCTTAGCTCAGGTGTTCTTATCGGGTTTCCGGTGGTTTTATATGAACGGCGAGAAAGCGCGGGATCTGGTATAGGCCTTCTTAACTATTCCATCCACAGGAAACAGATAGAACGCCGGGAACTAATTTCAAGCGTATCCCCGGGTTGAGTGGGGTCTTTGGTGGATCGAAAACTTTCACTCGGTCGAACTTGTTCGCTTCGCTTAAAACGTTTCGCTGCGAAACTCGGAGCCTCTGGTACCCAGGGCCTCGAGCGTTGTTTTATTTAGTGACTAGAGCTAAGTTCTGGAGCGCGAGCAGCTCATCGCATTTGCGCAATTGCGGCCTGTCACTAAATAAAGCGGGCACTCGAGGCTCTTGGATCCAATGAAGCAACCGGAAGTAAATGTGCACTTATGTAGAGTCGCAATTTGCAATAAAGCTGTAGCAATTTGTAATAAACCTGTCGCAATTTGTAATAGCCGTTGCAGTTTTTAAAACCTATCGCAATTTGTAATAAACTTGTCGCAATTTGTTATGAACTTGTCGCAATTTGTAATAATCTTGTCGCAATTTGTAATAAGCCCCTGTCGCAATTTGTAATAACCAAAAATTATTACAAATAGGCCATTCCAGCTTTAAGCATGCGCGCGCAATCACCATGGAAACCTACCTCAGCTACCGGCATGAAGCGCGAGATGTAAGCTTAAAAAAGCGCGCGCTGCATTCTGGTAGTTGAAGTAGGTTTCTATGGTTATGCGCGTGCAAACTTATAGTTGGAATGGCCTATTGCGACAAGGGTTTCTTACAAATTGCGATGGTTATTACAAATGTGTAGAACACATTAGTAGTTAGTAGTTTTAGTAGCAAATAAAACATAAAATAAAACAAAGTTTCACTTTATTCAGCTGTTTTTTTAATTATGGCTATTAATTGAGAATAGTACGTACGCTCTGTTTGGGGGCTCAAACCGTGTACTTTTTTAGCGCTTTGAATTAAGGTCATGTGTTCCCTGCTAGCAGAGGCCTCTTTTCTCTGTATTTCGCTGGGCTGGAGTTCGCGAGGAAAAGATACCTCTGCCATGGGTCGCAAGTTCGTTTGATCAAACCGCCGTCCACGATCGTAGACGGGAGATCCAGAGCGCATGCTCCGTTCATTAATTACTGGCCACTATTTGAGCCCACAATGACTAGTGCATGCATGAAACGTATATCCGCTGCGGGATAATAAGCCCGCATTCGAAACGGCGTCCTCCGTAAAAATATCACGCGACGAATTATTAAAAAAGCCATTCAATGCCTTATCTTCATTCAGAATTTTCTCTCTTTTGACTAACGAGTCAATCTTCCGTTTACAGCTTTTGCATATTCTTCTGGAAATAGGTGATCTAAGTTTACCAAAAAGTTTTGTAACATTTTCTTCGAGTCGAACTGTGCGCTTACATTGAAGAAACTCGCCTGCCCAGATGTCTTGAAATTAATCCCACAAACAAGACAAAACTCGTCTTTGCTGCGTTTGCTGTTCAATCTTTATAGTGACGTTTTAGGCGATTGAAATTGAACAGTTGTTTTCTTTTTTCGAAGAGAACTAACCGGAGTTTGATTCATGATTTCCGACTAAACCCATGCAAAGCATATTAGCATATTGACTTCGCGCGATGGTACGGGTTTTGGCACGTCGGTCGCTTATTAACGCTCACGCATGCCAAACGAAAACAGTTTCGACCCATGGCAGAGGTCTCTTTTCCTCGCGAACGCCAGCACAGCGAAATACAGAGAAAAGAGGCCTCTGCTAGCAGGGAAGGTCATGTGACGACGCATCATAAATATTCTCGTGCATTATCAGTGGAACAGACACTGTGAATTCCTACTATTAGCCTGCTAGCCGGCTCTCCGGAGATTCGGGATTCCCTTTCACAGGAAATCGGTTTTCGGTTTTCAAAGCGTTCTCTGGTCAGGGACCCTTGAGGCACAGGAGGGCTTAGTTCAATAGAACACCAGCTATAAGTTACATTACACCCCCCTTCCTCCCGAAATCAAAACAATGGATCACAACCGTAAATATTTCATTTATGCATTTTCAAAGTAATTTTGATTGCTTTAATACATTCTTTGATAAAATAACGTCACCCATAGTTACGTCACTCAGTTCATTCGTGTTTATGTACAACAATGTGTCATGGCTCAATTTTCCGTTTTCCGAAAAGTGATCATAAAAAAGATTATCCCGGATGTGAGGCTGCGGTATTCCTATGGTAACACAGGGTTCCCATTATGCCGTTAGTGCTTGTTGTGCATAGCGGGTGCTGTAGCCAAATGTCATTCCGTAGCGGAACTTTTCACCTGAAAAAGACAATTTCTTTAAGTTAAGGTGTATAATGAGAGGCCAAAAATAGGGGCAGCCTTGTATGAGTTCTTTCAAGACTCCCCCCCCTTTATTAAAATACCCAGAAGGCGTTACCGCCAGCCAGCAATAATAGATTATGAGACTTATAAGCCCCTGTAACGCGAGTGAAAGCGTATGGAAAATAAACGAATTATTAAAGTAAACTTGAAAGGACAAAAAGTGGGAACGAAGAGAATAGATATCACAATGCCAAGGGGAGACGAAAAGAGAGAATTTAATCCGAGTAGAAACAACCCAAGGCAGTAGCTGATCTAAGGGAGGGTTTAACCCCCCCCGCCAACCCTCCCTTGGGGCTGCCAAAAAGCCATATGTAACAAAAAAATTCCCCCTTCCCCCTTTGCCACTGAGCTAAAACCCCCCTTTAGCGCAAAGTGAGACCCGCCCCTACAAGGAGACTCAAAGTTAGCTTGGGTTAGCGAGGCATTCAAGTTAGAATGATTTTCATTAACCCGTGAACTACACTTTAGCGTATTACACTTTATCTTTATCGTGATCTCATTTTATTGTTCGCTTTTGTGTTTTATTAAATATTACCCTTTGACTATCACTTTTTAGGTTAATGAAAACCACACAGAGCTCGTGTTGTAGGAGTTTGAGCGCTTTTACCAATCCTTCTACTCTATTCAAACAATTGAACATGCGCACTATACCTGGCACGTGACCCGTGAAGTGAGGCACCAGTCCAGTGTTGTTCTTGGGATATATCGGTCTCGTGTCCACCAATCTCACTTCCGGTCTCTCGATTGTAACCGGAAAGTCTTTGATTTTCTTCATATTCTCCATATTCGAAGAGAACGCGATTAAAGCCTTGTTTGTTAGCACCGGATATCCTTCGCCCATCAGTCCCCGGTACCGGGGCACAAATCCTGAATACCCGGACTTGTGATGCTTCTTCGGGTTGTCGTTGCTAAGGGCAAGAGGTGATAACGAATGCTGAGGGGCCTTCTTTGAGTAATACATCTTCGGCTTGTCTGCAATCGCTTTCAAAGGGACCTGGAACTTCGATAGCGTTCGGGTATCGCTCGTGATGAGTTCGGGGAGGACTTGTTTGCCTCGTTGTATCTCGGTTATCGTTCGGAGATTAATTGCCTTCTGTCGGTGTTTTAGTTGGTTTTGGTGGAAGTCGGCGATCGCGCTTCGGGAGGTTTCGGCGTACGAGTTGCCATAGTAATGCTCCGCTTTCGGGATGTACCCTAAAAATAACATTATAAAATAAAGATATTATTTTATACGCTTTTTAATTCAGGAAGTTATTAGAAATAGTTCATGATTTCCTATATAGTATCGTAATGGGGTATGATCTCTCTTGCCTAGGTGATATGTAAGAGTGTGCGCATAGAAGTAAACCACGTAAAATACAATAGAAAACTATTTATTTTACCAGAAACTAAAACAAAAAAAATCGTGAAATTAACCACCCATATTGATATAACATATACGATCAAAGTCACGAGATAACGCGTGTTTATTTACGTCGCTGAATTCTGAATAACTTTCTTTTCTTTCCTTATCATGCTTATCTGTGCGTTCTCATATTCTATATGAACCAAGATACAACACGATAACTATAAAAATCCATTATGAAGCCACGGAGAAATTATTTAGAACGGAAAATACACCACGACTTAAACCAATAAATATGTCGTGCTTTACGCTAGAAAGGTGCACGCTTCACACAAGAGCAGAGCAGTGCCATTTATTTTCAATATAAAAGCCGTGACATTTGTCAAATGAATAATGGTGCATGAATTGTGAAGCTTTCTACTCAACGACAAGTTTACGCACGCTTGTAGAGATTTTTACAATAGCTCACGCAAGAAGATTCATTGCCTTTCCGCGAAATAAATTTATGACTTAAATTTTCAAGAACAACAGTATTTGAGCAAGGTAAACATGGGTTTTCATTCTATGTATTTTCGCACGGAGGCGTCCATACTATATATTTTTTTTAGCAAATAAAGCTCGCCGCGTCGATGAAGGGAAAGTTCAATTTGAGGTCATTAGCGGAATTTATGTCAACAATAGAAGTAACACTAATTTCTTGCTCCCTTGGTAACGAAACGTAAACTTAAACGAGCCACGAGTTTGATGCTAAAACACGCTCTTCTAAGGGGTTTGAAGAGAGAAAAGAATACTGTAAGGCAACAACATTGCTGGAAACTCGCCTTTGGAGATTATAAGGGTGTCGATTCAATAAACACCTTAAAATCCACATTTATTGTACAATACCGTGCGCGAAATTAGAGGCAAAGTCGCGCGAAAGAACAAATTCTAGAACTCGTATTACACAGCGCGAAAAATAGAATGCTCTTTATCAGTTTTTAGGAATGGATAATAGGGTTGTGCTTTAGTGGTTATGAGAAAGGAATCATAAAAGCTCCAAAGTAAACATAGCTTTCTTTAAAAGATTACGGTAAAGCATCTAAATCTAGAGTTTATCGCCATAATAGCATTCATTCGAGACCGCGTGCTTCAACTCAAAACGCTTTCTTACCAGTGTATCCAGGGACCATTTGGTCCGTTAGTTTCTGATCCCCAAGACTGATTGCTCGGTTTTTGATGGTATCCCTTCTTGTGTCAGCTTTAGGAGGAACTTGGGGTTCGATATCGGAGAGTACAGGCTTCCCCGAGTATGCCACACTGTTGTCCGTCAAAAGACAAGATGTCGTTCTACCAAAAGTTTCTCCTATTTGGTATTTAAACTGGGGACAGTAACCACAATACCTGTACAAGAAAAAGCCCGGAAATTATGAAGTTACTACATTGAACGAAGGTCTCTGATATGATATCACTTAGCTCCAATAAAACACTTTGTAATTGTTTGAAGCTCAGCGATTATTTCTTACTAGTTTTTCCTTTACTTACCCGGGAATGTGGTATGGATCTGGCGTCATTAATGTAGATTTTTTCTTACTCATTTTGTAAGCTTTGTCAGAGAGGAAGGTCACTGCTTCTTCGATGGACTGTTTTGCTTTCCGAGTCGTGGTCTCCAGGCTCAGCCTTGCAGACTGCACAATCATTAAAGCGTAACACAATACCCTCAAGTGACGTCACAAAACATTATCTTATTAAATAAGCGTCATTAATTAGGGCTCAAAGAATCCTCTGGGAAAGTTCGGCTTTGTTTCACGGACTCGCTTAATCTTTTAAGCTTTTAAGGGCAGGTTTATTCATTGTACTCGGTTTGAAAAGCACAATTTGTGGTCTGTAGTCAGACTCTGCTGCTTTTAGAACTGTAGAAGTTAGTCCCGAAATCCAGCCCAGCGTGACAAGCAAATACACTTTTTTTATATAAATATAAGAACCTTTTTTAAAAAGAACGTCCAGCCTGAGATTTCACCAAATGTTAAGAACATGCTAAGAAAATGACAGATAGCAGAAATTTTTTTTAGTCCTGATGCGCTCTAAAATGCAAAATCAAATTGTGTGCATAGTAACCTTATTATTGGTATTGATCATTGGTGTAATTCTCTTCGTAATAATTCCTTGGGTATAATATGCTTATATACACTAAAATTTAAGAGGAATTCAGCCTTAAAATGTCCCAAAAAAATAAGAACGGCTTAGCCTTAACTGAAAATTAGACTGTCTTATAAAAAAGAGTGTATTGTAAAATCCATACAAGATTTCCTTATTGTTTTATTCATGACGAATTTCATGACATCAAGGAAAACTAAGATGTCGAGAATGGTATTTTGTTACATTTTTATTTTACGTTTGTGTGTTTTTTACGCCCGTCCGATAAAGCAAATAAAAGTTCGTCTCAACTGCGGTCTTTATCAGAATTCTCTGACGAAAGAAACACAGTTAAAATAAACACAGAGCTAATGATTTTAGTCTATTTACATTTAGTAAAATTCCAAATCATTCGAAATTGTCTTAATAATATCTCAATATTTTTTTATGATTTGAATATCATTAATAATTTACATTAGGGTTTTTATATCAATGTATTTTATACAATACTTATAATAATTTTGTTTTAACTTATAATCACTCAATGGAATCAAGGCAAAGGGGGGAATAGATACTACCCTAAAAAAGGTCGAATGATTAAAACAAGAATTATAGCAAGAAATTATATATATATAAAAGAAAACATTACATTCGGGTAGAACGAAGTTGGATTACATCTGTAACATGCAAAAAAAAGTATCTAGCTCTTTCTGTAGCCTACCTATAGGCTTTGATAGGTTTTCGGCACGAAAACTCCGTAAACACGGAGTTCGCATACCACGGCGCCCTCCCCCTCCCCCGCGGCGCGCATAATCCAAGATGGCGGCAGTGATCTGCAAACTCTGTGTTTACGGGGTTTTCGTGCCAGAAAACTATCAAAGCCTGCAGGTAGGCTAGAGTCTCTGTCATCCGCTATATTGTCATCCAAGCAAAAAAAAAAATGTGAGAAAGAATCCAATTTGCAGTAATTTGTGCTTGGTATTCCATCTTTACTCCATTCTACCACTGACCTGGTGGAAGCCGACCTGGTGCGGTCCGCCACCACCACCCTACCTGGTGGAATTTTTGCCTCCTGGTACCTTCTTCGCTTCCCTGCTATAATCTGATCTGGTGGGAAATTTTTCTTCGAACGAACTTATAGACATTGGGAAATTCCACCGACCTGGTAGAATTTTAGTGAGCTTTTTTCCTGCCGTTAAATTAGTTACAGAGGGGCGTATCTTTCATTCTCTTCATTAGCCTACTTGTAGGCTTTAATAGTTTTTCCGGCACGAAAACACGAAGTTCGCATACCACGGCCGCCATCTTGGATAACAAGTAGGCTAGCTCTTTATCTACTGTGATTTTCAATGTTCTGCGGTCTCTCATCAATAGTTTTTAAACTGCTAAACCGCTTTCTGGCTTCCCGTATTCAAACTAACGGAATTACATCTCTTTTGGTCACCTATACTTGTGGAGAGATGGCATTATTGGAAACCATTTCAGTGCTAGCCAAGAAAACGCTGCAAGGACCTTGAATGACGGAAGCCAGGCTCTTGGAAAACATCAGCGAGGGTTCGCAGAGCATTGAAAACTACAGTAAGAAAATTGACCTCGAACCGAAGTGCTGAAAGATAAATTTTACTATATGTTTGTGAGTAACGATACGCTCATTAAAAATGTGTTGAAAATAAGCCCTAAGTTCTGCACAGTAGGCATATAATAAATTCATAAAAATCTTCCTTAAATCAATCATTTCTATTTTTACAGCTCTATACATCATGTCCCATTGAGGGCCGTCTTTTTCTTATCTTGTCTCTCAGGCGTGCTATTTGGCGTTGCCATGGTAGAAGCCGATGAGCCAATAGGCCACTGCGCATGCTCAGACACATTGGGCGATGTATTCGCGGGCTCGGCTGCCACGAAGTAGTCCGAATTTACGGAACTGTCAAAGACGAATTGAAAGAATTCTTGGGGGGGAGGGTCGCGTTTCGCTTGTGATATCTCAAGATCGGATGTGCTGGTCGTGTTTTGAAGGGAGGTCTGGTTACTAGGTCGAATGCCACCGGAAGTGAGAGAGGATGAGCTTGCGTTGCTGTGTTTTCGGGAATGAGCGGGACTGGCGGCGGGAGGCGGTATGTGCGGTAACGTTGGTTCGCCTAAGTTTCTTCTCAAGAGACCTGTTCAATTGAAAGACATAATAGATTACAGAATATAACGTACAAAAGGCCTGCGTTCTTAAGTATTGCCGGTCATTCGATTGAAGTCATGCAGGAGCCAAGATTTGCTAGATTAGCAAATCTTCAATTGTTCTGACCTCTGTCACGCTACGCGTTTGAGCTCTGATTACGTAGGAGAATATACTAAAGAGGATGCACAGCCATATGACAGTACAGATTCCTTAATAACTGTTTATGTGATAGTTAGTGACGGGGGGAGGGGGGTAGGGGGTTTAGCAGACAATTGTGAAGGACTTAAGAAATAATTTTCTCGGTAACAGACCCCCAACACGCTTTATTTATGCGTGAGGCAAATGGCGTAGGACGATAAAAATATTAGTAGATAAAGAGAACTAGCCTGACTTGATGCGAACTGATGCGCATGCGCAACCTATAATGGGAACACACGTAAAATGGCCTAATGATGTAACATACCAGATTCCATACGCCGCGGCTGCATAATGGGAGTTGATGCAAGTGAAGACGTGTTACTGTGCGCAAGCACTATTCCCGGCGAGTTTGGACTCCTTGTGTTACGTTGCGCATGAAGGGAGTGGACCTGAGAGACTAGTTGTTGGACGGTAGAGATCAGTTCTTTGTTCTGCTTCAAGACCGCCTCCACTTGTTTCTGAAAATGAAGGGCCAACCGTTTCGTTTATCGTGTGTTTGGAAGACAAACCCATTGACATAAGTATTATGATAAGTAATAAATTTTGCACGAAGTATACCGGAATAACCTGCGATAAATTTTAAAGCCGTCGCCGTGAATCGACGCAATTTTTGCTAAACAGGGACCATTACGTGACATAGCGTTTGGGGACTATATGGGAACCATCTCCAAAGCAACGCGTGGTTGAATATGCTGTGCGCACACCCTATTATTGGTCACCTGATAAATGAGGGGGGGGGGTATGGCTTACCTGGGCCTCAATCCTGGCGGTCGTTTCCGCCGTTAGCTTATCATTCAGTAGGTTGGTTTGTAGTTTCGCTGCTGCAAGTTCTTGTCTGTAATGATCAACTTGTTGATGGAAGATTTGCCTGAGTTTTTCTACTGAGAGCCCGACGGATCCTTCGTCCTCATCTTTCCAACTGCCATCTAATATCGCCTGGAAGGAGAAAAGAGAGGCAAGATGACCCCAACACCTATCGTCTGTCTACTCTGTTAACAATGCTAGAGCCCTCTTATGCAGCGAATTTATGTTTCGGGAACACAAATCCACACAAGGTAGAAATGGTAAGGGGCTCTGACGAGAGTTGATTTATTTTTTTTGAATCCACCGCACGCACGCTTGTAAATTTCTTCTAATCATACGGATTTAATTTCGGACTCCCTGTGGTGCAAATGGGCTTTAGGGAAAAGCGAAGACAAGCATGTCCAACTTGTCTATAACCTTGACCCCATGGGTCTTCTGAGTAATTTAACCCAGAAGACCCCGGGGTCGAGTTGGCAACTTGCTAGAGTCTATGTCACGAGACACGTGGTAGCTTATGACTGTATGATTTTTTCAACTCACGTTATGTGATTCATGTGACGTAGACGTGCTGTCCGTGTTGTGTTTATTTTTGTTCGGAGATGTATTAGTTACTTCGTCCACAGTGCCATCATGTTCTGTAACAGATTTCAAATTGCCATGTTCAATATTTCGTCCAATATTGAAGTCTTATGACTGGATTGAGGTGAGCTTCCTGTGGCTCAATATGGTCGAGCTCCAATGAGTGGAGCGGGGTTATTCTTAGGCACCGCGGAGGGGGAGGGGCTGGGAGGAGGGGAACGCCGCACCGCTTAAAGAAAGAAAAAATTAAATAGAAAGACTAAACAACTCAATTGTCAGCCCCCTACTTTTCAACATGCTCCGCGGACCCTGTGTACAATTGAAGTATGGCTTTCTATAGTGGGTCGTTATGGGAACACACCGGGGCTATGACCCGGGGGTTTTAACAGCGTCACAGGCCCCGGTAGCCGGGAAAGTAACGAGCATTTAACATCAGATGAATGTTACTTTCCCCGGGGTCGGAGTGCCGTGGTTTCAACTGCCTGGTGCATAAGTCGAAAAAGTTGGGCTCTCTCTGTCACCTTGTTTGTCCGGGGCTGTGTCACTCTCTCTCGGTTTTGATCCTGCTTCTGTTGTTGTTCGTTTGTGACACACTTCAAATGCTTGACCAATCGTCCTCACTATGTGCACTGCCTGGCTCTAGAAAATAGGTGGGAATGGTTACACTTCAAATGCTTGACCAATCGTCCTCACTATGTGCACTGCCTGGCTCTAGAAAATAGGTGGGAATGGTTAGTGATCCGTTAATGGTCAGCCATTGTCAAAGTCTTATAATGATGGACTTGCGCTAAAAGATCACGTGACCTTTCTGGGTGGCAAATTCAAAACAAAATAATCAAAGAAAAAAATCAGAAATGACTGCGCCCGTCAAACCAAAGAACGACAAAAAAAAACTTTAAAAAGTTTCTTTTTGTTGCTGTTATTTTGTCGCTAAAAGCCTGAGCACACTCTAGTGTGCCAGCCAAAAAGTCATGTGATATCTTAGCACAAGTCCCCTGCCTATTGCCTAATCATTTGGCAATGTCATTATAAGCTTAGTCATCAGCAAATATTTTTTTCTCACATACTTTTTTAAAACACTCCTTTCCTTCTTCTGCTAACTTAATCCCCACCCAATAAACCAATAATATGTTAATACACTGAGCATCCAACGGTACAATTATGTGTTATTTGAGGGGGTCAGTTGGGTACCATTTTGCTACATCACTGGGCCCATAGCCAGAGGGGTTGGGAATAGGGGTTAAGGGCCCTGGTCACTCTAATGAATGTATCAGCGATCGACTTTTCTTTACTCACGAATGCTTGGTCAAAGCACAACGTTACTCACTCAGGTTCATAATGGCTCTTCATTGAGAGATTTTGAATATATCTAGTGATTCAAGTGTGACGCATTGATTTCTGAACCTTTTCAAGCTTTCAAGTGATACCAGAGATTATTATAGATTATTATTATTGTAAATGTCACCTTATTGGATGCCTTAAACACACTGCACTTGAAAATATCCTCCTCCTTGGCAATATAGCTAAAGATCTGAAGGTCCTGGGAGTCATGTGAGACATAAAATATTCTGCAAGGGTTAAAAAAATCTGTAGCATAAACATTCTGTTTTTTGGGGCACATTTCAACAAGGGATTTTTTACAAAGTTCCCAACATGGTATAGTATACCCAGGTCTGTAGCCAGGATTTTGAGTGGGAAGGTTTGTTAAGACATCTATGGGACCTTTTAAGCATGTAAACATGATTGACTGGGGGGTGGGGGGTTGCACAATTATAGGTATCATATGGAAAAGGAATATATTGATGATTCTCCTATTATGAGAAATGGCCCACTTTCAGCTGGGCATAGTTTATAAGCAGCCAATGTAAAGGTAGAGCCTTGTCAACATATTCTCATTTGTCAAAAATAAACTTCCAATACAAGACCAACGGGCATTAGGGCTGGCTTTAAAAGAGTCTAAAGGAGTCCTCTTTATAAGCCATGGTTAGAACAACTGCATCACTATCCCAGAAACTCCTTATAGTCCAACTCCACTTACTGTCTCCACTTACTTATCCCACAATTACCCTCCCGCCCTCACCCCTGCCACCAGCCATTATCCCCCTTTTATGTCCCCTTTTTCCCCAGGTGGCACGGTACAAATACCTGCTTTTAACCAAAAACTTTCAGTCAAACAAAGATCCTGAGCCTTACTTGTGAATAGGATAAGTAGCCACCTCTGTTTCAACTATTTCTTTCATCTTCTTTTTCTGAAAAAAAAAATGTAAAGAATTATTCTCTTGGATGTGCAAGATTAACTAAATCTTTGATCAATAAAGCTTCCAGGTAAAATAATTAACCTATATTATGCTAAATATATCAGACATCGAAGCAGAATGATATTTAATCTTCAACTTGAAAAAATGCTTACTAACAGGTACTGTACTTCACAGGAAATCCATCCTGTTTTAACAGTGCAGGGCCATAACAGGGTGTGGGGCCAGGTGTCATGCCCCCCCCCAAAGTATGTACAGTATTTAAATATATAAGGAGATAACCAGGAGGGGGGTGACTGTGTCTCAAAGTTTTCCTATTGTCCCTTTATCCTGCCCACTTTCCTAATATTGTCGAGAGGTCCACTTGCAGACCTAACCATTCTTGCATTTTAATTGAGTGCTGTAATAGAGCATAAGAATTCTTCTCATGCCCATGATATACAGTACTAGCAAGGTTTTTTGTCAACAAAAGGAGTGGCAGTTGATGTGATTGTACATACCCCTTAAACTAAGGGCAGTTTTTACCCGTTACGTCTAGTTCTAGTTCTCCTAAGTACTGATGAAGGGTTCTTTTTATGAGATGGTGTTCTGCCAAATGCAGGGATTTCATTAGGTTTAGAGTTTGCAGTGGAGATTGATAAGTAGGGTGTGGAAATCATTTTAATTTATTAGTTCAAATAAAACTTAAATCAACTTTTTTTTCACAAAGTATCCGACACTCAGTGGAAAATAGCTGGCAGTTCAGCCAGTGGCAAGGGCCTAATAAAAGGCCAGCAAATGTTGGTTAATGTAAGATTATTTTCCAGTGAGAGGTCAATCAAATAAAAAGCTTACATTACCTGGAACATGCTCCCCTTGGTCTGTAGGTGGGACACGTGGACACCCTCTAAACCCACACACAGCTCAACAATCTTCTTTGTTATACCTTGGATCTTGTACTCATACTATACAAAAACAATGGGTTAACATCATTCCACATTAATATGAATGTGGAGTAATGAATTGTCATAAATTAATTTTTACCTTATAAGCTCACTCAACCATAATATGCCAATTGCCAATTGTTTCCCTTTCACCCCTTCCCACCCCTTATTTTATTAAAAACTTCCTCTTCTATCTATTTCCCCTTTGGCCTGCCTTAAGAAGTTGGAAAACAGATAAACTCCACAACTTCACATTTTTCCAATAATAATAATTAATTCAACCACAATAAGCAGTATTGCCCCCTTGAGAGATACACTGTTTCCAGAATCCCTACTCCAATGTTAGCTACAACAATGACAGATCTAGCCACTAAATGATTGATAAGGTTACAAACTTCAAAGGTGTGATTTGGTAACATAATGATTGCAAACTTTAGGTCATTCATTAAAACAACCAAGGAATTTCACAAACACTACTTTAATGTAGTAAATAAATAATCAAATTGAGTACTTTAAAAAAGGATTGTCACCGAAATTTTATAATAGGAATTCTAATAGGATTCTACCTTACCCTAATTGAGTGTTCTCAAGTAGTGAAATAAAAGAATCATATTTACGGTAGTGCATTTGAAAAGAACTTCATGTAAAAATTAATTAATTGCTTTTGTTAAAATTATTCATATTTGGTGAAACACGAATATTCTTAACATGTCTTAAGCCTAAGTAAATGTTTGAATTTTAATTTAAAAAATTATCATAGAAAACAATCAACACACCAATAGAGAGAAGTCATAATAGCTATATATTTTTATTTTAAAGTTAACTTTTTATGGATTTATATGCCAAATTATTAAAGTCGGTATACTCACGCATTGAAAGGCACCAATGTAAATTTTCCAACTTTTAAACAAAATTATGAATGATAATATTTATTTAGTTTTCCACTATCAAAAGAGGAAACATTCGACAATAATATACACAATTTATTGAAAAATGCCTTGCTAAAGGTGTCATTGAGAAAATATTATAGCTGCCTGCAAATATGCATCAATCACCGGTACGCTTACAAAAACAGGAGAAAGTTTTTTTAAGTTTACTTTCGTATGTGCATGAACCTCCTTTATAATTATGGAGTTTATGTTGACTCCTGGTAAGAGAGTACGCATCACTCTCGCTGACTCTTATTTAAAACTAAGACGACCTAATTTGACCCACAAAGCATCAATCATAAGAAACCCCCGTAGGTTTATACTATCTCTAGGTGAACGGAAGGACTTGTATGGCGAGGTTAAAGTCCCAAAAGAGTATAGTTATTTTGGTGGAAGCTGGATAAAATAAAACACCGGTCACGAAACACCTTAGGGAAATCAATTTCAATTTACATAAATTTAATTTTCGCTTATGAAAGCAGGTTAATTACGTTAAACCCTTAAGGTTTTTTTTAGAAATGAAAGTTTATATCTACGCGACTAGGCGCGCGCGAAAGTTTTGAGTTATGCATTGCATCTCAGGGGCTTGACACTCCGAGCGATTAATCGATCTACAATAACTCACCCTTATTCTACGCATCGCAGCCACAATCTCCGTCCTACTATTTGGCTTTGAGATCTCCTTGGTACCTATAAACTGTAGAAGAGCACATTATAAACAAGCACTCGCACACACACGAAGCTAAACCCTACAGAATTATGTTTACGTTTTGAATGCTATATGTGGCGATAACCCTGAACGCGCGCTTATGCGTGTAAATTAATTACACCTCTCGGGACGGAATAGAGAATACTCGACTGGCACAAATATGGGAGCTATCATCGTCCTCTTCGCCGCATTAATAAGTTATCAGTACGATAGTTACCTTAACTTTGAAGCGTATTCCGTGCTCGAATGCAGTTTCATTGTGAACCGGTATCTTACTATCATAAACCTCCTCGACCAAGTCATATTCGTGCCGTTTGAGTTTCCCCGGCATGATTTATTCGCACACAATCACTCCCTATTGTCAAAGCCGGTGCAGTTCTTCACAAACATTCTCCCTTCTTAGCCAGCCATCGAGAGGAAACGTTACATTCTCTGAATCAGATTTTCGTCTCGATGCGCTCCCATCTTCATTAGATCAAGTTTACAATTACCGGCGCTCGGCCTGTGTTCGGCTTGTTCAATTATGGGAGCCGAACACTCTCCGAATCGCACCGCTAAATGAGTTAGATCTGCCTAATTTGAGTGTTCTATTTTGCGGTGGGCTGTCAAACC
Organism: Nematostella vectensis; assembly: GCF_932526225.1. NCBI lineage: Eukaryota > Metazoa > Cnidaria > Anthozoa > Actiniaria > Edwardsiidae > Nematostella > Nematostella vectensis. Next base: position 6,574,949 of record NC_064041.1, on the reverse strand, counting down.
TTTTTAACGCGGAAGCTATGGTTTTGTTATATTGTGGTACTAGGCTTTATCGTCTGTTTATCAGTGTAATCAATTTAGCTTAGTGGCTAACACGCAACACGCCCGAACAAATCTGATAAGCACCTTTTTATAATCAACAACGCTATAATTAAAATCAATAACAACTCCCGAGTCATGAAATACGACGAAATAGCATTCAATGAATCGCTGAGAAAAATTACAAGCCATTTTTTGTCTGCACAAAAATTCTTGGATGTTCTTCTGTACGCTAATGGCTTCTGTTTGCAGTAAAAAGAATGATCAAAATATGTAGATTCTAAGGGGAACATGGTAAATGTTTATTCCCTTGAGAGGATTTTTAAAAGAAGCATGTTACATGTGCACCTGATTCACGCCAATAACTTTAATGGTTTCACTATTTAATTGCATGAGCGCCGTTAATTTGTGCTGCACCAATGCCTATTTTCTCACTGTTACCTGTCAGCTGTTGTATTGTATTTGCGTTGATGTAAAATGTCAATGATATGGTTATGGTAAGTTCAAGTCTGTCACGCGCTTACGTTATTCGGCCACGCTAATTTTGTCACGCAATCAAAGTTTCCATTTCGTTTTTCCTTAAATTGTTTTTGCAAGGATTTTTAAAACACTGTTAGCACGCATATTTAGCAATACAAAGGCGTTGCTGATAAAATACACCTTGGATGCACTCCAGCCAAAATCAAAATAGTCTGCGTTTATAAAATAAAATCTTGGTGACGAAGTTGTGTTTGCACATTGTGACTGCAATTTCTTAACCCTTCAACCAAATCATTTTCTATATTACATTCTTTATATTTTATCACGTTATTATGTTTCGTGATAAACTTCAATTTTTTTTCGTATGTTAATCTGTGTTTACATAGCTCATTTTTGCATGTTCACTGCTGTTCTATCGTTAAAAATTAATAAATTTTAAATCAATCTTACTTAGTCAGTTGATGTTCAGTTGTTTGCACTTCATCATATTATTTGTTATGTTAAAATAATATCACAACATTTCGCCTCTGAACAGCTAAAGGGTATGGTTAATTGCTATACACTCTTTCTTTTTTAAAGAACGCAAAATTTTCAGTTGAGGCTGGGTCCTTCTTATTTTTGGGGCATTTTAAGGCTGAAAATATTCTGAAATGAAATATTCTCTTCAGGCGCGGATTCAAACCTATTTACCTAGCCTCGTCCCCAGGCTACTCCCTTGCTGTCAGCTCCATGATGCTTTTCGCGCAGACTCACACTTTCCAATATGGCGGACGCTTCAAAGAGCAGAAAGGGCCAGTGACGTCATAGCCATGTAGAGCGTGATAGGCCCGCCGACTATTTACCGTACATTTGTTCACGTAAACAGGTCAAAATGTTTAGAATTAAAAAGAAAACCATCTATTTTGTATATTTATGTATTATCATCCCACTAAACCCTTCAATTGTGCAACTTAAATCTTCAGAAACTAAGATTTTGATCAGTTCACACTGTTCAGTTTACAAACGAAAGCTCACGCGTCTAGGCAACAAAGACGCAATATGAGAAAAATTAATTACGTAGCTGCATGTCTTCATTTCTGTTTATTGAGGCGACAGTGTCCAAGAGATTTTGTTTTCATAAACAGGTCAGAAGTTTTCCTGGATCCGCGGCTGATCTTGAAGTTAAAAAGCCTTGTTGTATTTTCTCGATTTTGCTCATAAGTTTCTGTTAAAGAAGGCCAATCACGCACAATCACACACGTCACACACAACACAGTCACACACACGCAGTCACACACACACAGTCACACACGTCACACAGTCACACAAACACAGTCACACACGTCACACACAAAGCATCATTTGCATCGGCTTATTCAAGCGAGTAATTAAGATATTTTTAATCAAATCTCTTATTGATTACAAAGCAAGTGTCTAACACTACCTTACGTCATAGTATATGATCAAAAGAAATAACGATAAAAAATATACACGGTTGTTCTATGCCTAGTTAGCCGCACCTTTGTTTTACTAACCTTAATTGGTTGTTGGGTAGATAAATTCGTTATAAAATCCCAATATTTCATTCACCAAATTAAAAAAATATATATCACATATCAAATATATCAGATATATCCTCGTATCAGCTGCTGGAAATGCAAGGACAGTACTTCATATAGGGTTAGAGTTAGGGTTAGGGTTGGTGGTGACTTTCATGGGGTCACACATGAAGTACTAACCTATTGGATGACAAAATAGTGACTTATATAGAATGTTAAGACCCTTGCGATGAGTGCGAGTCCCGCTGTAAGCCCCTACAGCCTTCACCCGAGTTTCAATAGATTCTTGCCCAGTAACATATCTACTTAAACCATAACAATTACGTATTCCGCCTCAGGTCTATAAATGATTAATTACTTATCAAAACTACACAAAAGTTTTTGGTAAATACATCGGCTTCGCCAAGCTAAAACGACAAAAAATGATTTTTATTTGGAAAGATAGATTCATAGTTTGCTTTAAGGTGGTTGGAATATGTAGTATTTTGTAGATTGATAGTTTTTAACATGGGATTAAGTGCAAGAACAAGGACTAGACTTGGTAAGGCATAATAATAATAACACATATGAGTTACTAAGTATGATGAGCGAAATTTGCAAAATTGTTTTTAAGAAGATGTGCTAAACTTTATAAGTAGCACAAAGGTTTTCTTTCGAAAACCTCTTTCAATAAGTGTGACAAACCACGTCCATACGGTTTGAAATCAAAACTAAACTATTTTTAGCAAGTACACTTCATTATGCGTCAAATTTTTTTTAGTTAGCTGTTTGCTCCAACCGTAATCATTATAAAAGGTAATCATCGAAATCTCTGTCTGCCAACAATACGAAACCCTAATAGAGAGTGACTGCATATGGTACTTCCTCGCCACTCTTATTTCTAAACATGTTACATATATTTCCAATCCTACTTTCTTGACAATTCCTATTGACTTCATTTTTTCTTTTCAAAACGATGTGATCTAATCAACTTTTTATTATGCGTTTTTTTTTTCTTTTTTTGAAATTTACCGTAACACTTCAGCGGTATTGTGTGTTTTTAAGTTCTGTTACTCAGAGCGGCATTTACAATATAATGCACAGGTAGATATAATGCATAAGGTACACAATACTCACCATTTTTAATAACGAATATTGACGATGACAGTAGGACTTCTTACACGTGCTGAGTGGATTACTAAAGTGTGTGAGTTCTAGCCTCATATCTACCGATACGTACGAATCAAGCAATCTTCAAGTCGTATCGTTTTTGTTATTTTCTTTCTTTAGTTCTTTAAATTATTTCGAATTATAATGAAATTTATTATATTAGGAGTCTAAGCATAAGATAATTGTGGTGTTTACTCTATAAGGACCATTAAGTATTTTTAGTTTTATTTCATGTGTCGCGTAATCATGAAATTATAATCAGTCCTCCTGGACGTCAGTAGACAACCATATGTCAAATTTGTCAGTGTTTTTACTGTCTTTACGGATGCGTCTAATGCGTGAGTCCTATCATATATAATATATGTTACATAACAATCAAACCTAATCACAAGCACTTTTCTTTTCGCGCTTTGGCTAATTTCGAAATACATTCGATATTTTGAGCTGTACCCAAGGGTCAATTCTAGGCCCCTTGTCCTACCAGGGCAGTACCCTACATTCCATTCTAAACTACGCAATCGTGGTGATTTGAAATGGCTACGACCGTATCTTGATCTTTACGTTCTATGAAACGATTACCTGGTTACCTGGGGTTAATCCTATGTCCGTTTGACGCTACTTCATTGTCCAGCATTTGACAATTGATATGATGATTATGCTAGCATAAATCATCCTCAGTTCTCTGTCAATAAAATTTTCTCTTGATCTTTTACGTTATGGAAATTACCCTTTGGGTCCATCCTAGGTGTCAAACAAGATAATGACTTTTCAAATACTTCTTAATCAAGCACTGTGCGTATTTCCCTTCCATAGTTTTTATTCCGTGATGACCTCTCAAGAGTGCGTGCTGGAATTACAAGGTAAGTGTAACCAACATTGCCTGTGATTGCAAACCTGGGATGGGAGCCACTAAAATCGCGCAGGGATCTTTCAACTGTTTGTCTGTTTAATCGTGTGTAAAACGCCAAGGCAAACCTCCCAGTCGATGTCCTACGTGTGCAAATCAGAGAACCACACCATATGCACCCCGTCCTTATGTAGCTCCCCTAGTAAAGGACTGAATAGTTACATTCCAAGAGCGTTTCACTATGGAACAACCTGCTGTTGTAGCCACCTGTTGTGGCCTTTGAGACCGCCATATAATGTTATAATATCTATCGTAAAGCCATTTGCTGTGCACATTTTTAAAGTTGAGTGAAGAGAAATAAAGATGTTCCAACCATTACAGATAATGTGTAGTTAAAAACTCCATAAAAATTCAATGAAAAATCCATTAAAAATGATACTGTTTGGTGTCTCAGCCTTCACAAAGAAAGTCTTAGATGTAAAAAAATACATAAAATATATCAATAAAGAGGCAAGTAATTTACAGTGAGATATTTCAATCTCAAGGGTCTTTAGTAAAGTACCCTTTGATGCCATTTAAGAAATGAATTTTAATAAAATGTTTATTCTTTTGGAAAGATCTTGGTGGTGGACAAGCGGTTACAAAAGTCAACGGAGTCCGCACAAACCGAGACGTGTCCGGAAGTCACATAAGTGGACCCTGCTTGATCCTTGAGGGACACCCTGAGACTGACTTGAGGCAACGAAGAGTATCAAGAGTTGTAGCTGATGATAAAAGTATATCAGTTCACGATGATTTGGGATCTGCTACTGCGCATGACAAGTACGTAGTGTAGTCACTGCCTTATCTAACATGTCCCATCTTACACAATAGGTTACTTTTTCTGGCAATTCGACGCGCGCTATCGAGGCAACCTGGACAATAGTAAATGTTAAGAAAAAAAACACTATTAATGACATTCGGTAGCATGTATTGATAATTGAGTTGAGTAATAATAAGCATGACAAATAAGAGTAATAAATGCTTTAGTCCACGTTAGGGAACAACAAAATCTTATACTATGCTGTTTCAATTCAGACTCTTCTCTTCAGCTTTTATAACAAACTGTATTGATGGCCACAGTCAAATTAAATCCTCTTTTTTACCACCTTTTTTTCTATAAAACACCAACATATTAGTTTTTTTGTGATTTGTTGGCCATTTTATTTAAGTCTTAAATGTTGAATCTATGGAGAGGTAGAACTATGTTTTGCTCAGTAATTTTCAAAGCCAAGAGCTGTGAAAAGCACAACTAAGCAGATATGGACTATTGGCAAACGCATGAAAATAAACTAGCATCATTATACCCAGGGACGGCGCAGTGTCTGAGGAAGATCCTCTGGATCGGCTACCCACGAGTGAGGAGGACACGTTCGAGAGCATTCAAGTTCAGCTAGACATTATCAAGTCTCTTAGAGAGCAAAGCTGGCCGATGAGCCGGAAACTACAAACACTGAGGTAAGGATTTTGGTTCATTTTCCACATGAAAATAGACTACTATTGGGGATAGAAGAAGAAAAAGGGGATGGTTGTACCCCCTTGACCCCTATCCATTTCCCTGCGTCTACCTTTAGCGTGCACGCCCTAGCTAAATGCCGATCAGTCAAAGCACAGGCTATAGGATAATTTGACTCCGAAATGAAGTCTAATGTCTTGCTAGTGTTGAATAAAGCACGTAATCCCTAGTTCAACTGGATGTTTTTGCCTTGGTTTCAATCCTACAACGAGCTTTGTCCCTACGAGTTTGCAACTTTTCAAACGACGCGTTGTGTAACCGCCGCCGCCACGTGGTAAATGAGTAACTCGACCCCCAGCGTTCTTTCTTTTCGGAAGAGAATAAAAACGAATAAAAAGAATAAAAACGCGACGCTGGGGGTCGTGTTACTCATTTACTAATTTAAAAAGCACGAAGTGTAATCCTTTAAGAATTCAATGTCTGGGTAACTGAAGTGAAAAGACGATTTAGCAGATGCCAAAAGTTAACGCAATACTTGAAATTGCAGTAGATCAATGTCGCGCGGTCAAATAAAATTGTTTTCGTCCTGTATCAGGTCCGCTAAACACATTGTAAAGGAATACACAGTCAAGTTAAGTAGACTGGACCTGCTAAGGGAGTCCAGAATAAGGGTAAGTACGACCTGATACATTGTGTGACGTAATCCATGATCACGTGACTGGACCTGCTGAGGGAGTCTAGAATAAGGGTAAGTACGACCTGATACCTTGTGTGACGTAATCAATGATCACGTGACTGGACCTGCTAAGGGAGTCCAGAATAAGGGTAAGTACGACCTGATACCTTGTGTGACGTAATCCATGATCACGTGACTGGACCTGCTGAGGGAGTCTAGAATAAGGGTAAGTACGACCTGATACCTTGTGTGACGTAATCAATGATCACGTGACTGGACCTGCTGAGGGAATCTAGAATAAGGGTAAGTACGACCTGATACCTTGTGTGACGTAATCCATGATCACGTGACTGGACCTGCTAAGGGAGTCTAGAATAAGGGTAAGTACGACCTGATACCTTGTGTGACGTAATCCATGATCACGTGACTAAACCTGCTGAGGAAGTCTAGAATAAGGGTAGGTACGACCTGATACCTTGTGTGACGTAATCCATGATCGCATGACTGGACCTGATTAGGGAGTGTCACCTGATACCTTGTGTGACGTAATCCATGATCACGTGACTGGACCTGCTGAGGGAGTCTAGAATAAGGGTAAGTATGACATGATACCTTGTGTGACGTAACATATCAAACATATTCCCCACGGATAGTGTCCTTCGTTCGCTGTGCCTTATATGGTCATATATGCCCATATTTAGAAGTACTGGAGTTTCCCCTTTCGCGCTTCTCCAACAAACATGGCGGCAAACACTGATTCCCTAAAGACTCGTAGTGGAAGAATTATAAAGAAACCGGATCGCTTGGTCAAATATTTAGACCATTCCTCAGTTGATACGTACGTGAAAGAAGAGAAAGAGGAAGAAGAAAAAGTCTGGGAGATAGAGAGAGTTTTAAACGTTGAGGGAGACTATGCCTTTGTGAAATGGAAAGGCTACAGCGATAGATATAATTCTACGGTTTCTCTTTCATTGAATCCGCAGTTGTCATGCTATTTAGCCGTGAATGCTGGGAACCCCGACAGTAGTGAGGTAGCAAGAGAAAAGCTTCCCATTCTTTGCTCCGAGGATAAGGAATTGTGGCTGATTCGACATGCACTGTTCGATGAGCTCCAATTTCGTACACCCGAGAATGACACGGGACTCATTCGGAGAGTACAAGTGAAAGTCCCACTTTCAAAGGGGGGTTTTTCCGCTTTGTTTGGTAAAGGGACATTTTCTTTTGCTACCTCACGAAAGCTGGATTTTTCAGGGACCCGTAATATTCGGTTCCCGTGCACTGCTGTCGAGTTTGGCACCGTTATTGGTACGGAGTTTATGGCTCGGCAACTGCCAGATTCGAGTACAATATGTGAAGTTGACTCATCTTCGAAGATGTGGATATCATGAGGATACGAGCTAAGGATAAATTATGATCATAGTTCGTGTCCCCGTTGTACTTACATCTCTGAATATGGGTCAGAGGAAGAAAGGCCTAGTATGTGTCGACCGCTAGAGCGCAAGTATCCCCCGCTGAGCTTTTTGGAGATCAGCTTCGTACGGCGTAGACGGAATATGCTTCACAACTATGGCTCGGTAAGTTAAAATCTCTCTATATAAACTAATTGTTGACATCTGTTTCAACCGATTTCACTGTATTTCCAGTCGAAAATAAAGAGGGGGAATTTAGATCCAGGGAATGATACAGATTGTTTTGATGGTTTTAATGCCTTTATATAATAATGTGGGTACAAATAGTTATACAAGTTATAAATAGTGATATTTACAACAGTAATAAATAGCACCAAAAATATAATAAATAAATAAATACATTTTTTCTTTGTCTTCACTGCTTTTGATATTTTCTCTTGACCCTTTCCAAATTATTTTCCCTACTGAACAGTTTTCTGTTTTCCCTCTCCATGATCTATAGAGATAAAAATACACAGTTGTAGCAAGCGATTAGTCTAGATAACATGACGTTTTTTTCACTTGGAATTACCTGTACAGTGTAGTTGCTATTTTTCCCCCCTTTCTGGCTACCCCTGTGGAATGTCTTGTTCTGCATGTGGTTTTTCTTTTCCACTGTCTGGCAATTGAACTGGTGGATCGTGCCATGAATCTCCAAAAATTGGGGGACATGATAAACAAGAACTGTAGAGAAAAAAATGCATAAAATTACTTGGTCTCGGAGATCCCAAGTCAATTAAGGAATCTCATTTTAATCTTACCATGTATATATGGAATTACATCCTGTGGAGAGATAAAAGAAAGCACAATTAAAATAATATATCTACTTGTTATTTTTTCAGTGACATATGATCAAATGAGGCTTGTGTCCTGCCAGTTCAACTAACCACAGGGATGTAGAATTACCTCATCAAATGTGGCCTTTCTAAATTTGGTTCCCCATTGGCGGGCCTTTTCTTGAAAAGCATCTGCTCGAAGATATGCTTCATCTCCAGGATTTGCCCCAAGAGCATCAGTGAGGACCATCAAACTTTTCCACATTTGTGTCAGCTCTGATATGCTAAGAACTGTTTTCTCACAAGTGGGAGTGGACGATGGCTACAAAACACAAAGCAATTGTTAAATTAGCTTTATACACAGTAGTATCCTGGGTGTGCTGGTCTTTTTTATAATGAAAATAAAAATCATACCTCAAACACTATGTTGTTGCGGTCAAGATGATCCTTGAGTGTGGCACGTAGGAAGTCCTTGGTGCCTGTCGACCTCAGATGGAACTTCCTACATTCCTCCACTAGCTGGGCTTTGGTCAGACAGTCAAGGCTGGTGATGGACTTGTTCTCCATGTCTCCTAGGAAGGCATGGATATCAAGCCCCCTAATGATAGTTTCCAAATCATCACCTTTATAAGGAAAAGAGGATTCAAAGAAAATAAATAACGAAACTTTATAGTAATTTCATATTAGTTTCAGTTATTATAACAGTCTTTTCTATTAGTCAGTTATTTACTTACAATCCAAAGAGCTCCACTTGGTTGTGGTTTTGCCACTGTCATCCTGGACATCATAGAAACAAAACCTCACACCTGCAAATACAATATGGCAAGAAAACAAAATGATTATCACCATAAGACATCCCCTATACCCATTTACCCTATACATGAAATTTTTATTTACCCAAAGCTTCTATTGCTTCTTCCATGGCTTTTTTAACATTCTGCTCTATAGCCCAGCAAGCAACCTAGAAGTTTAATATATACCAGGAACTTTTTTAAAAAATGGCTCAATGGAGATTTGAATTTGTTAAATAAGCATAATTTTACCTGGTTGAGAAGTTTTCCCATGATCCTCAATTTGAGGTGCAGGGTGTCGGGTATGACCTTGGTAAATTCAATGTCCACGAGAGGTAAACATTGAACTCCCTTGGCATTTGGACACCCAACACGTGCACGGCACTGGTTTAAGGTTCTGGTTATGGGCCATTGTGGGACTGAAATTTTTATCAAATTTATCTAGTTATTTATAATATAGCTGACAATGGAATAATTCATAAAAACAAAAATCATTTAATTCATTACATAACATTCATTATATAAGTAACAAAATTAAAAAACTTACTAGAAAAGTCTCTGATCATCCTTTTGCTGCATTCGCACCAAATGCAGAAGTACAAGGCACAGGGACTATTAATTCCGAGAATACACGCCATGAACTTCCAGTCAGCACACATCACCCTTAAAAAAGGGATAAAAGTTACATATGTCCTGTTTAATGCCAGATCATAAGATTATTGGTTGCAAAAAAAATGAAACCTACCAATCAATAGTGTATTCAAGGCCATTAACAAGAATGCCAGTTCTCCCTAGGGCCTTCATCTCATCAAAAACCCCTCTCAAGGTCGCCTTTAGGATGTCATATGACTCCTTGCCTATAATAAAAAGTGTTCACAGATATATGGCTTTAGTTGACTATATCATTAGGAAGATTTGTTCTCGCTTACAGCTGCAATAAATTAGCTGCAACCAACTCACCATCATATATAGATATACAGTATTCCCTTTCTGGGCTTCTTTTAACAGAGTTTTCTGCTGGAAAGCAGAAGGTTGTCATAACACTCCCGAGTTTTTTGGTGGTTTTTCTACCATCACCAGAAAACCGAAGGGTTATAACATTGCCCCCTGCATTTCCAATGACATCTGAACTATAACTTAGAATGTCCTTGATGGATCTTGAACATCCTTTTGCATTCTGAAAGGAGAAACTTTGTTTAATGAATTATTGGGTTTGTACAGTATTTGCTTGTTTTAAAGGATGCAAAATGTGCTGTGCACAAAGCAAATCAGAATTAAGACTATCAACAGACTAACCCCTTCAAATTCTGTAATAGGAATGATTGCATTTTGAGCTTTTCTCTCTTTCTGTATCCCATACAGTGATGGCAAGCTGGACCCAGCTACCATCTTTAGCTCATGGTATGCTGAGTCAGAAACATCACCATCATCTTTGGCCTGAGATTATAAAAATAATCTAAATATAGAAAAAATAAGAAACCTACAGTACTGTACATGTACTTCTATAATACCTACCTTGAGAGCTCTTTGGATCTTTTTATGGTCAATCTCCTCAGGCTCAACCCTCTCATTGAAATGTAGGGCAAAACTGACCATACCAACTTCAAGTTGAACCTAGAGATAAGGAAACATTGAAATGTAGGGCAAAACTGACCAACTTCAAGTTGAACCTAGAGATAAGGAAACATTTTATGATAAACAAATGCCATTATAACAGAATTGGTAAATTTAGGTTGTTTCCATGTGTACAAAAATTCTAAACAAACCTCAACAACTTTCCAATCTGTTGGAAGCTTCTCAAATTGCTTCTCAAGCCATTTTTTAATCTCTGACTTTTTGTGAAATTGAGCTTTTGGCTCAAGGTCACAAAAAGGCTTTTTCGGCTGAAGAAAGGGCTTTTTTTCCTTGCCTAGCTCCTTTCTCATGCCATCTCTCTCTTTGACAACATCAGCGAGTCGATGTTTTAGCTCTGACAGCTGATTCTCGAGCTCTTCGATTCTAGAGTCCCGAGAATCACACAGCCCGATTTCACGGACTTGAGGTAGCATGTAAGCCAATCTTTGTTTTTTCAATGGAGGACCTTGTGAAAAATTTGTCAAATACCCTTGCACCATCATTTTAGTAGATATCTATCATGAACAAGCAAACGAGACGACTAAACTTTTGAACCTCTTCCCGCCTAAGTTTACCGAGATTCTGCAAGATGATCCCCAAAAAACAACCCGTGAAGATTATCTAGATAAGAATTGCGCCAAAATTATACAAACAAAAAACGGAAATATTAGAAAGGAATACTTAGCTTCTCGTCCTTCGGGTGTTTCTGTACTCTTCAGCATCAGGATCACACAAGGACGTAGTCGATTAAAATACCTACGAGGGCTTTTTTCCACAAGTTAGGCTGGCAGAAGAAAGATCTAGCCCCTACAGGGGTATTTCATGAGAAAAATAGGTATTTTTCGCTTCTATAAGCAGAAATCTCAGGTTAAATAGCCCTGTTTTCCAAAAATAATCGCTCTTCGTCCGCCATCTTGGATAGCTCAGAGAAAACCCATTTGTAATTTGCCAGGTTACACAGCTCCTAGTCTCAGTCTCTAAAAAAGCGGCCGAGCGAGTTTGAATAACACCAAAAGTTTGATATGTCCATGATCGCGTGACTGTACCTGATGAGGGAATGTGACCTGATACCTTGTGTGACGTAATCCATGATCACGTGACTGGACCTGCTGAGGGAGTCCAGAATAAGGGTAAGTACGACCTGATACCTTGTGTGACGTAATCCATGATCGCGTGACTGGACCTGCTGAGGGAGTCCAGTATAAGGGTAAGTACGACCTGATACCTTGTGTGACGTAATCCATGATCGCGTGACTGGACCTGATGAGGGAGTGTGACCTGATACCTTGTGTGACGTAATCCATGATCACGTGACTGGACCTGCTGAGGGAGTCTAAAATAAGGGTAAGTACGACCTGATACCTTGTGTGACGTAATCCATGATCGCGTGACTGGACCTGATGAGGGAGTGTGACCTGATACCTTGTGTGACGTAATCCATGATCACGTGACTGGACCTGCTGAGGGAGTCTAGAATAAGGGTAAGTATGACATGATACCTTGTGTGACGTAATCCATGATCGCGTGACTGGACCTGATGAGGGAGTGTGACCTTATACCTTGTGTGACGTAATCCATGATCACGTGACTGGACCTGCTGAGGGAGTCTAGAATAAGGGTAAGTACGACCTGATACCTTGTGTGACGTAATCCATGATCACGTGACTGGACCTACTAAAGGACATTTTATATGATGATGTGTGAAGTGAACTTAAAATCTCGTCATTTTGTAACAATGCAATCACCCGGTCAAGTCTCCTGTTGACACGTAAGAAAAAAAAAATTAATATTATAAATTACCATTTTGTTTCAGTTCTTACGCCGTGCAAAAAGACAAATAAACAATTTCATCGTGTTCTTCATTCCCTGGGAGAAGAGGATACGAAAAATTCAAGGTGAAGCTCAATAATTCTTGCACGTACAAAGTAAACCAATAAATGGAAGAAAGAAGTTTCCTGGCAACAACAATTGGAAAGGCACGCTTTAGTAAGCGTGCCTTTCCAATTGTTGTGTCTATAAACAGCCTCTATCAGCCGCCATTTTGCCATCCTTGCAAAATACCTATTGTGGAAAAGTATCCATTTTAATCGACTGTTTTGTGGGAAGCCAATGCGATATTTTCGATTTAATTGTGGTAAAAAAATGTATTAAACTTTGAATAAACGCTTGAATAAACTCGATAGTAAATCATGCAACATAACGCTACGAAGGTACAAATGAATCGATTAGTAATCTTTGAACTGAATGCGGTGAGTCCTAGACTTAAAGTGGATTCGGTCTGAGAAGACTAATCATAAAGGGTTGGGTATCAAACACGGAATGCCCAGGGCCTTGTCGTTTCCAAAAGGGGTTTGTCCGACATGACGGAAAAACATGACATGACGCTTCAAATAAGCCAATTTCACATCGAATAAGGCGAAGAATTTTCCTGAGTTCTTATAGCAAACAAAATATCAAGTGCCACTTTTTTTTAAATTGATGCGACTTTTTGTAAAGTGTCATTGAAATTTGAGCTTTTCGTCCCTGAACTGATGCACAGGGCAATGATGATCAAGCAAAAAATATCTTAAAAAGCAAAAATCTGGCTATGTGCACTTTAGCCTCACGTTGTTTGTGTTTTAAAAATCAGTCCGTAATACAAGGATCCTATAGCCACTGAAGAAATTGTGTCTTTTCTCTCTATCTAGAATTGCACGTTTTCCAGGTTTTTCCTATATAGGGGTGTGTCATGGTGCCATTCGTACCCTGGGAGCACATGGGCCCGATGATAAAATGTGCAATGCCATGCCCCTGTTAACAAAAACCAAGAGACGCCTTAGAACCGTCGTATTTAATTGTAGGTCACTTTGGTGCTGGTATCGGCTCGTTCTTCCTATTCTTGCGGTCTCTCGTCTGGGTCAACACGGTCATGTTCGTCTTTACAACACTATTCATCATCGTCCCACAGGTAACGCGGCTCAAACAATGATCTGCGCATCACGCAACAGTCACACACTATCACGCAACGATCACAGTACGTCACGCAGCGGTCATAGTATGTCATACAATTTTCAGCATAGCACATTATGCAACGATCGCAGCGCTTCACGCAACAATCACAGTACATCACGCAACCGTCACACCGTGTCTAGCAGCGTTCCTCGTGCATCACAAAACAGTCGTAGTCGTAGTGCGTCACGCAGCAGTCACTGCGTCACGCGAACGGTCACAATACTTCACACAAGTGTCGCACTGAATGACACAACAGTCTGACCGATACATCACGCAAGAGTGCACAGTACACCAAGAGTAACAATTCTCGAATGACACAAAACAGGTCACGTTGCATCACATTTCGTAACAGTCACTTCAACTAGCGCAGTAGCCTAATACTTTACCAAAATCTCGAGACACCAAGCTCGCGTTACAACCCGACTTGAGATTACCTGACGAAATAAAAAACACCTTTATATTTCAATCGCAGATTTTGGCTCCTTCAACAAGCACAAAGATGCCGGACGAGCTGCGATCCAGTGCTTCCTCCTTAATAGCAATTATAGATGCAAAGGTAAGTTGTGTCTATGTTTTATTTTTTCTCGTGTTTTTTGTCTCGTGTGGGGGTAAAGGATTGGTTGAATTAAATGGATGATAGAAATTTATATTTAAACTAGTTAAGACTAGTACCACATACGATACGGCTCATCACGATTCCCCTTTTTGCTAAAACCACACTAAATGCTTATCCATGTTATTTTATCTTGTTGCTAGGGTCACTTGGAGTACTCTTTTTTGTTCTACGGTTACTATAGTAACAAGTCATTACAAATTGGCAACGTGCGGTACCCTCTACCGCTGGCCTACATCGTTGTGTTCCTGGGTACATACGTGTTCAGCGTCCTCACCATCCTTAGAGCGTGAGTAGGTCTTCTGAGTATTTCTCTTTTACATTAGTATTTCTCTTTTACATTAGTAAAAGTTACCATAGAACCCCGCTAACTCGAACTCTGCCAAAACAAGTTCTAGGGGTCGGCCGAGCGGACATCCCCCCCCCCCTCTATTATCAGATATTTGTTTTAAAAATAACAATGAATATAAGAGAATCCGCTGAAGAACAATGAATCCGATCCCCCACTTCATTGAACCTTGCTTCGCCCCCCCCCCCTTTTTTTTTGTAAATCCTAAATCCGCCATTGCAAACCTCGTACAGTAAAACACTCTACAAGATGTGAGCAGTAGGATCCTGATATCTTGAACTATTTAGGACAGCTTGTGGGAAGTGATCCTTCCTTCCTTCTAGCTACACGCCCTACCTTATGGCATCCCTGTTAAATTCATTCTAAACTGCTTGTGCTTTGTATAGTATGGCCCAGGAACAGCGCAATTCGCAGTCGTCAGGTCAGCATGACCAGTACAAGTTTGGGTGGCGAGTATTTACTGCTTGGGATTTCCTTATTACGGAGAAGGAGACAGCAGAGAACAAAGTCGCCTCTATTACTACGACAATCAAGGTACATTATACACACTCTTAACTGAATAAGGTGAGCTAAAGACTTCCGACGTTTTGCTTCAATTCACTGTTTCATTTAGAGGAACTTTAGAACTAGGAGAATTTCATCGTGTTCTGATGCACACTAAATTTTTTTGCTTGCTGTCATGGCATCCTCATTGGCCAACTTCACAAAACTGTCAAGGTGGCCTCGGTAGCGCGAGTCGTGATGTAAAAAATAGTACGTCACATCTTTGTTTCATTCAATATAGTTATGTGGTGAAATCTCGAGATTACCATTTAAACTATTTAAACCATTTAAACTCTACTTTCTACACTCAATCGGAAATATCGCAATAGATTCCTGAAATCAACCGATGGAAATGAATGTTTCCTCCCACAGGAACAAATACTTGAAGAAACTG
Source organism: Nematostella vectensis (assembly GCF_932526225.1). Lineage (NCBI taxonomy): Eukaryota > Metazoa > Cnidaria > Anthozoa > Actiniaria > Edwardsiidae > Nematostella > Nematostella vectensis. Next base: position 6,559,209 of record NC_064041.1, on the reverse strand, counting down.
AAAAAGCCAAGGAGGAAAACATGTAAGTTTACTTAAAGTCCTTAGTTCTATGCAAGTCTTTGGTTCTATGGAATGATTTAATTTTACTTCAATTATTCAAACGCTTTTGTAAAATCAAGGATGTAGCAAAACCGATGAATAGGCGTTGAGTGAAGATAGATAGATAAAAACTATCGAAGCTACTAGCTTTTCATCAGTGTGTAGAAGCAAATTCTTATGTGGCCTACATAGTTTGTACAACAAGTCTTTGGAGAGAACAAAAATGTGTCCAGTGCCCTGCATTGTGGAAATGGTGACTTCAGCCCTAACAGAAACCACGGCGTGGGTCGGGTGCTTATCATGATATATTCTGAATCCGCCTAGGTTGAAGTTTACTTCAGGTCATTATACCTTGTTATCTTGAGATTCTGTTCTATTTCCAGTCACTTGTTACGCTTTCTGCGAGTTCTGGCCAATTTCCTGGTCATTTGCGTGTTGGGTGGCAGCGGGTACGCCATCTTTTGGGTGGTACAGCGATCAGAAGACAGGAAGACGAGCAATGTCCCTCCAACCATCCTAGAGCAGTATGAGGTAAGGGCTGTCTCTTGGGGTGGGGGGTAGAAGGGTAGTATGAGGTAAGGGCTGTCTCTTGGGGTGGGGGGTAGAAGGGCAGTATGAAGTAAGGGCTGTCTCTTGGGGTGAGGGGTAGAAGGGCAGTATGAGGTAAGGGCTGTCTCTTGGGGTGAGGGGTAGAAGGGCAGTATGAAGTAAGGGCTGTCTCTTGGGGTGGGGGGTAGAAGGGTAGTATGAGGTAAGGGCTGTCTCTTGGGGTGGGGGGTAGAAGGGCAGTATGAAGTAAGGGCTGTCTCTTGGGGTGAGGGGTAGAAGGGCAGTATGAGGTAAGGGCTGTCTCTTGGGGTGAGGGGTAGAAGGGCAGTATGAAGTAAGGGCTGTCTCTTGGGGTGGGGGGTAGAAGGGTAGTATGAGGTAAGGGCTGTCTCTTGGGGTGGGGGGTAGAAGGGCAGTATGAAGTAAGGGCTGTCTCTTGGGGTGAGGGGTAGAAGGGGAGTATGAGGTAAGGGCTGTCTCTTGGGGTGAGGGGTAGAAGGGCAGTATGAGGTAAGGGTTGTCCTTTTGGTGGGAGGAGCAGTGTGAGGTAAGGGTTATCCTTTGGGGGGATGGAGAAGAGCAGTATGAGGAAAGGGCCGTCCCTTGGGGAGGGTGGGGGAGTATTTGTCCCTTGGGAGGGGGGCAGAATGAGGTAAGGGTTGTCCTTTGGTGGATGGGGGGGGGGGAGAGAATCAGTTGCCCCTTGGGAAGGGGCAGTATGGGGTAAGGGTTGTTCCTTGGGGGATGGAGAGGAACAGTATGAGGTAAGGGCCGTCCCTTGGGGAGGAAGAGAGAAACAGTTGCCCCTTGGGAGGGGGGCAGAATGAGGTAAGGGTTGTCCTTTGGTGGATGGGGGGGGGGGGGAGAGAATCAGTTGCCCCTTGGGAAGGGGCAGTATGGGGTAAGGGTTGTTCCTTGGGGGATGGAGTGGAACAGTATGAGGTAAGGGCCGTCCCTTGGGGAGGAAGAGAGAAACAGTTGCCACTTGGGAGGGGGGCAGAATGAGGTAAGGGTTGTCCCTTGGGGGGATGGAGAGGAGTAGTATGAGGTAAGGGTCGTCCCTTGGGGGGGAGGAGCAGTATGAGGTAAGGGTTGTCCCTTGGGGGGATGGAGAGGAGCAGTATGAGGTTAGGGTTGTCCCTTGGGGGGATGGAGAGGAGCAGTATGAGGTAAGGGTTGTCCTTTTGATGTGGAAGCAGTGTGAGGTAAGGGTTGCCCTTATGGTGTGGGAGCAGTGTGAGGTAAGGGTTGTCCTTATGGTGGGGGGAGCAGTGTGAGGTAAGGGTTGTCCTTATGGTGGGGGGGGGGCAGGGTGAGGTAAGGGTTGTCACTTGGGTGGGGGAGGAGCAATGTGAGGTAAGGGTTGTCCCTTGGCGGGGGGAGCAGTGTGAGGTAAGGGTTGTCACTTGGGGGGGGGGAGGAGCAGTGTGAGGTAAGGGTTGTCCCTTGGGGGGGGGAGGAGCAGTTTGAGGTAGGGGTTGTCCCTTGGGGGGGGGAGGAGCAGTGTGAAGTAAGGGTTGTTACTTGGGGTGGGGGAGGAGCAGTGTGAGGTAAGGGTTGTCCCTTGGGGGGGGGGGGAGGAGCAGTGTGAAGTAAGGGTTGTTACTTGGGGTGGGGGTGGAGCAGTGTGAGGTAAGGGTTGTCCCTTGGGGGGGGAGGAGCAGTGTGAAGTAAGGGTTGTTACTTGGGGTGGGGGAGGAGCAGTGTGAGGTAAGGGTTGTCCCTTGGGGGGGCATGAAGTAAGGGTTACGATATGGAGAGAAAAGAGGGAGAAATCGATTTTCCTCGGAGTCATCGGTCGAATGTTTGTGGAATATTTAAATAAACTTTAAATGAATGTATAATTTCCAGATATCCCTGGCCATGACCATACTAAACATGGTCTGCCCGTCACTCTTTGTCCTGATTGGAATGCTGGAAAAGTACCATCCGCGGACCGCGTTGTACTGGGAATTAACAAGGTAATTATGGCGTCATGGAATTTCATGCATTTAACAAAAATTGTAAATATCTTTATTCTCCTGTCGTTTCTAGGATACTAGACTAAAGCTATGGTTAAAATTGTCACATGTTCTTTTTTGTTACGTGATTAATATTGCATTCGACACTCGACGCCGTTATAAGTTCTGTGATTCTGCTGCTGCTTCTGTTCGAGGATATTTTTTTCAAGGCCCTTGTTTGCTCATGGTTATGCGAGCGAGAATCATGCATGTGTTTTGTAATAATCAAGCAATTCTTTGATATCTGCGATATTTTTATGATCGGTAACCAATCTCTTATTGTTTTCAATATTTCAGGATCATGGTTATGTACTTAGGTAACCTTTACGTACTACTGATCTCGCTCCTCAACATGATAAACGAGGTAATTCCTCTTTTATAGAGTCCCAGTCAACCCCCACCTTCCCATCCTAGCAAAAACTGTGTAAAAAGACATACATTCAATTCCATCGGTAGATTTGGTAGATTCCATCGGTAGATTTTGTAATATGTTTGTTACATTTTCTATACGAAATACAAAATATAGCTAATTTGTCTTTGTAACTTTAGGTTACATTGATATCCATTCCATTCAATCCTTAACTTACCTTTCCTGACTGTCGAGTCAATCACGTTGACCCTTCAATGTCAGGGCCGTAGCAGGGGGTGGGGCACTAGGGGTACGTGCCCCCCCCCAATATTTCCGTTTTGCGCCCCCCCCCCCCCGATCTTTTGAGGTATGCTTCGGCCCTGAATGTGTAGTTCTGTTATCAATGCGGTTTGCAATATTCTTCAATCGTGGTCACATTGCCTTGGGACACAGGGTTCCAAGGCGATTAAAAAAGCGTGCTCGCATAATCTATTTTTGTCTTGAGTTGAATGCTCCCACAGAACCTATAATGTCAAAATAACGCAAATCAGCACTGTTTTATAATAAAGTAAATTCTATTGACTATTAGCTTAGCGTTTATGGACTTCATGAAAAGAGTTTTAACCTCCAAGTTATAAGGCCTTGAGTGCTGCTTTCACATACTTTATGGAACGCGCCATTTAACCCCCTCCGTCTCCCCCCTCCGTCCCCCCTCTTCGCGCACCCCCCCTCTTTCCGTCATCCCCCCGTCTCCCCCCCCCCCTCTCTTTCCGTCTCCCCCCCTCTTCAATGTTGAATTGTTGGATGATGCCAACGCCAAAACACTCGACGCAACATTGACGGGGGGGGGGGGGGGGGGGGGGGGGGGTTGTAAATATTATTTTACGGGTTTTGTGTTCTTGCATGTTTTATAGATTTGAAAATTTGGACAATGTCCGACAATGTTCCAATAATTTTTACCATGATTGTTGATTTTGTCATTCAAAAACATGAAGCGTTTTCATTGGCCAGCACTAAAACAGTTTCCAATCGCGTCCCCTTTCCGAAAGGAGTTGACCAATAAAAAAAGATGAAATTTCGTTATCGAATGATGGAAGCCAGGAAGCGGTTGTTGTCAAGATTTCGCAAAATACTGAAAATTGTAGTAACGACATTTTTTTTTCCTTGGCAGTCTATGGCGTCAAGTAAAACAAGTGTGACAACCAACTCAACTGTGTTTCCGACAAACGCTTCGACGGCGACGATTCCGCCTTCAACGATATCAACGACAACATTTCCTCTAAACAGCACAGGTTTGAGAAGACTCACAAAACGATACTCTTTAACACTTGAGCGCATGGCGAGTTTCGTGATGTCTTTTATGGTTGTTAATGATCATGTTTATTGTGGTGGTGAAGTTGTCGATTGTGTTAATAATGATGATGAAGATAATGATGTTAATAATGATAATGCTAATGATGTGATTATGTGAGAGTGACGATGATGTTTTGTCATCCTTAGTAGCATCACCGACTAATTGTTGGGAGACCGTGGTTGGCCAGGAATTGCTAAAGGTCACGGTCCTGGACACCATAGCGCTAGTGATCAGCATCATCACGAGTGATCTGCTCACAGCCATGGTCGTTAGGTTCCTAAACTGCTGTCCAGGAAGAATGCTAGACCTGGAAAATCTGGTAGGGATGATTAATGAATCATGAATGTACTATAGTGGTTCCTCTATTAAACGGCCACCTGGCTCTGTTCAGAGAGTGGCCGTTTTATAGACTTCACAAGTGAAGTCAAGAAATTGGAAATAGTTTAAGCTGAATTACACGAGGAACTTGGAGGACAGATAACAGGTAACAAGACTTGAAGTGTATTTTTCAACGTTTACAATGTTGTAAGATAGCGGTGTTTAATAAGTCGTTGTGTACAGTAATTTGACAAATTAGTAGGAGAGCTTATCTGGGCAGGCGGGAAATGATTACATTATTACTAGTTAAGGAAAAAGCAAACAAGAAAATACAATTTTTTTAAAAATAAGAGAGAGAGAAAGGAATGAAGAGTGTAAGAAATCATCGGTTTATTTACAACCACACGTCGTTTTCTCTTTTTTTTACCAGATTGGTTACCCAGAATTTACGCTAGCAGAAAATGTCCTTCAACTCATCTACAATCAAGGGCTAATATGGTACGTAAACTATAAGAATGTCCTTCAACTAATCTACAGTCGGGGCTAGTATGGTACGTAAAATATACGAATGTCCTTCAACTGATCTACAGTCAGGGCTAATATGGTACCTAAAATATAAATACGGAAATATTACCATGATGAGGATGATTATAATGATCATTATAGTGGTCATGATGGCGACGACGATGAAGATGATCGTCATCATAAGGGTCATCATAAGGGTTGGCATGGTTGGCATGGTTGGCATGGTTGCCATGGTTGCCATGGTTGCCATGGTTGGCATGGTTGCCATGGTTGTCATGGTTGCCATGGTTGGCATGGTTGTCATGGTTGCCATGGTTGTCATGGTTGCCATGGTTGCCATGGTTAGCATGGTTGCCATGGTTGCCATGGTTGCCATGGTTAGCATGGTTGCCATGGTTGCCATGGTTGGCATGGAGTTTTTTTCCTGGCATCATGATTAATAACCTTCCTGATGATGAAGATGATGATGATGATGATCATTATGATGATGATGTGGATAGTAGAAGTGATGATGTTTATTATGATGATTTTGATGGCGATGGTGATTATGATGAAGATGACGGATAATGACGGATAATGATGGTAACGATGATGATGGTGATGATGATGATGATGATGATGATGATGATTGCGATGGCGATGGCGATGGCGATGGCGATGGCGATGGCGATGGCGATGGCGATGATGGTGGTCGTGGTAAGGATACTTATGATGATGATTATAAGATGATGATGCCGTATGTGATTATCTTGATTTCTGTCATCAGGATTGCCATGGTGTTTTCTCCCGGCATCATCATCGTTAACCTCGTCAAGTCCGTCATCATCATGTACATACGAAGCTGGGCTGTCATGGTTACAAACGTCCCGCCCAAGCGCATCTTCAAGGCGTCTCACCAGTTCTATCTTGTGTTACTTCTACTGATGCTTTTCCTCTGCCTTCTCGCAGTTGGATATGCTATGGTCCAGTAAGTAGGGACAAGTCGATTATGTTAGCATAATTTCTGGCATAATCGCTCAAAACTAACATAAAATGTTAAAACCAACCTCATATGTCCCTTATACTGGATCATTTAAAAGTGACTACTATGAACACAATTTGATTCTGCATTTTAGAACGCATCAGGACTTAAGATAAAAAAAAATCTGCTATCTGAGCCTCGGCATGTTCTTAAAATTTGATGAAATCTCAGGCTGGACGTTCTTATGAAAAAGGTTCTTATAAAAAAAGAGTGTACTTGCAATGTTTTTACTAGCATAATCGACTCGTCCCTACCAGTAAGAACCTGAAAAAGGAACAAGTAAGACGATGTCCAATCGATAAACCATGGTCCAATACGATGGCGTTCCTTTCTCCCGGCGGAAATGCAGTGAAATGTATAAGAAATTACCTCGATCTTACGATATTGAATACAACAATATCCTCGATTTTACGATACAAATCTATTAAAGATTAAAGTAAAGTATGGTCCAGTACTAAGTCATTGAAAAGTGATTTAAGTAAACTTTTATTGAAATTAAACTTTTCGCTATTTCTATAGACTTGAGCCGTCGCTGGGGTGCGGTCCTTTCAGGTCAGTAAAAAAGTCTGAGTCACTGCTTTGTCCCTTACTTTTACCTATTTCTATTTCTTTTTCTTTTCCTTTGTCATCTTTCTCTTCTCCTTTTCTGGCTTCCATCAAGCCTTCACAATAGCTGAGAAAAAAATGGTATACTAAAGTGACTTTGCCTGCTTTAGGGGAAAGCATAGGATGTACGTTGTGATAACCGATGCTGTGGATAATTCGCCAGCAGTTGTAAACGCTGTACTCGACTATCTAAGTGGACCAGGAGTTATCATACCAATTATAATCATATTGGCGTAAGTAACTATAAAAAAATCATAAACTTTTTACACAATCAATCTGTGCATTCAGGTGCATCAACGTCAAGTAGTCTTATCTGTTTCCTCTCCCCTTTCGTCTTATAAGGGACACAGAATTGGGAGGGGAAAAAAGGTAATCGGCCGACCCGATCAATTCACAGGGGAGTGTCTAAAACGCAGAGTGGGGTCCAAAGTAGTAATTCACTGGCCACGGACTGATTAAAAAGTTCAAATCGGCATCCTTAGCTCTGGTAATGGGTCACTAGATCCATCTTTTTTCTAGATTCATCTATTTTTCTATCCAAATGCACACATTAAATTAACCACCTTCTAATTAAATAAGACTCAAACGAATGTGTCAATCGCAGTCGATTTTACCTCTTCACATGAGCAGGGCGGGGTCCCTTGGACACTCCTGTGGACACGTGCCTAGGTCAGTTCTGCTCGATTTCATTTGTGTTTGGGGCAATGCAAGTTAAAAGAGGATACCTCTTGTCCGTAAAATATACGATGCTCCACCCTTAGCCTTACTCCCACTGATATTCAGTTTTCAAATGGAAACTATATTTCAGAATTGCTATTTTCTACTTCAAGTCGAAAGCTTCATCTTACAGAAAGATGAACAGAGATCTTGTGATGCAGTTACAATATGTAAGTACGAGAATACTGAGTTACCCTCTAATTTGGCGTCTGCCAGCTACCCTGTCCGTCCACCATTCCCGTTGCGTTTATGCTACGTTACGATTTATTATTTTTCATTAAATTACGTTAATACGTTACGTTTATTGCTTTACGTTAATGTGTTACGCTAATACGATGCGTTACGTTATGTTTGTATCAGTCAACTATCCTTAATCACTCTTTCTTCTTACAGGCGAGAACAGAAGATAGGAAAAGAACTCTGGAAATCGCAGCAGGTGGTGAGTGTGGTAAAAATTTCAATTTGATTTGATTTAATTTAAAAAAATGAATTAATTATTTCTAAAATTCTTTTTAAGATCAAACTTTTATCTTTCATTTATCATACTGCTTCGTAGGCAAACGATCCAAAGGATCCAAAAAGAAAAAGCCCGCAAAACCACCTGCCCTTCCACCACCCTCAGAGTCACCAGTTTGGCGGACAGGCAACGCACTTTCTAGCGCCAAAAAAGACAAAAAGCGCCAACCTGAAGACATGCAGTCACTCACACACCATGAATTCATATCTAACGGCTGCGCAGGCAATCAGCACATGCGCAATGGAAAGAAACCTCCGCGAAGGAGACAGAAGAAGACGGCATTTACGTCAAACGACAGTATAAACATTATGGTCCATAGGGATCATCGTGAGCCTTCGATAAGCTCGACTGAGCTAACGCGAACTCGCAACCATCGGCACAGGGAGTTTCAACACTTCATTCGCAATAGACATGCGCAGTTACACGAGTCTAGCGAAGTCGAAGCTGACGACAGTGACACAGACAATCAAGCCCATTCCACTGCGACCGTTACATCCGGGACACAGCATTCTAGGCGCATGTCAAAAGTATCAGTGACAGCCTTTTCTGAAGTACCAGACACTTCTTTCCAGTCCTCCTCAGTTCCCCCACTCGAAAACCCAGCGGAAGAGAAAATGTACCCAAGGCCTGGTTCAATAGCTGAATACCAGGTGCAGATGAAAAGTCAACCCCAGTCCTCCGCAGCCAGTTTATCCACGCCTGATGCCAAATCCCTCCGCCAATCATCTGCCGAGATTGAGATGTGCACACCGGATATGTCATCCTTCCGTAAAGGAGAAGCCTCTATTGATGATGATGCTATTAAGGACATTTTTGAGGAAATTGCAAAAACGGCTGATGAGCCGCAAGATGAAGGTCTGGTCAGCAGTGAAAGCTCACGGCGAGCGGACTGGGGCGGTTCGCTAGGTGATATGTTTGGTAACGACTTGCAAATGGATACTGCAGGTTTCCATAGCAACCAGGGCTACGAATCTGACGAAACTAAATTTTGACGAAACTAAATTTTGCCCAATTATACATGTGTCATTAATGACAATATTCCTTTTGAATGAGCAAGTAAATTGTAGAAATGGGAATAGGGAGTGTGATGAGCAAATTTCTCTGTGATTGCCAGACAAAAGAATAGTATCCATTCAGGGGCATTACGGAAGAAAAGACTGATTACAAGGTCAAACAACTCAGTGGGAATAGTTTCTAAAATGTAGGTTTTTTCATTTATTTATTAAGTTGCATTCCATCGTTTGAGTGTTTTTTATCGAGTACTTGAAAAATCTTCAAATGCTATTTAAGATCAACTTTCAAGAATGTCTTGGTAGCATACCAAGGTTTCTCATATTTGTTTTTCCACGCTTGTAGGAGAAATGTATTAGCTACACCTGTGTAAAATTGTAATAGATAAGCTAGTCATTATTTTACCTAATACCGTGTTTAGTTATGCTGTTATGAAAATATCTGATATAATCTTTGTGAAAAATAGACCTTTTCATATGCCTTTATGATAATCATAATTACAAACGATTCGAAAATAAGCTTTCGAGTCATTACGATATGATACGATATTCATATCTATAATATACTTATTGGCTTCCAAAAAAACGGTTAATAAAAATGTAATAAATCGCACAAATTTCCAAAATAGCCACATTATGTATACCTCGTACATAGAGTAGTATATTATTATACCTATGGGTATAACCCTGGATATTATACTTATGGGTATAACCCTAGTAGTAAAACCCAGGGGTATAACCCTAGATATTATACCTATGGGTATAACCCTAGATATTATACCTATGGGTATAACCCTAGATATTATACCTATGGGTATAACCCTAGATATTATACCTATGGGTATAACCCTAGATATTATACCCAGGGGTATAACCCTAGATATTATACCTATGAGTATAACCCTAGATATTATACCCAGGGGTAGACGCAGGGGCTACCGCACCCCCTCCCCAACAACCGCCAAATAGCGGTCTTTTGACGGCAAATCCTGGCTATGCGCCAGCGATTTAGTCAACAACCGAAAGACCCGTAAAACAATTACATGAAGTAATTAAAAACGATTAAACCATAAAGATTATTTATGAGTAAAAAAAAAAAAAAATATCATGGCAAGGATTGAATCTGATCACCGGGTTAAATAGTATTGACCTCGCGAATCATTTTCTTATTCACTGTCGTCATTCACTGTCACATCTCCAAACTACTATAAATCCCCGTGCAAACTGCGCCAACACCTGCCAGAATTGCTGGCAAATTTTCGATTGACTGACTATAGGACAAAGGAAATGTCAAAATAGTGAATGGACTTTCTGGAATTTACTTTGTCTTGTGGTCATTCGAGCAAGAATTCGCCAGCAATGCTGGCTTGTGCTGGCGCAGTTTGCACAGGTCACGGACGGACGTGCGGAAGGAAGTTGATGAAGATGAGATGGCAATAAGAGATGGTGACAACTATGACTTGATTTTTATTTCTTCTGTCATAGGAAGTCTGCCTATTTATTTTATTCCATCCATGTTTCTTATTTTTATATCACTACTTTCCAGAGACCGCTCTGTTTATACTTATTGTTCTATATGTGTGTTTAATAATTAAAATATTTATATTCAGCATCTTAATCGTTTTGATGCGGTTTGATCGCTTACCATTTATGTTATAAATCTCACATAATATATATATAATTTTTTTAAATTTACTACACTAGGCTGTATAAAAACAAGTTCCCAGCAATATTGACGCAGTTCATACCAGTTATTGTTCTGTGGTTTTAATCGATGTTCCTGTGTTTGGTATGACTATTTTGTTGGTTCATGGGTTGACGGGTCTTAGCTGAATTATGTCAAAGTTTTTATCATCTTTTCTCCTGTCACCAACTTTGCGTCCATCAAGACAGCATTTTACACGGAAAAGCTCTCTTACGCTTCTATTAAAATTAGCACTCCCAGTAGCGTACAACACAGGGTTGATTACCGAGCTTGTAAAGCACAGACAATGAAATATCGGCCTTAGTGGTAAATTCTTGAGCTTGAACATCTTTCGAAACTTGAATGATTGTAACAGATCATGGGTCAAAATGGGACCCCAACTCAGCAAAAAGCTTGCAACAACAAGTATCAACAAACGTACTGCCTTTCTCTTGGATCGGACAGAAGCAGACGGGAATCTGCTGCCCTCGGTACGTTTCCAAAGAAATACCAAAATCCCACAATAGCAATACACCATGATGCAAAGGGGCGCTACAAATGCAAGTGTGTAGAATATTGAGATAGCTGCCTGGCCTTTTAAGCTTGGAGGTGCAACCACGCAGGTCGCTCTTCCTGGCTTGTAAACATAATCTACGAAGGAAGAATTGCTCGTTACATTCATGGTTCCATTTGTGAAAATTTTTTTGTTAATGTTGTAGATCCTTTCGATTTTTTTTGTTCTAGCACTTGGTATAAATGGTGAGGCTATGAAAGCGGAACAGAGCCAAATCACGGTGACTGCCAAGTACCGATTTGGCCTTGCTGAGAAGCTTCGAACCGGGTACAAAATGTGACGATGTCGGTCGACTGCAATCGCTGACAAAAACCCAAACACGCTTGTACAGCACGTGTACTGCATGTACATCATACTCTTGCATAGAAAGGATGTCATGTTGCCTTTGGTTGCTTTCTCTGCAATGTGGAAATAGATTCCAACCGTACGGAACACTAAGTCGGAGATCGATAGCTGCAGGATTAGAAAGTTCGTAAAGCTCAATAATGTCTTGTTCCTTTGCCTTAAAAGAACAACGCACACAAATAAATTACTTATAATCCCTAAGACGAGCAACACAAGTCCTGAAATGTTTATGTAGTCGAAAAAGGTGTCGATTTGCCGGTCGAAATCGTTAAATTTGCAAGGTGGAAGGTCTTCGCTCGAGTTTAAACACATCTTTCTCTGAAGGCTTCGCTAGCATTTTGGCAAGGTGTGAAATGCGTGCATCTGTCTTAAGGGTTTATTATACATCGTTACCAAATGTATTATATCGTTAACAAATAAACTAAGGACGTGTCATGTGATAAGAGTGGTGTGTTAGTACAACTGCCCATACTTTGAAGCGTCATAATACGTTACTTGTTGCAAACTTTGTTCATACACTAGCATGGATAAAAAATACGAAATGATGAAAATCCCAATCCTGACACCAAACTTATTTTGAAAACAGATATGTAATTTTTGGTGAAAAAAACTTGTCTACGAATACATTTTTTTCACGTTTCTTAAGGATATTTTATGTTTTTGTGTGTGTATATTTGTCACTACGGAAACTCCTAGAGATTTCAAATATGTACACTTCTCAACAAATCTTGTATGCAGACCTTAATGATAACAAAAAACAAAAAAATAAGAAAAAAACACAGGGAAACACTTGAAAAAGAGCACTAAAATAAAAGTTGTAACAAAAAAGACTACAGGAAAGTGTAAGTTAAACACGAGGTTCCGCTATAAAAGTTAAAGCTCCTCCCAACCCCGGGCTCGAATTTGCAATTATAATCAGAGCACTGCAACAATAGCAGTGACAAATTATAAACCTCCTGTAAGATTGCTTATCTCTGAGCCTCAGTCGGCTGGAATAAAACTATTTTTGCACACGTAACAAGACAGCTGTCTTAAGAGATTGTTAAGTTAGTTATTTGCTGTCCACTCACGTTTTCGGTGCAAAATTTTAAATTTTGCGCTATCCATAATCTAGCGCACCTACATAAATTCTTCTCGCGCTGTGATAAAAATGCTCGTATTTTAGAGCGCACACAGCTCATTATTAAACGATAGATCGGCAGGCATTTCTGCAACAAGGCAATAGTTTAGTCTAAACGAAAGGGCCCCAAATTTGCAGAAAATTTTCTCATTTGTAATGTGAAGGAGTTTTTCTATAGCGCGTATTAAATATGACAAGACTGATTAAGACTGATCTACGCAGCTGACAACTGCGAGAGTGAGTGCGACAGCAGCACCACCATTGCTGAAGATGACCGCTTTCTTTACGTCCACAAATACAGGTTGAAGTGCGTTGAGAGATAGGACCTCTATTCTCATGCGCCTCGTTAGGACCTCTGTCACGCAATACGCTTAAGAACGACTGCGTATATATTTTTTTGTTTGTTTAAAGCGGGTATTGGTACGGGCATGTTACCTAGGTAGAACGGGGACATACAAGAGGGATAGTGGTTGTGGTACGGGTAGAGGTTGGTGGCAGGGGTGAGGACGGGAGGGTTATTATGGGCAAAGTGCTAGAGTAAACTGGAGTTGGACCATCAGGAGGGTTCGGGAGAGTGATGCGGGTGTTCTTACCATGGTATATAGGATGAAGGGAAAGATTTAAAAGGGTGTAGGGGAGGTATACACCGGAAAACAAAAAGGCTGATCACCCTCAAATTAACTTTATTAGGCACCAACCTACACAAGTATTATCGTTTAGCATCTTTGAATTTTTCTCGCCAAGGAAATTAACCTGCAGATAAAAATAACATTCAGTGCTGTAGATTCGTATGTCTGCCAGGGGCGTTCCTTGGCTGTTTTTCAGTTGAGCACGCCGCCAGTATATCGTTATTTTGCCATATTTCAGTATAACGTAAATCAATATTTTAATTTGCCTTTTAAACACAAACGCGCACTATAAAAGGGATAGCTCCGCCACCTTTTCGCAAGCCCTAGCCCAAGTCGTCGCCATTCAAAGCTAGTGGGGAACTCTGAAACTGCCAGAAGAAAACATAGCAAACGAACTCGAGGTATAAAAGGATAAAAGGGATAGCTTCGCCACCTTTTCGCAAGCTCTTGCGCAAGTCGTCGCCATTCACAACTACACTTCATTGAGTGCGGACCTCTGTAAACGCCGGCTAAAAATAAAGCCGTCCTGCAGACTACGACAACTTTTAAGTACAAAAAACTGTTAAATAGCTATTAGGCATATTCGGGAAAGTGTTTGGGGTCCATTCTCTACATAAACAAGAGCAAAAATTGTCCTTGAGAAATCAAACACTGCGCGCGCTCGTTTGAATTGAAAATAAAATTCAAAAACAGCGCGCGCTCTTTTGAAATGGCGTCATTATAGTGCGCGCGCGTGCAAACAACGAATTTGAGATATTCATCGCTTCAAAACCTATCTAATCCTCGTTGTTTTTCGTTCTGTTTCAAGAAACAGCTGTTAATAAGGTTATATTTACTTCAATAGTGTGTTATCGGCTACTCTAGAACTCTCTTGTAGCATTTTGGTCTCTCATTACGGAGCTCTGCAATCAGTGATGTCAAATGACGAGTGACAGTTTGCCTTTGTTTGAACCCGTATACTTTTTGATACGCTTAGGCCCCGTCCCACGTATCCGTTTTAGTTTGAAAACTCAACCTTTTTGATACGGATACGGGTATCGTCCACACGGAAACGCGAAAACGATGATCGAAAACGGAACAATTTGAAAACGACCTCCAGAGTGGAACAATTTGAAAACGATACCCTTTCGAGCCGTGGGTACGGACGAAAACGGAACCTTTCGAAAACGATGGCGTGATAACTCTCAGGTCCAGTCCACTTGGCGCGCGAGTACGCATGCGCTGTAGAGCTTGTTATCGTTTTCGTATCGTTTTTGCGTTTTCGTGGGGACGGGTCGTATCAAAATGAAAACGCTTCGTGTGGAAGCGGATCATTTTTTAAAACGGAACAAAAGGGTTGCGTTTTCATACGAAAACGGATACGTGGGGACAGGGCCTTCCGTCCGTAGTGTGGACTGTCGAGTCCGTATCAAAATGAAAACGATGGCGTCATATCGCAGGCGCGCGCTGCTTTGAGCATGCGCATATCATAGAAATGACGTCACCCTGTACCTTTCAGCGTTTTTAAATGTCTGAATTCGTGTTAGTGTGGACGGCTAGATCCAGGCGAACACGATGCAAAAACGATAGTGTGGACGCGAATCCATTGATGCGTTTACGGCGAAACGATCCGGATACTTTTGAATCCGTGATAGTATGGACGACCCCTTAGGCAAGTCCCTTTTATAGCGCGTGATCGTGTTTAAAGTAATTTGCGCAGCATCTGGGTAAAGTGGTTCAATGGCAGGTATGCCGCCATCCACAGCCATCCCACCCTTCATCTCTCAACACACCTCTCACTAAACCGAAGTCAATTAGCCTTTCCCATGTCTTCCCATGACACTTATGCCTAGTGCACAATAGCGACATATTGACATAACGACATGGGCGCGCGCACTCTTACCTTCGACATAACGACATGGACATAACGACAGAAGAGAAAAAACATGTTTTTTCTTTTATGTCATGATGTCCATGTCGTTATGTCGGGCTAAACACAGTGCGCGCCCGTGCCGTTATGTCAATATGTCGCTAGTGTGCACTAGGCATTAACGACGCGCGAGTTCCACAGATAGGTAACCACTTGCTCATTGAATTAAGCGACTTTTGACTTCTGTCCGGGCTCTATTTCGCCCATAGGAAAGTTTTCGCAAAGTCATAAATACTTATCTTGCAACTCAAAATGTTGCGCAATCATGGTACTTAGCCAAAATTAGCTGACGGGGGTTCATATACAAAAAAATCTAAGATTTTCTTCTGAGAAAATACTCTATTTGGTGCGCCTCCCCCCCCCTCCCCCTGTAATATTGTCACCTCTAGCTACGCGTCTGGAATCATTTGTGACAGTTTGAACTCACATCGGCCACATGTTTTTGGGCACGCTTGTTGGATGTTGGACATATGGCAGTAGCGCCTGTACGTAGGGCACATGGAGCTACGGTCGCGGCAACCTACAGAGAGGCAGAAAAATGAAAGGGCTTTACACGGAGAGGTTAAGTCAGATGCATGGTGAGAAAACGGGTCAGTACGCAGCTCTTACAAGCTGCAATTTGATTGGGCAAATGAACAATATCCGCACCTCGACACAAAGAACGAGAAGAATAGAGACAAAAGAACTCCTTTGTAGAACAAAGATAATAGGAGACAAAGCAGCTGCGTACTTACTCGAGAAAAGACAACAATAACAAAAACAGCAACAACAATTCAATTAGCAAAAGAAACTGATATTAAAAACGGCAACAGCAGTATGATGGTGTAATGCAACAATGATAACATTAATAACAACTAAAATGAAACAGTCGCATTAAGAATTAGAAAAAGATAGCGACAACAAATACCCCTAACTCCACCATCAACAACAATTATCAAAATTATTAAGAGTAACAGCTAAATAGCGAACACATTATCACAAACAACAACACAGATATTATCAACGACAACAACAACACTATAATCAGTAGTAGCATCGAAGAACACATTCACACCATTAGCTGCAACAACAGTGGCACAACTATTCATCCCAGACAACAAAATCAGAACTTAAAGCAAAACGTCAGCATAGTGCTTACCCCCCGCTCCACCTCCAGTTCCGCTACCACCGGCTGTAAATCAAAACTCAAGGTAAGTAATCTCAAGCCTGGAAACTTAACTTAAACTTAATTTCATGTAGGGGCACACATACATTAGAATTTGCTTAATACCTTCAAGAATTCTACGTTGACATTGCTCTAGAATTATTTGAACAAGAGCGATAGCACAAGTATCCAGGTATGAGCTCTCCACGAATCAGAGTCTAGTGAGCGCCATTAAGCATGTCATAAATCAAATACATCATTTACTCTCCACTCCGTCAGACAGACAGACAGACAGACAGACAGACAGACAGACAGACAGACAGACAGACAGACAGACAGACAGACAGACAGACAGACAGACAGACAGACAGACAGACAGACAGACAGACAGACAGACAGACAGACAGACAGACAGACAGACAGACAGACAGACAGACAGACAGACAGGCAGGCAGGCAGGCAGGCAGGCAGGCAGGCAGGCAGACAGACAGACAGACAGACAGACAGACAGACAGACAGACGGACAGACAGACAGACAGACAGACAGACAGACAGACAGACGGACAGACGGACAGACGGACAGACGGACAGACGGAGGACAGACATCCTCTTACTAATTTGCTGTTGCTTAGTAATACCTCCAGACATCATGTCGTTAATCCAGTCGATAAAGCTGCTGACTCTCGCGAAGACGGTGTAGTGGTCCGTCCCGCACATTGGTTGACCCCAGCTGACCGCACCCCTAAGTACCCATCTACCGCCCTCATTGCACACGAAGGGGCCACCGCTGTCGCCTTGGCAACCGCCCATACCCATTCCACCTGCACAGATCATGGACCTGTGAAGGAAGTTGCTTTACTGCGCAAGCGCAACTATTTCCCTATCCCTAAACTCCCAACTTTTGCAAATATGTACTAAAAATGTATCTTCTATACAATCCCTAATGGCACAAATGGACGTTTTGTCAATTTAATTCGTCCTCACAACTTACTTTTCCTCCACGGGGACGAGGTAGCTGTTCTTGCGATCACACGCCGAGTGAGACGCGACGGGGAGCATGGCTTGCTGCAAAATTTCAGAGGGTTGACCGCCGCCAACAAGACGACCCCAACCTTAAGAAAACGTATGAAATATCTGATTATCGTTTGTGTATATTATATTTTAAGGCTTTAAGACGAACGACAACAACTCAGTCACGCCCAGGCGTGAAAAAATTGTGTACGAGCCCCCCACCTTCCCCCCCCCCCCCCCGCCTGTGAAGTACACCCCCCTACTCCTATCTTCACGCGCTAAAAGAAAAATGTGGTAGCGCGCTGAAATCTTGCGTGTGCGCCATTCTCGACTCTCCGCCGTCGGTCGTGAATATTAAGGTCCCAATGAGCACCGGCTCTTGCCATTATGATCCAGGCCACCTCATCATGAATGTTGTCAATAGGGATCATGTGACCATCATGAAATGACCACGTGTTCCATAGTCACGGGATCCAGGCCATCTTAGGCCCGTAGCCTGGGGGTGTTCGGACCACCCACCCGGCTCGAAGGTCCGCTCAAAGCAAACAAAAAAAAAATATAATGTTTGGCCGGATATACCGTGCACAACAATATGTATTTAAAATGACTAGATAAATCGTTTTAGAATAATTATATTTATTGTTATCGCTATATGTTAAAAAGCACCCTATTAATATCATTTTAAATACAAGATTGAATTTATTCGAAGTATTGATTGCCTAATGTAATAAGGCGAGGGGAGGGGTATACAGGAAATTTGGTCCGCTTAAATGAAAAACCGAACCACCCCTCTCAAAATCCCAGTTACGGGCCTGCACCTCATTACGAATGTTGTCAATAGGGATCATGTGACCATCATGAAATGATCACGTGTTCCATGGTCACGTGTTACAATGCTATCACGTGTACAACATTCACGTCAATAATTCTGATGCATCATGACTAGTTTACTGACTTAAAAGGCCGCACTTCCGGGAGAGCTCTCATGTCATCTAAAATATAAGTAACAAAAAATTTGAATTTGAAACAATCCTATATTCGTTCTTTTCAAGTCAAAACAGTTCATGTGACGATCACGTGCGCACATGATGATCACATGGTGATCACGTGTGCTGTGATTCACGTACCCGTGATGAAGCACTGGGCACCAACTTGGGCGCGGCTGTTTCTCTCCGGTAGACAGACCGTGTTAACCTTATCGCTTGGCTGGATGGGGTTATCGAGTTTCAGCAGTGCCACATCATTCTTTAAGTGACTCATACTGAAGTCCTTGTGCTTAAACAACTTGGTGAGACGGAATTCCTGCTGGATAGCGGACCTTTCTTTTATCCTATGCGCACCTGATAAAAAGAAATCAAATGGGTTTGGGATATCTTAAATATACAGATAACACCCGCTTACTCGATCTCTAAAAGGAGAGAAAATACAATTCATATAATTGAAGGGGAATTCGAGATATATAAGCTCAGGATAGATTGTGAACACAACTTTTGATTTTGCCGGTTGTCATTGATTTATCACCCACTTCCACCGTGATTTCGATTGGCTGAGAAAGCAAATCTTTGAACGCTGATTGGTTGCAAGCAGTTTTTTGTCTGTGTGAATCGTGAAAAACTTTTCGAAATTCTTCCATCTTCAAATACAGGCTTCTGTTGCTAAGGTAAGGTCCTCCTTTAACGGTTAAAAATGCTTTGTTGCATTGGAGAAATGATGTACTGTTTGGCATAATCGATTGAGAACTATATCCGGCTATTTACATTAAGTCGCAAGCGAATGTTTTCGAGATAATACAACATAAGGAGCAACTACAGAATTACAGGGCCAATGGGACTTCACACCTTGATTTCTATAGAACGACGCAATAAATACAATGGAATGCAAATAAGTTTGAATGTGGCCAAGCTGTTGTATTAAGCTTTTGGGATAAAAGGTGCTTGCCTATGTACATGCTAAGTAATTACATGATATAGCTGGTATAGCTATGAAATGCAATACTTACATGAGCATGGTTCAGGAGAGTTAGTAGTAGTGACGGGAGAGGGGTTGGAATATTTAAATGTGTTTCAAAAGATATGGTTGTTTGCTATTAAGATGGAAGATGGATTTTATACAGGATATAGTATTTCATTTATGAAAAATTTGTTTTTTGTATCTAATGAGTTAATTGGTAAAAATATATAAAATTGATTAGGATATATAAGGTGGTGTAGAATTGAGGATCAGGTATTTAGGGGTTTGAAAGTTTTCAACCTAGGGGTATGTAATTTTGGGCTCTCTATTTTTATTATATATTTGGGCCCTGTAGTTTGATTATAGATTTGTAACGAGTGCAAAAAAGAATATGAAAGTAATATCCCACTCTTTGCAAATCTATAATCATACTAATCATACTTATCTATTACCAGTCAGCAACCAGCCATACTACTTCGTCTATTACCAAGTGCAAATAGCATCCTGAATACCGTCAACAAAAACCACTAATAGCATCTTTGTTTTGGGTACCCTCTAGGGGGATTGAGAGGAGATAATAGGGAGGTGGGATACCTCATAAGTATCATAAGTCGAATACACCAGAAACGAATTCTACCAGTTTTTGGTGTATTATTTTTATTTTCCTGGTTTCATGGTTAACACGACTTTTTGGCCTTTTGTATTGGAGCATAGTTTAAGTGTAGAATCCTGTTGTTATGTGCCTGGGTGTGTCTTTCACTGAAGTTTGGTCTTTGTAGGGGTTGGGGGGGATTGGGAGGGGGACAAAACACTATTTAAGAGGGGCAAATAAAGCTGGCTCCGCTTTTAGGCAGTGCCTAAATCTATGTATTATTATTCACCAGTCTCCTGACTTACCAACAACCACGGTGTACCCACTCGGGTGCGGAAAGTCTTCCACACAGTGGGCAGCGGTGAGTACCCATTCAGGTGTGATGAGGGACCCCCCGCAGATATGTCTCCCGTTCACTCGCAGGCTGATTTGCCAGGGCCATGAATGTTGGGCCGCGTTGTCACCATTGACGACGCGGGACTGGAACGGACGCTGCCCACAGCCTGTAAGAGCAGTGAAGTCAAGTACATGCCGCAGATACCGCGGCAAAAGCAATACATGTCTTGCGAAGTTTAAATGTTTATTAAAAGGACAAGTAGGAAAATCTCCCGGCCCGCAACCCTTCTGTCAAAGGGAGGCCTCCGCCTATCTTCATTGGCCGCTCATAAGACTACGTACAGCTCTACATACAAATGGTCAGAAGATTTCGGCATTTTTTGTCAAGCATCAATTGTGCAATTTCATTTAATCAAACTCAATTTCATAATCAATTGACGATTTGCAATCACAGAAAGAGTATACAAAGCTTTTTTTATTTTATGGCTTACCTTCGGACGAACCCAAAAGGGCGAAGACAAGTGCGAAATAGATCATCGTTGACTGAGGACGTACTTGTAAATGTACTTGTTACATTGAAGCGGGAGTATAAATAGGGTTCTAAGCCTTCACCTGACACACTGAATAAACCGTTTGGGGGTTTGTGTCAGCAGCTAAAGAAACATAGCTGTGCAGGATGTTTGTACTCGCGTATTGTACCGTGCGTCACGAAACGGCCCTTGGGTATAAGCTCGCCTTTTATACCGTGGAATTCGTTAATACTTTAGGAAGTCCACGGCCAAAAATCGTGTTCCAAGGTCGTTTTTATCATGATTTAACATTATTTTAGGATGTAGCTGTGAATATGTTATAACTAAATCGATACTCTTTACACCGCCGCGAAAAAGCATTCTTAGATTTTGAAAAACTATAAAGGAATGCAGTGAAAAAAGTGCATTTGAGGTAATTCAACATCGATTTAAACAGCTTCCAATAAAGATATTTCAATAAAAAAAATACATATTACTGACACGTTTTTAAAGACAAAAGTCCTGCAGATTTTTAAAATGTTCCAGAACAATATTTGACGTTCGCTCAATATTTTTAAAAATAGGCATTTTTGTGTCTCCTAGCTTTGCTTGCAATTAGGACAGTAGACTCCTCATAACTCGACCTCTCATTAACTCTTGACCTAACAAATTCCCCCCCCCCCCCCCCCCACCCTTGGATAGTCATATGAAATTTCCACTGAAAATGAAAATGATAGTCTGTATTTTTTGTGTAAAATAATTTTACCCTTATTTAAACATATATATTCATAAAATTCGAAATAATTCTAAATAGAAAGCAATTTGCAGCCCTTTCTTTTTCTTTTAATTTCTCGAGCTCCTAAAAACTGGAACAGAATAAGGCATTTCTATGCCATGCTGACGAGTCCTAATAAGGACGAAACAGCTGTCCATGGTTGCCGAACTGCACGGGTAATAGACTGTGCTAGCGTCCCGTCTTGGCCCGACTGGTGCCAATGTGTGTATGCTAGTGTGCTTCTAAAGTCCACATTTCTGTTCCGTCATTCAAACTAACACAACTCCTTTTAGTGGTTCTTCTTCTTGACTTGCGGTAAAAGAGCGTAATTGGAAATTATTATGCTAACCAATGAAAACGCTTCAAGGGATGTGGAGAGATGATTTAAAACCGCAGTTAGATGTTATAACACACTTTTTAATGACGTTAAATACACAATGCCTAGACATTGTACCATACAAAGAAAACATTCAATATGTTATGAACTAAGCTGTACATATTCTGCTTTGCCACCTGCAAGCCTGTGTTTATAACCAAGTAAGTCTGCGATGAGCAAACCGTAAGTTATATATGTATTTATTTATTTTTCAAAGCAACTTTTAACCAAATATAAAAAAAATGCAATGTTTCACTGAAAAAGATATTAAGTTTAAATATGCCACATCTATCAGTTAATATCGCTGTTAAAAGAAAATATGTTGACGTATTTCCAGCCGTACTCCCCAATTATATGCATCAAATAGGCAATTTCGTTTTTTTTTTTTTTTTTTGTTATTCACAATTCCCGCACCCCTTTGCCATTAGTAACTGATAACCAAGAAGATTTAGTAACGAGGATCACCACGGTAAAAAAAAAAAAACTGCCAGCACTAAAGTGGGATAGAAGAAAAAAAATACATGAAACAATATGCTCTTTGCCTCTTTGCTCTTTGTTTATGTAAACTAAAAACGCAAAAAAAATATAGACCATACATCCAGACATGCGCTGAATCAACAGCTTACTGGAGAGCTTTACTGGAGATTTCGGAGATTTGCTGGAGATTTCGGCCCCAGCACCGCTATCTAGCGGACTGTGTAACACACAGGCACCGAGGCACCAGCGCATTAATAGGGAGGCAATACCCAGGTTCCCAGCCCTTAAGACCTTAGTCTTATACGGTTACGCCACACACAGCTCGCTGTGACGTAATGTAAAAGATATCGAGGTCTATGCGGGCGCCGCGGGTCACTTGGGGATCCCGTTCAGTCACCATGGAAGTGGTATCTTAATGCACGTGTGCAGGTCTCTATTATTGTTCAAGACACAACATCGGTAAAGAATAAAACGCGCTGTTTTTGAGCTGTTGTTTTGTGATAGTGCTTCATTATCTCATCAAAAGTTTGCTTAGAAACTCGTGTACAATGGAACCGCGACATAACGATACAGACGGTAAGTGACAGAATAATCTTTTTATCGAAATATCGTTGTTTAGAAGAAATTGGTGCATTTTGAAAAATAAGATTTCCCGTGATGCAATAGGCAATAACTCCGAGTTATATTCTGTGACGTTTGATAAAACCTTGATAAAACACAAATTACTATTTCCAAAATTTTTTTTGTGTGTGGGCAACAACAAATAATAAATCTTTTATCGACAATAAAAACTAAATAATCTATTCACATATAAATATCAAACACTATTTTCTATGACACTTCAAAAGATACCCTCTTTTCCAGGCTACTCTCGGGCAGTTTTCTAAACAAGATATTCGGGTTTTCTGCTATTACCGATGCTATTGTTGGGCACGAGACTTATTTACAAAGGGTTGTGGTATCGTTTAGCTAGTGAATGAGTGACATCTTCGTTTTGTTCTGTGAAGCCGGCAAAGTAACCCTCTTAATTTTTCTCGACTCCCCAACTTGTCCTCATGCCCCCTACTTAGTGTCAATTGCGACTGGGGAATCAGTAAGAAATGCTCCATTTTTGGCATTCGTTAGGGGTTGCTCCCCCCCCCCTTTCGGACGCCCTCTCTCTCTCTCTCTCTCTCTCTCTCTCTCTCTCTCTCTCTCTCTCTCTCTCTCTCTCTCTCTCTCTCTCTCTCTCTCTCTCTCTCTCTCTCTCTCTTTCTCTCTCTCTCAACTACGCGCCTGATTGCTTGAAGCTTTTCCCGTTTGCTGCAATGGTGCGACGGTTGCCACACGCGACGACGGCGTCTTTTTAGGGATTCTTTTCTTCTTAGAAGGTGCTTTTTTAACCCCATTGGGAATACCATTAGCTTGAACTACCGGCAAGCTTGCTGTGGCAACGGGCTCGAGTATATGTAGCGCGGTACTGTTGGTCAGCGGTATCACCGTATTCGCGCGGTCAGCACGCTTACCACACCTAAAAAACACCATGCGAGGTCAGCATAATCGGTCACCCTGTGTTATAAATTTTTGCAATAGCGATGTCTCGGAAAAGGAGATCCAAAACCCGATTTATTTGAAGTGAATTCTGGCTTGTGGATCACCCAAGATCAATACTCTAAGAAAATCAAATAATTTTCCTTTTTTGACATTTTAGTATGTTTCTCAAGTTACCTTTGCCACTACCAAAAAGTGTTAAAATACGACGCGCGCTATCGTGGCCACCAATACAAAGTTTTCAAGTGCGACGCACGCTACCGTGGCAACCAAACCAAAGTGTTAAAGTGCGACGCGCGCTACCGTGGACACCAATAAAAAGTGTTATAAGGCGACGCGCGCTACCGTGGCCACAAATACAAAGTGTTATAGTGAAACGTGCGCTACCGTGTCCGCCAATACAAAGTGTTATAGTGTGACGCGCGCTACCGTGGCCACCAATACAAAGTGTTATAGTGCGACGCGCGCTACCGTGGCCACCAATACAAAGTGTTTTAGTGCGACGCGCGCTACCGTGGCCACCAATACAAAGTGTTTTAGTGCGACGCGCGCTACCGTGGCCACCAATACAAAGTGTTATAGTGCGGCCGCCAATACAGTGTTATAGAGTGACGCGCACTAGCGTGGCCGCCAATACAAAGTGTTATAGTGCGACGCGCACTACCGTGGCCACCAATACAAAGTGTTATAGTGCGACGCGCGCTACCGTGGCCACCAATACAAAGTGTTATAGTGCGACGCGCGCTACCGTGGCCGCCAATACAAAGTGTTATAGTGCGACGCGCGCTACCGTGGCCACCAATACGAAGTGTTATAGTGTGACGCGCGCTACCGTGGCCGCCAATACAAAGTGTTATAGAGTGACGCGCGCTACCGTGGCCACCAGTACAAAGTGTTAAAGTGTGACGCGCGCTACCGTGGCCGCCAATACAAAGTGTTATAGAGTGACGCGCGCTACCGTGGCCACCAGTACAAAGTGTTATAGTGCGGCCGCCAATACAAAGTGTTATAGTGCGACGCGCACTACCGTGGCCACCAATACAAAGTGTTATAGTGCGACGCGCGCTACCGTGGCCACCAATACAAAGTGTTATAGTGCGACGCGCGCTACCGTGGCCGCCAATACAAAGTGTTATAGTGCGACGCGCGCTACCGTGGCCACCAATACGAAGTGTTATAGTGTGACGCGCGCTACCGTGGCCACTACTACAAAGTTGCGACTCGTGTGCCGATCTTTACCGTATGTTTTTCTTCAATTATTAAAAGAAGAAGCTTACCGATACAAGAGCACACAAAGTATACAACTCAGCAGGACCAAGCCCAGAAACGCCCCGATGAAATATGTCAGAATTAGCATCTTTCTTGACCACCACGACCCCTTGGGGGGTGGGGTGCGGGTAGGGATGTACAGTCTCGCCACGCCGTCTATCTGTTTCCCCAGGGTGTCACTGAGGGTGTCACGAAAACTCAAGATAATGTCACGCAACGCGTCTTTTGGAAGGGTGTATCCTAGGATAAAAAAAGAACGGATTGGTACCGTTTCAGCAATAAAATATTTACATACTAAATTTACTTACTATATTACGTATTGAAAACGAGTGAAATTTGGTGTAGACACCCATAAGGTAGCTTTATTTAGCTTTTACTCGTCTTCTTCAATTTACATTGTTCTGTAAGAACGGTAATTGTCAGAGGCACAAAACGCGAAAAAAAGGCGTTACCTTGAGAAGACGTCACGTAGATTGCGACTAATAGAGTGTTAGAATACTCGACTGGGTAACCAGGCACTAGGAAGACGCCATCAAACGCAGGCTCCGCGCTCCTGTAATCAATGAACGACATATTTGGGTGGATAAAATAAAGGGGGGAGTTTTCGGTGCTGAAAAATTATAGGCTGGGTTTCCTTTAAATGTTCATATTGCTTCTGAACAAATTTACGCATGCAAAGGACCCAATTGGCAAAATACGACATTTTCTCGTTTTTTGACTTGGTGTGAGTGGGCGGATTTCCCATGGCAAGCCACAGCTAACCCATTTAACCTTTAACCTCTTCCCCCGTCTCTAGTCTTTTCCTTGACCCATTTTCGGGCTGTCTGTGTTTGGGAAGGGGGGTGGGGGGGCTACCAACAAACTCACAGACAATGATCAGCAGCATGCAAAGAATCGTCATGCCCTATTTTTTGGTGTCGTCGATTTAAATATGACGTCACAATGACGTCATAAATACGATTTTAGCTATTCTTTCAAATATTGCCTAGATTATCAGATATCAGGTTGAAATAATCTTGCATCATTCAGAAATGTCAGAATCAATCTTTTTACGGCTTTACAATACAAAAGGCCAAAAAACGTTTATATATATTTTTTTGTAAGAATTTCCGCCATCTTGTGTCAGCCCAAGAGAGCATAAGATAAGAGAGGGACGCTTTGGTATTACCCGCGCGCCATGTCGATTACGAATCCGGCTATTTTTAGTAACCACCACCCCACCACTGCGCGTGAGGATTTGCTCCTTTTATTTTGTCCTACTCCCCCGCGGGTTGCGGGTTGTTTTTTTGCCAACTCGATAGGAATGAAAAGAGATCATGTAAAATAACTCGGAAGAAAAAAACAGGTCTAACTTATACCAAGATTGGCAAATATACTCACAGAAAGCTAAATTCCTGAATAGTTTGACTGTTTTGTTTGTCTGTCAAATTAGAAAGAAAAAACCGACGGAAGATAAAATGGCTGTGATACTGCGTTTGATTCAAATCCCGACACCAGCTTGTATAATAACAACATAATAATATAACATATAATAATAACAACATCATAGAAATACAAAAATATCTCCCTCTTTATTTCCTCACTTTTACAAAAGCTCAGATACTTCAGCTTGCTGGCTTTGATCATCACAAAAATGCATTCCCTCGCTACAAAAATAACTTTTATGAAATGTATTTTTCTTGGATTCCTTCTCAATTCACCGAAATATTCACAAAAATCAATATTATATCTAATTTCTAACTTACAGATTTCGTTTGACCATTAGGAAGATTATGAATGTTGAGAAACCACGGAGAAGCAGCAAGTTAGAGCAAAAACGGTGATTGAAGCACGAGGTTTTCCGCTCTTGATTTTGAATGAAGTCTCGTTTTGGAAATCTTGCAATCCTCGAAGTACTACATCCCCTTAATAAACCGCAACTGCCCGTATCCTTGATGCTACTGAAATTTTCGATGGTATTTGTGCAAATAGGGTGTTTTTTTTCGGTTTCATTTCAGAAAATAGCGACAAACAACAAGATGTAAATGCCAGAGCGTGGGGGTAGGGTGGGTAAAAATGCTCACGCGCAGTGGTGGGGTGGTGGTTACTTAAAATAGCCGGATTCGGAATCGACATGGGGCGCGGGTAATACCAAAGTGTCCCAAAGTGTGCTATCTTGGTCCGCCATATTGGATCCGCCATCTTGGATTCTTATAACTTTTGTAAAAACTAAAAAACAATCTGGAATTATTACAAAAAAAAGGATTTGCATGCATGTCTTACTGCTCATATTAATGATAAATGCATAATATTAGCTTTATTATTAGTTTCATCTAGTAAATTTAGTAGTTTCATCTAGTTTAGTAGTTTCATCTAGTAAATTTTATCTTAATTTTTAACAACAGCTTTGAGAGAGCAAAATTTACCCACTCCTCCCCCAAAATATCCGAGGAAAAAAAAATGCTAGCGCTGTTGTGAAACTTGTCACCTAAACAAACTTATAGAGTCAAAACAGGTATTTAAATCTGATAAACAGGACCAAAATATGAAACTTTTTAGTTTTTGGGAAACTTATGTGTGAAAAAACGGTTGCAATGATAACATGGAGCGTCTCCTCGACGTGTTAAAATGGCATCAAAACGTCCGCAGATAGATTTTTGCAAAAGTCGCCAAGTTTTGGCCTTTTAGCTGGTTTTCAGAATTTCAGGCAATTTTCTCTGGGAGGGGGGGGGGGGGGCTTAAGAGCTCGGAGAGTGGTTACCCTAACGTGTACCTTTTTTTCCTAGAGGTGGATTTACATTTGTCGGCATTGCACCAAAGCTTGCAGTACGAAGACACGGAGTCCAAAACCTCTCGGGGGAACTCTGACCATTTGTTCTCGAACTTCAATAGATCAGAACACATGTATAGAGCAGTACAATCAACTGAGACCAATGCTCTAAGATAGATCAACATTACCCTGGGGAATTCTGCCAGTTTGGTTTGGCACTGTAACCCCTACAATTAGGGGTTATCACGTCAATAGATCATCCTATCTAATAACAACAGGAACTTGAAGACTAGAAAACCTTACTTTTAAAAGTCATCAGAAAAAATATGTGCTCGAGGGCAGTGACTTAAAGAGGACCGCAATAAAGTAAAGATTACTAATAATGCTTTTGTTTTAAAGTCCAACCTTTAAAGTATAACCTTTCAGAGTTGATAGACTTTGTCAATTCTTTATATTTTCATCTTCCAAATTGTATGTTGTTCGTATGGACCCTATAAAACACACGCTCGCGCGAATAACTCAAATCTGCAATATTGAGGTATTTTGGTCAACCTTCGGAAAAAAGGCCGTGAACTGAAAGGCCCGGGTCCAGTCATTTGTGACCTAGATCGAGATGTCAACCAAATTACATGAGAAAGCATATGCGCGCGCTAAACCGGTTACCGTCTTCATTTCTTCTTAGTTATTTCTGAAGAACGTTGTGTGGTTACAACTTTTACCGTCATCTTTATATCTCAACCTGGTAGTCAAATGATTATTTAACTTCAGCAAACAAATCTGCAAAATTTAGCAGATATTTTTTAGTCTTTGAATTGTTTTTGCACTGTGTGCGCGCGCTGCATTCGCAATCAAGAATGACGACATTCTCACAAACGCGCGCTGTTTTTGAAACCTACAACAAAATGATATTTTTTCCCATACAATTCTCGACTTTAAACTATTCTTCGCTTCATTGTGGGTAGCATTGCAATAGAAAACACTTCGCCAATATTTTGTGGTATTGCCGTCTCTGAATTTTAACGGATTTAAGGAAAATACGTTGTTTCAGATTTTCCCGCCAAAACTTGGAATTATTCACTCGATTCAATCTCCTTTCGCGCGGCCAGGAAATTTTTCAAAGATCTGTAGAAAATTCAAATTTCAATCAAATTCAATTCCCTTTTCAGAATTTGAAAGTTTATCTGTGCTTTGTTTTGGCTAGATTAATATACGTGAAAGGTTTTAAGAACTTTAAGTGCTATCACTCAGCCTTAAAAATTGACCAGAAAAGTGTTATATAAATTATAAAAAAATGCACACGTTGGATGCTTTTGTGATACCCTAGCCCTAGGGTATTTTGCTCCACTTTAGAGAAAACTACTTTGTTTAAAATTTGTAGCTTCTCAGTAGATTATAGTTATATCTTTGTCTGCATCAGCCTCTTCACATATGGCAAACATTAGACGGTAGATCGAGAGCACAAAGTGATGGATATATCACAGGCAGCACAAGGCTACTGTTAATAGTTCTATGAAAGAATGCGTTAGCCTACATGTAGGCTTGGATAGTTTTTCCGCCACGAAAATCCCGAAAACACGCATATCACGGTCGCCATCTTGGATAATGCGCTCCGCAGGGGGAGGGGGAGGAAAAAGAATGCATGGGCAATTTTACGTTTATAAAACATCGAAAAAAAACAAAGCCCACCTGTGTTTTGGTCATCCCTTTGATCTCTATGACAACCGCCTCATACTGAGCAGTGATTGGGTCTTCTGTGGATGGGTTTGAAGTCACTATATAGAATAGTAAAATATAAATTAAATGTTTCATTTTTAATATTCATTATTAATACCATACAAACATTTTATTGCAATGTGAGCAGATTCAGTTGTTTAACTTGAAATAAAAAGATTTTCATCAACCCGTGAACTACACTTTAGCGTTTTATACTTTGTTGCTATGTAATTCCATTGTTCTCTTTTGTGTTTTCCTGACTATTTAACTTTGACTATAACACTTTGTTTCACGGGTTAATGAAAACCACTCTAGCTACATACTTAAATTAAAATCAAAAATCAAAATTAATCAAACGTTCACATACAAGAATAAAGATGTCGAACCTGTAGTGTTTCTGTCTTGTATCGCAGGCGCAGGGGATGATGGAACAGTTGCTGAAACAATTTAAAAACGTCATGTGCTATAAACAAAATAACCGAAATAATGGAAAAAGTAAAAGATCAGTACCAGGGGCTTTTAAGTAGGGGCATACCCATATTCTGGTACTATATAGGTGTCAAGGCGTTTCCTAGGATCAGGCTGTTTCTAGACGCGCGGATGAGCCAATCAGATTCGACCTTTGTGTTGACGTTTTGTCCTCTCTTTGGTACATTGACTTTTGTTGCTCTCTTCTTTTATATGAATACAACCCTACCTACGAATTCTAGCTTGCAATTTTTTTGGTAAACAAACAAAACCGATGGATGGTGGATAAAAAAAAAATCTTCCTAACCTCAATTTGCGCGTGCAGCCTCACGTCACTCGCGCGCGCGACCAACGTCAACGTAACTGATTGGCCCGTTCGTGCGCGCGCGTCTAAAAATAGCCTGATCCTCGGAAACGCCTTGACACTTATATAATACAGATGATTGCCCCTACTTATGAGCCCCTGCCAGTACCGATAAATAAAAAAGCAAGAAACAGCCCCGATTATGCAAAGGGTGTTACAGATAAAGCAACACGATTGCGAAAGAACAAAAGTACGAATGTTACGAGTATCCTCCGATAAGTCTACGAGGGTTACCGACAAAGCTACGAGTAATACAGCTACGTGTATTACCGACAAAGCCACGAGTATTACCGATAACCGATACAGCTACGTGTATTACCGACAAAGCCACGAGTATTACCGATACAGCTATGTGTATTACCGACTAAGCCACGAGTATTACCGTACAGCTACGTGTATTTCCGACAAAGCTACGAGTATTAACGATATTATGTGCATGACAGCAGCGACGATGACGCGAACAGCGCATATCAGTCAATCTTATTTTAAACACGAACGCGCGCTATAAAAGCGATAGCTCCATCCCCTTTTTCACAAGCTCTCAGCAAGTCGTCGCCATACAAAGCTAGACTTCTTTGAGTGAGGACCTCTGAAACTGCCTCTCTAATCCTCCGTTATTTTTCGTTTTGTTCTAAGAAATGACTAATAAATAGACTGTATTTACTTCAATGGTGTGTTTCGGCCAATTTTGAGCTCTATTATAGCTTTCTGGCTTCTCTCTATGGAGCTCTGCACTCAGTGATGTCAAATGACGAGTGACAGCTTGCCTAAGGCAATTCCGCGTTCGTGTCGTTTTTCTAGCTCGCTCGGTCATTTCCTTATTAGGCATTACATACCATATTTGGGAGTCCGCTTTAATATTTTTTTTCGCTTTTTTATCGCCCTAGAGCTTTTTAAGTCGAGAATTTCCATGTAAACTTGCAGAAATTCGTGTTTGCAGCCATCTTGAAAGAGCCTAGTCCCTAATGTTTAAGAATATCAGAGGTCTCCCGCGCTCGCACCAGGCTCTTTTAGACCATTTAGAAAACGACAGCCATTGATTGAATATGCACTACATTATCAGTGACGTATCATATATCAGGCGATCTCCGTGAGGGGTCTGGTACCAGGGATGCCAGGTCATAAAATGTTTGTTAGTAGTATAACATAGAGTTACCATAATAAATTGCTCATTTCGAGATGTATATCAATTATTATGATATATAGTCGTTAAAACCAAATTATCGTGCTTACATGACATGAACAATGCTAAGCAACGAAAAAGGATTGTCTACCAATTTACTTGGAATGCATAATTGAGACATTTCCGCAATGGGACCTTTCATTACTTTGTTAATGAAACGTTAATGGCAAGGAATTTAAGTCTTTCAAAAGCTCCTAGTTATATATATATTTGTGTAACAATAAAACTAGAATCAAAAAGCCCAAATTGTCGTGATCTCGTACCAGAACAATGAATACAATACACCAAAAAATGGAATTCGACTCTGCCAAATTTTCTTCTTAAAAAGAGCCCTGAAGAAGTCTTATTAAAGACGAAAATTTGGCAGAGTCGAATTTTTTGGTGTATTGTGTAACAGTTAAGGTACAGTGAACTTAAACAGTATCGAAAGGTAGGGACTATACCCCTCGAAGAACTTAGTACCATTTGTGAACTGAATAACGTTGTACATAAAACAAACATCAAAACGGGAGCAAAACGCCAATATGTCGAAATTGAACCCCTTCGTCAATACCTACGACAGTTTCGTCATTTCGATGCTTTAAGCACGATGTATACCCGCAGCTTAACATGTCGCGCAATATAAAAGAACGCGATACTAACCTGACTCTATACTTCCAGCTACTAGGAAAACCAGAAAAAAGACCCTCGCGACATATGACTGTAGGCTGGTATCCATTTCCTTATCCGATTAGCTCACCATTTCACGGGGAATACTATTTACAGTAAGTGTGAGCGTAAGCATAGCTAAGTCACTCTGGTTAAACATCGAAAGTTTATTATCTGACGGTGACAGCGAAAGGTCAATGAATTTTAAGACGTTTTAGTGACATGTCTATTGTGCTATCAGATATCGGGTTTGCTTTGGGCTACACAGTTTTGCAGTACGGGGGGGGGGGGGGGGGGGGGGGGAAAGAGGGAGTCCAAAAATGTTATAGGGTTTGGAAAATGAGTATACAGTATACTGCTCCTCGGAACAAAACAGAAAAACATATTAATCATTTATATTCAGTTTTATATGAACGGCATCAGTATTTATATCTCAGTAACATTCCCATTGTTTTATCGCCCTCTGTATATTAAAATTTTTATAGTAATCATGTCATTCAGAGAATCGTATTTAACAAGACCCACGTTACTTAAATTCGCGTGACATCTAACCCACATGATGCGTGACATGTAGCCTTAAAGGTGTGTGCCATATAACCACTCACGGGGTGTGAAATGACAAGTAACACAAGGGGCGTGGCATGTAGACCACAAAGTGTGTGACAAATAACTCACAAGTATGTGACAAGTAACCCACAATGCACAAGATGCATATCTACTAACCTACTTGCGTGACATGTAGCCAAAAAGGTGCGTGACATAAAAAAACCCCGCAAGGTGTGTGTGACATGTAGCCCACAAGGTGCGTGACATGTAGCCCGCAAGGTGCGTGACATATAATAGCCCACAAGGTGCGTGACCTGTAGCCCGCAAGGTGCGTGACATATAATAGCCCACAAGGTGCGTGACATGTAGCCCGCAAGGTACGTGACATGTAGCCCGCAAGGTGCGTGACATGTAGCCCGCAAGGTGCGTGACGAGTAACCCGCAAGGTGCGTGACATGTAGCCCACAAGGTGCGTGACGAGTAACCCGCAAGGTGCGTGACATGTAGCCCGCAAGTTGCGTGAAACGTGACCGGCAAGGGGGCGTATTGTGGCCATCTAGACGTCTGGCTGATAGCGGTTGGTCTAAGCGAGCACCAGAGTAATATCGCGTACGATGAATGAAATATAACACAATGCGGTAAGCGATACTGTCGATATGAGACAATCGGATTAAAGGTTAAACCGCGATAGCACACCCACGATCTACAAAGCACCTTCGAGGTTATTTTCTATAATTCACCGGCGCATTCTTTGATCCAAGTCACATTTAATCATTTCTGTGCTCAATATGGCACAGAATAGTAAACAAATAGGAAAAAAAAAAATATATAGACTGACATTTCCACATTGTGTTGTTTAGGCTGTACATTGATGTAGATTTCACGTCTAAGGCCATGTACAAACGTAGTATTTTTGAGCCGTATGCAATGCAAATGCATGCAAATGAAGATAAAACAATGCACCTTGTTCATTTTCATTAATTTGCATTGTACACGCCTCATGGATAATACGATTTTTGAACTTAGCCTTAAGTTTCACATACTCTGTGCGGATAGAATTATAATTGCGTTTCGGCAATGCACCTAGCTTTGGCAACTTTAAACTGAGATATAACTATCTGACGCAGGAGTGGATCTACAACTGCAACAAAGCGACTGCAATACATCGCATCCGGGCTGTCAGCGGCAATCCCCGCCGTAGCACGCGCGAAGTTCTGCGCGTCGCGTAGAAACTGCTTCAGCCGCTCGGGGTCCCCTGCATCCGGGACTTCGCTGACATCATCGTCGCTAAAACCCGCTTGCTGAGTTGTTATGACAACGGTCTTGTTGTCGCGCTCATCGGCGCGTATCTCAGTGTCCCGGATGTTCAGCGACTGTTCGATCGTGTCTGACTCGGTACTGACGATGTAGACGGTGTTTGGGGTCAGCAGTATCGACCCACTGTAGCCATGCCCGGATGGTGACGTCACAATGGTGGCGTCTAGGCAAAGAAGCAGGCTAGGCTCTGACTGGAAATGTAGTACTTTCCTGGGAAACGGACAGGCCAAATAACAAAGTCAATACATGAAAAGTCCTTGCACAAGAAACCACGTGACTTTTTGGATAACAAACTCGCGCGCTCCCCGGCTTTTAGCGGCAAAGTAACAACAACAAAAAGCAACTCCAGCGATTATAAATCAGCCAGAAGGGCACATTATTTTTCTGTGTTTAATTTGCTTTGAACTTGCCACTCAGTATGGAGAAGTCACCTTACTTCTTACTTCTTGGTATAACTTTGTGTAACCCGCATACATACAATAATGCTGGCTTCTTCTGGTGAGGTATTGGGGCAAAACAAAGAATGTGCGGAGAAAGATAATAGATACAGCATGCGGCATGTGAAATTCGATGTGAGGATTGCTCTTTCTAGAAATGATGTGGCCCTGGCAGCCGCCATTGTGTAATATTTGCAGCCAGCAAAATAAAATCCGTTTGCGTCGGCTCATCTACAATTCCTATTGCGTTTTTATCAAAATAAATTGTAAGCCAAAGATTAAGCTATGTTTTTGGATGGTTAATAGGTAATTCTACCTCAACAATGCAAAGGTCGACTAAAATGAATTAAAGGCAGTTTGGGTCTGTTTGAATAGAAAATGGAGGAAAAAGGAAGATAATTTCTTCCGTTGTTTTACTAACACTTGGAGCCAAAAACATTATTTCTTACTTTCTGCATTTTTGTTCAGGGATGTTTGTGGAGGAGGCAGGTTCATCACGTGACCCGAGAGTAACTCACCACACAAATTTCAAATGGCTGTTCCTAACGTTCGTTACCAGGCTCTCTCCAACACGGTGCCTACGAGTAGGCAGCCAGCTCAGCCCAGACCCCTGGAGTATTCCCTGGCCCGTCTGAGATACCAGCTCCATAGCGCCCCCAAGGGGCTTGGTGACGACTCCCAGAAGTCCCTTTCCGACGCCAGCTATCACGCCACTGGCCGCTGACCTCATATCGCTGGCTCTTTGGATACCCTGAATGGGCTGGTCAACCACGCCTGCTATTGCACCGAGAAGACTGAGACCAAATCCGCTTAGGCCTTGAGTGAGACCTGCGGTAAGAAGTTGAATCAACAACTTGTGATATGACACAACTATGATAGCCACAAGAGGTTTTTACCGTGTTGTTTTTACTCAGACCCGTACCCAGTCGTAAAAAAGGGATCGCAGACTGGATGGGCGCGCAAAGGATTGTGGAGCGTACGTGAACGTAAATTTTCACGACAACGTAAAAAAGGGGATCGCAAGGGATTGAGTACGAGTCTGGATCGGCGCGCAAAGGATTGTGGGGCGTAGGTGATCGGAACAATGTTAATCATATAGTGGGATTTGGAAACTAGTGGAAACTGTTTTCTTACTGGCTTAAGAAAATTCCTCATGTCCTTCAATTACTTTAAAAGAAAACAATGTATGGTTTTGAAATAGTTTGTTTTTATTTGTCACCTTTACTATTCTGAATATTAGCAACGTAAGCACCCTACGGCGATTTGACATCCATCGTTTGCACTGACGTTTTTTTTTTTTAAATACACCTATTTTAATAAAGGTTCTCAGTGCCAACGGCAATCGCCAAATGGCAGTTCTACGACCGAAAGGTGTTAAGATATGTGTTTATATACCTATAATCTCCCCTCACAGAATATGTACAATGCTTACACCTATCCCCAACACCTTAAACCCTTTCACTCCTGGGTACTTTTGAGCAAAATTGTAAGAAAAACAGACTGAAAACAGAGACCTCCCCCCCCCTATCTCAAGTCCAACACTACCAGTTAAGCTAAGCTACCGCTGACCCAAGACGGTGTCTTTTCAATCTAGCGACGGCATTGCCACAGCCTGTTGCTTACAACAGTTTTGTTGTAAATTACAGCTTTTTCACATCATGCCTTAGGACATCATGATGTCTATTTGGCCATAATTAATGCTCTGCATATGGATGTTTGCACGCTGAAGTTGATTGAATGGGATAATTCCTTGTTTGGGTTACACCGAGTGAGAAAGGAATTTTCTAGTTGCTACCCAACCTCTTTCAAAAATTGTTTGCAGGCTTGTTCTGGGTTCTTAGGACGTGGAAATTATTTGTTTGGCTTTGGGGCAAAGAAACTCATTACAAAAATTGTTATGATTATGGGCAGGAGATTGCCCGCCTCTCTGTGAAGGTGCTTCCAAGACTCCCATGATGCAGTGCAGGCATGCAATTTAGCCTAAACATGGAGACTCGCTTTTAATGGAGGTTTTAGCATTGATTATTGTGGCTGATTGCTGTAAAATGGGACCTGACGGAGCGCAATGAAGGTATCTATTTGTGACTTGATCTGTGTTTGCTTGTCTTTATTCGTAGCTCGGAAGTTCGTGTCTTTCTTGGTCATGAAATGTTTCTGAGTTTAAGCATTTGTTTACGAATTGGTCATAAATTTAAGGTTAATATTTTAAAATGAAGTAAATTCTATTACATTGCTTCGATGCGCTTTTGAGGGTGGTCTATGCCTTGGATGAATCCATGAGTATCCGGAATTTGGGCCTATATTTTACGGGCGTCTCAGGACGTTATAGTAATTAAAGACATAATCTCCCCTCACTAAATATGCACAAATGTATACACATATCC
The DNA here is from genome assembly GCF_932526225.1 of Nematostella vectensis. Lineage (NCBI taxonomy): Eukaryota > Metazoa > Cnidaria > Anthozoa > Actiniaria > Edwardsiidae > Nematostella > Nematostella vectensis. The sequence continues at coordinate 6,522,165 of NC_064041.1, read as the reverse complement.
CAAACACCTATAATCTCCCCTCACTGAATAAGTTCAGTATATACACCTATCCCCAATACCTATAATCTCCTCTCACTGAATAAGTACAGTATATACACCTATCCCCAAATACCTATAGTCTATCCATCTATCCCCCGATGCCTGTAATCTCCCTCAGTCCTAGTAAGGTATGCCTGACTGCTGTTCGGAGCTCTCTCATCTTCCAGCAATAAATACAAGGGTTTATAGCACTATTCGCCAGCACAATACAAGTGAAAATCTTCACAAATGAAGGCGAACGACGGTTATCTCGACTGAGCTCGAAATACGCTAACGCGACACTGCAAGGCATGTAGCAGAGAATGAAGAAGAAGTAAATGTACAAAGAGTGTATCACTGATTTCTGGTACTGCTTTATATTTGCTGTTAACACATTCGAAGCAGTACTTGTGGAAGAGAATTGAGAAGTGCTATTTTGAAAGGAGCCTAACGTTTGGGCTCCACGTATCTGTCTCTGGTGTTTTTTAAGGATCCTATAGATATGGAAATAACACGAGATAATAATATTAAAGCAAATAGCCATGCAGGAGTTGAGGATGATGTTAAAGATTGTGTTCCCGACCAGAAACCATGAGATTGCAACACACAACGAGACCACCCAAAGTGCAACACACACATCAACGCTCCTCTTCATCGTACAAACTGCCGAGTATCGCAGATGAAGACGTAACGCCAGATATCTGTCGACCGCCACCGCAGTCAAACTTAACAAAGAAAGAGATCCAAACATCGTTGACGTAAACCCAAACGAAACACAAAGCCCGCAGTACAACTTGGGCCACTTGGCTGCGTCGAATTCTAGAGCATTCCAAGCAAGTATAACAGGCTGCGAGATGAACCCAACAGATAAGTCTGACAAAGCAAGGTTGAATATGAGCACCAGGGCAGGTGTATGGAGGGTCGGAGTCCGCCATATTGAGACGAGAACCATAAAGTTCAGGAATATATTAGGTAGAATGGTGACTCCGTTCAGTACAGCAATGACTATAAACTCTGCTTGAGTTATGTGTCCTTCATTGATCCAGTCAGTGAAATGGTAGCAAGAGTAATTGTAAGTCATGACTCTCTTAAATCATCTGCTAACGAGTGTCTCCGAGTCTCTTACTGTAATCCGCTTGAAATTAACCATCAATAGATGTTATCAAAATGCACGGTACACTCTAAAGAGTCATGTCACTCTTAAATCATCTGCTAACGAGTGTCTCCGAGTCTCTTACTGTAATCCGCTTAAAGTTAGCCAGCAGTAGATGTTATGAAAATGCACGGAACACTCAATAGATTCCGTATTTTTTTTTTTCAACACCAGGGTTTGTTTAGAGGAGCAATAGCTATCCTTAAACAAGCTATTCCAGCTATTACTCTTTTTTTCTAACGTTAATTTCTCACTCGTCTTATAGTCTCTCTGCAGCTGCTGCTTGTATCTTCCAAAAGAAATCTTTCTGGATTGAACTTGAAGAAGATATTATCCAAATGCACGGTACACTCTAAAGAGTCCGTAATTTTTTAACACCAGGGTTTGATTAGAGGAACAATAACAAGCTATAACAGCGCCTCTTTCAAACGTTGATTGCTTTTCTCGCCTTTTAGTATCTTAGCAGCTGCTTGAATCTTCCCAAAGAGAGAACAGTCAAAACATTCTTAAAACAGTCTCTCGAATTTTCAAATCCGCCTTTAGACAGCAGACTGTTTAATTACAACTTCCAATTACGCCTACCTAAAATATGTTCACGAAATGGACAGAAAGAAAGTTTGTCATTGAATGTTTTTTTAATATCACGTCTACAGATTATTTATTTTCTGATGGTGTGGCTTTGGAAAAAAAAATAAGGCGAAAAGTAATCTTGCCTAAAGCTTATCAATGCAATTCCCTGCAAATAGTACGATTGGAAGCCAAAGGATATAGTGCGTGGGTGTTGTTTGTCTAGAGCAAACTTTGATGCTTGTTTAATTTCCTCGAAACCCCAGTTGGAAACATAAGTGACAATGATAAAATTAGTATGTCGACAGAGGAAGGGGGTGAAAAGAAAAGCAATGGCAATTTCTAACGCCACCGAATTAGTATTATGTACTGAGATTATTGCCTTGCTATAGATACAAAACCTATAAAACTGTAAAAGCTATATAGATTTCTGTGACAAATAAAATGGAAAACGTACTTAGCATCTTAATCTATCTACAACATACAACAATGATGAAATTAGTACATCGACAGAGGAAAGGGGGTGAAAAGAAAAGCAATGGCTATTTTAAACGCCACCGAATAAGTACTATTTACTGAGATTATGGCCTTGCTTTAGATAATATATAGATTTAGGCACTGCCTAAAAGCGGAGCCAGCATGACTTTTTTCAGCATAAACTTGTGTAGAACCCCCCTTCCCTGCACTTTCATTATGCATCATGTTCCACCACCCACAAAAACGGCACCATATGTAAAACATACAAAGATTGCATGTTCTATAAATACTGCAATTATTATTAAAATGTGTTCTTCCAATCCTCCTAGGGAATGCCTAGAACAAATATGTTTATTTGTTCTAGGTGGAAAAAAAATATTTATTGACATTACTAAGCATATCATTAACTAAACTATACTTGATAGACAACTGATACAGCAAAATTAGCAAAATAAATTTTTGCTTGGGTTAACAGGGAAGGCTTTCAGGTGTGAAAGGAGGTCATATTTATTTTAAAATAAGGATCAATTAAAGTTCTGGGTGCTATTTTATTCTCTTCAAAATTTAAAACAATAAACAAATACATATCAAATTTCTATATATTAATAAGTATATCAGCAAAACACACTATCGTAGTGGATTTTAGGTAAAAGTACTCATTCCCTGCCTGTACTGTCCCAATTCCTTTTACCTTTTTAAATTACTTTACTTTACTCATTTTCTTTCTCTTGTGTAAGTTTTAAAGTAAGCAATTCAAATATTGGAAAAATATCTTTATTAACCTTCTCTCTTGTGCTTTAGAATGTAACTTTGCTAAGGGTGGATTAAAAGCACTCCAACATATTTGAAAAAATTCTGAGTACATTATTTTATTATACAGTTAAGAACCACATATAAAAACCTAGAATGAACCTGTTAACCTAAAATTATCAAATTAGAATCCTTTTTATAAGCATCTATTTAGCCTATAATTTGAAATAGGTAAAATGAATTCTAAATAGTTTTAAATAGGATCTTAAGGGATCATATAGGATATCTGTTTTTGTTTTTTTTATGATTAACTTACTACCTCAATTACTTTACCATGATTCATTGTAATAGAAAGAGACTATTTATGAACCTAAATAGCCTAAATGTCACTAACCACACATTATACAAGAACCTGTCAGGCTAACTTGGAAAACTAGGTTTTTTACTTTTATAACTCTGGTTCATTTTTCTTAGAACAATTTTTCAATTAAAATATTATCTTACTTTTTGTTACTTTATATGTGTTTATTTTTGGTGACCTACATTAAATACCAATGCCTTATATGTACATCCTGCTCTGGGTCATGCCTCTTAGCCAGCAGCTTGTGTCTCAGCTTGATTTCAGAATCTCTGGCTGAGATTAACCTAAAGAAGTTTGGAGAAAAGCATTTAAGAAAAAACTGGTAATTTCCTTATGATACAAATATTATACCACAAAAACCTAATTTATAAAACCTAAAACAAAAACTAGTCCGAACTAAAATTTTCTAAAATGATACCCATTACAGAAAATGAACTTATGAACTTTGCTGTCTCAAAAAGCTCAATGATCTGATTAGCCAGAGGTTGAAAGAGCTTTTATAGGAGAAGCTGCAGAGGGAAAAAACATTGCTTTTGAGAAAATTGCTCCTCTACAAAAAAGCTGTCTTGGCTTTCTATGAAACCTGAATTTTACTTTTGGACCACATTATATTGTGACATGAGAAAAAAAAGTTTTTTAAGGTTTGTAAGAAAACATTGAGGGTTATTGAAAATATTGTAGGTGGTATAAAAACAAGGCATATTTTTTTAGGTAATAACAGATCCTCAAGGTCCTAATATGTATGTGCATCTTTTTTTTTTTTAAATCAAAACAGAATTCCAGAATAGTCGATTTAAATTTCAAGTGTTTATCAAATATATGTTGTTTTTCACAAATTACTCATACTTAGGGTTTTAGGAGACCAGCTCTCAATTTCTTTAGGGTTTTAGGAAACCAGTTCTCTATTTCTTTCTCCAAAGAAAGCTGGAGTTTACCCAAGTAATTCATTTAAGCCTTGCTCATCTTTGTGAGAATTTGACCAATCATTCATTGAAAGGAATTAAACATCACTTTTGGTTTTATTTCTAGTATATCATAGCTGTCAAACCAACTTGGACAGAAATCTTGTGAAATCGGATGAAATCAGCAAATATGTGAAAAAAAAAACAAAAAAAAAACAAGAGAGCCAATGCGGATGAATACAGAGAATGTATAAACATTCTCACAAAAATTAGGTTTATGATGAGGTCCAAAATCGTGTGACAGAGTTGACAGCTCTGGTAACTTCAATTCAATTCATTCATGAAAAGTAGTAATAATTTTCCTATGATAGATTGTGAATGGCAGATTTAGAGATCGAATTTGATAAATACAGCCTAGAATATTTATTCCCTGAGGTAAGTACTTAAAGTAAATTAAATTCAACAATGAAAAAGGTGTTCAAACTTTGAAAATCGTTCGTCTAATCTATCGTTCCGCTAAGTACTTTAATACAATACGCTAACTTACCTACGTCTGCCAGTGCAAGAACAAATACATAGGAGCACTTGTCGGAGGTGTCCATAAAATTAGCTTGTTTTTTCTTTCTTTATCTTGTGGCTTCCTCTGACATTTCAGCTGACCTTGACTCGAGACTTGACTCTTGAAAACTTTCAACCATGCTTTTACACAGTCTTTTGCACATAATTAGACAAATTCATATCCGTGGTTAGCATTCCCACGAATGAATTTTTTTTTTCAAGCACTTCTTTTTCAACAATTCTTGGCTTTTCTGCAGTCAGTTTTCGTGTGTTTTTGAGAGGGGCAAAAATACTCATCCGCCATATTGTTTTGCGCGCTCTGGAGGCCTGTGCCGAGGCAGATCACTGCTGGCAGCTTGTGACAACGACGTCATTGACCACAAAAACTGAGTCGCCTAGTTATAGACCATTTCTATACCTATGGGGCTCCGCGCGCGGCCTACGGCCGCGCTGGCCCCGCTAACAAACCTGTAAAACCTGTAAAAGCTAAAGAAGGACTGAAAATAGGAATATAATTGGAAATCTATTTTAATTCTTTCGAACTTTAGAAGCACACTAGCATACACACATTGGCACCAGTCGGGCCAAGACGGGACGCTAGCACAGTCTATTACCCGTGCAGTTCGGCAACCATGGACAGCTGTTTCGTCCTTATTAGGACTCGTCAGCATGGCATAGCCGGTTTGCCTCAGTTAAACTTCATCGGCAAAAAAAATGCAGGGCGACTTCGACTCGAGCGAAGTGCTTTAAACCACAGCTTAGATCCATGTGGGATCTAGAGCTGCGACCGGGCTAGCGTGATGCCAATTGTGCGGATCACGCATGCGACCTTTGCTAGTCTAAAACTCCGTCGGATAGCCAAACTATCCTTGCGAGTATGTATACATAAATGTGAACTTTAGAAGCACACTAGCATACACACATTGGCACCAGTCGGGCCAAGACGGGACGCTAGCACAGTCTATTACCCGTGCAGTTCGGCAACCATGGACAGCTGTTTCGTCCTTATTAGGACTCGTCAGCATGGCATAGCCGGTTTGCCTCAGTTAAACTTCATCGGCAAAAAAACTGCAGGGCGACTTCGACTCGAGCGAAGTGCTTTAAACCACAGCTTAGATCCATGTGGGATCTAGAGCTGCGACCGGGCTAGCGTGATGCCAATTGTGCGGATCACGCATGCGACCTTTGCTAGTCTAAAACTCCGTCGGATAGCCAAACTATCCTTGCGAGTATGTATACATAAATGTGAACTTTAGAAGCACACTAGCATACACACATTGGCACCAGTCGGGCCAAGACGGGACGCTAGCACAGTCTATTACCCGTGCAGTTCGGCAACCATGGACAGCTGTTTCGTCCTTATTAGGACTCGTCAGCATGGTATAGCCGGTTTGCCTCAGTTAAACTTCATCGGCAAAAAAACTGCAGGGCGACTTAGACTCGAGCGAAGTGCTTTAAACCACAGCTTAGATCCATGTGGGATCTAGAGCTGCGACCGGGCTAGCGTGATGCCAATTGTGCGGATCACGCATGCGACCTTTGCTAGTCTAAAACTCCGTCGGATAGCCAAACTATCCTTGCGAGTATGTATACATAAATGTGAACTTTAGAAGCACACTAGCATACACACATTGGCACCAGTCGGGCCAAGACGGGACGCTAGCACAGTCTATTACCCGTGCAGTTCGGCAACCATGGACAGCTGTTTCGTCCTTATTAGGACTCGTCAGCATGGCATAGCCGGTTTGCCTCAGTTAAACTTCATCGGCAAAAAAACTGCAGGGCGACTTCGACTCGAGCGAAGTGCTTTAAACCACAGCTTAGATCCATGTGGGATCTAGAGCTGCGACCGGGCTAGCGTGATGCCAATTGTGCGGATCACGCATGCGACCTTTGCTAGTCTAAAACTCCGTCGGATAGCCAAACTATCCTTGCGAGTATGTATACATAAATGTGAACTTTAGAAGCACACTAGCATACACACATTGGCACCAGTCGGGCCAAGACGGGACGCTAGCACAGTCTATTACCCGTGCAGTTCGGCAACCATGGACAGCTGTTTCGTCCTTATTAGGACTCGTCAGCATGGCATAGCCGGTTTGCCTCAGTTAAACTTCATCGGCAAAAAAACTGCAGGGCGACTTCGACTTGAGCGAAGTGCTTTAAACCACAGCTTAGATCCATGTGGGATCTAGAGCTGCGACCGGGCTAGCGTGATGCCAATTGTGCGGATCACGCATGCGACCTTTGCTAGTCTAAAACTCCGTCGGATAGCCAAACTATCCTTGCGAGTATGTATACATAAATGTGAACTTTAGAAGCACACTAGCATACACACATTGGCACCAGTCGGGCCAAGACGGGACGCTAGCACAGTCTATTACCCGTGCAGTTCGGCAACCATGGACAGCTGTTTCGTCCTTATTAGGACTCGTCAGCATGGCATAGCCGGTTTGCCGATGAAGTTTAACTGAGGCAAACCGGCTATGCCATGCTGACGAGTCCTAATAAGGACGAAACAGCTGTCCATGGTTGCCGAACTGCACGGGTAATAGACTGTGCTAGCGTCCCGTCTTGGCCCGACTGGTGCCAATGTGTGTATGCTAGTGTGCTTCTAAAGTTCACATTTAATTCTTTCCCAGGACACCAAAAGGTTCGAAAACGTTACGTCATACTTTCCCGGAATGTTGAATGGGCTATATAATTGTATTGTGTTTTGTGGCTTTTTATAAACTCACAAAACCAAAAGCTTAGGGGACTAAGAAAATTTATCAAAATGCTGATGATAATGATAAGAAAACTGCAAGGGCAAAATCTTTTGAATTAATCAACAGTCTGCTTTCTTTGTCAACGAAATTTATACAGTTCTATAACTTAAATGTTCAAGGGTTACACTTTGAGGCGATAGATCGAGACGCTAAGTACATTTTCCATTTTATTTGCCAACGAAATCTATATAGTGCAAAAATGAAATGTTCAAGGGTTACACTTTGCGGCGATAGATCAAGATGCTAAGTACGTTTTCCACCCGCTCTAATTTATCAGTCACATCCTCGAAGAAACTTTTTTTCACTTCTTTTCACTTTGTTTTGCAATTTATTTGATTCCATCAGTTCTAAGATGTGTTGAGCTCGAAGTAAATCAACTAATGCTACTTATATAAAAAAAACGAATAATGATAAAAAATTAATAATAATAATAGAAAAAAGGAAATAGAATAATTACTTCATAGCTCGACGGGGTGTCTCAGAACGAACGATAACAAAAATATAATTTTTGTTGTCATTTTTACCACGATTATCATCATTTTATCAATAATATTTATCGTTTTACCATCATCACCATTGTTTTACCTTCAACATCACCGTCCCCATCACCACCACCATAGCCGTCTCCATCACCATCATCACCATCATAATCAATACCATTATTGTATCAACATACCTGTGACAAGCCGAGTTGGCCTGTGGCACCGATGCTCTTCCAGGAGTCTGCTGTGCTGCTCGTCCATGCACAAACGATCCAGATTCCGAGAAATACTTGTCGCCAGGTTCGTCACGGACGTCAGCGCACCCGCCGAGAAATGCCGAACGAAAGACGACAATCCCCGAGACATTCCCGACACAAAAGCGCCTGGCCCTCGGGTAAGCCCATCGTATGGGAGATAGAAGAAGTCCGAGAGACCCTGAGTAAAGTTCCTGATAAGGCCAGCAGGACTTCCTAGTAGCTCTAGAGACCCGAGAACCCAGCCGACCTTGAACACCGCTGCTGACAGATAGTGGTAGAAGATCTTTTGCGCGAGCGCAGAACTTTGGGTGTAAACCGGGGAGAGTTGGAGTTCACCGAAGTAAAGCGGCGTGTCGTCCATGGCAATAAAAAGCTTGATTGACGCATGGAGTGTGAGATGAATGGTGATTGGATGAATACGTAGTAAGCCAACCATAGTGGGGTTAAGCGAGGGCTGAGCCAAAATAAGGATGTCATTTACAGAGGTCAATTCATCGAGTTTTCTTACTGGCGGTAGGAAGGTTTCAGCGATGGTTACAAGGCGATAGATGAAAGTATCTTCAATGTACACCGTTAGGGGCTCCAGAGCCAAATCAACAGATTCCAGAAAGGCGCTTGATCCTTCACAGCCTGGTTCATAACGAGCAATCAGCTTAAAAACAGGCTTCAAAAGTCCTGCTTCCTTGGGCGAACGTTTAGGCGCAGAGCCGTGATCTCCTTCGAGGGTAACGGTCGGGAGGACGATCACAGCAAACTCGTAAAGGTCGTCCTCAAGCTGATTGTCCAACTGGAGTCCCGCAATACTCATAGAGAATTCTGGAAGAGCTGAGTCTGAGCTTTTCTTTGGAATGAGCGAGTGCTTCAGTGTTAATCCGTCCACTGTGGCCCTAACAACCTCGTACGGCCTCCTCAAATGAGTGACTTCATCAATCAAGCAAAAACCAAGCTGTGTGACAACGACCTCAACGTCGAAAGTAGTGAATGATGGCACGGGTGCTAGGGAGTCGTATTCATGTTCGTCATTGTAGGGTGTTATCCGGACAACCGTGCTAAGCCTCGACTTATTTACAGTAACTGTCACCCTACCTCTTCCCGGCAAGTTAACAGGGAACCTTCCCGGTATGTTGATATCGAACCCGTGGGACCATCCCTGGGGAACTTCAGTCGTTAATCCGGGTTGCACCGCAGCCTCGGGACCCTCTAAAATCTCAGAGACTGTGACGTTGTAAAGGCCCTGGATATGAACATCGGGGAACTTCTGCACCTCACTCGACGTCTTGAACCATTCACGGACCACAGGGAACTCGTAGTGCATGCTGCTGAAGGCCCCTATTTCAGGGACCACATACATAGGGTCCATCTGCTCCATGACTACGATCTTCTCAGGCGAGCCCTTACGGTAGGAGGGACTCTGCGGAGGTGTAGCCTGCCCAAATTGAAGAGTAAAAGGGCAGTCATTGTAGAGGATGAACCTGGGGGAATGATCAACTGCGACGATGATGTGGACGATACCGCCACAAGTCTGGGTGGTAAGGACTAGCGGTAGAGTGGTCTTGTCGCGCGACAGGGTGGCTCCCACCATGGATCGTTTAGTACCAGAACTAACAAAAACAGGGCACGACCATACAGGGTCACCTTGATGAGATATATCCGATGTAGCAGCCGGCACCGACTCCACATCCTTAGAACACCTCTCATCTAGCCCCGGCTTAGAGTTCGTGTGATCTTCAACTTGCTTGTCTAGTTTGTGTACAGTATGACCAGGTTCTAGCCCGCTAGAGAAAAGGTCTTCATCTTCCCTTGAGTGCACTCCAGCTTCATTGTTTCCGGTCTGACGCGTCTGTTTGGATTGTTTGCTTTGGTCTAGGGAAAGGCATAAGAGAGGGGAGGCTTCACCGAGTTGGGCGTTGCCACCTTCGTCCAGTACCAGTGCAGAGGTAGCGGCAACGTCCCAGCAACGAATGGGCACCGAAACGTCGCAGGCATCTTGTATGGTCATGGCACGTTCACTGGTAAACTGCTCGGTAGATACCTGGAATTACATACAAAATAACATTGAAAAATGAATACAATATTATAATAAATATATATTATTATATATTATTATTATTATATATTATCATTATTATTATTATTATTATTATTATTATTATTATTATTATTATTATTATTATTATTATTATTATTATTATTATTATTATTATTGTTATTACTATTATTATTATTGTTGTTGTTATTATTGTTGTTATTATTATTATTGTTGTTGTTGTTGTTGTTATTATTGTTGTTGTTGTTGTTGTTGTTACTATCATCATTATTTTACCTAGATAATATAAAAATATAAAGAGGGACCCTCACGAAACTAAAAAGGTTTTGACTGAGCTTCCTTAATAAAGTTTGCTCTGGTCGAGGGTAAACAATATGGCTCTCATATGTTTTGGACGAGATGAGTAGAACTCAGGAAATCACCTCCCTGCTCTCTTTGACAAACTATACCTTTGTACCACCGGCGGTAAGCACAGAGTAGACCCTTAACTCCTGACATGTCTGGTTGATGACGCAATATTGCTCTTCCAATGATACCACGAGGACACCATAACACGTTCGTGACGTCATCAACCACAGTGCTGCGACTGGTTGGCCAGTAGAGGTCACCTGAGCTACAGAGACGGTCACGTGATCCGGGGTGGTGGTAGAGTCTTGTTGACCACGTGATGCAGGCTTGTCCTGCTGCTTGTGAGGAAAGTCCATCGTTCTGGACCAGCTTTTAGACGAAGTTCCAGGAAACGTAACACCAAACTGAACCTTGCCCTGGACGTAAACATCAGCCAAAATAAAAACAAGTCTAACGAAATTTATTTCGGTATAATCTTCTTTTACGTTTTAACGTTTATATTGATGGTCCTATAAATATATCAAAAATATATCAGACTTTTCCCCCACATTTTTTGCTACATAAATTAGGTATAGGGGATAAATTAGGTACGCCATCGCGTAAAAGAAAAAAACAACAAATGGTAGCGATGCTTGCCGTGGGTCAGGTAGCCACGTCAGTGAAGGTAACATGTTTGCTATCGAGTTTGCCACTGAGGGTTATGCATAAGGTTTTTTTCGACCGGAAATATTAATTCCATTAAAGGGTGAATTATGAATTGATCTTTACTCTCTAAATATTGATTTACCTGGAATTTGTGTGGTGCTACAGTCTGACTTGCCGGCAGCTCGATCACCACTCCAGTTTCACAGTCCCGGATGGACACTGTGTCCACGGTATTGTTGACCAGCAGACACCACGGAATAATGTCGATCAACAGCGTACTCAAATCCTCCCATTTCTTCACCACTCTGCACTGCAGCTGGACATCAGGTATTTGGATCTCCTGTGGTGTTATATCAGGGGAGACTCGGCCAGGCCCAGTGATTCGAGACTCTGGAGCCACGTGATCACTGGCTCGCCTCGGTGACGTCACGTAGCGCACAAGTGGAGGCTGGGTCGTGCCTTTTGGCGACGGCATGACGTCATCTTGAATTCGTCTAACAGTAATGATACATTATAGAGAAATATATAGATCTATAAAGACCTATGGATAAATATATTTTTAAGGATGAATGAATAGTTACAAGGGATATGAGATGTAAAATTCAATAAATCGCAAGCAACCACAATGCAATATCTATCAAGATCTTAATCACCGTTCGCTGAAATTCTTTCTGCAGTACGGCCAAACACTGTCCAGTGGTTTCACGGCATCGTCACATGTCTCGGGGTTGACCTTGTTAGCAAGGTCGATCAAGGTCGAGTTGAGAGGGACCGCGGGGCTGGAGCTTCTCCCGCCACTAGCAAACTGGAATGTCAGGTGGTGCCAACAATTTGGCGGCAAATTCAAAATTTCCTGCTCCTTCCCTTGGCCTGTCACAGGCAAAGATGACGTCACGCTTGTGTTGACCGTCAGCACATTCATGAGGACTGGTTCGGGAAGATGACTTCGCATGACAAACAGGGGCGAAAGCGTGATCTGTGGAGAGGGACGAGCTAGTTATTAAAAGAATGTCGATCAACCAATCATTTGTTATTGTTTGTAATCGAAGACACAGCGGCTAGGAAACTTTAAAATAACAATCTTTTAATGAAGTCTGATACGTTATTGACAATATTTAATTAAAAATATATTGGTTACATGCTTGAATTAGCCCATGAAAATAGATGCTTTGTGTGACTCGGCGTTTAGCGGGAGCATAAAATGGCTGCGTGATTGGCCTTTGTTTTACATAATAGCATCAATAAGAAAAAAACAGCAAATACCTGAGAGTATTGTCTGCTCATACTTTCCATCATATCACTTAATACCTGGAGCCAAGAAGAGTAAGGAAAGAAGGTAGAGGAGGCCTAAGGAAAAGAGAGAGGAGGAGAAAGGGGAGGCTATAACTGAAGGGGAATCAAGATGGAAGTCGTGGGTACAGTTTTGGCGTTTTTCATTGCACTCCTCACCTGCAGTTGTTCGTAGGGGGTCATAGTCACGTGGTACCACATGCAGTAAGTCTCGAAATCCTTCACACCAAGGAGCTATCGTAACAGAATAGCAACAGCATTATATTCATTGAAATAATTACATTTAAGTCAAGCTGATTGTTTAATAAGGGTAGCCGGCACTCCCTCACGCCTCAAGGGCGTGTTTGAAGGCCTCAATGGTACCTTGGTTTACGACTTAAAGCCGCCTTGTCACCAGTTTACTTCCGGTCGGTTACGTAACAATCTCCGATGATTTTTAACGGAAAACGCTAAAAATATTTCAAAATATTGAAAGCAGTGTGTCTATTGGAAGTTTCTTCGAGGATGTGATCGATAATTTGGAGCGGATGGCCTGTTAAATATCTCGGATTCTAATAGATTCTTTTGTCTTGTAACGGTTGAGGTTTCCGTCGGACCTCCCGAAGTAAACTGGTGACAATGCGGCTTTAAGAAGGCAAAGCATTTCATTTACTTATTGTTCGAAGGAAGAATAAGTCTTCGTAAGCATCAACATATTGGATGGTACTACTGCTCTGCCTAAAACCCATTTAAGTGCTGGGGCACAATCCAGTTGCTTGATCGGCACGTTAGAATTACCGATAAAAACCTAGAAAAGGGTTTGCCTTTACGTTTTTTTGTAAGGGGGTGTCTTGCACAAAGATTCAAATGTGCTAAAAAGTTTTTAGTCCTTTAGAGTATGCCATAATTTCAACCAAAGTGGGAAGTTTGCTTAGAAGGATTTTTGGCAAATGTTAAGTCAAATGTCCGGAACCTAGAAACGCTGCTTGTAGAGGAAATATTCTGTGCATAGGCTAATTCGAGTGTTATATCCCGTAATGCTTTCAGGATCCCTGTGGTGGATGGTGTCCAACTAATCCCCATCTGGAACCCTTTTCCTGAGTTGGCTCTCCCAAAATCCTCACTGCTTCTTACCACAGGAAACCAGAAAGAAATGCCAGAATTTTACCTGGACGACCAGATGCTGCGATTTGCTCCCGCCGTCACGCTCCATTTGGTCCAGCGGTAGTATCTCAGACCACGTGGTACAGTTAGGGATCCTAACGCGCATGCCCGCCAAACCGGCGTGCGACACGACGTACGAGGGTAGGGTAGTGTGTGGAGTCAAGGAGAAGCTATCACACACCTGCACACAGTATACAGAATATAAATAATAATATATTATACAACAACACTTGTAAATAATGCAATCTGGTTGGTCAAAGGTCCACGTGTTATTAGAGGACACACGCATGCTTGGCGTCAGCACGCGCGATCCCAAAACTAGATTGTATCGCAAGAAAACATTTTCATTGCTGTAGAGAAAAATAGATCTTATTTTTTTGTCCGTCTGTCCTCTAACAGTGCCCAGATGACGTTACAGCGTGCCATGAAGAAAAGTCACGCAACTCGACTGCGTCTCGATGCGTACTTTTTTGAGATCAAGTAGCTAAATCTTAACAACCATTCACAGATCACCACAGCACGAGGTGGCGATTTCGCATGAATGAATCAATAGGCAATCACGTATCTAACGGTGGGAAGGGATGGGGGACTGGTTTGTACCCTCCTTGTACATGCAAAAAAACTGATGACAAGGCCCTCTCATGTGGCATCTACGTCCTGCTGGGCCTATAGCCCTCTTAATAAGTTGTCCTCATCAATCAAAATTACAGAAAATATATGGTTTTTATTTAGTAAAACCTCTCTTAATCGGGTGTCCCTAGAGTGGAAGTTTCACGGTATCATATCCTTTATATTTGTAGGCGATCCTACATTGAAACCTGGGTATGAGTGTTTTGCTTGCTGATTAGCACACCTGTTGGGTGGGTTTACTGTTAATGGAGTCCGTGATTGATGGGTGTCGGAGGATCTGCAGATCGACGTTGATTGACAGCTTGCTAGAGATCTGCAATGTTCCACGAATGATGACCTGAAAAAGCAAAAAAATGACGTGACATCCAAAGAATGGTATAGCGAAACACGTGGTCAAAGGCGTGACACTGTCACGCATAAAGCGTGACTAACTTTGGAACAATGTAGCGGAGTGTTGGCCAAAAAAATAAGATACGTGTGGTGCCCAAATAATAATAATTAAATCCATTTTCACTTCCAATATGAACCACACCGCATTTGGTTGCATTAAAGCACATCTGCCAAATGTTGGTTTAGTGTGATAACCTTTTGATATCTAATTGAGTAACATCAGGACAATTGGCATTGCCACTATTTAGTCTTCAGCAAAAAAAACTTTGTGACATCAGGTACATCAGTGATAAAAATGAGAAATAAAAGAGGGCCCAAAACAGGGCCTGAGGAACGCCTGAAAACACCGATACCCATGATGACACATGATCACGAATTCAAACTACCAACACACAAAATTAAGCGGACAGCTTTAGTACGAATTGCGTGAGGGGTGAATGCGTGACTCTACCTGTTTCTGGACTCCCGATAGTGGTCTCACGTCAATGAATAGAGTGGCGCTGTGAAGCCTGTGATTAATGGTGCGCGCGCATACTCCCACGCCATCGATATCGAACGGCTCCGACCAGCGCCAGTTTCCCTCAGCCTCAATACACACATGTAGCCTGGGCTCTAGTCTTGCAGAGCGTGGTGATCGCCAACAGTAAGAGAGCGCGTGGCGACTGGGGAGAATAAGAGACTCGTCCGTATCCACCTGCGGGAAAATATATAACATGTGTATCATAACATGTGTATCAACCATGTGTTCATTATGTTAAAAGACTCTTGAGTATCATAGAAGATAATTTCAAAGTATCATAATATGCTAGTCATGTACCTGTGTGGTCATGTACCTGTGTGGTCATGTACCTGTGTGGTCATGTACCTGTGTGATCATGTAATCTCCCAACCTTTCCAAGTACCGGTCATCACCTGCGCCCCATTACCATGTAACATGCGTAACATATAACATGTGTAACATATAACATGCGTAACATATAACATGTGTAACATATAACATGCGTAACATATAACATGCGTAACATATAACATGTGTAACATATAACATGTGTAACATATAACATGCGTAACATATAACATGTGTAACATATAACATGTGTAACATATAACATGCGTAACATATAACATGTGTAACATATAACATGCGTAACATATAACATGTGTAACATATAACATGCGTAACATATAACATGTGTAACATATAACATATTGTATCATGATATGTGTCTCATAACATGTATATCAAAACATGTATCATAACATGTGTATCACGACATGTGTCTCATAACATGTATATCAAAACATGTTAATCATGACATGTCTCATCTTATGCGTATTATGAAGTGTGTCTCATACTCATAAAATGTGTATCATAAAATAACATGTGCAGCATAACATGTGTATCATAACATGTGAATCACAACATGTAAATCATAACATGTGTATCATGACATGTTCCATTACATGTATAACATGACATGTGTATCATAACATGTGTCTCATAACATGCGTATCATAAAGTGTCTCATAACGTGTATTATAAGATAAAAAACGGTTATT
Source organism: Nematostella vectensis (assembly GCF_932526225.1). Lineage (NCBI taxonomy): Eukaryota > Metazoa > Cnidaria > Anthozoa > Actiniaria > Edwardsiidae > Nematostella > Nematostella vectensis. The sequence continues at coordinate 6,505,819 of NC_064041.1, read as the reverse complement.
ATCTCTTACATTTCATGACGTACCGTATACGTTATTAGTTGATATTAGCTTGAAATTACCAAAAGCAATCTTTTTTTTGTACATTAAATGTATCCTATTGTAGCTATTTCGATGACTTTACAGTTATGAAAATGATTTATATAATCCATATTAAAATAGAAGAAACACCAAGATGACGACGTCATGACGCCATAAAAACCACACACAAAATAGGGCATGACGATTCTTTGCATGCTGGAGATCATTGTCTGTAAGTTTGATGATTATAGCCTAAGCGGTTCAGCAAATACGGAGGGGGAGCTTTTTTACCCCCCCCCCCCACCCCAGTCACAGACAGCTCAAAATAGCCCAGTCTGAATAGGGTTAATGTTCCCAAGACCAACTCAGGTTTTTATATGGATTGAAAAATCCAAATTCGATTGATTTGTTCAGGAAAATATAATATTGTTGAAGGTCATTGAACGGTTCTGGATATTACTGTGCTCAGGTAATAGTTAAACTGTAGAGTGGCGAGCCGGAAGGTCGAGACACGGGCAAACCAGACGCTAGGTTCGCCCCTGCACACAATCACAGATTATTAACTGTGCGATCACAACCAATCCCATTCTTAATGCAAAGTGGTTTCCATATGATCAAACATGATCGCACGAAATCACTGTCAATCACATACCAGCCTTTAGTATTTTTATCCCTCGGTTGCCGTAAAAAGTAGTACTTCGCTTCTAGCTCGCTCAGAATTCAATATTTTGGCAAAATGTACAAGGGAACTATCGAAATACCGGCCCAAATGGCTTGAAACTTCACCCAGACCAGACACCACCGTCAGGTCAGAATATTATTGAGAGTTTTACGATTTTATTTCATATTAGATTGAACGGCTTATTTTAATCCCACATGTTACCTGTTTTACTGTAAACACACAACGTTAACGTAAACCACTATACTCTATTCATACACACAGTATACTTGGGTTGCCTGTGTGGGTGTCATCAGCCGCTGAAAATGTGCGGGCACACCCCCAAGATCCACCCAGGGAAAATTATTTCCAGTAGACTGCTCAGATAAACGCACCAGAACGTAAGCGAGTTTTCTAAGTAGACGCAGATTGAATTTTGTAGTTTCAAACAAACAGTTGCCTTGACCGGTAGTATTCCGCTCTCAATACTATGGCTTCTTGGATGAGAAACATAAAGGGGTACATCGACCAAGTCGGCCTTGCTCCACCACAACTTGATCACTTTACGTTTAAAGGGGAACCTGAAAAGATAGCTAACATTTCTATGTTCATGGCCAACTTTGGAGACAAGCTTTCAGTACTCAACGTTGATTTGGAAAAGGAGTTATTGATCCTGGTTAAGACAGCGGATGGCGCGGATTTAAAGAAATCACCCTTCTTTTATATGGTACTTAAATATTGTATCCATTTCTACTTTGCTCTAATACCATTTTACACTCGTTTTCAGACACACATACTCCACGTGTTTTTCCTTTCCGAGTCGCGACTGGTTTTTGAGATGGAAGCCATATCCAGGCGGGTCCCAAGGATTTGCTGAGGGGTGGTATGTTTCGGATCACGGTGTGTTTTGCTGATTTTTCCACCTTTTCCCGGCCGATTATGGCTCTTCCACCCTATGTTTTTACGGCTCTTTTGTTGCTACTGAAGTGTTCTATCTGGGAAGATGAGCCTTATTCGTCTTCTACCGACATCTTATTGAAGTTCAAGCCAAGCTTATTAGAAATTCATTTCAGCAGTGCTTCGCTATTTGCATATTCGCGAGCGTTGTCACGCACCCGTCACGGTAGTGCACTCGGACCAATCCTTTGTACAAACACCTCGGGCCGACTTACTCAGTTCCTGCTCATTATTTCTGATCAGAGCCCAACTTCTCCCTAAAAAAGAGGAGAATTCATACTTTGAACAATTGAAAACTGCACTTAAAGCCTCATATCTCGAAGAAGACTCCATTAGAAAAAAAATACTTTTTGATTTGTTGGTTTACATAACATAAGGAACCTCTATGCAAAAATTCAAGCTTACCGAAGTTAACCATACCTTATTTTGGGAAAACTTGCCATTATTTTGCTCTGTCTCTCAGCCGTCCACAGGGTTGAGCAGATTCAGAAATATGCGGCCCGTTTTGTTTCCAACAATTACCATCCTCGTGCGAGCAGCACATCCATGGTGTCAAACTTAAACTGGGCTACCCTAGAGAATAGACGTCTTCTCGCTCAAGTGTCACTCTTCTATAGATGCGAAAAAACCTTGTAAACATAGAATTCCCTTCCTGTGTAAAACCTAACTCTCGTCCTACTAGAAATAATCAGTGCATGTATGTTCAACCTCAAGCTTCTGTTCTGGCCTTTAACTACTCCTTTTTCCCAAGAACTATCAAAACATGGAACCTACTACCATCTCAAGTTGTTACGCAGCCAAACTTGCAGTCCTTTGAAGACGCCGCCTGACCCACTATTACCAACATGCGGGCCCCTGGCCATACACGCAGGTGTTAGACCTTCCTGTGTAGCTGCTTAGACATTAGCGAAAGCTAAATTAATCTATTTAAGTATAAGTATTGAGGGTTTCAAAGGGTTGGCCATCTCTCAATAAGAAATGACCCATATGGCCAAGATTGTTGTACACTGTTAATGAACAAATGCGAGAGATCTTGATACATTATATGGCTCAATGCAATTTTGAATGTAACAGGACAAAAAGTTTAAAAATTGTATTTTATAAATCAATTCATGTAAAATGATGTAAAAATGTGAAAATTGCTCATAAGAATGTTTTATATCATTTATTTTTACACTTGTCATGTTTCAGATATAAAAATAATGCAAACAATGTTATCTTCCAGAATTGCAACACAGCATCAACATAATCAGTATAAAGTAATGATCTTTTTTATCACAGGCCCAACACAAACATGCAGTGATTAATCTTTTCGATCACAGGCCCAACACAAACATGCAGTTATTAATCTTTTCGATCACAGGCCCAACACAAACATATAGTGATTAATCTTTTTGATCACAGGCCCAACACAAACATGCAGTGCAGGCTGTTTGTATTCCATTCAGTGAACTTCCTGAAGTAGAAGAGGTGATAAGGCCTAAAGTATCTCGCGTCTCCAACATTTTCTTGTACAGCACAGGTGAGCAGGGGTGGCGGTGTAGTCCCAAAAGTGGGAGTAGGACAGGAGGGGGGGGGGGAGGGTGGATGGATTGTTCTATGTCGTTGTCTTTAAGGCTCCATATGTACTTGCTTAGTTTGGTCGAGTTTCTGTGTTTAGCGTGTCGGAATGAGGCGGTGTGGTTTCTATATTTTGTCTTGAATTCGTTCTCGGTTAGTCCTACGTAGGTTTCGGAGGTGTTGTTGTCCTTTCTTGTTACAGTGGCTTGGTAGATAACAGATGATTGGAGGCAGTTTCCGTCAAGGGGGCACGCGTACTTTTGTCTGCAGTTGCATGTTTTGTTATTGGCGGTGGCGAGGGAGGTGGGGGCGTCTTCGGTTTTTATTGATGAGGCGATTATGCATTTGTTGTGGCTGTCAATTATCTGCTTGGTGTTGCTCATGCAGCTATAACTGATTTTGATTGTGTCCCGGTTGAAGATTTTTCTGAGTTTGTGGTCTTTAGGGAAGTGCTTGTCTATGAGTGAGAGGAATCTGTGGCCGATGTTGGTGCTTGTGTTTTTGCTAAAAGGGGGGTTGTACCAGACGATGTTGTTGCGCTGGCGGTTCTTGCGTTTGTTTGTGGTGTTTGGTTAAAGCAAGAAAACATTTTTTGAGCCCCTGTTTTTTAATGTGTGCACAGAACACATAACAGCATGTCATGAACAACAATAATGCTACTCCACTGCATTTTGTGGCAAACTTTTGTTAATGACGCGTTGTGCATCTATTAGAGCCCAGGCACACACAAAATGAAACCCATTTGTTGCTTAAAACATTGTATACTTACAGTGCTACCTCTATTAAGCCGTCACTTTCTATTATATGCACCCAATAGGCAAGTCCTGAGATATTGGTCACTTTAATTGCAGCTGTTGTCACCTTTTTTTCCCAGTCTCATGTGTTATTTGAAAGCGAGCATAAAATCCTATTCATGAAAGAAATGAACCCTTGGTAGAAAAAATAATTATAAAAGTAAAGTTTCTGTTCATATTTGTATGAGACTTCAACCAGAGTTGTGAAGCCTTTGTAACACTAAGCGCTTTGGCAACTTTGTTACTAGGTATTCATAGTATTCTATCCCAACTGCACTCCTGCTTACGGACTATGATGAGTTATGGGTAGATGTAAGTCCGCAGGCTAGAAGACAGAAGGTCTACCATTGAATAAGGGGTTGGGGAGGGAGGGGTGTAAATGTGCCTGGCGCGCAAACAGATACATACCCTTATAATTACCATTCTGATCCGCAGACGTCCGCTGACCGCGTGGTAGTAACGAACTGGCTAGATTGTCATTGTTCTGGCTAGATCACTCCATTTAGCAACTTAATAAATTACCATATTATTGTTAATTATTGTCATGTATATAAATTGTAATTTAAGTTTTTTGACCACTACTCATGAAACTACAATGGCGACTAATAAACTCTTTATTATTATCCTTATCCTGATCCTTAACCTTGTCGTTATCGTTATCGTTATTAGTAAAAAACAATCACGTAAGCTAATAATACATCTAAACTTTTCCTGTAATTACAAGCTCATGTGCCTATTCACAATCCATTCATGAAAACCCCACACACTTACGAGTATTTTACAGCATAAGCTTGTATTTACAGGTCGATGTGGGTCCACACTGTTGTGTAAAGCATTAGAAGAACTCTCTACAGTCCAAGCAGTGTCAGAGCCAGACATTTTCACTACTATTGGTGTAACTATTGGCCAACTTGAGCGTGGAGTTAAACTTCCTTATCCTAACCAAATATCGCATGCAACACTAGTAGATTTGGCTCGTGTTGCTACTATATTGTTAAACTATTATTTCATCTCTGTAGAACCAGAAAAGACAATTATTTGTTATAAACTCAGGTCAGAGAGCTTAGATGGAGCAGAGATAATCCAAGAGTCAACCCCAAATGCTAAAAATATTTATATATATCGCAACTGTTATGCATTTGCTGAAAGTTGTGTCCGTATGTTTGTCCAAAACTACTATGTTTATTGGTTACTCTCCACACATCGTTTAGATGCTTGGCTCTTGGATAGACTAGTGGCAAAGAGGGATACTCACTTTTTTGGAAAAACGGCAAAATTTGATGATGTCCCTTTTAGAAAAGGTTTCTATTGGTGCTTCAGTCATGCGTGGTGGATAAATGTCGAAAAAGCAGCATTATTGATAAACAAAGATTCGGGTGTTTTTTTTCATGCAGTTCTTCGATATGAAGATTTGTGCAAACAAAAAGAGAAACTTGTAAAGAGAGTCGCACAGTGCTTAGGTGTTCAATTGGGAAGAGGAGATGATCAAAAGATTGCTTCTGCTTTTACTTCTAACAGTCAGGCAGGTAGTGAAATGGCATCAAAGCGTAACACTCATGATGACAATGATGTGTGGTTTGGGGATTGGGAAAAACGTCAGATAAATGACATTCTTTCCTATCTTGGAGATGAAGTAAAATCTAGTCATTACATAGTAAAAGGCACCATTACATCTTAAAGAGGGGGGTGAATAGGGGTATGTAAATCCGCCGATCCGCAACATTTTCGGGGCAAATCCGTGGATCCGCAGATATTTTTAGATCCGCATGGTTTGACAGATAAACAATAGCATCGATTGAAATTCATTTAAAATCCGAAATTCGACGGTCAAAATCCGAAATCCGTGCCCAAATTGTCAACAGATCCGTGATCCGCCGTATTTCCAAAATCCGTCAATCCGCTGAAATAATCATCAAAATCCGTAATCTCGAGGCTGAATCCGCCGATCCGCGAACCTATTCACCCCCCTTAAAGATTTCAAACACAGTGCCTTTGATAACAATACCAGCAAGGATTATTGATTAAGATTTGTTTTTCTTTACTATAAGTATATTTGATAAAAAAGGCATTCTTGGAACTTAAAGAAGGAGAGGGCTTTCTTTTACATTATGATTTATACATATTATTATATCTATGCATATTATGCAACCATTTTAAATTGGTTCAACTGAGATACTAAAATGATTTTACCATGTGTAAACCCGTGTTTAAACCCAAACACAATACTTTTCCAGTAGCGGATCTTAGGGGAGGCTTAAGGGGGTTTAACCCCCCCCTTGGGCTGCCATAAAGCCATATGTAACAAAAAAATTTACCCCTTCTCCCCTTTGTCACTGAGCCAACCCCCCCCCCTTCCCCCTCCTTTAGCGAAAAGCTAGATCCGCCCCTGTTACTCTTCTGATTTATTATATACTAATCAGTTAATGCTTTATGTGCTAATATGTGGAAAAAACCCTTTACAATAAAAGAGATATGCCAATTGAGTGTAAATATAATTCTCATGTTTTTTCTAGCAGACAAAGGGTTGAGTCCGTGAACATAAGATTGACACCTTACATATAGCATATCAGGTAGCTGAACTGAGCTGAGCGTGCGATGCGAGGAATCCTTAGTTGGACACCACACGTATCAGGGGTTTAGCAGGGGTGGGGCACTGAGGGCCATCATTAGTTTGCTTAAAAAGCTACATGTGGACTTTAAAAGCACACTAGCATACACACATTGGCACCAGTCGGGCCAAGACGGGACGCTAGCACAGTCTATTACCCGTGCAGTTCGGCAACCATGGACAGCTGTTTCGTCCTTATTAGGACTCGTCAGCATGGCATAGCCGGTTTGCCTCAGTTAAACTTCATCGGCAAAAAAACTGCAGGGCGACTTCGACTCGGACGAAGTGCTTTAAACCACAGCTCAGATCCATGTGGGATCTAGAGCTGCGACCGGGCTAGCGTGATGCCAATTGTGCGGATCACGCATGCGACCTTTGCTAGTCTAAAACTCCGTCGGATAGCCAAACTATCCTTGCGAATATGTATACATAAATGTGAACTTTAGAAGCACACTAGCATACACACATTGGCACCAGTCGGGCCAAGACGGGACGCTAGCACAGTCTATTACCCGTGCAGTTCGGCAACCATGGACAGCTGTTTCGTCCTTATTAGGACTCGTCAGCATGGCATAGCCGGTTTGCCTCAGTTAAACTTCATCGGCAAAAAAACTGCAGGGCGACTTCGACTCGAACGAAGTGCTTTAAACCACAGCTTAGATCCATGTGGGATCTAGAGCTGCGACAGGGCAGCTCTAGATCCCACATGTAGATCCCCTGTGTGATCCCCTGTGTAGATCTCTACACAGCTGACTATAAGACTCTTTCATCGTAAGGATTTCATGTGAGTTTAGTCTTACATGTGTCTCAAAATGTGTGTATCATATCATGTGTATCATAAAATGTGTATCATGACATGTGTCTTATAACAAGTGTATCATTACATGTGTCTTATAACATGTGTATCATAACATGTGTCTTATGACATGTGTATCATAACATGTCTATCATAACATGTGTATCATGACATGTGTCTTATAACATGTGTATCATGACATGTGTATCATGCCATGTGTATCAATTACATGAGTCTCATCACATGTGTATCATAATATGTGTCTCAACGTGTGTATCATGACATGTGTCTCATAACGTGCGTATCATAACATGTGTATCAATGACATGAGTCTCATCACATGTGTCTCATAACATGTGTCTCATAACATTTGTATCATAACATGTGTATCATAAAATGTATCTCATAACGTGTGTATCATAACATGTGTCCATTACATGTTTGCATTGTGTCTAATAACACGGGGATCATAACATGTATTATGTGTAATATTGGAATGCTCCTACCTGTTAAAGGTGTGCCTCACAACACGTGTGTCATTGTGTCTTAATATTCCATGTGTGCTATAACATGTGCTATGTGCAGTCATGGAATGCTCCTACCTCATTACACGTGCCTTCATAACGTGTCTCATTGTGTCATATACCATGTGTATAATTACATGTGTTATGTGTAGTCATGAAAAGCTCCTACCTGTCCAAGGCGTAGCGCCTGTTGCGTCTCATTGCAAATGACGTAATGGCTGAATAAGCTGACTTCTTTCTCTTGGCCCCAGGCTTCCGCGGCTAGTGCTGCCGTGTGCACAGTGCTTTGACTGACGTGAACCAGTGCGCTACTAATCTCGACACCAGACTCCAACCACAGTGAGCGCCGCTCGGACTGAACGTCGGCGCAGAAACTGGGGCATTTCTGTCGGCATAAGTAATAGATGAAATCGATGTCGATAAAAATGAAAAGCGTGGTAAAAGTTTGGACGAAAAAATGTATGGGATCTGTGGTAGTAGATTTGTGGATTTAATTTGCGCGTATTTTATTTGAGTTTCTATAAAAATATTTATTAAAATTAGTTATACTTGAAACGTTTATAAATAGTAAATGAAAAAGGCTGACCGATGTCGCTTTCTCACAAGTGCAGAACAAAAAAATAAACTTATATTCTACATGGCATTTGCGTATCGTGGTGGTGGTGGTGGTGATGGTCATGATGATGGTTGTGGTTATGGTGATGGTGGTCGTGGTGGTGGAGGCGATGGTGATGATAATGATAATGATGGTGATGGTGATTATGATGGTGATGGTGGATGATGGATAGTGATTATGTTTACGGTGACAATGACGATGATTAGCTAATACAATAACAACAACAACTCAAGGGTAACAGCAAGCTCACCAAATTTCCATGATACAGTGCACTAGTGGATCTGACGTCACATGGACTGAGAAAGCGCCTGTATGTCAAGTCCCCAAAGTCAATCAAATCACAGTGACAATTCCACTCGAACTGTGCCAATGTGACCGCTCCTACGCCCCCTAAGTGCTTACTGACGCCACTCAGACCTTCCACAGTGAGCAGTAGAAACTCTTGCTCTGGGGGGAGGGATGGGTACAGCTTGTAGTCGTCTAGGTAAGATGGCAGATCTGTAATGTGAAAATAAATAGTGAATAGACGTCCCCGCAGGGTCTGTTTTACGATAGCTTTCTTCCGCTGAATTGTAAGATGAGAAAAAATACTTACAAGCTGTTGAAAAACTAGGACTAAAGCTCGAAATACCAGCTACGTGTTTGCACAGAGGCGCAAGGGTTACCATTTCGACCTTGTGTTAATGCATTTCCTTTTCATCGCTAGTCATAAACGTGTTTTAGGCACGCCTCCTTAGGTGCATTGCGCCACTCTACTCTTCAGTATTTGTGTAGGTGGATTGCGTTACCTTGCTTCTTAGTATTTAAATAGGTGGATTGCGTTACCTTGCTTCTCAGTATTTGAGTAGGTGGATTGCGTTACATTGCTTCTCAGTATTCGTGTAGGTGGATTGCGTTACTTTGCTTTAGGTGGATTGCGTTACCTTGCTTCTCAGTATTTGTATAGGTGGAATGCGTCACCTCGCTTCTCAGTATTTGTGTAGGTGGATTGCGTTACTCTGCTCTTCACTATTTGTGTAGGTGGATTGCGTTACTCTTTTCTTCACTATTTGTGTAGGTGGATTGCGTTACCTTGCTTCTCAGTATTTGTGTGGTTAACAAGCTTCAGCTCCAGGACACCGATAGAGATCTGGGCCGAGACAGCGGGAATAAGCGCCGAGGTGAACACAGAGTTGACCTTGGCCGACGCGGCAAGTGACGTAGGGCTGATGAGCCCGCGATACGGACTGCTGTAAGCGGAGCCCGTTTCAGCACCGACACTGCAACATGAGAACAGTTTTTTTGTACTTGTGTCATTATCACAGGGTTTATTACACGGTGAATTATTTTAGCAAACTGTATAATATATGATCAATGTTTTAAGTATAACTTATGTTATAATTCTGTGCTTTGGCCAAATTCAAAGTATTCAAAGAAGATCCACCAAGGACATGCTTGACTTACCAGCGCACTTTGTTCGTTTGGTACCCTAGCAACAAGCAACATATATGGAAAATTTGTCTTCTGACGAATTACAAGCGAGATTTCAGGCGCTGAGAGTTGTTGAGACACGTTCTGAGTTGACTGTTTGCAAATCTAACAAGTGATTGGTCAAAACGACATCCTATACATGGTCGCGCTGTAATGTTTTAATGAATTGAAAAAATAAACAAAGTAAGCAAGGACATCACTATTTCTGTACAGACTTTTGTTTTATGTGATGAGACCGCAAGATGAGTTTTTTCAATATGGATCAAGAAGAAACTTACTAACTTGTTATTAAGTATAGTCATACGGACCTGTTATTAAGTTTAGCCACGCTGACCTGTTATCAAATTTAGCCATACTGACTTGTCATTAAGTTTAGCCATACTGACTTGTCATAAAGTTTAGCCATACTAACTTGTTACTAAGTTTAGCCACACTAACTTGTAATAAAGTTTAACCATACTGACCTGTTATTAAGTTTAGCCACAATGCCCTGTTATCAAATTTAGCCATACCGACCTGTTATTAAATTTAGCCACAATGACCTGTTATGAAATTTAGCCATACTGAATTGTATGGCTAAGTTTAGCCATACTGACCTGTTATTAATTTTAGCCACAATGCCCTGTTATCAACTTTAGCCATACCGACCTGTTATTAAATTTAGCCACAATGACCTGTTATGAAATTTAGCCATACTGAATTGTCATTAAGTTTAGCCATACTGACCTGTTATCAAATTTAGCCATACCGACCTGTTATTAAATTTAGCCACAATGACCTGTTATGAAATTTAGCCATACTGAATTGTATGGCTAAGTTTAGCCATACTGACCTGTTATTAAGTTTAGCCACAATGCCCTGTTATCAAATTTAGCCATACCGACCTGTTATTAAGTTTAGCCACAATGACCTGTTATCAAATTTAGCTATACTGAATTGTCATTAAGTTTAGCCATACTGACCTGTTATTAAGTTTAGCCACAATGACCCGTTATCAAATTTAGCCATACTGAATTGTCATTAAGTTTAGCCATACTGACTTGTCATTAAGTTTAGTCACAATGACCTGTTATCATCAGGGTAGTCGATATCCACGCTTGCATCTACAATCATCTGCCACTCTTCCGCAATTACGACTGTGGCCGGGTCAGCGGTCAGGGGATCCGGAAGTGCTATACGACATGCACGACTTTCCGAGATGTAGAACTCCTTGTAAATAATGTATGACTTCTGAAGGTTGTCCCAGTAGCTCAACACACATGGAACCTATAATTTCATTTAGATAGAGATTAGAAACGCTTGAGCAAAATTAAAAAGAATTGAATAGAGTCTAGAGACAGTCCAAAGATTTTCGGGATTTTTTTATGCATTCACCAGAAAGACAGTGCAGAATTGGTGTTTTAATTCAGGTCAGTAATTTAGCTAATGAATCAAGAAATACTTATTTTCATCTTGTATTTTATTTTTTATACGACTCTCGTAAATCGCGCGCTCTGATTGGTCAAGGGTTCATGTGTTATCAGAGGACACACGCACGCTTGAGCGTGTGTCACAGAGGACACACGCACGCTTGAGCGTGCGACACAGAGGACACACGCACGCTTGAGCGTGCGACACAGAGGGAACACGCACGCTTGGCGTCAGCATGCGCACGCTTCCCGAAACTCTATTGTAACGTTGTATAAAACAAAAAGATCTCATTTTTTGCGCGTTTGTCCTCTAATGGATGCACAGAAGACGATACCACAGCGTGTCACGAACAACAGTCACGCAACTCGACATTGCATCTTGTTGCGTAATTTTTTGTTCGTGACACGCTGTGACGTCATCTGTGCATCTATTAGAGGGCAGACGCACGCAAAGATGAAATCGGGCACAGTAATCCAGATTATGTCCCAAAAAACCGCTCAATAAGCCATCGCATTATGTTTATAAATCGATCTAGAGAGCAGTCAATAAGCGGGGAACTCGCAGATGCCATGACAGAGAAACTTGAAATACAAGAAGCGTTTCCAAGAATTTAATAACCCATTCGCTATTTATTTTGGTGCGTGCCGAGCGACCAGCGAATAAAATCCGTGTTACGGGTTTCCTTTTTACCTGTACTTCATCACCCATGTTAAGTGTATTGACCAACACCGGGGACGTAAAAGGCAGCGGCAGCACCTCGACCGCTGACAATGCTCGCGGCTCACGGTAACGCCAGACCATCGTGGGGGGTCTATCACGTGAGTCACTAGTGAACATGATCTCAAATGGTTCGGGATGCTTGCTCGGGTTGCCTGAAAGGAATCAGTGGCTTAAAATATGTGCGTTTAGGCCGGTTTAGACAGCACTATTTAGACGAATGCGACCTGCCTACGACATGTCTGTATTTTGCGCCTCCGTTAAGGTCTCAATATGTTGGTCTTTAAACAATACAATATGTGTGGTCGCCAGGGTCATAACAGCAATTTCCGCTGAAAATTTTAACCTCTATTTTACCAAAGCACCAATTGATGGTAGTCGTGTGAAAATTTAAATAGATGGTAGTTAATACAACAAAAAGCTATTTCTTGACTTTTCTTGTGGCAGTCAATCTCTAAGAAGTAGCCATTTTGGCGCTTGCCAAAATTAAGTATACAATTAAGTGCACAACTAAAATCTTCGCAATCCTAGCAACGTTTAACCTTCAAACTTCGATCACTTGGGTCGGCTGCAACATTAACTGCATAACTAAAATATTAGAAAACCCAGTACTATATTTTGTTTTTGATAATATCTCACCTTGTTCGGATAAGTAAGTGAAGGGTCCAGTTCTTAGATCATCAAAGCTCCTTCTCGCAGAGTCACCGGCTCTTTGCTGCCGTCGTACTCTATCTTCTGATCCTCCTATTTTGCGTCCATTTGGGCAGTACCCCACGTATGTCCCAATGTCATTGGCATCCATCCCGGGTAGCGTTCTCCATTCGTTTTCCTTGGTGTCCGTCTCTGTTCCATTGATATACGTATCTCTATTCTTGATAACTGCTTCTCTCCCCTTAGCGCCTGTCTTGTTTCCCTTGGTATCTGACTCTTTTCCCTTGGTATCTCGCTGACTTTCATTGTTCTTTGAAACTGATCCCAAGGTAAATGTGTCGTTTCTCTTGTAATCAGGATCGCTTACCATGGAGACTGCTTCGCTCCCTTTGGTTTCTGTACCTTTTTCTTTGGCTGCTGTACTTCTTTCCTTTATATCTGTATTACCTTCTTTAGACTCGAATTCGTCTTCCATGGTGTATGTCTTACTTTCGCTGATGTCCGTCTTTCCTTCCATTGAACTGGGATCATCGTTAACATGCTGTTGGATGAGGTCGGACAACAGGGACAGACACCGGACATGCTCCTGTCCGATATCCACTTGTACTAAGGCGATATTTAGCCTCGTGCAGACCTGTGGAAGACTGAAAAGCAAATCAAGCATAGAATGAATTGACCTTACATGAAGCCGTACTCTCACATCAACTAAATTTATTACCTAAAACTTAGAACTTGGCGTAATGTTGAGCTAGGCTAATATTTCTGAAAACGGGTCAGTTGACTCTGCCCACATTTTTTTAAATTCAGATTAAAACTTTCTTCGAGGCACACATAAATGACGTCATTAGACAAATTGTTCGAGGTCAGAAGATTCTCCACAGACAGTCGAAATAATACAGTAATATATAACATAAATGTATTTATACAGCGCTTATTCGGCCACATGTTTAAGGGCTTTATATTTTAAATCCTAATAGGAACTAGGAATATCCATGTTGGGGTCGAGAAACACAAGCCACATATGTTCAACAGGCCGGACCAAGAAACAGACGCTTCCCTCCGACGGGGAAGCGAACCTGTTTTAGCAGATGTGAGAGACCCCATACGCTGACGCGCTAACACACTAGGCTGTGATTCCACGATAGGCTGTTACGTTTTAAATGGCTCTTATATGAAAAAAATGTTTTCCTATACTGTGTAACCTATACCTTGGGAAAGCGTCAGAGAGGCTATGAGGGGAGAATGTCATTTCCAAGTCGCCATCAAACGCAAACGGCTTGATGAGGTAGAAACACTTCTGTTGCAGCATACAAGACATCAGGAGGCCTTCCATCGTAACATTGGCGTCAACTTTGCGCAAAGAGTCTATAACGAGACAAAGAAATAGGCACGTGAGGTCTACATGTAGCAATAGGTTACTTAAAGACAAAGAAAAAGGCACGTGGTCTACCACGAGATTGAAAAATAAGAGATAAGGAAATAAGCGTGTAGCTACATCAGTTATACATTATAGGCGTTAATTCTGTGTTCTTGTCACACCTCTGAATTGGGTTCCGATTCTCGCACTAGCTGCCGACACAGTAATACTAGGCTCATCAAGGTGAGAAACAGCTGACACTTCAAGGGTGACCTCTCGAGTTGTCAGAGAAATATTGGACATCGACGCCAGTCTGGATACCGGGTTAGCTGTGCCTGGGCGAGGCGGAGAGGGACTGGGTTGATGACTAGATGGAATGATTAATCCAGACATGAATTGCGACAGCGCATCGATGATGCCCAGATTGATTGACACGATGGCGGGACGGCCGAGGTCGACGCAAATGTCAGCTGGGAAAATATTAAAAAATGATACTAAAGTGCCTCAAACAGAGCTTCTAGGAACATTATGTCAAGGCAGCATTCACTAGTATATTTTTTAGCAGAATTACTCAGGCGATAATCCAGGTAATAAAAATGTTGCACTGCCGTTACTTAAAAATATTATAGTAGAGCCCTCCATCCTCCGCTATTTTCGAGCAATCGGTCCCCACTAACACCACCAACTAACAAACCTGCCCCTGTGCTCGTTCGTTTGATGTTTATGATGAGTAACAATGGCACCCCCAGCCCCCCCCCCCCCCCCCCATCTATCCTGGATCGGCGGTGTCTATCATACCTGTCCCAGTGCTTATTCGTTTGATGTCTATGGTGAGCACCAAAGCCACCCCGCCCCCACCCCCGCCATCAATCCTCGATCGGGTGGGTCTAACATACCTGTCCCAGTGCTAATTCGTTTGATGTCTATAAGTAACAAAGCCAACCCGCCCACATCCTCCCCCATCCTCGATCGGCGGTGTCTATCATTCCTGTCCCAGTGCTTATTTGTTTGATGTCTACAGTGAGTAACAAAGCAACCCCGCCCACGCCCCCACCCCCGCCATCTATCCTCGATCGGGTGGGTCTAACATACCTGTCCCAGTGCTAATTCGTTTGATGTCTATAAGTAACAAAGCCAACCCGCCCACCCCCTCCCCCATCCTCGATCGGCGGTGTCTATCATTCCTGTCCCAGTGCTTATTTGTTTGATGTCTATAGTGAGTAACAAAGCCACCCCGCCACCACCCCCCGCCACCCATCCTCGATCGGGTGGGTCTAACATACCTGCCCCAGTGCTCGTTCGTTTGATGTTTATGGTCAGTAACGAAGGAAGTACACCGAGGGGATCAGGATCCCCAAGACGTGTAACAAACCAATCAACTGGGTAGTCCGACGACTCGGGGAGGTCACGTGATATCCACCCTAAATAACAGCAGGTGATTGGTCATATTATATATCGTCAAATGATTGGTTAGTTGTAGATTGGTCACGTGACACACTGTATAATAGAAAAATTATTAGTCATTCTGGGTTGGCCACGGGATAAACGCAACAGAAAAGAAAACACACCCCTTATAGAAGTGAAATAAGATCTCCGCACAACGAGACTGGGCTTATTTGATACGCTTTACTGTGTTTAAATACCGTGTTTACAGCGCGACCAGTAAAACCGTGAACAGCGGAAAGACCGCCTTTATGAGGGAGGTTCACCATCTTTGTGCTTGAGATTGTGGGAGGGTCGAACTTTTTTAACAAGTCACCTCTACCTCCCCCGTCCCCTCCCCTGTTAATAATGACCTTTCCCTAATGACATGCAACATGTACAAACATTCAAATATAAATAAGTCTCAAGTTTTATTTGTATAAATTCTTACCTGCGATTCTCAGAAGACAATAAACATTCTGCGAATTTACTGGTCGCGCCGTAAAACGACATTTAATAAAATTAATTGCGTTCTCCGTGGTTTTCCATCTTTCACTAACTAGATTAACTACCCTTAGACAAAAATACCTCTACAAACATGCCAATCCGTGTAATAATATTTACTTTTTGTGTATGGCTTGACAAGTAATCGATACCCTGATTAGATGCACCCATATTTATAATGAGCATATGAACCACCATACTCCAGAATAAAAATATATTGACTAGCCAGCCCAAGCGTGCGCGTTATTCCGACAAAGGCTGATTCAGACAGCACGATTTAGTTGTATGCGACACCTCTACAACTCGAGTCGTAGAGTTTAAATCAGTTTAAGACTCCGCTACGATGCTCGACTACAAAAGTCGTAGTGTGTAATTCAGGGATAAGACATGTCATACTGTAGGCAGGGCGAATACGACTAGGTCGTGTTGTCTTAAAGCCGCATTGTCACCAGTTTACTTCCGGTAGATTACGTAACGATATCCGATGATTTTTAACGGAAACGCGAGAAATATTCCAAAATATTGAAAGCAGTGTGTCTATTGGAAGTTTCTATGAGGATGTGATTGAAAATTTAGAGCGGATTCTTTTGTCTTTTAACGGTTGAGGTTTCCGTCGGACCTCCTGAAGTAAGTAGCCCCCTCCAGAGACTTTGCCAAGTCTTTGCCAACCCGAATTTAGCAAACTCTAAATCATTCACTTGTGTTTCTTACAACCAAGGAACATAGAGGGTATTAATAACCGACGCTTTAATTCTGTTGAAGGTATTCTAAAATCAAAATAAAATACAGTATCAACACTTTTCACTCGATAAGCACAACATTATAAATGGAATTATAAAGAGGGTTCATTCACATTTTCAACGCCATTTGTATGTAACCCCATTTTTACAGATAAAATTCAGTGATTTAAGCGTGATGAAATAAGGATGACAAATAACTTATTTTAAAAAAATGAAATTCAACTGACCAAAGCAATACGAAATTAATTTAGACAGGGAATTAAAAGCCAAATTTACATCTTCAAAAATAGAAATAAAATCATGGCACCCACCAGAGACACAAAAGTCAATCAACAAAAATTTATTTTGGAAAAGGTCAGAAAATTTTCCGCCGATACTTGAAGATTGTAACAGATAAACATGATAGGGCGAGTTGAAAGCACTCGAGTCGAGTGGCCGTACCTCTTATAACCATCAGCATTCATCTCTGGATGTTTCTCCCTCGGAAACAGAGAAGTCAAAAACAACTAAGAATGTCTTTTTTCGCAGAAAAAAAAATCAGAAAAAAAATATATATATACAAAAAAAAAAGACATGTGCGAAGCAGCACTTTACAGGATGCACAAGTGGAGATGTAACGAGACATATTAAAATGTGGGGGAAAATATCGCAAGTATATGTATAAACAGGATCTTTGTCGGTAAGTGTCGGATGACGTGCATCGCGAAAAACCAAGTGTTCGGGCCTAGGAACGTGTCGAAACAAGTCTTCAGTTTGTGTCGAGACAACTCGGGTGTATGTGTCGAGACAAGTCGGGTGAACGTGTCGAGACAAATCGGTTTACGGTACGAGACGTACCTCCGATTAAGGGAGATAAATAATTACACTTTTGGGTATTTTAGTGTACAGTACCGAGTCTACTCTACTATTATTCTGCTACTACTCTGGCGAACCCGATGATAGGACGAGAATATAAAGACAAGAAAAGCTGTTAAAAAATGCTATCTGCGAAGTGCAGTCAAAACAACAGCGTAACATTGACTCGACAGAGGGACCAAAGTCCACCTTTTGGCTCGACAGCAGGTCTATAGTCCACATTCAACGGCTCGACAGGCCTACAATATGTGACTGTCCAACTTTTCCGGATGAATCTTTACTCAGGCTATCGATGGTTATGACTGAAATAATTCTAAAAGAACTCGGCCGATATGCTCTGTCGTAAAAACAACTACAGTAGAACAACAGCTTAAATAAAGTCGAAACAAACTTGTGAATTTAAACTTCGCAAGCCTATTTCCAAGGATCCAGTTTTATTATGACTCTAGTCCCTTCTAACCCTTCGTGATTGCGTCTATTTTAATACACCATAGATAACCTTTGTCGTGGCAACAACTTTTAGTTCACTTGTAACAATTAAAGAACAATAGTCTTATTCGATGTTTTTGTAGCAAAATACCAGTAAAGTCGTAGCAAACGTGTTACTTGACATTATAAGACTATCAGGTAATAACCAGTAAAGCCAGTAACGCCAGAAAAAAAGTAAAGCCAGTAAAGCCTGCATGTGACTGCGTTAATATAAGACTTCCATTGCAAGCAAGTGAGCTATACTGTAAAGATAAGGAAGTTCGTCTATAGCACATGTTTTACTTAAGAAACTACTGAACGTTCTATTCATATCAGTAGCTTGCTGTCTCTGTCACAAGAAATCTTTTGGAGAGGAGATATGGAAAGCTTGGCAATCAACGCCAGTAACACGACCGTGGAATGGGGAAAGTGTGAAGCACTCTTCACAAATACAAGCGTTGGGCTGAAGGCCACCTTCTATTTTCTGATATTTACGTTTTCGATTACAGGGAATATATTTGTGATCATCAACGTGAATAACAAGAGACGTCCCACAGCCTCCACCACATCTATTCTTATTAAGAGTATGGCAGTTTCTGATCTCTTTGTTGCGTTTCTGGCGGTCCCGCGGGAAATTTTCGAGAACTTGACGCGCACCGAAACATGGCATGTGCGGGGAGTAGTCGGCGTCATCCTCTGCAAAGGGCTCTTCTTTTTGACAGACATCTCTCCACTTGTGTCCGTACTCTCGCTGGATTTCATAACAATCGAGCGCTTCGCAAAAGTGGTGTATCCGCTGAGCTGGATCGTGGTCTCAGGGCGAACATACCACAGGGTGACCATCATCACGTCTTGGATTGTACCGGGGTTGTTCCTATGTTATTACTTTTACATCTTTAAGCTCGTGGTCAGAGGCAAAGAGGCTTACTGCGGCGTTGAATGGCAGCCATTATTCGACCCAAAAGTGTCTTTGAAGGTGTTCGGCTCCTTGACCGTAATCTTATTCTTCATTTTTCCAACGGTTTTGATTTCCTTACTTTACACGGGAATCATTCGCCAGCTTAAAAGAGAACCATTTCGCGACAACCCATTAGTTGCCCAAAAGCTGCGCGTAAACTTCAGCAAGCTTGCAGTTAGCGTCGTAGTGACTTTCATACTGTGCTTTGCGCCCTTCTATGTCGGCATTTTTCTGTCAACCAGCAACATCACCGTAGTCACGTGCAGGGTGCAGATTTTCTGGTTTATCGCTCGCACGATGGCGTACGCTAACGCTGCCATCAATCCCTGGATATATATCCTATTGGTCCGCAACACCTGGAGGAATACCCGGGTGGGCGTGAATGGAGGAAATATCCCGCTGGGCGTGGCTGAAGCGAATAACCCGGTGTTGGTTGGCGCGCTTGAAAGAGATAACCCGTTGGACATGGCCGAAGGATGTTACCGGATGGGCAACGCAAATAATCCGGTGGGTGTGGCCTAAGGTTTTCAACCGGTGGGTGTGGTAGGGGGCATTTACCCGATGGGTGTGGTCACTGGCATTCGTCGATGGGTGCGGTCCTGACTCGGTGGGTGTGGTCGAGGATATTCAGCCGGTGGGTTAGACTTTCCCTAAGTCGCCCTCTTTGATTTTTCCTAATAAGAGTTCTCGATCTAACGGGTATTTTCCTCAATAATCAGGAAAAAAAAAAACAGGCAGATATTTAGCCGGTGTGTGTGGTCGAGAAATTTCAACCAGCGGTTATGGCCCTTTGGTTGTGGTGGATATTCAGCCGGTGGTGCAGTCTAAAATACTGGCCGAATGGATGCGGTTGAAGGTATCAAGTATGACAGTGTTGTCAATTGGGTGTAGTCAAAGTTACTGACCCAGTGGGTGCGGTTAAAGGTACTGACCCGATGGGTGCGGTCAAAGGTACTGACCCGATGGGTGTGGTCAAAGGTACTGACCCGTTGGGTGCGGTCAAAGTTACTGACCCGGTGGGTGCGGTCACAGGTACTGACCCGATGGGTGTGGTCGAAGGTACTGACCCGGTATGTGTGGTCAAAGGTACTGACCAGGTGGGTGTGGTCAAAGGTATTGACCCACCGGACAGCCACTGTCTGCTGATTCATGTCGGACCTTGTGGTCTTTGTCGACAGTTAGATATATAAATACAAGATTAAAAGAAGAAGTCGACAACAACGTTGGATGTTAGGAAAAGTATTTTGGCAAGCCATAACCTGCCTTCAGGTAACAATTGAGTTACAGTGGCAATGTTACAGATAGAATAAATAAAAAATAAATTAATGATTAACTTACAAAAGATAACAGTAAAAAGAAAAGTAGATAATGACAAATCGAGATGTATAGATTACCTCACGCCGGTTGAGGCCACCGGGTTCAAGAGTGCCACCACGAGCTACCAATGTGGCTTCTCTTGCTTTTCGGATTGAGTCGCGGTTGCTTATAATTTTTTTTCAATAGGCCATTCAAGCTTTAAGTTTGCGCGCAAGCTTGCACCAAACGATGGTCGGGTTTCAAAAAGTGCGAGTAAGTGTGGATCGAGATTGTGAGTCTTCAGTTCTGCGGTGGCGTTATAAATCGTTCTTCTAGTTTGCGTTTCGTTTCCCCCATCTATTGTAGGTCTCAGTGTGTAGAAGATAATTGTAGAAGATATTGTACGTTCAATTCAAGACAGCTATTGCTACAGTCTTTAAGATATAGAAAGTGTATCATTTGTTAGAAAGCTTGTAAAAGGTGTAAATATTTGTATAATGTTACCCTCTTTAAATAAAGTTAAAAGCATTGTAATGCATAGCCCGCACCTACCTTGTTTATTCACCGCTCCCTTTAATCCAGCATCGTAACACAGCAACCTTACATGGGGCTCCCGCGCTTGCGTATTGAGGGTGACCGCTGGATGTACCATCTCGAGCTGAAATACTGGTCGAATCAATGACGTAACCATCCGACCTGGCGCGTCAGACTTAGTTAACAGAGAGCTACTGCGAAGACTCGGTCGCCTCGTTCGGGTGCCTTGGTGGTACGCTCTTATCGTCAGCCTTCTTGCAGCAACAAACACTTCCCACGGTATCTTATCATGTTCCATGAAACCGTCAGCGTTTCCTGGAAACTTTCTAAGACCTTGGATAAGCACTCTTTCGTCTTTTTTCTTCGTTGTGTGAGTCAAGCCGCTTCCTATCCCACTGTCCGGTCGAAACCCACTGTCCGGTTTCTCGTCGTGTTGAATCACCTTTCCAGAGTTCTGCGAGTGTGGTTCCCTTGGTATCAATTTTCCAGTAGACGTGACCGTCTTCATGAGACTACAGGATGATATCGCTTGAAGATTGCTCCAGACAAGCGCTTGCAAAAGTTGAATCTGTTTTTTTTAAATAAATTAACTTAGGAGGGCTGCGTATCACCACACTTATAGCTCAATTTATAGCATTGTTTTGCTTACTTGAATTTATGGGAATAAGACAGCGTAGGTAAACCTCGCTATAGTAAATGACACACGCAATAGTCTTAACAAATTCAATGATTTCTTTTTACAATTTATAATTTAGGGATTAGAAGTTTTACAGACATTTATTTTGGTGTAGGTCAAAGTCATCACCATCTACCTTTAAACTAATGTTTTCGCGTGTTCTAGAAAGTTTAATTCGACAATTTGCGAGATAAAGTACGAATCTGCCGCAATTTTGGCATTTCAGCAAAGTGTGACAAAGCATCCATTTCCATCGGCTGATTTAGTAAAGCTTTTGCATAATTTCCGATTGAATTTTGCGAATGAAGTATTAAATTACATTTCAAGATCAGTCTCGTACCCAGACGCCGCGCGATGCTTTTTGGGCAGGTTGAATAAGCGCACGGTGCATGACGGTCAGGATGCGGTTTCGGGGTCGGCATTCGCTTGACGTCTGGCAGAACTCAGGAAATATCTTGCAAGTTTTTTTAAAATATCTTGCAAGCAGCGTTTTTATGACCGTTTTTTCACTTTTATGTGCACAAGTCCAAGGGCCTTCCTACACATACTCGTTGTAAACCATTTAGTTTTCTGTTCAATTAGAGGACATTTTCGCTTCGTAAAATCCAAGACGACGGACGACACTGATGAGCTCGATAGATCATTTCATGAAATAAATTTTGGATGGTCTGAATGTTTTAGCACTTATTTTAACTCATACTGCTTTGGTTCGATTGTATTAATCACAAATATCTACTTTTAGAGATATAATTCGAGCACAAATTGTCTTTATGTTCCCTAGAAGAAGCTCTAGAGCGAGGAAGTTACTAAAAAAAAAAGCAGTATTGATAGGTCTTTCTTCGTCTGAAAATTCGTAACATTTTCTCGCCGATTTCGTCC
This sequence comes from Nematostella vectensis, assembly GCF_932526225.1. Classification (NCBI taxonomy): domain Eukaryota; kingdom Metazoa; phylum Cnidaria; class Anthozoa; order Actiniaria; family Edwardsiidae; genus Nematostella; species Nematostella vectensis. Next base: position 6,483,351 of record NC_064041.1, on the reverse strand, counting down.
GCCATCTTGGATCTGTAATCTGCCAGTCGTTATTATTTTTTTTTTGCCTCCGCTTCAGAATTCCTGTGGATGTCCCCGCAACAGCAAATAACGACTGGGTACGAGTCTGTTTTAAGATAGTTATTTTGAGATTTCGTCACATGTTGTCGTCTTCAATTATGAAATGAAAACAATAACAAAAGTGTGGCTGAGTGGGTTTCTTTAGTTACAAACCTGGCTTTTGCGGAGAAAGCATTCCACGTCTGTAGTGACGTTACACTCCAATGCCCATCCGCACACTGGCACGCTCTCACACAACTGTTGGCCCGTATCCGTGGCGACGGTTATGTCCATCGATACCGCGGGCGCGAGAATAAATCTCAGGTCGAATGCTGACACAAGGGGCGAGATGTAGATCTCTTGGGTAGAGCGCCTGAAAGCACAAAGAAGGAGCTTAGCAGGAGCAAGGTAAATGCGCAGATCACTTTAAAAAGCGCTTACCTAGCCTTCGTAAGGCTACTCTAACCTTTCACTACCAAAGTTAGTCAACCTAACATTACACTACCAAGCTAACCTACCCTAACCTTAAACTACCAAGCTAACCTATCCTATACATTCACTTACAAGCTAAGCTACCCTAACCTCACACTAGCAAGTTAACCTACCCTAACCTTATAATGCCAAGCTAACTTACCCTAACTTTACACTACCAAGCTAGCCTACCCTAGCATTACACTACCAAGCTAACACACCGTAACCTTACGCTACCAAGCCAACCCACCCTAACCTTACAATACCTTACTTTACCCCTAATGCGCGTTTAGGTCGACCCCTGTCTCTATTTTTCTCAGGCAGCAAACTGTTAACAGGCCATATAATTTGGGCAATGAAATCGGGAAACGTTCTTTCAACAGGCGGAGCGGATAATTTTAAATGGACAACATAGCTTTACGCCTTTCAAAATAAGGATTCAAAATGATTTACCACAACTGCGTGTTCCACTCCAATGCCGGGTTCTGCTCCATCAGACTTCCACCGGTTCCTTTTCTCTCTCCTTCCGCACACAGCTTGCCACACAACTCTTCCCACCGTCCCGACCACACCCCTAGACCCGTCACCTCCACTTGGTACTGAACCTGGAATAAAAACAATCAAACCTGATGTAAGTGCGAGTACTGAATATACTTATTAGTATAGCAAACGATAACCACAAACTCGTTTGAATATGAAGGGTGGCTCTTGTATTACACCGGTACCTAAATTATAATTTCACTTTTTTTTACTTTTTTCGAGAGTTCTCGCATCGTATCATTTGATGTTAATGTATGGCAGTATCCAGAGTCGATAACATTGAACATAGACATATGGTTTAGGATCGCAAATTTTTTGTCCAAAATTGGATTTGGTTTCAGATGATTATCTAAACTATCAAGCATCGGAAACCTCAGAGGGGGAGTTGGCTTATTTAAAAACACCCGTCTGCCTTAGAACTACCAATGCAAATAGACATTTGCCGTTCGCACATCCGTCTGCCTTAGAACTACCAATGCCAATAGACATATGCCGTTCGCACATCCGTCTGCCTTAGAACTACCAATGCCAATAGACATATGCCGTTCGCACATCCGTCTGCCTTAGAACTACCAATGCCAATAGACATATGCCGTTCGCACATCCGTCTGCCTTAGAACTACCAATGCCAATAGACATATGCCGTTCGCACATCCGTCTGCCTTAGAACTATCAATGCCAATAGACATTTGCCGTTCGCACATCCGTCTGCCCTAGAACTACCAATGCCAATAGACATATGCCGTTCGCACATCCGTCTGCCTTAGAACTACCAATGCCAATAGACATATGCCGTTCGCACATCCGTCTGCCTTAGAACTACCAATGCCAATAGACATATGCCGTTCGCACATCCGTCTGCCTTAGAACTACCAATGCCAATAGACATATGCCGTTCGCACATCCGTCTGCCTTAGAACTACCAATGCCAATAGACATATGCCGTTCGCACATCCGTCTGCCTTAGAACTACCAATGCCAATAGACATATGCCGTTCGCACATCCGTCTGCCTTAGAACTATCAATGCCAATAGACATTTGCCGTTCGCACATCCGTCTGCCTTAGAACTACCAATGCCAATAGACATATGCCGTTCGCACATCCGTCTGCCTTAGAACTACCAATGCCAATAGACATATGCCTTTCGCACATCCGTCTGCCCTAGAACTACCAATGCCAATAGACATTTGCCGTTCGCACATCCGTCTGCCCTAGAACTACCAATGCCAATAGACATATGCCGTTCGCACATCCGTCTGCCTTAGAACTACCAATGCCAATAGACATATGCCGTTCGCACATCCGTCTGCCCTAGAACTACCAATGCCAATAGACATTTGCCGTTCGCACATCCGTCTGCCCTAGAACTACCAATGCCAATAGACATTTGCCGTTCGCACATCCGTCTGCCCTAGAACTACCAATGCCAATAGACATATGCCGTTCGCACATCCGTCTGCCTTAGAACTACCAATGCCAATAGACATATGCCGTTCGCACATCCGTCTGCCTTAGAACTACCAATGCCAATAGACATATGCCTTTCGCACATCCGTCTGCCCTAGAACTACCAATGCAAATAGACATATGCCGTTCGCACATCCGTCTGCCTTAGAACTACCAATGCCAATAGACATATGCCGTTCGCACATTAGTCTGCCTTAGAACTGCCAATGCCAACAGACATTTGCCGTTCGCACATCCGTCTGCCTTAGAACTACCAATGCCAATAGACATATGCCGTTCGCACATCCGTCTGCCTTAGAACTACCAATGCCAATAGACATATGCCGTTCGCACATCCGTCTGCCTTAGAACTACCAATGCCAATAGACATTTGCCGTTCGCACATCCGTCTGCCCTAGAACTACCAATGCCAATAGACATATGCCGTTCGCACATCCGTCTGCCTTAGAACTACCAATGCCAATAGACATTTGCCGTTCGCACATCCGTCTGCCCTAGAACTACCAATGCCAATAGACATATGCCGTTCGCACATCCGTCTGCCTTGGAACTACCAATGCCAATAGAAATACGCCGTTCGCACATCCGTCTGCCTTAGAACTACCAATGCCAATAGACATTTGCCGTTCGCACATCCGTCTGCCTTAGAACTACCAATGCAAATAGACATATGCCGTTCGCACATCCGTCTGCCTTAGAACTACCAATGCCAATAGACATATGCCGTTCGCACATCCGTCTGCCTTAGAACTACCAATGCCAATAGACATTTGCCGTTCGCACATCCGTCTGCTTTAGAACTACCAATGCAAATAGACATATGCCGTTCGCACATCCGTCTGCCCTAGAACTACCAATGCCAATAGACATATGCCGTTCGCACATCCGTCTGCCCTAGAACTACCAATGCCAATAGACATATGCCGTTCGCACATCCGTCTGCCTTAGAACTACCAATGCCAATAGACATTTGCCGTTCGCACATCCGTCTGCCCTAGAACTACCAATGCCAATAGACATTTGCCGTTCGCACTGACAACGCTTCTCGGAATAGGTGTGCACAGAAATCTGGCTCTCACCTCATGCAGGTCATACCCAAGAGCATGGCGGCTACTACGGCCAAACCGGCAGAAGCGCTCGTGTAGATCTCTGTGCAAAACCAGGCGACTGTTGGGGTTGTCAGGGTGTGGAGAGGAGTTGATGGACGAGAGGTGGACGACTACCAAGTCGTCCCTGTAGGTAGGTACATCCGATGTTTGGGTGTGGTCATCCATATGAGAGGGTATATCCGGTGTCTGGGTGTGGTCATCCATATGAGAGGGTATATCCGGTGTCTGGGTGTGGTCATCCATATGAGAGGGTATATCCGGTGTCTGGGTGTAGCCATCCATATGAGAGGGTACATCCGGTGTCTGGGTGTAGCCATCCATATGAGAGGGTACAGAGGTTGGATGGGTGTGGTCATCCATATGAGAGGGTGCAGGGGGTTGATGGGTGTGGTCGGTAGCAGGAGGTCCCGGTGACGTGGGCAGGAAGATTCGCAGGTCCCGCATGTTGATGAAGAGGAGGGGCAGAAGGTTGGCGGAGTAGGTGGTCCCATCATCTGGGTCTCTATTACTCTGGCTTTTCAAATGCTGAAATAAGGATGAAAAGAGATTTCGGATTAGTCTCTACGAGATTAGACAATATCAACATAAACTAACGGTAAGAGTGGCTTAGGAGAGTAACATAAGCTAACGGTAAGAGTGGCTTAGGTCGGTTTCTCATGTTACTAGAAAATTATCTTATAAGTTTATTAGTAACCAACATCTATTACGTGTATGTATTAAAAACTTGAATTTAAAATAACACACGGTATCAAATGATTCCATAGAATCACAAAAAAACGGCCGCTGAAATAACAGCCGTGTAATATCAAATGGTCAGTCGTATATTAGATTTAGGCTCTGGGGGGAGGGAGAGGGGTAATTCGAGAGTAGGCACTAAAACGAGACTGATGTTTGAAGATAACAAATGAAAGGGATCTAACCTCGTAGTTTTTGGCGGCCACTCCTGAATCCTGTCGACTGAGAAAACCAAACTTGTCCCAAACACTCAAATCAAAGATATCGACGGCTGCAATGATTGCCGGGATATATAAAACCACATCAAACGGCTGTACGCTGACCCGTACTTCATGCTGCTGCTTACAACAGCTCTCTGTCACGCGCTCAGTACCAGACCCCTCGTTCACGGAGCGCTGTCGCTTCAAATGAAGACTTGATCGCTTGTAATTGACTGTCAGAAAGCCGTGAGGGCCATGGGGCGAGTTTTCAGGGTTCAAACCGCTGGTCGAAATGCGCGAGGACGCGTTGAATGGAGATTTACGAGAAAGAATGTCTTTGCAGGAAAAAATGATGCCACTAAAAGGCCCAGGGCTCCAGGAACCATCTCTGAAAAACAAGTTTTCCATATTGAGAGGATTTCGGGAGTTAAATAGATAATGCAAAACACCACAGTTGGGCCCACAAACATTTGTGCAGCAGCCTGAAAAAGGCAGCATATGACAAAACACAGGTTTTAAAATAAAATTTACAGCGCATTCCTAAATTTTCTTTTTTACATCACAAATACCTCACGCTGCACAAACCCCCAAGTTCTACCTCTGAAGCCTTATTTATGTTGGAGAGCACGTGACGTTGAAAGCTGTCTTAAGTCCCACCTCAGTTGTTAGTGGGTGAAGCTGAAAGCTGTCTAAAGTCTCACCTAAGTTGTGAGTGCGTGAAGCTGAAAGCTGTCTGAAGTCCTACCTCAGTTGTAAGTGGGTGACGCTTAAAGCTGTCTAAAGTCCTACCTCAGTTGTGAGTGCGTGAAGCTGAAAGCTGTCTAAAGTCCCACCTAAGTTGTGGGTGCGTGAAACTGAAAGCTGTCTGAAGTCCTACCTCAGTTGTGAGTGGGTGAAGCTTAAAGCTGTCTAAAGTCCCACCTAAGTTGTAAGTGGGTGACGCTGAATGCTATCTAAAGTCCTACCTCTGTTGTGAGTGGGTGAAGCTGAAAGCTGTCTAAATTCCTACCTTAGTTGTGAGTGCGTGAAGCTGAAAGCTGTCTAATGTCCTACCTCAGTTGTGAGTGCGTGAAGCTGAAAGCTGTCTAATGTCCTACCTCAGTTGTGAGTGGGTGACGCTGAAAGCTGTCTAAAGTCCTACCTCAGTTGTGAGTGGGTGACGCTGAAAGCTGTCTAAAGTCCTACCTCAGTTGTGAGTGCGTGAAGCTGAAAGCTGTCTAAAGTCCTACCTCAGTTGTAAGTGGGTGACGCTGAAAGCTGTCTAAAGTCCTACCTCAGTTGTGAGTGCGTGAAGCTGAAAGCTGTCTAAAGTCCCACCTAAGTTGTGGGTGCGTGAAACTGAAAGCTGTCTAAAGTCCCACCTCAGTTGTGAGTGCGTGAAGCTGAAAGCTGTCTAAAGTCCTACCTATGTTGTGAGTGGGTGACGCAGAATGCTGTTTAAAGTCCTACCTCTGTTGTAAGTGGGTGACGATAAATGCTGTCTAAAGTTCTACCTCTGTTGTGAGTGGGTGAAGCTGAAGCTGTCTAAAGTCTTACTTCTGTTTTGAGTGGGTGACGCTAAATGCCATCTAAAGTCCTAACTCTTCAAAAGTGCGTGAGGCTGGAAGCTGTCTAAAGCTTTACTTCTGTTGTGAGTGCGTCACGTTCAAAGCTGTCTAAAGCCTCACCTTTATTGAGAGTGCGTGACTCTGAAGGTTGTCTAAAGCTTCACCTCTGCGATAAATGCGTTACACTGAAACCTGTCTAAGAACTCACCTCTTGTTGTGATTGCGTGTCGCTGAAAACTGTCTAAAGTCAAACCTTTGTTGAGAGAGTGTGACGCTGAAAGCTGTCTAAGGACTCACCTCTGTTGAGAGTGCGTGACGTTAAATGCTCCCACTTTGTATTGCATTTGCAACTGAGTCTCTTGGTAATCGATGAACGCGGTAAGGTCCTCGAGGTCAGCGGTTACACACGTTGGCGAGTGCGCAGACATCCCGTACAGATGAGCCACGCATCGAGGCAGTGTCCATTGTAACCATAGCGACACCTTGACGTCGCGAGCTTGCTGAAACGAATCAAGTAGGACATAAATGATACCGTTAAAGTGAAAGCTACTGCGCACACGTAAAAATTAAGTATTCATTTAGCGCGATATCAACCACGATCTAAGCGCCCTAAAATAGGAATCCTAATTCGTTTTAAAAAAGCCCTTTCGTGAAAATGAGAAACACACGCTTCTAGTTAGCCAACATACGTTCAAAAAGTCAAATCAAGGGCCAACAGAAAAAAAAGGCCATGTCTCAAACAGGAGTCGAGGCCGTTCCAGCAAAGGTGAGAGATCACACAAGGTGGCCCAGTTTGTTAGCCCGTCAGCATATGGGGCGAAATGCGGTTTTACTTACAAATTTTTCGGCTTATTTTGTGTTTACTATACTACAAACGCAACCGGGTATTTTCCCGCTATAGATAACGTATAATGACCTTTATTTTGAGTTGCATTAAGAAACCTCTAGAACGGCTTTTTTTAATCAAAATTTACATAAAGCTTTTACGGGAAAACACTGACCACTCGATGCTTGCCTTACAGGTATTTTTAAATAGCCAACCTTTTCGCCCTCAAACATGTTCCTGACATTGCTCTTACCGCAGGAACCTGGGTATAGGAAGCTGAAGACTCGCTGCCAGAATGAAGACTCTCCTGGTCTGCCTGATCCAGTGCAGACGAGGAAGCCTGGGACAAAGTCCGTGTCAAGACCTTGGCAGGTGCGGAGGGCATGCTGGGAGCGGAAGTGACGTCACCGACGGGCAACTGGGAGACTATGGTGTAAAGCAGGGGTTCAAGAAGATTCGAAAGAAGTACGATCTGTTGAATTAAATAGGGTACATGTCTACACATTCTTCAGGATGAAGGGTACACATAAAGGCGCGTCTACACGATCTGTAAAATGACAGAGACACAACTACACGATGAGGGTACATGTCTACACAATCTTCAGGATGAAGGGGTACACATAAAGGCGCGTCTACACGATCTGCAAAATGACAGAGACACAACTAGACGGTGAGGGTACATGTCTACACAATCTTCAGGATAAAGGGTACACATAAAGGCGCGTCTACACGATCTGCAAAATGACAGAGACACAACTAGACGGTGAGGGTACATGTCTACACAATCTTCAGGATAAAGGGTACACATAAAGGCGCGTCTACACGACCTGCAAAATGACAGAGACACAACTAGACGGTGAGGGTACATGTCTACACAATCTTCAGGATAAAGGGTACACATAAAGGCGCGTCTACAAGATCTGTAAAATGAAAGGGACACAACCACACGATTAAGGGTACATGTCTACACAATCTTCAGGATGAAGGGGTACACATAAAGGCGCGTCTACACGATCTGCAAAATGACAGAGACACAACTAGACGGTGAGGGTACATGTCTACACAATCTTCAGGATAAAGGGTACACATAAAGGCGCGTCTACACGATCTGCAAAATGACAGAGACACAACTAGACGGTGAGGGTACATGTCTACACAATCTTCAGGATAAAGGGTACACATAAAGGCGCGTCTACACGATCTGCAAAATGACAGAGACACAACTAGACGGTGAGGGTACATGTCTACACAATCTTCAGGATAAAGGGTACACATAAAGGCGCGTCTACACGATCTGCAAAATGACAGAGACACAACTAGACGGTGAGGGTACATGTCTACACAATCTTCAGGATAAAGGGTACACATAAAGGCGCGTCTACACGATCTGCAAAATGACAGAGACACAACTAGACGGTGAGGGTACATGTCTACACAATCTTCCGGATGAAGGGTACACATAAAGGCGCGTCTACACGATCTGTAGGATGAAGGGGTAACACACAATGGCGCGTTTACACAATCTGTAGGATAAAGGGTACACATAAAAACGTATCTACACGATCTGTATAGAAATGTTCCATATCAAACCAGCCCCAGCAAACATTTCTTTTGTCTACATGATCTATGGGAGATTAGAACGAGCGCAAGGGAATGCAACTTTTTCCTAGAACAACGAACCTGTTTCCTAGAACAACGAACCTGTTTCCTTGAACTACAAACTTGTTTCCAAGACCCACGAACCTGTTTACTTGAACTACGATGAACTACGAATCTGTTTCCTAGAAATACGAGCCTGTTTCCTAGAATAACGAGCCTGTTTCCTGGACCTACGAACCTGTTTCCTTGAACATTCCACTACAACAGGGGTGAAGTCCGTGTGCACGCAAAAACCAAGGGTGGGAAACCTGTGGTCCTCAGGCCTCGACGTCCTCGCACCATGTAGCCCAGCAAGGGGAGGGTGGGGGTGTCCCAGGCTATAAGTCCCGGATGAAGACTTTGCTGACGCTAGTACCGCCGTAGAACCCACAGGCGCTAAGACGCTATGCACCACAGGTAACCCAGAGGAGGAGCGATGGACAGAGTACACTGCTAAGTTGTCCGCTTTGAGCGTCCAAGGAAGGGTGGAGCTACCGTCTTTCCCTGGCTCTCTGGGGAGGTGTAGGGGTAGTTTTTGGCGCACCGGGATGTGGGTGTGCCCTGCGCTGTTGAGTTGCACACAGGGTAGACACGTGACTAGCGTGGTGGGAAGAAGGTTGTTTTTGCCATTGTGGGCCAGGTTATAGAGGTTGTGTGTGATCGTTTGAGTTCCAGACACTGCAAGAAAGACATTAAAATACACATCAAATAGAAATCGTCATAATGTTTGTTAACAACTAGAGACATCGAGGGGCAACGCGAGTCATGGAATCTCACGCTAATCCTCATTTGTAACACAGTCACATCACGCTATTTTCAAACACCCTCGGAATCGCATTTTGGAGAAATAGCGTCACTCCAGATACCACGGCATTTTGGCTGAGCGTCACTGGAGGAGAGAAGTCTGAAGGCTATGGTACCAAAGGTACATTCCAGATTAATATTGGCAAAACAATAAAAAGTTAACTTACGGTACGGCAGGCTGGCCTCAGGAGCGAAAGCAATAACACTCCGAATGTCAACCTAAGATAAAAAAATACAATGACATTCATAATTATAGTGATAAAACAAACTGACATACACCATTTTCTCTCATCCAAATCAGTGAAGACATGTAACAATGGTAGGGAGAATCACTATGCTTTGACAACAAACTACCTGTAGTGAAAATGACGTGATGATTGACAGCTTGTCGTAAAGCCAGGCTTCAAATGTCCGACTCTCTCCAGTCTTCACACTACTCTCCCCAGTCCTTTCACCGGGACTCGGTCTAGTGCCAGACCTCTCTCGGCGAGTCTTTTTATCTCTGATAGGTGAAGCAACCGAACTGTGACCTGCAAAACGAGTTTTTTTTAAATTAGTTTAGCTTTAATGCCCTTATACGTATTGTCTCCTAAACGAACCACTGATAGGGGGGATAGAAACAGTAGCATTAGATTGCCAATTTGCAGTTGTCTTATGCATTTTATTATAATACATTTTTATACACCGATGTCAAATAAGGCTTTATTCGAAGAATCCATGTGTCGTAGCCCGCAGTGCTCTATGGGTATCAAATAAATGATCAAACAAGCGTAAATAAAAGCAAATCCATCTTTGAAAAGTTGCAGCATTTTGGTCATGTGTTTGTTAACATTCACACGGCTTTCAGGCCATTTAAATATTTCTTATGGACTCTCGAGTGCAACCTTATTTGAAATGGCTGTATACACCTTTTTCAATAAACGTCGGTGCAAATGGCAAATGGTAGTTGTAAGGCGAATCTCTGCTTGTAGGTATAATAACCCCTAAAGAGTAAGTAAACTAATCGAGCGAGTTATTCACATTTTCCTGCTTTTAACGAAATATAAGGAGTTCCTTGGTAATTTTGGATGGTAGCACAGCCATTTGACAATTGCCATTTGGGCTGACAATGTATTTTGAAATAGGGGTATGTTCGACACTCAAGCCCCCAAAACTACTAGATTTTCACCTGACTGGTTTAGCTGAGCCTACATGCTCTCACCTCTGGCAAAGGTTTTCTTTCTTGGTGTACCTATCGACGAAGTCCTTCTTAACGTCTGATGCCTTTGTGCTCGGGTGTCTCTATCACGGGCATTTGAGCAAGAGGACGAGGGGGTTGAAGGGGGGCTGTGCCCCAGCCAGGCATACAGCATGGGGTCGAGGCATATGGCCACGCCCTTGATGTGGAGTAACATCACATTACTGGTGTAGGAAGCTTAAAACACAGGAAAACACAAATGATTTCTACCATATGAAATAATGTTGAATATAAAACTTTATTGAATTCATTTCTTTTAAAACGTCCGGATAGCATTAAAACAAATGTTCCAAATTTGCAAATTTGACGAATAAATAACACAGTTTTGAGTTTTGAACATAGAAAAAAAAACACTGAAATATAAGTGTCTATACTTAATGTCCAAACGCACTGAGAAACGAGACGAGACAGTTAGTGACTGCCGTGATTTTACCCATAATGGCTCGCAGGCTTCTTACGCGTCGCGTGACCGGTAGCCTAGTCCCGAGCTGTGACGTCACAGGAAAACATTTCAAGACACAGGAAACCCGGTAAGAATGCCTTGGGCTATGATTTGTAAGCTTTACTTACCAGGTGTACTATCTCCATCATTCGGTGTCTGAAGCACCTGCATGGTCAGGCTCATCACAGGACCTATAGCCTCCACCGGATCCACTTGGTAACCCTCACCCCCCCTGAACATGTTACCTGTGTATACCAGGGAAGTGTCTATGGGTCCTTGGAGAAGGGGGGTGCGTGATTCTCTAGACTTTGCTATGAACATAAAAATAGCATACTATAGTGTTCTCGTTCTCAGGTTCCATAGAAAGGATCCACTAATAAAATAGACTTCATAAGTTGAACAGGGTATATTGAAGATATTGAAAATATTGAAAATGTAGAGGAGTTAAATAGCGGTGTGTCAAGAAAAAAAACGTATTGACATTAATATTAATTAGTTTAACAGAAAGTTTAAAAACTGTCTGTGCTACGTTCGCTCGCTTCCTGCGTTCGGTTAGCAAAAATAAGGTCCTTGGTGTTTTTCATCTGTTTCTGAGTATCATGTTTCGGTGATTTAAATGCTACGGGTTTCGGATTGAGCATAAAGAAGAAATGCAGTTTTCTCTGTGTTGCCTTAACCATCGTCGAATATAATGTGTAGTTTTGAAAATATCCATACCCTCCCCCCCCCCATGGAGGGGGTCGGAGGTATGACCCCCCTCCCCCACCCCTCTTGAATTTCCACCCCCCTTGTTAAATAATAAATACAGTAACTGTTAAGGAAAAAGGGCATTTAACCCCCCCCCCCCCCCCCCCCCCTCCACTCCCCTCTGGAAATCCCCCCCCCAAGAATTTCCAATCCCCTCTATGGGGGAATGGATATTTTCTGGAACAAAAAAACATGTTTCTAAAGTAAGGGTATTCCTTCTAGTGCTGCAAGGCAGTCTGGATCTTCCAGCAAATAAGATAAAAAAGCATCGGTACACCGGGGGAAGTAAGCCTTGATTTCATGCGAAATGTCAAGTGCTGCATATGATCGTAAAAACTGCGGGGTTTTTTTCTTGATAATTCTTCCTGACAATTTTCCTCGCCCATTATCGTACATCCCAATAACTATACCTATTGGCTGTATAGACACATGGAGTGAGCCCACGGACCCGCTGACGGACATGACAGCGGCTGTGTCACAGTACTGCAACTCTGTGTTGTCGACAAACACCTCTAGTTTGGTCAGAGCTGGACCTAAAAAACAATAAGAATTACTTGGATCTCGGAAGTCCGTGCCGCCATTGTCATTGTGAGAAGGTATCTATTTCCATTGGTTGCTTTGGGCAGGTTATTGCGAAACGACTTGGTAAATAAAAAAAATAAAAAAATGTTTTTAGATGGTCATTTCGAGATTTTATCACACAGTTGCTCTTACAATATGAAATGGAAGCTACATGCGAGGCAGTTTTTTTCGTGTGCCGTTCCAAATGCAAATACCTGCAAGTGAACGAAGTCGAATGTTTCATCTTCATTTGGATGCATTTAGAACGGCGCATGAAAAGACGGCGTCTAAACCAGGCCCAACGCGCACTTACTTTCTGGTTCAAACACGACATCCAAAAGCCCCTGTGGTACTTTGTTCCACTTGTCAGGCGACTCATTGAGTGATCCAGAGAGCGTCACAATCCATGAAGTCATAATGTTCGCCATCAGGATAAATTCAGGCTTTGTGAAGCCCACAGTGAGACTCGGTAACTCGAGTTGAACTTCATTTCTTGTCAGCCCTTCGTGCTCCCTGGAAAAAGAAAAAAATACCTAAAGGCCTATTTCTTTTAAAAAAAAATGAATACGTTTACGTCATTCTGTTGGGTACTACCGGAAATTTCCGGATACGTGTGGACATAGCATAAACATTATTTTCTGCTTAGACAGAAACAATGGCTTAGTTATTTTTACTTTTACACTATGAAAACAAGTTGGGTTTGAGCGCTAAATATGAAGCTATTTTCAAGTTCTCATTGACTTCTCGTTGAAGTGAATGGCAAATAAGAGAAGGGTTTCCCGCTTTTCGTAGCTCTTACCATGATTCTGGGAGTATGCAGTCATGATAAGATGCGATCAGACTCACAGACGGCATTATGTTGATCACGGGCTGGTCAAGCGAATCACTGGTGATCTGGGACAGTCCTAGCTCAGCACCTAACACCTGAAACAAGGCACAAGTTAAATATTATCATTGTAGCGCGCACCAAATCTTGTAGCAGCAACAAAAAATATTTCTCGGATAGTTGAGAAACGTTTTCGTGTCGCGCCCTACAAAAGTTATCGCGTTACATGTTTTGGGTGATGGCTAAACTAGGAAACATTTAGAAGACATGTCGCACGCTACATGTTGCACCCGACATATCGCCTAGTTTAGCCAGCTCTTTACTCTCACCTTGATAACAGTGTTGTTGTATGCATGGTGCATCATGTTCTTGCCGGCAGGGAGACCAGCGTTCGCCATGGTCAGCTTGGCAAGCTCTGTCGGGTACATGGGCGTGGTCGTCTCCAACTCAAGTCGTTCCACATGCAGCACACAGGCGATTTGTTGATGATTTTTTCCACTCTGTCAGACATCAAAATAAGACAGTATTGGCGACCTACCCAAGCTAGGCTTACTAGTATTTATTACAAACAGGTGAAACTGTTGTATCGTTAGGCAACCGTTTGATCTTTTTTTACAGACATCCACGGATCATTATTGGCCGAGTGTACGATTTTACTCGAATAAACGTCGTAGAATAATAAATTTTACACTCAAATGAAGTTAAAAATGATGTTCCATCCTTATAAATGTGTCGATTTTGATATGAGTGCAGTAGGCTACAACTTAATCGGGGTACAGTGTAAGGATAAAGGTTGCTGCTTGTGTTACAAAGAGACAACAAATACGCATATTTAACAAAGATTTCATATATAAAGATCTAGTTACCTGTTCGTGTATGCTATGGAGGCTGCCAGCACTGTGTAGGCCCTGCCCACTGTAGGATGAGCTGTCACGCCAGTGATCAGCACCAGGAATACAGACAGTAACGGAGATTAGGGCGATACTGAACTGGCGGCTAGGGATATTGCCCGCGAGTAGCTGCTTCTCAATGAAATCATCGTAAAACAGCTCACTCTTCTCTGCAATCAAATAATGGTGTAATCATATTTGCTACAGCACGGCTTCCCCTTTTTTAATTGGTTGCTATTGATCTATATAAGACAGAGATGGTTGATTTCCACAACAAGTATGTTACCCAACAGAAAACAGTGATTACAGATGCTCACCAACACTCTAAACGTAAATGCTATTTCAAACGGGCGTGTGCTGTTTTGACTTTTAAAAAAACGGATAGTTTTCTGTGGTATTTAATCATGAGATGATTAACGGTAGATGTAAACTTATTTTGTTTAAAAAGTTTTCATATTTTAAAGTTTCAAACCGTGCCTAAAAAAGGAGAACCATCAGCTGATACAGCATGGAACGCATAAACATACATGGAAGACAAACAAACCTTTGCGAGCAGGTGTACCATCATCAGAGAGTTGATGAATAAGTTCCAATCGGTGGACAAAGTTAGCTGTACACTGCAAGTGAGTGGGCCCACATAAAATTCTCTTGTGAGAGAACTCTTTCACCAGTCTAATCTTTCCGATATCACCATCCTCCTCATCCTCACCAATAATGCTCATATCTCTTTCTGGCTCAATTTCCATGGTGTAAAGGTAGTCAAAGAAGAAGGCCCCATATCTTCTGAGGGCGTAAGACTCAGAGTTCAGCTCAATGAAATTGTTCATGTCAAACACCAGTTCAGGAAGAACTAGAGAGGTCTGATCACTAGCATGGAAAAGGGAGCCGACGAGAAAGCCAGAAGGCTCTGAGGCTGAATCTGGAGGTCCCTTAATGGTAAGAATCAGTTCCTCCTGGAACAAAAAAATTACATTTACCTATATTAAAACTATAACTGCTTAAAAAGCACCAGAGTGTTAAGTTAATTTCCCATGCCCTAAGCCAGAAAATAAATTCCTCACCAACCCCCTTCAGGATAGTTGACCCCTTGACAAACATGTTTAGAAGCAAGTTTTGGGAGTCTTTTCCAATTGTTTGCTGTATAACATACGGTACTGTACAATAAGCATTGTTGTTACAGCTTATTCATCTGTTTATATCTTTTGTATCTAATTTCCTGAACAATCTACAGGGCCTTAAACTTCAGTGGATGACAACACCCTTAGGATAAAAATTTTATTAGAAATGTATTACCACCATAAATGCGCATTCTAGCACCCAGCTTCCAATAGGGTCCCCACTGGGTGTATTTAAGGCTTCAATGTGAGGTCACAGCATCGCTTTATTGTTTATTTGTTGCTCTAAAATCATGTCTTATTTGCTTTTTTTTTAATGCTAGTAATGGGTAGTAAGTGGGTAGTAAATGGGTAGTAAATGGGTAGTGAATGGGTAGTAAATGGGTAGTGAATGGGTAGTAAATGGGTAGTGAATGGGTAGTAAATGGGTAGTAAATGGGTAGTAAATAGGTAGTAATGGGTAGTAAATGGGTAGTAAACGGGTAGTAAATAGGTAGTAATGGGTAGTAAATGGGTAGTAAATAGGTAGTAATGGGTAGTAAATGGGTAGTAAATAGGTAGTAAATAGGTAGTAATGGGTAGTAAATGGGTAGTAAACGGTAGTAAATGCTACTGCTTCATGGGACTCCTGGATCTACCCCTGACAAGGACAGTTATTTTGGATTCCCAAGGTGTCTTTTGAATACCAGTAGGGGGCATGACGTTTTGCGTTGAAATTCAGGCCAAAATAAACACATGGCTGCACCCTACACGCCAGAGAACTAGGAAAATTTAAATCTTTGAATGAAAATAAGCCTAAATATGTTTTGGCTTTATTTGTTAGTGCTAAATAATTACTTTTTATTGCTGTTATTTTGGTGCTTAAATCCTGAGCGCATGCTGGTTTGCCACCAAAACAGTCACATGATCTCTTAGCTTCATTTAGTACCCTACTTACCTTTTCATCAACTTCTTCCAAATCAGAGTTGGCCCTTACTGCAAACTCATCCCTAAGTTTACACACACATTCCCCATGTGTCCACCCCATCACTGACGTCACACCCACTTGAGCATCAAAGAACTCCTCCCCCTTAATGATGACCTCCACCGTGACACCAGATAACTCAAAGCTGAGAAATGGCTTGAACTGGAACCTTTGGCCTCCAAAGAATGATCCCTCACTGACTTTTTCAGTGAGCTTTAAAGTGAATGTCACTTGTGATATGTAGAAGCCAAACAATACCAAAGCATAAGGAGGAATGGACCTGGTTTCTTTGGCTTCATCCTCAGTAGTGTCAGGAACAAAAGACCACACCCAATTTAACCAGTCATCCTGAGGTCCAGTGGGAACATTAGTTGATTCATTATTAGGATTTGAGTTTAAACTAACATTGCTTGTTCTTCTTTGGGAATCCCCTTTCTTTTGCATGACCATCTCAGCAGCAGGGTGTGACTTATAGTTACATCCAGGCAAGTCCAGTGTTACATAGTACAACGCCATGCATAACTTAATAAGCCTAAGCGATAGAGGAAGTTGTTGATCTGTGATTGTAACATCCAAGCTTTCACAGTAAACATTGAAGACTGTCTTCTTAGGTCTGAAATGCGGGTCATAGAGTATCTTTATTCTACAGGCGAGACCACACCTGTAGAGCAGGGGGTCTTGGTACATATCAATGGTACCGCTTGTGTTCTTCTTATCCAGACAAACTGTCAGATCAGAAATGCTACAGACTCTGTGCAGGACATAATCCGGAGCAGTTATGTCAACAAATGCCCTCTCCCATTTCTCATTCACGCTGAAGACATCTGCGGATTTGATATTTAGGGAGAGTACAATGTCGTCTTCAACATATTTCAAGATTACATTGTGGATACATACGGAGATATTGTTAGCAACTCTGTTGACCAAGCTCTGGACATAACCAGGAGGTGGTGGATCTCCCCGATCCTGAAGATGCTTCTCCTCACAGGCCTCTTTGGCCTCAGCACGGAATGCAGCAAGCGAGGTTGTGGTGTCTGGATGGTCAGGTTTATACGCAGGGTCCCTTAGCTGGACCACACACTCAAGAGTGTTTATCGTGATTTTGACTGCTTCTGAGCCAAGTTTGGTCCAGGGGACATGGATTTGGAGTTTGTGGATCCTGCCACTAAGGAAGGTGATTGGTAACTGCAGCTCCTATAATTAGAAAAAGGCAAAATTTATAATGATGGCAAGGCCTTTATGAAAAGATTTGCTCTATGGATAGAGTGTTTCTTTTTTCAAGCAAAAGACCCAGTTTCAACTGGTGTAACTACAAGCAAAAGGCTTTCACTAAGCATAGACACATTGTGTGTTAAACACACATGGCATCAAAAATCGATGAATATCAAAACAGCTAGTTTATACAGTAAAATAAAGACTGTAAAAACACTACACATTAAATACATAAGTGATGTGAGGTGAGGCATGTCAAGTTTAGCATCTACAGTAGCTTATCCCTTTTTCATTATACATTTTCCTTTTGGGTTTTTTTAATCAACATTTTTAGTTGATGAGTTGCTGATGGAGATGTAAAGAAACAAGATTCCTTATCCCGAGATTTTTATCATCACACTATAGCACTTGTCTTTTTTTACTGCCTCCCACCCTGGCATACTGCAGTGGGGGGGAATAATAAAAAATTGGTAGCAAATGTCAATAAAAAATTCCACGGCCTACGAGGGGACAAAAATTTCCCACACCCCAGGGGCACATTTCAACCAATTTCAATAAAAGATACAAGCAACAGTATTGCTTTAATAAATTGGTTTTCAAACTGAACTCCATCTTGGCTTTCCCCCACCATTTCCCTGGCCATATCCTATTTCAGCCCTGGCAAATTTAAGGAACATTCCCAGGGTAATCAGGGCAAGAAAACAAGATAAAGCACTGACAAGACCCCCTTTATTGGCCAGCCAAAATCCCCACGTCACAGGGGTTGGTGGAATCAAATGAATAGTGCATAAACCATGCCCATTATTTGCAAAAGTACATAATATGCGAAAGTAATGTTTCTGCCAAACCTGGCAGAACTGACGTTTTTTTGCTAAGTAAATTAGTGATTAATTATAATTGTCCGGAAATGTAAAGATTGTTGTCCATAATTTTGGCACCTAAGCTGGAAAAGGTGTGAAAATAAACAAGCATTATTAGGAATTTCGATCAACATTTTACCAGGAACGTACCTTTTCAATAACATCAAGATTGAGCTCCAGGTTGTACAGAACAACGTCTCCTCCCCATATCGATAAACTAAGATCAGAGGGCTTCAGGTTCTTTATATATTTATCAACATAGCTCATCAAGAGCGGTGTAATATATGTCTCTAACATACTAACAAACAGTCCAAACTCGCTCGGAATAAAACCAGATACTGTCTAATGTCCGATTGAGCAACTTGAAGCAATATGCTTCTTTCAAATTCCATTCTTCAGGCATTTTCCTCCGGCGTACATGTTGCAAATCTTGAAACCTTCGCGGAGGGAAAGCTCCAAAGTTTTGAAGCAAAATTTTCGGTCAATGTTTACGTCGAGCTTCGGGGTTTTAGAGGTCGTTCTTTTGAGTTTCAACAAGAGCTTCTTCATCTTTGGCCAAATATTTTGACGGATGGGACTACATATGGAGGAGAAGGCTTGGAAAATATCACGAAGTAAGCTTTGTTAAGGTATTGACCAATAACTGCTCCTTGTTTTCTTCGGGACCCAAACTCTATGTGATTTTATAGACAAAATACCCTGCAGTGTAACAAAATAGTCAGGCGCTGCTCGCCTATTTATGTATCAAGCACGCTGATTGGTGAGAAATTCTTCGCGCCAATCAAAGAAGATGAGAGATCGCCGCTTGCGTGGCAAAAAAGGCAATCCACAAAATTGCGTTATTTCTCAAACTTTGACACATCTCAATGAAAAAGTCAGAAATTTCCAACACAAAAGAAACAAATTCTGCCCAACGGACAGCAACCAACTCTTTAACAATAATAATTATGGTGAATAAAAAGCTCTAGTGTTTTACTTTGTTATTGGTCCCAGTCTCCCAATTTACCAAACCCTTATTTGCATAACCGCGCACCTTTCCGCGCCTGGCAGAAAATGTTGTTCTTGCCGCTGTGTTAAAGTTAGAAGGACGTTAGATTGTCCTAGACAATTCCTTTTTTCGTCAAGAAAGAGCTCTGGTCTAGTATTTAACTAGGCACACTCTTATTTAATCCCCAAGTATTCACACTGCTCAAAGTTATCGGCATATGTTTAAGGTGTAAGATGGTGCGTTAAATGATACATAAGCGCTGTTAATGTGAAATGTGAATGAAGTTCGTTATGAAGTGGACTGTTTTTATCGACTGACCGATTACTTTTTAATTGCCGTTGTGGACCTCAAAGAATGCAAAAACCGAAGGCAATGGAAGCTCCAAGGTAGTGTACTTTACAGTCGTCCATCCTTAGCACTATATCGCGAGGTACGACTCAGCACTAAGACCAACGACTTGAATTACTGATCAAAACCGTCACCAATTTAAAAACCCAAGCCAATCTCGTTTCAGCATTCCATCCAAGACTGGAACCACGCTATGCAGGTAACAATTTTCATGAAATACGAATTGTTTGCTGCTTTTAAGAAATCATTGTTACTCGATAATTTGCATCGCAATCCATCATTGGTTATTTAGTTCAATTCGGGACGGGAAAAATCGACTTAGCACCTACCGTAAATGATCTAATAAACGCCCCCTATCTGGGTGTCTACAAAATGAAGACCTAAAACCTAAAACCTGTGACCCCAAAAGCTACGACCCCTAAAATTTTGCCGTTATTAGCCTACCTTGTCTCCCAAAATGGCTACACAGCGTGGAAGTTTCATGTGGAATCAGTGATGCTTATGAGATAATAAGCTTATTCAATTTATTTTTTTTAATTGGGAAATAGTGATCCACTTGTGTTTCCAGGTGGTCGTTTCTTAAAACGCCAATAAACTCAGAAACCCGGAATGTCGCCCGGTAAACTTTTTCGGGTGTTTCTTCAAAAATCTTAATTGCCTGCTAACTTTATCCCAGAAAATGATTCATGTTCTAGTTGTGTCTTGTGTCGATTTGTAGAAAGTTTTCATCACAGAGAAAACCATTCTACTGCCCGGAAAAAAAGGGCCAATCAAGGCTTACATCATTTTATCTGATTCCCTTCCAACCAATCAGGTTTCATCTCTATCAAATGATTTGACATTTAGCTGTCACAGTGCGCCTAAAAATATAAACAGCTTTGCGAAATTATTAGAAGTTTTTCTAAGGAGACTTTATTTACTTGTTCTTTATCTTTCTTTCGAAAAATGTCGATGCCACAGCAATTTTTGGGGTGCAAGTTGTCTACAGACATCGACAAAACAAGGATTTCAATAACTATTTAGCCAATCTATTCATAACATTTGGAAATTATAATTCCCTTTTAAAATAGTTCATTGGCGCGCACATGAGAATATTTCCTCAATGAAAAGCACAACAAAATTAGTTGAATTACCTTTCATAACTTTCGCGCTGTGTAGCCATTTGGGAAACAAGGTAGACTAAATAATAACTGAAATTTTAGGGGGATCGTAGCTTTTGGGGTCGTAGCTTTAGGTATTAGGTTTTAGGTCTTTGTTTTGTAGACCCCCCCCCCTATCTAAAGGTTGGTTCTCACTAGGACGCAAGCGTAAGCTAAACAGAAGTGCAACATAAGTGTGAATCGGTCAAACATTAGCGCAAATAAAGCAGTTGCGTTCTCTTGCGTTTCCGCTTGCGCTTTTGTTCTAGTGAGAATCGGAAAATTACGTGCATCCCGCTTGCGCTTATGTCTAAGTGAGAACCAACCTTAAAGAACACCCCCTATCTAATAAACGCCCCCCCCCCCCTTACCTTACAAGTGTGAAATGAATTCCCCTCTCTAATAAATGCCCCCCCCCTCTACCCTCCCTCCTAACTTAACAAACAACATAGACATTTTGGTAATATAAATTAAATTTAATTTTTCTGAGTTTGGCTTCTACTTGGTGAGACTTGCTTTATGCCAAAAAATGCTTGTTACACAGGCTAGAATTTACCATGATCCTGACTGCAGGGTTCAAATTAGTGGCCTGCTGTTTTTTAGTCTTTGCCGGCTCTTTTTTCTGTATCCCCTTCTCATATTTTTAGTATGCAGGCTTTTTTTCCCAACCAAAATCCACAAAACAAATTATATTGAACCCTGGACTGAGACTGAAACCCACTGCACTTTTTTTATTATAATTGTTATAATTTCATAGTTTGTAAAGAAAGCCTGTTTCTAATAAACGCCTTCTATCTATTGAACGCCTTGGATCATTGAGATTTAATAAACACCCCAGGCGTTTATTAGATCATTTACGATATCTGTTTGAGGATATAAAGACCTCACTACAAATACATCAAATTATGGCACCTGCAACTACGTAGCTGTTATATCAGCATATTTAATTCAGTTAATTGCCACTAGCAAGTTAATCCAACCATGGGCAGTTTTATGGTTGTGCAAATAGAACCATATCAAAAGGAAAATTATAAGAAGATAAAATAGTTGGCATAGGTGGTATACAACCTAATGGCAAGCTGCAGCAAGCAACGGGCAAGTTACAAACAAGGCAGCGAAGGCTCAGTGTAGGGGCAGCAAGCTAGGGAGATAAAATACTTGTACTGCTGCAAGTGTTTCGCCTTCTTTAATTTGATATTTCCAGGTATTTTTTGCATGGTGCATGTACGGCTGGCTCCTTGTGTCACTTTTCTCATGACCTCAAAGACAAGCAATCCATGGTAAGTAGAAGCTATTATCTGTCAATATGAAATTTGGACATGCTATTCCTCTGCAATATTTGCAAAACTAAAGCCTCAATCAGACGGAGATGAGAGTTGATCTGATTTTGAACCTTTTCTCAAGCCTTATTTTGTTGAAAATATCCATATGCATTTACTTTATTCTCTATCTTGGTATTGGTATTAGCTATCCTGGTACTTTTGATACATTCACAGTATTTTCTCAAGATTTTTTTTCTAAAGCAAAGTTGAGAGTTCCAAGCTCTGTCGAATTTGAACATGTCCAAAGTGAAAGTAAATAAGTGAGATTGCATGGAAGTGTATGGTGAAACAGTCTCTCTCCCTAACCCATCAACTCTCATCTCCATTTTATAATACACAAATTAAATCCATATCTGGAACTGCTCATTTAAAGCCGCATTGTCACCAGTTTACTTCCGGTCGATTACGTAACAATATCCGATGATTTTAACATGAAAACGTGAACAATATTTCAAAATTTTGAAAGCAGTGTGTATATTGGAAGTTTCTTTGAGGATGTGATTGATAATTTAGAGCGGATGGCCTGTTTAATAACTCGGATTTTAATAGATTCTTTTGTCTTTTAACGGTTGAGGTTTCCATATGACCTCTGGAAGTAAACTGGTGACAATGCGTCTTTAAATTCATCCAGATAAGGGCAGTTTTAGGCTCTGCAACACCAAGCATGTTACCACATACTGTATCCCTGGAAAGATTGCAAAAAAGTACAGTATAATACTACATATGTAAACATGTGATATATTTGTAATATTCATTTGTAACACAAATTTGGTTGTTCCACTGACAGGCCTGCAAGTATTACCTAAAAGGAACATGCTCATATGGCAAAGCTTGTAGATATGATCATGTAAAGCCCACAGGATCTGAACAACACACAAGGTTAATGCAGTCAACTTCTCTTTATAGAATTTAGTAAAAATAGACCTTCTTTTTTGACACAATCTGAAGATCTAGGGGTTGTCATTATCAAGATCTAGTCTTTATAGGGTGTTAGGTATCACAAACAAAGTGGCAGTGACAAACCATGGTATTATAATCAATGGTGTTCTATTGATGAGGTTTAAATGTATCTAGAGGTACCATCAGCATTTTACCTTTATGTCATTCAGATTCTCTGCTCCAAAGCCTGTGACCCTAAAGTCAAATAACGACAAGCAAGAGTTAAAGGTACAATACTATACTAGTCTTAATAAGTACAAACAGGGAGACTAGTCTAAATACTAGTCTTTTGTTGTTATTTGGTTACTGTTGTTACAGTATAAAATAGTCCAATAAATCACGCAGTCTGAGAGTGAAAGATTACAACACATCACAAAACGTACACTTTAATTTATTGTCATAATCTGGTAATTATTTTGTTGCTGTTGTTGTTGCTGTTTACCTTTACTGCTTATTTTTTTTATTCCTTTTCAAGATGGTCACCCTCGGCAAGCCCAAGGCTGGAAGTAGCAGAACCAGTCCCCCAAAGAACTGGGCAGAGGCTCCTGAGTTCATTCCAGTTAGTTAAATTAAATGTAGATCCATCTGCCTTTCTGTCCATCTGTCTGTTTTTCATACCTGTCAACTCTCCCGCATTAGGTGGGATTCTCAAGATTTTGGACCCGCTCTCCCGTGTAGAGACCAAATCTCCCGCTTTTTAGCTGTTTTTATCGCTTCCAAAAATTTTTTTATAGAAAATCATAATTTTCCCTTTTTCTATTAAAATATTTGAAACAATAATTCCCTTGCCTAGCACAATTTATCTAACAACCTCGTGAGATCTATAAAGTGGATTTGTGTGTGAGGGCTTTCTATACGGCAAACACCTGCAAGGTTAAACACACACCCCCCCAAAAAAAATCTATATACCCCACCCCTCCCCCCAAAAATGATCAAGCTTTGAGATTTTCGGAGGTTGACAGGTATGGTTTTTATAGCCCTGACTTGCTTTGTTTTAGGGTCAGATGTATCAAGGCACTGCTGGCATGACCTTAACCCAAGTGAGTACTTTCAATAACTCACATCTCCTTTATGACGTCTATTTTTCTGTCTGATATCAGGTATTTCCCTGAGTAATAACTTTGATGACTGATATTTGTAAGAATACTTTTTTGAGTAATGACTGCTGCCTGTTGTCTACTATTCTACTTTCTATTAAATAATGATATTCGTCTGTGTGGAGACAAATGTTAGAATATTCCACTGAAAAAAAATATCCCACCCTTCTTCTGAGCCCTTTTTGTGCCTATTTCCTCAAGGAATTATTCAAACAGTTTTATTCTTGAACTATCAGAAGGCAAAACAATATGTGAAAAAAATCTGTCCTATTGTAGTTTTTTTGCAATCGCTCCTGTGAGGTTCGTATTCACTTATTCATCCTGTAAAAAGGTGTTTACTTCAAAATTCGGTTGTTTTTTGCACAATAAAGCTCTACAAAATCAAATCTACCGAGTGAAAAACTACAACATAAGACAACGAGGAGCCCTGTCCTCGGGGGGCCCATAAGACAAATAAGGGGCCACAGGGGGCCCAAAACAAACAATATTATAACATCTCCCTTCTCAACAAAGCGTTAGGTTAAGTGTTCAATAAATGTTCTTAACAATGTTCAATAAGTCTTTGTGGTTTTTTGATAACCCTGCCAGATGCTGTGCTCATCGGTGTCGTCTCGTGTTGCCTCTCAGAAGACTTTGGTGGTGTAGGCGATGCTGTCACATTATTGCTTAACTGTGTGGGGTTGTTGGTACTTTCTGGTGGTAGTTGAGGAATGGCTGGTATAACAAAAGGACTTGTGCTCATCGATTGATCATTAGGTGTTGAAATGATTTGTCGTCGATTTCTCCTGAAGACACGCCCACGCTCATCTCCTAATAAGTACGATCGGGGCAATACTTCTGCTTTCCTCCACTCAGCCTCCCGGTTTGGACGGATACGCACCTTATCTCCAACTTGTAAAGGAGGGAGATCATGACTATGACTATCATAATACTTTTTTGAAACACTCTGACGATGTTTCAATGTCTTCACAACTTGATTTGGGTCAACAGGCTGAGGCAGTAGCAAACGTCGATGAGTCGGTAGTTGGGTACGTGTTCTCCTACTCATTAGCAGCTGAGCTGGAGACACACCTAAGTCATCAAAGGGTGTATTCCTGTATTTGAGTAATCCTTCAAAAGGATCTTTGTTGTCAGCAGCCGCTTTCTTTAAAATCCGTTTTGCGGTCTGAACTGCTTTCTCGGCAGCTCCATTTGATTGTGGATACTCTGGAGAGCTTGTGGTGTGACGGAAACCCCACTCATCTGCAAACTTTTTGAACTCATGTGAACTATTAAAAAGGTTTCTAGTGTTACTGTACTGGGAGCCATTGTCGCTCAGAACTTCCACCGGGATCCCAAACCTTGCAAAAATCTTCTTTAAGTTATTGATAACACAATTAGCAGTGGTTTGGCGCAACAACTCAATCTCAAAGTACTTTGAATACAAATCGGTAACAAGCAAATAGGAATGTCCGGCATATTCAAAGATGTCAGTACTGATCACTTGCCAAGGCAATCCAGGAACCTCACGTGGTAGTAGGGTCTCTCTTGGCTGTTGGTTTCGGAAGTCATTACATATGGAGCAGGAACTAATCTTGTCTTTGATCTGTGCAGTCATTGAGGGCCAGAAAACATATTCTCTTGCAAAACTGAGACTTTTGTTCTCACCCATGTGTGCGCCATGAATTTCTTCTAGCACCTCTGCCCTCAACGATCTCGGGACAATGATTCTGTCTGCTTTGAATAACAAACCATCTTCTACGCTAAGTTCCTCTCTAAAACTCCAGTATTCTCTCGCTAGCTCATCAAGTTGATGTTTTTCTGCTGGCCAACCTTTAACGACATATTCCATGACCACTTGAGAGGTAACATCGCAGTTTGATGCTTCCTTGAATTTTTGCAAAGTGCTTGAATCTACACCAAGACTGTCAATTAAGTTGATTCCAATCATCTCTTCTGGTTCACTAACTGGTTTAGTGTCACTAACTGGGGCTCTGCTTAAGCAATCTGAGATGAATTGTTTCTTTCCTGGCACATAACGAACATCAAGGTCATACTTTGTCAGCTTTAACAACATCCTCTGCAATCTCGGTGGTGCTTCATTCAAGGGCTTTTTGAAGATGGCTTCTAGTGGTTTGTGGTCGGTTTCAACTACAACACGACGTCCATAAACATAAGTATGGAACTTTTCAGTTCCCCAGACAATTGCCAGAAGCTCTCGCTCGATGTTGGCATACCTTGTCTCAGCAGGTGATAGTGTTTTTGAGCCAAATGCTACAGGTCTTTCGTCCTGCAGAATCACAGCACCTAATCCCGTGCCACTTGCATCAACATTAAGCACTGTCTCTTTGGTGTTGTCAAAATAGGCTAAAACTGGCGCTGAGGTAATGACTGCTTTGAGCTTGTCAAATGCATGCTGTTGAGGTGTCTCCCATACGAATGCGGTATCATTCCTTGTTAGCTGCGAGATAGGGCCCTGGAGATCAGCTTTATGTTCAATAAATTTATCCAGATAGTTTACAGTTCCTAGGAAACGTAGTATGCCATCTTTATCGGTCGGGGCAGGCATCTCGTTGATAGCTCTTACCTTTTCAGGATCAGGCTTTAAACCGTCTGCAGTAAATAGGTGTCCAACGTAGCTGACTTCAGGAACTCGAAGTTTGGCTTTACGTGGATTGAACTTTAGACCTATCTCACGGCTCCTCTTCAATACTGCAATCATCTTGTCATCTAGCTCACATTGATTTCCACCATGTATCAAAAAGTCGTCAACGATTATTTCTACTGGTACTCCTGCGAAGAGTCGGTCCATCTCTCGTTGGTAAATCTCGGGAGCGGAACTTATGCCGAATGGGAGCCGCAGGAATCTGTATCGACCCCAGGGGGTATTGAAAGTCAGGAGCTTCGAGCTTTCTTCGTCTACTGGTAGTTGCCAAAAACCGCTGCATGCATCCAACGTTGAGAATATTTCAGCACCGGTGAGTTTGTTGGCAACCTGTTCCACAGTGGCCATCGGATAATGGGGTCTCTTGAGGGCTCTATTGAGGTCACGTGGGTCTATACATATTCTGATGTTGTCTTTGGTTGGTGGGCTTTTCTTTTCTTTGCCTTTTCGTTTATCGATTACTAACATCGAAGAGACCCAAGGGGTATGTTCTTCTTCTTTAACAATGATCCCATCTTCTTCCATCTCTCTCAGCTTCTGTTGAGTTGGGTCTAACATGGATACTGGGATCTTTCTGGGTGCGTGTATAACTGGAGTTACTGCAGAGTCTACCTCTAGGTGTACTTTGTTGGGTAACATTCCTGGTTTGTTACTGAAGCAATCAAGGTAATCTTTCAGAACAGGGTCACTTGTGAGGGTTGTGGTACTTTTGCTTTGTTCTCTGGACAAGTCGATGTTTGATGTTTGTGCTGATGGTGAATCTAGCAATGTGAGATCCATGAACTGTAGGACTTCAAGATCAAGGCAAGCCTCACAACTTAGTAGTGGGGTGAACTCTCCATCAACTACAAGATATAACAGATCTATCTTTCGATCTTTGTACTGTGTTGGAAGGCGGACACATCCTTTAGGGTAGATGGGCTTAGTCGCAAGCCAGCCCTTCAAAGGCTGGTGTAAACGTTTCAACGGCTTGTTGGTGATGCTCTTGTACAAGTTGTAGGGGATGACAGTAGCCTCCGCACCCGTGTCTGCTTTCAGTTTGACCTCTTTTCCTGCTATCATGACTTTTATCAGGCTCTTTTTGGGTTGCTGGTTCTGTAACACGCTTCCGACTTCAATGGATCCAAAGTATGTGTGGGTTTCGTTGCTGTCACTTGAGTCATACTCCTGTTCCACCACATGCACTTCTGGATCTTTTTTCTGTTTGTTTTTACACATCTTTGCAAAATGGCCTGTTTTGCTACAAATCTTGCAATTCCTTTTAAAAGCTGGGCATCGTGTTGGGTGTGCAAATGAATGGCGATATCCACAGAACTTACAAGACGGCTGTTCTTTCTTAACTTGGACTGGTTGCACAGACACTGTTTTACTTGGGACTACTGTCTGTGGAACAAACTTATACTTCTGCAGCTCAGTCGCCTCATAAGTTCTGCAGTAATCATGCGCGGTTTGTAGGGTAAGGTCTGGCTTTTTCAACAACTCCCCTCGCAATTCATCGCTGGTTACTCCCCCCACAATACGGTCTCGTATCAATGAATCTCTAAGTGCTCCAAAGTCACAGTTTAATGAAAGCCGTTTTAGCTCACTAACAAAGTTGTCAATTCGTTCACCCTCCTTTTGGTTTCTAAGATTGAAAAGCAGTCGCTCATAAATGACATTCTTAGCTCCTCGACAAAGTTCATGGAACTTTCGGCACACATCACCATAAGATTCATTACTCTCGCCTGCAGTATACACAAAGTGGCTATACTCTTCAATTGCACTCGGTCCAGCACAGTTAAGTAACAAATTAACTTTTAACTTATCTCCCTTGTCGTCCTTTCCTTTTGCAACCAAGTAAATTTCGAACTGCATTAGGAACTTTCTCCAATTTTCTGATGCATTCGCATCCAACACCAAAGGTCCCGGAGCTCGATGATACATTTCCCCACTTTCGGCCATCGTTTCCTTGTTTTGTCGACTTTTCTTTAACAATTAATATTCTCCAGTGGTTAACCACTTCTGACACCATGTAATAAAAGGTGTTTACTTCAAAATTCGGTTGTTTTTTGCACAATAAAGCTCTACAAAATCAAATCTACCGAGTGAAAAACTACAACATAAGACAACGAGGAGCCCTGTCCTCGGGGGGCCCATAAGACAAATAAGGGGCCACAGGGGGCCCAAAACAAACAATATTATAACACATCCCACATTATATTTTGCGAATCACTCTACATTATGATTGCTTCATGAATCAAGATATTTTTCATTCTGCAAGTTGGAAAGGAAAGGAAGGGAAGGGAAGCTGGGCCGACTGAATCAAGAATTGCAGCCATAGGCTGAATTACTCTGTTACATTACACAGGAGGGTCTTATTCGGACTGCTATATAATTTGCACTGTGCTGCCACGCAGTTTACATGGATAAGAGAGTGTTAGTATGTTAATGCCCCTTTTGGTTATGCAGCCAAGTAAGTGGTTCTTTAACGTCCCACAATTACATTTTGGTTAGCTAGGTTTTTTGCAAAATGCGACCGCCATTTAACGTAGTCATCCGAGCCACAGTACCCAATGCAGAGAGCCAGGTTTTTTACACCTCTGAAAAAATCCCAGTTGACTTGACCTGGGTTCGTATCCTGGTCCTCTTGCTTGAGAAGTGAAGCCTTTACCACTGAGCTATCACACCACTCTTGTGGTTTGAATTGAGATGACTATTCCTCCATCTGATGCCATCCGTGATGTTTTTCCAGGCTGAGGGAGCATGCTTTAAGCCACTGTCATACTCTGAGGCAGCAATGACAAATGTGGAGATAGCAGCCAATGATGGATTCACTGTTGAAGAGGCTGCGGAAACAGT
Source organism: Nematostella vectensis (assembly GCF_932526225.1). Classification (NCBI taxonomy): domain Eukaryota; kingdom Metazoa; phylum Cnidaria; class Anthozoa; order Actiniaria; family Edwardsiidae; genus Nematostella; species Nematostella vectensis. The sequence continues at coordinate 6,453,804 of NC_064041.1, read as the reverse complement.
GAGTAGATATCAACACTTTACTTTGCAGTTGGGCTTGGAGCAACTTAAAAATACCCAGTCATGTTCGTTATACAAATAATCATCTGTAATACTCATTCTCTAAAGAAAGAGACACAGTGGAACCAATGTGGCAGGTTACTCTAAAGTTTAGCTAAATAATCTGTCAAAGCACACTTTTACCAACAGTCTTTATTAATGTTGTGTCATTCTAAACAAGACTTAGAAAAGCAGCTGTGTGTGACATCTTTTTACAGCTATGCCCCTATATCACAGCAGAGCTATGCAGCAATGAATCAGCGTAAGTGTTTATTGGAACTTTGTAATAACAGTCACAGTACACAACCTCAACATAGTTAAGCCTTATAACCAATAACCTCAATATCAATAAGGTTTGCCATGACAATAACTCAAAACTCCAAAGTTAAGCTCAGACACTGTGTCTCGCGTGTTTTAACTCAAAATCTTCCAGTTTAAACCTTTGCAAAATATTGTGCTTGAGATAAATTAGATTATGACTGCCTGCAATGCGGAGTTTGGATTCCCTCTTCATTTCCAGATGCCCCTACATCCACCTGCTCAAGTGTGATATGTGTGGAGAGGCTTGCATGCACCCGAATGATGAAAATCAGCAAAAGGGTGAGTAATTGCAGCCCAAGCTGTTGTTATTATCTTTTCCTTTATCAAGGGTACCTATTTCGCGTCTACTTGGCTAATGTTTTGGTCTGCGTTCTCGTTAACTATCATGCAAGCGTTCTGACTAGATATAAGTGTTCGTTTGGCGACCATATGCATTTTAAACGTGATTTACACTTTCTTATTTTGATTGGGAAGAGCTAAATGTAGTTTTTAATATTCTGCGAACTCTTGATTTCCACATGCTAAATCGCCTTCATGTTTTCGTCATTGAAAATCCTTGAAGCGATTTTATTTGCCGACACTCAAATCGTTTCAATACATAACCATCTCTCCCTAAGGTGATTACCAATCAAAATGTACCGAATGATGGAAGTCAGAAAGCGGTTTACTAGTTGGAAATTGTTGATGAGAGATGACTGAACAGTTCAAGTACTGTAACAGTAAAGGATAAAGCAGCTGACCAGCAACCATCGTCATTACCATGCCCAGATTATGCATGCTCAAACTCTGACCCTGTCCCCACGTATCCGTTTTCGTTTGAAAACGCAACCTTTTTGTTCCGTTTTCAAAAAGACCCGCGTCCATACGAAGCATTTTCATTTTGATACGACCCATCCCCACGAAAACGCAGAAAACGATAAGAAAACGATAACAAGTTCTACAGCGCATGCGTACTCGCGCGCCAAGTGGACTGGACCTGAGCTATCACGCCATCGTTTTCGAAAGGTTCCGTTCTTCGTCCGTCCCCACAGCACCAAAGGGGTATCGTTTTCAAATTGTTCCACTCTGAAGATCGTTTTCAAATCGTTCCGCTTTCGGTCATCGTTTTCGTGTTTCCGTGCGGGCGATACCCGTATCCGTAACAAAAAGGTTGCGTTTTCAAACGTAAACGGATACGTGGGGACGGGGTCTCTATGATGGTTGATGATAGTGTGCGTGATAATTGTAACTATCATCGATCATGATCGTTTGAAAGGCGCTTTATATTTTTGCCAATTGGACATTTGTAGTTTTGCAAACACACGCACTGCTTATTTTTTGGCCCGAAGTGTTGTTTGATATTAAGTAGGTGCACTTTAACCTTGCAGAACACAGACGGGAGTGCCTGGAGAGTCACGAGAAAGACATGGAACATTCATTTGCTATCCAGAGGTAACAAATAGATAAAATAACTGCTATGAAAAGGCCATCCCAGCTAAAATGCACGCGAGCACGGCATGTCGGTTACTGTGGTAGATTTGTCAAACAAACTATACATACGCACACGCTGCATTCTGGTAGATGTGGTACGCGGCCTCGGCTTTTCTGAATGAAAATGAGCAAGGGCACTTACAGCTGGAAGCGCCATTTGTTTTGTGCCATCATCTGACCGTAACATTTGAGTGTATACTCTACTTGCCAACTTTTGACATAGACTGGCTTAGTACGACAACAGTGATCCTTACTATGTAAACATTACTTGTTTTTGCCATGTAAACACGACTTTAACTGGCTCAAACCTTTTTTTCTCTTTCAAGGAGTGAGAATGTCACTTGTGCTGTCTGTCTCGATGTCGTCATGTCAAAACCCAAACAGAGCGAGCGTCGTTTTGGCATTCTGCGTAAGTCTGCTATATACTCTCTAAGACCCTGTCCCCACGTATCCGTTTTCATATGAAAACGCAACCCTTTTGTTCCGTTTTCAAAAAAGATACGACCCGTCCCCATGAAAACGCAAAAGCGATACGAAAACGATAACAAGTTCTACAGCGCATGCGTACTTGGGCGCCAAGTGGCCTGGACCTGAGTTATCAAGCCATCGTTTTCGAAAGGTTCCGTTTTCGTCCGTCCCCACGGCACCGAAAGGGTATCATTTTCAAATTGTTCCACTCTGAAGATCGTTTTCAAATTGTTCCGTTTTCGGTCATCGTTTTCGCGTTTACGTGTGGACGATACCCGTATCCATATCAAAAAGGTTGCGTTTTCAAACGAAAACGGATACGTGGGGACGGGGTCTAATGCGGTAACTATTAGGCGATTTAAACGGCACGCGCATAAAGCGCGCACACCGTTTGTAACAGCTTTTGTATTCATGCACATTTTACGTAGATAAACATTGATGTCATTGAATGTTAGTTAAACTGAGGAGTGGACTAACAGCAACGTTGGTCTACAAAACAAATTTGTGTTAAACTGCATCAAATGCACTGAGTGTCCAAGAATTGTATACTCTCTAATACTATATATACTATATATTCTGCTATATACGCTCTATACTTTCTAAAAGTATTGGTTTTACTATCCGTAGCTACTGATTGCGAATTCAATCAATGTGTCGCAAATACTATGCACAGTTTGCCATTGCCTTTGTGTCTTTTAACAAAAAAAATCCGTTTGGGTAGTTTATTTTTTTTGGTGCGGTTTCCGGTTTTTACGCAAAACTCTGATGCAGTTTTGCTACTTTTGTGCGGTTTTGCTTTTTTTTTTGCCCTCCTCAATCCTCCTTGTACCCCATGTTGCAAAGGTTGAAACACTCAGGATTTTTTACTTGAATTCCCCTCGAAATCGAAATATTTGAGGTTTCAAAGAGTATGTCTGCCTAATTAAGGTCTATAACAGCCTGCGTAGTAAAAATGAAAAGCAAGCTAGCCGCGCGAAGAGCAGAAAGGAAAGCAAAGGAAAAAGAAGGTTTCTCCTTCTTTCCAGGCGGACTTCTGCTTGCTACACCAGCTATCCATGTCATTATCTGATAACTTCGGGGTTCCAATCTGCCTTACCTTGAATAAGCGTCTGCATTGTTTGCAGCAAACTGCATCCACGCCTTCTGCCTGGAGTGTATTCGAAAGTGGAGGAAAGCTTCTCACGCAGAGAAAAAGGTCGTAAGGTATGTTATGCAAGCGATAATGAACTTATTTTGTGGCCCATTCAAATCGTTTTCTGTTTTCTTAATATTAAGGACTCGTACAACGTCGGTTCCACAGCCATCTCCGTGGCCTTTATAAAAAGGAGCAACATACTTAAACTGTGATAAGCGCAAACAAATCGAGAGATCGATGAAGGAGAATGTGGGATCGTTTAACACCGGCGATTGATGCATACTGCAGCAATTAATAATAACTTCTTTCTGCTTTCTAAAGTTCTTAAATAAACAGTTACTAAACAGTTGTACTCTTCTATTTTATTATCAGGGCGTGTCCCATTTGCCGAACGCCGTCTGGATATGTTGTACCAGTGAGTTTGCTTTGATATCGACTTTAATGCTCAAAGTCCGACAGGAAGAGAAAAAGACTGTCTCTGTTGGTACGGTCTGAAGCCTTCTGAGGTCGCTGCTCTTTTGAATTGGGACCATAATGATTGCTGACAGAAATTTTTCGCTTTTTTATACGAATGTCTTATTTATGTTGTCTAAGAAATTGAATCTGAAAAAAAATTCTCGAAATAACTATTTAAAAATAAATTTTGATTCTTTATTTACCAAATTCAATAGAAAATATCGCAACAGCTTCCCCAAATCCGCCGATGGAAATGGATGCTTTTTCGCACTTGTTAATTTGCTAGGATGACAAAATGGCGGCTGACAGAAGAGACTATTAAAGATGGTTTAGACTAAGGATTTCCATACCCCGCTTATTTTAGGCACAATACTAGCAGGTTAGTCTGTTTTCACTTGCCAGTTGACAGGAAACGATTTAGTAAATTTTTTACTCTACGTTCTATAGCAATACCTGAAGAGCTCATGTTTCCAGCATGATTCTATTCAGGAATCTCAGGTTTAAAGTTCCTATAAATAGTGCATAAAAAGTAAAAATAAACTTTTTGCCTGCCTGCAGAGTGGTGTTTGGGTTGAAGAAAAGGCGGAAAAAGATAAGCTGATTGCTGACTACAAATCTGCTCTAGGGTAAGGAAACGCTCCGGAGGGGGCTGAAGGGGGGTACACAGCTGTAAACAAGACGGGGGAAGGGGGACTGACAGAACCCAAAATTTAATACCAACGATAAAGGGCAGAGACTTAACACCCTAAAAGACTACCCTAACCTGAATTCTATCCCCCCCCCAAAAAAAAAGAAGAAGAAATTATTGTATTACCCTCATATCCCTTCAATCCTCAATGCTTTTATCCAAACATCCCCTGGGGATGGTGGTGTGGGGGGGGGGTGTGACCATGTTGTTAGTCCAATTGAACTTGACTTAAATAAGCTTTCTTTCATTTCAGAGCTAAGCCGTGTAAATATTTTAGGGAGGGCAAGGGAACTTGTCCGTTTGGATCAAGCTGCTTTTACAAACATGGTAAGTTGTTAGAGACTAGCTCCATTAACAAGGTATCTTAAGTTTTGGGAAGCCTTAGTATCGCGCAGTCTAGGGGCCTGGGAAGAGAAACAAGGAAGAGAAGAGAGGTTGGATCCCTTGGTTGATCGCTTTTTACCTTATTCAGGGGGTCCATTATATCTTTTATCTTTTACACATTGATGGCGCTATGGTCTCTGTTTAGCTTATCCTGACGGAACGATAGCTGTTGAGAAGCCAAGAAAATTCAACACAGCTGATGGAGTGAAGCTCGCACAACGCTTCAGGTACATATTAGACACGAGACGTTATTACTGAGATACCTTTAGTTGTTACACATACCATAATCACTTAAATAAGTGCCCCCTCCCTAATAAGCGCCCCTCCCTCCCCCCTACCCCCTCCTCAAAATAAAATTTTGTTGTCAATCGATTCAGAGGCTGGTATTTTCCGCCGAGATAAAATAATCGCCCCCTCTCCAATGAGCGCCCCCTCCCCAATAAGCGCCTCCTCCCCAACAAGCGCCCCCTCCCCAATAAGCACCCCTCCCCAACAAGCGCCCCCTCCCCAATAAGCGCCCCCTCCCCAATAAGCGCCCCCTCCCCAATAAGCACCCCCTCCCCAATAAGCACCCCTCCCCAACAAGCGCCCCCTCCCCAATAAGCGCCCCCTTCCCAATAAGCACCCCCTCCCCAATAAGCACCCCCTCCCCAATAAGCACCCCCTCCCCAATAAGCACCCCCTCCCCAATAAGCACCCCCTCCCCAATAAGCACCCCTCCCCAACAAGCGCCCCCTCCCCAATAAGCGCCCCCTCCCCAATAAGCACCCCCTCCCCAATAAGCACCCCCTCCCCAATAAGCACCCCCTCCCCAATAAGCACCCCCTCCCCAATAAGCGCCCCCTCCCCAATAAGCGCCCCCTCCCCAATAAGCGCCCCCTCCCCGATAAGCGCTCCCTCCCCAATAAGAGCCCCCTCCCCAATAAGCGCCCCCTCCCCAATAAGCGCCCCCTCCCCAATAAGCACCCCCTCCCCAATAAGCGCCCCCTCCCCAATAAGCGCCCCCTCCCCAATAAGCGCCCCCTCCCCAATAAGCGCCCCCTCCCCAATAAGCGCCCCCTCCCCAAGAAGCGCCCCCTCCCCAAGAAGCACCCCCTCCCCAACAAGCACCCCCTCCCCAAGAAGCGCCCCCTCCCCAATAAGCACCCCCTCCCCAATAAGCACCCCCTCCCCAATAAGCACCCCCTCCCCAATAAGCGCACCCTCCCCAATAAGCGCCCCCTCCCCAATAAGCACCCCCCTCCCCAATAAGCACCCCCTCCCCAATAAGCGCCCCCTCCCCAATAAGCGCCCCTCCAAAGACCTGAAAGATTAAATAAGTTCCCCTGGCTCTTATTCAAACCACTATAGTATGTGTTTTCTTTGTGTCCGTAATATATAGATTTAGGCACTGCCAAAAAGCGAAGCCAGCATTGAACACCTTCTGTGTTGACTGGTGATTGAGTTATTTTTGGGGGATCTAGGATCCTGCTCTTTACTGAGATTTACTTATTGTACCAACCAAATGGATCCAGGCCTTATTTAATAATTTAAATTATTCAGTACATCAAAGTTAACAAACACAATTCCTGGTGTGAATATAGCTGTCAAGGTTGTCAAGAGTCTAATGGTAATTATGTCCCATCATAGAAGTTCCATTATGAATATTTTTTTAAAATCAAAACAATACTCCGACAAGCTTTGCCCTTGTGCAGAATATGTCATGAATGTAACAGCATTCCAAAGATTTGAAATAATATATTTAGACTGTTTAGATGCCATACTGTAATTTTTATGTATTGATTTAGTGGCGATTCTCTCCTTCATTGGACCTAATATTCAGAAAAATGTCTGAAAATTAAAATCCAAAAATATATCTCCTTTCATGCATTACATATTAGTGCAACCACCCTTTACCATATAGTGGCCTACTTCAAAATGAATGCAATGAAGAAAAAACAGATTGATTTTGGAAGCAAATCCTAAAAAAACATCTAAGGCATCACTGACTAAAATGCTAAAATGATAACTTCTAATTTCAAATCAAACCCCAAACCCTTTCATTGATCTATGTTTGGGGTAGAGAGGAAGCAAAGAATATCAATTGACTAAAACATAGTCGACAGGAGAGGAGATATAAAGGGAATTGACTCAACTTGAAAGGTTTGTTGAAAAAATGTAACAGTAATGGAAATAATTTTATTGAGCATTTCTTGACATTTCCCCTTTCCCCTTATCTTAACCTTTCACCACCACAGGCCTCTAAAGAGGCCATGTGAACAGAATTCTATTATTGAAAAAGAACAAGGTTGTTGCTAGTGTTATAAAGTTTATGTATCTTGCCCTAAAAAACCCTTTTTCTTAATAAAAATTCCATTAATGTACATTTGTAAAGCTACATTCTGACAAGCTTTGTCCTTGCGAAGAACAAGTAATGGATGAAACAGGATTTCAAAGATAGAATATAGTGCCAGACACAATTTTAGATAAGGTGCAATACTGAAGTTTTAATGTACCATTTTAAGTGGTGATTTTCCATCCCCATGGGAATTAATATCTACAAATATACATCCAGTAATGCATTATATTTTGGTGTTTTTAGAAACCCTGGATCCAACCATTACAATGAAATAAATCTAAACCTTTAAAATAAATGTAATGGAAAAGAGACTTAGAAAGGAAATCCTAAAAAGAAGATATAAGTGAAAGTACTAAATGAAAATTTCTAATTTAAAAATCAAATCTGTTCATTAATTTATTTTTGGTGTACAGGGGAAATAGCAAAGAGCATCAATTGTATAAAAATAGTCAACAGGGAGAAGGAAAAGGAAGAAATATGACTCTTCTTTAAATGTTTGAAAAGAAAATATAATAGCAATAATGTGATAATTATATTCAGTACTTTCCTAGAATATCCCCTTTCCCATTATCTTTAGGTTAATAGAAAACTGTTTTCGTTACAGATTTATTATTTAAAAAGCAAAATTGTTTTTAGTTTTATATAATATAAGTATCTTGTTCTAAAAAAAAAAACCCTATTGAGTGTGTACTGCTGAATTACATAGTGATTCCCTAGTCACTTGAGTTCCTCCCTTATGGTCCTGGGGAAGTCAGGGGTTAATGTGGGGTTTTAGATTACTAACCAGAATATATCAAGAGGGGTGGTGGTATTGACTGTTTTTTACTCTAAGCTTGGAAACAGGCTTTTATTAAAGTCTAATCCCCCATCCTTTCCTGGGACCATGTGTGTGGGGGTATCAAATGACTAGTGAATAAGAACTCCCTACTGTTATCTTTCAAGACATGGTTTTCAATTCTCATGTCTTCCAGTCTTTAGCATTCATCTTGGCCCTCAGGTAGTCCCTGGTTCATAAAAGAGTGACGTTTCTTTCACAACAATCTTTTCATCAAGACATCTATAATCTGACTAATTTACACAACTTATTTGAAAAAAAAAATAAATAAACACATGAGATGTAAGATGCAGACAATAACAACAATACATATTGGCAATAGGGGTTGAATTTTGTTTTATTTTTATCCTCGGTAAGGAAAATTTCTCTTGTAAGTTGAAAAAGTTGCTGTATCTTCTAAGGATATGTATCTCCTTAGGACTAAGAGCACAGGATATTTAGGCAAGAACGGTCTTCTTTACCAGAATATGACAAATGCAACACGATATTGGTTAGCCTTTATGAAATATTTCAACAGAAACAAGAATAAATATACAACAAAGAATGTCAAAATAATAGGTGTTATGCTCAAATAATTTGATTACTAAGTTAAGTACTCGCATTCTCAAAGCAAACAAAAAGGACAACAATAAGCCCAATAACTGTCATATCCCAAGAGACCATGATGTATACCATGGTCTTTTGCATATCCTCAATAGAAAATACAAATCGTCGTACGAGCATTGTTTTTGTCGCTTATTTGTGGTTGCGTTCGCTTTTTAATGTGAACTGTTACTTAATTAAATTTACTAGCTAAAACCAGACATATCCTTACATAAATATTGGCGTGAATGAATGTTAGTAGATCTCCTCTAGTTGACTTTATCCTTAAGTCACAAAATTTGAGGCAAAAAGAAATAATCAACGCATGACAAGAACTTTTTCCTTGCTCCGTGCTTGTATTTAGCCGCCATTACGGGGCCGAGTGAGGCCTGGGAGTTGCGCGGCTGACTGACTGACTGGCGAGTGACACCACAGGGTACCCGCGCAATGACCACAAAATCAAGTCGCATAGTTATACCATACTTCTATACCTATGGCGCTCCGCGCTGGCTCCGCTATTAATGAGTCCAGGGCAGTGCTCCATTCAGTTTCTAGAAGAATGCACAGAACATGGGGGAAAGTGAAGTATTTGTTTAACCAAACATGTTCCCTCTTTTTTCAGCCTGTGGGATTTCGTAGAGGCCGAAGAGAACGATCGAATGTTTGACTACCTCGACGACTCCGACGATGACTACGACGATTATGACTTCCTGGAGCGACTAGAGGCGCTTATGTTATGGGATGACTCAGACGACGATATATTCTTCCTTTTCTAAGAACTACGAAGTAGTCCTGGAAACTATCAAAATGTCTAGCAATGCCTGTAGATCACTTTGATAAAAAAAAAATGCCGTTTTCACGATGTTGCGCCCTCATCCAAAATGCCACAGATTGGCGGGCCACGGCTGATCAAAAATGCGGACGGAAGGGAATTTGAATCTAGCGCCAAAAATGTGCATTTTCTATAGCTTTGTCTGTGAACTCCACTTTTCCATGCCATTGGTAATATACGAAAATAATTGAAGATACCGCTCTATCGAATATCGTAACATCCAGGTTTCGTAGGACATTCTGTTGTAGGTTACAATGCCTCGAACGTCTAATTTAGTGGCCAGCGAGGTTTAGACGACCTCAACGTCTCAACCTCGCTGGCCACTAAATAGAGAGACGTTCGAGGCTCTGGAACCAGGGTAGTTGTAGCTAAGAATTTAAAATTCTCAATACAAAGTCGATAATGTTAATATAATGAGGAGCCCACTTCTCGTGATCTTCACAAAATCCTCATTATGCTGTCATCAAGCTCTAATAATGCTGTAGCTTCAAATTTAATAAAGAAAATCAAACACACTGCTTGCTGTGTGTGTATGAGTCTATGTGGCACCTTTGTCTGCTGCAAATAGGTGACCCCGTTCCCACGTACATCCGTTTTCGTTTGGAAACGCAACCTTTTTGATACAATATCGTCCACACGTAAACGCGAATACGATGGCCGGAAACCGAACAATTTGAAAATCATACCGCCCTTTTGGTGCCGTGTGAACGCGCGAAAACTTAAAGCCCCATTCAGACGAGCTATTTTAGTTGACAACTAAAGCAGGCCGTGGAGATAGGCCAGTAATTTTTTGTGACAATTTTCATTTGCTCGTTTAGAATGTTGCGTAGCAAAGTCGGCAATTTCGACTCAAGAAGTCGTCCAACGATAGTCCAGGGAGTCGCGTTGCGTGTATGTTGTTCGTGACAACTTGTGACAAAAAAATGAGACATTTTTGTTTTATTAAAGCAACGAAAGAGAATTTAGTAAACGGTGCAAGCATGAAGTCAAATGTGCGTGTGTAGTGTACGAATACAATGGTTTTCTTGATCAACCAGAGCTCGCGTTTTGATAGCGTTGTATAAATTTGTATAACTTGATTATTCAATAAAACAATTATTCACGCACAGAATGAAATTATGTCCCAAACCACAAAATAATATGTCAAACGACCTCTCTTTATTATCAATCCCATGAAAAAAAAAAAAAAACTAGGACGTCTGATCTTTGACAAAGATATTATTGATGTTAAATTTTTAAGGGACGCCACCGCCACCTGGAAAAGTGGAACCTCAATGATGATATGCTCATGACAAGGAAAATTTTGCCATGCTACCTTTACCCTAAGCACAACCAGCGAGACCAGAAATAAAAATAATTACACTGGCGTCCTTTCTATTATCCTTAAAATAAAATTTGGTCGACGGGAAGGAATTTTATCAATTTTGGCATACATACATACATACATACATAAACTTTATTTAAGTGTCAAAAGTGTTTAGCTAAAAAGCTAATTGTGGACACTATAAAAAATAAATAATCAGATAATTAATAAATAATATGATTTAGAATCTAATCTAGCTATATATAAAATATTAAAAATATTATCGAAAACTATACGTATTATACATATTAATATAATATATTATATACACAAACACTATATAGACGAACTATCACAGGCGTAGATACAAGTAAACAGACATGTGTATACAAATAGACACAAGAACAAACAAACAAACAAACAAGCAACATATAAATAAATAACAAAACAAATTAATATAAAAATATGATACAAGGGTGGTGCACACTCCTCATGTGCCCGACCGCTAGACAGCACACGGGACCACCCCACGTGCCCACCCCACTAGGATGAGCATGCGATGCAGTCACATGCGCCATCCAGCAGGCCAAGCACATCAAGAGTGCGCACTCCCGTCCTAAAAGCCTGTAGGCTGGTCTTATTACGAAGTTCCTGACTTATTTTACCCCAAATATAGGGGCCTAGAAACCTTATGCTGTGTCTACCATATGTGGTTGTATTAAATCTTGGAACAGGAAAATCGCTCCTCAAGTTGTAACTCCTGTCTTGCTGAAAAAATATACTTTGAATATGCTCAGGAGCTAGGGAATTTCTAACTTTGTACATTAATATAAGAATGTCTTGTAATCTTCTATTCTCTAAGCTTGACAATCGCCCTCTCCTTAAAAGTTCAGCATAAGTGTCAGTTCTATTATTAAATATTGCGCGTAGAGCCCTCTCTTGGACTCTCTCTAACTTTCTAGCATCAGCGGCTTTACAAAAGTGCCATACCGTGTGACAATATGTGAGATTGGGTAAAATTGCTGATTTATAAAGTTGTAATTTGGCGTCTACTGGGATTAGATTTCTAAGCCTTACCAACACACCAACTTTTTGGCTTGCTTTCTTACATATTTCACTGATATGAAGACTAAAGTTCAGCTTATCGTCAAGAGTCACTCCTAGCAGTTTCATTTCAGTAGACGATTTAATTATTTCTTCATCAATCTTAACCTGTATAGATAGGTTGTCTTTATTTCTATTTTTTCTGCCTAGCAACATCAAGCTATATTTATCATAGTTCCCTTTGAGGAAATTATCTTTATACCATTGTGATATCTTATGTCCTTCTTCGTTCAAAATTTGTTCCACGCACTCAGCTGTTCCCCCTTTTACATAGAGCTGATGGTCATCAGCATACATTGACAAGCTAGCTGTTTTAACTTCAAATGTCATGTCATTTTGGAAGATATTCCATAATAATGGTCCAAATGACGACCCTTGAGGACATCCCCTTATTGCATCCTTCCAGACACTGGTGACTCCATTAAGTTTGACCCTGTTTTGACGGTTGGTGAAGTATGATCTCATCAAGTGTAATGACTGCTCAGAAAAGCCATATGCCTTGAGCTTATTTACCATGAGTGCTGGGTGTAAGGAGTCAAATGCTTTACTCATATCTGTTGAGAGTATTCCAATAAACTGTTTGGAATCTACAGCTAGCTTCCAGTCTTCTGTGAGTTTTAGCAGAGTGGTTTCACAGCTATGCTTCTTCCTATATGCCGACAAGCAAGGATCAAGCTTGGGATCAAGCTTGGCATTGGGTTTGTCTCCACAGCCAAAAGAGGCATCTGGCTTACCAGCCAATTCAGCGACAACTGTTTGTTTTTTTCAGCTCGTTTTATTTGTAAAAAAAAACTTCAAGAAAACAAAAGATAAATAGGCATTGAGCTGACAGCTGATAAGAATGAACAATCCTTGAATATTATGAGATAATCGTAGCGCTGTTTTTTTCCAAATAAACCCCCAAAAGGACTCGACCAGCAAAAAGAATCAAGTGGTTGGTACTTTTGTGTAGTCCCGCGGTCTTTTCAGAAAGGTAAGGGGGAGGGGGTGGGATGACAGAGTAATAGGGGGGGGGGGGGGGGCTAAGTAGGGGGCACAATTCCAGGTGAGAACGCGTAATTGGGGCCTGGGATATGGAGTGCAAAATCCACTATTTTCAATTTGTTGGACTCGGGCTAATTTTGAGAAACAACAAGAAAATAAAAATATCTATTCCTGGGGACGCATTCCAGCCAAAAAAAAAAACAAATAAACAAACAAATAGGCATTTCCTATTGTTGATAAATCCCTTGAGATATAAGGAGATATAGGGTCCCCGGGAATACGAAATCCTTTAATTTTTTTGATTCTTGAGGGAGCATGCGTCCAAATCCTCCTTTTACCTTGGGTGCTTTGTGTTGGAAATCCACTGAAAACGCAGGACTTTGAGGCTCTTACAAAACAAAATATTGGGAGTGGAGGCCTACTGTCAAATATTCCTTCCAATTGTTTCTTTTATATGATCAAGCAGCGATTCATTTTCTTATCAGTTGATCAATAAACTTTGTGATTCTATATGCAGTTGGCTAACATAAAGTACGCCATGTCTTTTTTCTTCAGAGTTGCCATTGTAGGTTCGCTCCCAAGGCAATTCTAGAATTTTTGTTTGAATCCCCCCCTCTCACCCTTACCCTATTCCTTTCCATTTCTGATAGCCCGTCCTGTGCGTGACCAAATCGCTTCAGCTGTAAGAGGATCCTGAAGGGATAAAACGGGAGCCGGGACTCGCCTTATTTTGGGCCGGGAAATCGGGATAAGGGTTTCCGGGAACGGGGATTTGTCTACCGGGAACGGGAGTCAACATGCTTCAACGGAACGGGATTTTTCAAATCTCTTCTTGTTTATTCTGAATTTTTTTAGCATTTTAAGAGCTTTTTAATAATCAAACTTACTTGCTGCTCAGCGGACTTCACTCCATAGAGTTCTAACCCTTACAAATTTAGGCCCTCTTTTCAGCCCCTCCCCTCCCCCCTCCCGCCCTCTCCCCTGTAGTATACAGTATAGCCACCGGGATTTTGGGGGAATAACGACCGGGAAACGGGATTTGGACCCCCCCTTCCAGTACCCTATAGTTAACATGTTGTGTGATATCGATATTGCGTGACAACACCGTGCTTGTAAACCTGTAAGTTGATCCATCATCAGGCGCCAGGTCAAGCAAGTGCTTCATACTTCGTCCTTAGAAAGCCTGCGCTAAGACCTCACGAAAGCCTTTTGGATAATCAACGCGTCGAACTAAAAACCGCAACATCAGGTGAGCCGTATTTATACTGATACTCTGTCTAATCCATTTGTACTTTTGCTTCGCGATGAAGTATTTAAAATGCTGGAGCAATGCTTTTGACCTCACCGTGCCATGTGGATTATGACTGTGAGTTGCACTGCCTCTGATCGCTCGCCGAGTCTCGCTTTTTTATCGGGGTTCGTTTTCGAAGGGAGAGGGATTCGGACCAGATAAGGGAAATATTGGACTGAGTTCGAGTGAACGGGGCATTCGAGTTATTTCAGTTTCGATTTAGGTGTGCTCTGCATTAGTTGTTACCATGTGTTTATAACCTGACTGATCGTTCATGCGATACTTGGATTAGATATATAACCGATCTTGCAAATTGGTCCATAGATTTCGATCTGTAAAAATATGCCTTGGTGTCTGAACGCGGACGTATAGACGGCACCTGCACTGATTACAAACAAATGTGTGTTTATTGGCCTGTCATTTTGTGTGCTTACGTCTGTGGCCCTTTTGTATTTGTGCTTTGTAATGTGATGTGTTACCCCAAAAATGAGTAACGCATTCCCCTCTTCGTTCCGATCGTTTAACCTCGTCCCCAGGCTTCCCGGCCAGCTCTGTTCATCCAGATTCAAAATGACGGACGGACGTGCTTGAGCAATAGGGGAACTAGCGCTAAAAGAGACCACGTGAACTTTTGGGGTGGCAAATTCAAACAACAACAATCATAGAAATGACTGCGCCGTCTCAATGAAGAAGACTAAAAGATAAAATCTTTAAATGTAACTAAACCCTCTAAAAAAATGCGTCAGCGCTGAATAAGTTGCTTTTTGTTGCTGTTATTTTGCCGCCAAAGCCTGAGCGCGCGCTAGTTTGCCACACAAACAGTCACGTGATCTCTTAGCGCAAGTCCCCTATTACGGTATTTCTTTAATGTGGAGTTTCTTATCTGTATTTTAGCATGCAATCTGACCCGTCAACATACCGTAGGGTATCTATTGATCATCAGAAGAAAATAGGAGAGCAATTCATTAATTACATCAACCCACGTGAAGGCGATGTCATTCTCGACTTCGGGTGTGGTACTGGTAAACTCGCCGCTATACTGTCGTATCGAGTCGGGCCTTCGGGATCCGTCCTTGGAATAGATCGGAACACCGAGAGAATCGGGCTAGCGCGAGAGTCTCACGGAAATCTCAGTAACCTGTCGTTTGAAGTCGGAGGAAACGATGACTTTCCGGGCGAGGGAACGGAATGTTACGATCTCGTTTTCTCAAACGCTGTGCTCCACTGGATCCACGACAAAGAAGCGCATTTTGCTAAGATATTTTCTTCACTAAAGAATGGCGGTAGAGTGGCTATGAACTATCTTCACGGGTCTTCACCCTTACAGGTGAAGCTATCAAAAGAACTGGGTCTGGAAGTCCAACTCGCGAAGTATCTAAGAGCTGTGAAATTCGAGAAAAACGACACCATTAAAAAGTATCTGGAAAATGTGGGTTTTAAAGTGCTCCTGGTGGAAAATGAGGACCACAGACGAGAGTACGAGAGTTTGAAAGACTGGTACGAGTTCAGACAAGCGTCTTCTGAAGGTTACGTAGACTTTAGTTGTGTGGAGGGCGCCAAGTTGGACGAAATTGAAGCAAGCTTGATGGAAAAAGGGAAGATCGTGGACATTTTTACCACGACGAGGTTAATAGCTATCAAAGAATGATTTCTGGTGTTGGTCTCAGTGAACCTGTATACGCAAAACAATGGAAAACTCTGTTACTGTTTTTTTTAATATTGGAAAACAAATGTGATGAAATCTCGAAGTAACAATTTAAAAGAAAAGTTTATACTTCATTTATCAAATGCAATAAAAAAGCTTCCTTGAACTTGATGTTTTATAGGATGACAAAATGGTGGCCGACAGAGCCTGTCTTAAAAAAAGGCAGACGAGGTGTTGATCTGTTAGGCGTGAGCTTAGGCGTGGGTTGGCTGACCAAAAACAACAACTATCATATATAGCAAAATTTAAGCAGTATTTTTTGCTAACTTATCATACGTTACATCTTCATTTTATTCACTTTGAAAATTATCCTTGTCGGATTTACAATCTACCTAGAACAGTGTAAAATATATACATCCATTTGAATAATCACTATGGTTTAAACGGGTCTCACGATCTAAATTTAAGATTTCTGTCTACGGAAGACTCAAATGGATAAAATACGTCCTGTAAAGAACATGACCTGTGCTTTAATATATGCTATGTGCAACGTCCAAGACACTGACAATCTGACGCAACGGACCAGTCACGACATACACCACGTGACTTGTCATACGATAACCTGCCATGACATGCGCCACATGACTTGTCACGCAACGAACTGTCACGACATATATCACGTGACTTGTCACGCAATGACCCGCCATGACATACACCACCTGACTTGTTACGCAACGATCTGCTGACATGCATTGCGTGACTTGTCATTTCCCGCCACGACATGTACCATGTGACTTGACAGGCGACGATCCGCCATTACATGTACCACCTGACTCGTCACGGAATGACCTGCAATGACATGTATCACGTGACTTGTCACGCAATGACCCGTCACTTGTCACGCAATAAACCGGCACGACAGTCACGCAATTACTAGTCAAAGCTTGTATAGCGTGACTTGTCACGTGTTTGGATGCGATAGCATGTCCCAAGTTCGTAGCCACTTTCTCTGGTTGATCTGTGCAGATGATAGTTCCACGTGACCATAGGTTACCGGACTAAAGAAATAGAAGGTTGCCATAACAACAATGACGTAAATCGAGCATCCTGCGGTGATAGCGTAGCGGAGATAATGGTGCCTGTGAAGGAAATAACGAAATCCGGTAAGGAAAAACTTAGTCTGACATGTGAATAAGGTTATAATGCTATAATGTTATAATGCCCCAGAAAAAAAGGTTAATATCATGCCCAATTTAACACATTAATTTCCCTTGCCCATGATATCTAGGTCGACTTACGTAAACACGTGTTTATAAACGTGATCTGTGATCACTGCTAGTAGGATGATCTTGAAGAGCAGTGCGTTGAGGTAGTGATGGATGAATAGTGTACGTTCCATAGGGAAGAATGGCAGGTAGTGGACCAAGTACCCACCCACCAGCAGCTCACCGACGAACACGAAGCGCTCCCAGGACTCTACACGAGGCAAGATCATTCTTATCACTACACGCGGCCACAAGTCAGTGTTTATTAGGCTTTTAATTGTCTACAAACAGTTGAACTTGAAGCTGTCAATGCCTTGTTAAAATAATATGCAATATTATATCGAAAACTATGTTTATTGACAGTTCGTGGTAATTTCATTTGAATTTAAGTCTCCTATATGTACCAAAGGCTCATAAGACAATATTAGGATTTGACTGAAATCCATTGTGTCCGGGCTGGAGAGCTTTTTCAAAGCTCTTACCATGACACTGCCCCTTTAAAGCTTGGGAATACTAGGACCCAAGCGCATTACACGTAATCATGAGATTCACACTGGAGCACAAGCACAACGAAACTTGTTGATTTTCTTGCGCTTGTCCAGTAAAAACAAACCTTTGGTGGTTATTTTGAAGTTTTCTTGCAAATATGTATTTTCAATTATAAACAATAAAAAAGGAGGTGATCGCCATCCTTTAATAATCTACTGTACCTTGGTCCAGGTCATTCACGGCTCTCCGCCTTCGCAGCAGATATATCACCAGTAGTCCACCATAGGCTAGCACGGAAAGCGAACCAGCCCACCAAACCAGCGGGTTACCCAGGCAGTATATCTGCATCTGAAAAACAAACACAGATAATAAGAAACGCTGCCAGAGAAGGGGGCTTCATAAAAGTAGACGGAGGTGATCGTCCTATCTTTTAGGGTATAAAATTCTAACAGCTGCTATCCCTTAGGGTTATCGACTCTTTTCATTCTGCTATTGCTTAGGAGTTTCTAGCTAATGGTGGTCCGAAACACTCCAAACGTATTTTACAGTCAATTGTCAACTGAGCGATTCAATACTTCCAGCTTTATTGTCGGTATTTAACGGTAGTACTTTTAGTAATGCTAATCTCTTGGGGTCAAAAGCTGCGCCAAATGTATGACGGAGTTAAACTTGCTGTTGATCACACCAAAATTGCAACCCCCCGTCTGTTTGTATGGGAGTACCCCCCCACCCCCTCTCCTGGTTATTGGGACCCACAGAGCACCAGTTCTGTGACAAAAGTTAACGGCAGAAATCAGTGTCAATGTTCACCTACATTTTTGTCCCTATGTATCCAGTAAGCCACTCCACGCTTCATGATAGGCCACTGAGAGGGCGTGGAGCTGAAAGTGTGCTCCCCAGAGAGCTCCTTGTTTGACTGGATCATCTTCCACTGGAAACAGACACAAGTACTACTCAGGCCTTACACTGGCGCATGCTTCGGCTTTTGGCGGCAAAATAACCACAACAAAACAACAAAAAGCCAACTAGGCCAGATTCATATGCGCGCCTCTGTCGTAGCCTCGTCCCCAGGCTACTCCCTTGATGTCAGCTCCATGATGCTTTGCGCGCAGACTCACACTTCCCAATATGGCGGACGCTGCATGCTGACTCCGGGGGCGATAGCAGAAAGGGCCTGTGACGTCATAGCCATGCAGAGCGTGATAGGCCCGCTACGGGAAGCCAAGGGACGAGGCTACCTCTGCCGTGCCGAATCAAATTGTTTGGATAAGGCACATGAACAGTTCGACGTTTGAATCAATTAAAGCCGCATTGTTACCAGTTTACTTCCGGTCGATTACGTAACAATCTCCGATGATTTTTAACGGAAAACGCGAAAAATATTTCAAAATATTGAAAGTAGTGTGTTTATTGAAAGTTTCTTTGAGGATGTGATTGATAATTTAGAGCGGATGGCCTGTTTAATATCTCGTATTTTAATAGATTCTTTTGCCTTTTAACGGTTGAGGTTTCCGTCGGACCTCCGGAAGTAAACTGGTGACAACTGGTGACAAGGTTTAAGTTCGGCACGGCAGAATTGAGTTCGGCACGGCACCAAGCGCGGCTGCACCGGTCGTGCTGCACGGCGAAAGCACGACACCGATTAAAACGTCTAGCAACAACAAAGCCACCAACAACAAACACCAGTTTACTTCCGGTCGATTATGAAACAATCTGCTTGCAGCCGGGAACCATGAGCCCTAATTTTTATCGGAAAACTCGAAACTTTTTTCAATATTGAGAAAGCAGTGTGTCCATTGGAAGATGTGACTGATGATTTAGAGCGAATGGCCTGTTTAATAGCGCGGATTTTAATAGACTCTTTTGTCGGCCCTCCAGATTGTTAGTAATCGTCCGGATGTAAACAGTACTATGTACACGGCAGCCTATGCCGTGTACATAGTACTGTACACGGCATAGCACTATTCCCACCTGCATCTCCAAGAATTTCGGGAAGAAAGCCATGGGTTTGGCAGCCTGTGGCGCTTGTTGTTCAATCGATGTTTTATCTTTCTTCTCTGGAACGTACCCTTCAGCTGTTTAAGTGTGTCAATCGCCATTTTGTCATCATAACAAAATAATAAGTGGGGGTCAACATCTATTTAAATCGGCTGCTATAGGGAAGCTTATACCATATTATCGATTAAGTAAATTTTTGTACGAAACTGTCTTTTTAGATGGTTATTTCAGGGTTTCTTTGTATAATTTGTCTTCCAATATAGAATAAAATCAACGACAAAAGGGATGCTGACTAGGGTAGAATGTTACGTTTACAGTATTGAGAACATAAACCACGATGAGGCCTGTTCAGCATGCTCATAATAATAACACCAAATTTTAAAAGGTACATTTTTATAAAAGAAAGACTGTGAAATCTATATCCTCTGTAATTCAGGCAATACTATCTTCAGTTAAGCGGTAGGTAAAGTGCAGAGGATGCGCTTACGGTATGATATGTTTTGCTGGTGTTCCTCAACGTTCCATACTGTGTCCTGCTGGTTGATGACTCGGTCCGTAGCAACCTCGAACTGATGGAAGCCCCAGTCAGGCAGCTGAAGACCTGTTATCTAGAAACACAAAAATTTACACCATCAAACACGTGGATTTTGTGATGGAAGCCCCAAACAGGCACATGTGAAGACGTGTTATCTTCACACAATACACACTAACACAATCAAACGCATGCATCTTGTGATGGAAGCTGGACCTGTTATCTGTGATGTGTCATGATAACTTACTTCGAATGCCTGTAATTTGTTGAGGTGCTCTGTTTTGCTTTGGATATAACTTACCTTGAAATGCTGTAATATAGCTTACCTTGAAAGCTTATGATGTGTTTAGGTCATGATAACCTAAAAAGCCTGTGATTTGTTGAGGTGTCCAGTCCAGGTATATAGCTTACCTTGACGGCCTGTGATGTGTTGAGGTGCATATAGCTTACCCTGACGGCCTGTGGTGTGTTGAGGTGCATACAGCTTACCTTGACGGCCTGTGATGTGTTGAGGTGCATATAGCTTACCCTGACGGCCTGTGGTGTGTTGAGGTGCATACAGCTTACCTTGACGGCCTGTGATGTGTTGAGGTGCATATAGCTTACCTTGACGGCCTGTGGTGTGTTGAGGTGCATACAGCTTACCCTGATGTCCTGTGATGTGTTGAGGTGCATATAGCTTACATTGACGGCCTGTGATGTGTTGAGGTGCATATGGCTTACCCTGATATCCTGTAATGTGTTGAGGTGCATACAGCTTACATTGACGGCCTGTGGTGTGTTGAGGTGCATATAGCTTATTTTGATGGCTTGTGATGTGTTGAGGTGCATACAGCTTACATTGACGGCCTGTGATGTGTTGAGGTGCATATAGCTTACCCTGACGGCCTGTGATGTTTTGAGGTGCATATAGCTTACATTGACGGCCTGTGATGTGTTGAGGTGCATATAGCTTACCTTGACGGTTGTGATGTGTTGAGGTGCATACAGCTTACATTGACGGCCTGTGATGTGTTGAGGTGCATATAGCTTACCCTGACGGCCTGTGATGTGTTGAGGTGCATATAGCTTACCCTGACGGCCTGTGATGTGTTGAGGTGCATATAGCTTACCTTGACGGCCTGTGGTGTGTTGAGGTGCATATAGCTTACCTTGACGGCCTGTGATGTTTTGAGGTGCATATAGCTTACCTTGATGGCCTGTGGTGTGTTGAGGTGCATATAGCTTACATTGACGGCCTGTGATGTTTTGAGGTGCATATAGCTTACATTGACAACCTGTGAGTGTTGAGGTGCATATAGCTTACCCTGACGGCCTGTGATGTGTTGAGGTGCATATAGCTTACCTTGACGGCCTGTGGTGTGTTGAGGTGCATACAGCTTACCCTGATATCCTGTGATGTGTTGAGGTGCATATAGCTTACATTGACGGCCTGTGGTGTGTTGAGGTGCATATAGCTTACATTGACGGCCTGTGATGTGTTGAGGTGCATATAGCTTACATTGACGGACTGTGATGTGTTGAGGTGCATATAGCTTACCCTGATATCCTGTGATGTGTTGAGGTGCATACAGCTTACATTGACGGCCTGTGGTGTGTTGAGGTGCATATAGCTTACCTTGACGGCCTGTGGTGTGTTGAGGTGCATACAGCTTACCCTGATATCCTGTGATGTGTTGAGGTGCATATAGCTTACATTGACGGCCTGTGGTGTGTTGAGGTGCATATAGCTTACATTGACGGCCTGTGATGTGTTGAGGTGCATATAGCTTATTTTGATGGCTTGTGATGTGTTGAGGTGCATATAGCTTACATTGACGGCCTGTGGTGTGTTGAGGTGCATATAGCTTACATTGACGGCCTGTGATGTGTTGAGGTGCATATAGCTTACCTTGATGGCCTGTGATGTGTTGAGGTGCATACAGCTTACATTGACGGCCTGTGGTGTGTTGAGGTGCATATAGCTTACATTGACGGCCTGTGATGTGTTGAGGTGCATACAGCTTACCTTGACGGCCTGTGGTGTGTTGAGGTGCATACAGCTTACATTGACGGCCTGTGGTGTGTTGAGGTGCATACAGCTTACATTGACGGCCTGTGATGTGTTGAGGTGCATATAGCTTACCCTGATATCCTGTGATGTGTTGAGGTGCATATAGCTTACATTGACGGCCTGTGATGTGTTGAGGTGCATATAGCTTACCCTGACATCCTGTGATGTGTTGAGGTGCATACAGCTTACATTGACGGACTGTGATGTGTTGAGGTGCATATAGCTTACCCTGATATCCTGTGATGTGTTGAGGTGCATATAGCTTACATTGACGGCCTGTGGTGTGTTGAGGTGCATATAGCTTACCCTGACGGCCTGTGATGTTTTGAGGTGCATATAGCTTACATTGACGGCCTGTGATGTGTTGAGGTGCATATAGCTTACCTTGACGGTTGTGATGTGTTGAGGTGCATACAGCTTACATTGACGGCCTGTGATGTGTTGAGGTGCATATAGCTTACCCTGACGGCCTGTGATGTGTTGAGGTGCATATAGCTTACCTTGACGGCCTGTGATGTTTTGAGGTGCATATAGCTTACCTTGATGGCCTGTGGTGTGTTGAGGTGCATATAGCTTACTACTGATGTTTTGAGGTGCATATAGCTTACATTGACAACCTGTGAGTGTTGAGGTGCATATAGCTTACCCTGACGGCCTGTGATGTGTTGAGGTGCATATAGCTTACCTTGACGGCCTGTGGTGTGTTGAGGTGCATATAGCTTACATTGACGGACTGTGATGTGTTGAGGTGCATATAGCTTACCCTGATATTCTGTGATGTGTTGAGGTGCATACAGCTTACATTGACGGCCTGTGGTGTGTTGAGGTGCATATAGCTTACCTTGACGGCCTGTGGTGTGTTGAGGTGCATACAGCTTACCCTGATATCCTGTGATGTGTTGAGGTGCATATAGCTTACATTGACGGCCTGTGGTGTGTTGAGATGCATATAGCTTACCTTGACGGCCTGTGATGTGTTGAGGTGCATATAGCTTACCTTGATGGCCTGTGATGTGTTGAGGTGCATATAGCTTACATTGACGGCCTGTGGTGTGTTGAGGTGCATATAGCTTACATTGACGGCCTGTGGTGTGTTGAGGTGCATATAGCTTACATTGACGGCCTGTGATGTGTTGAGGTGCATATAGCTTACCTTGATGGCCTGTGATGTGTTGAGGTGCATACAGCTTACATTGACGGCCTGTGGTGTGTTGAGGTGCATATAGCTTACATTGACGGCCTGTGATGTGTTGAGGTGCATACAGCTTACCTTGACGGCCTGTGGTGTGTTGAGGTGCATACAGCTTACATTGACGGCCTGTGGTGTGTTGAGGTGCATACAGCTTACATTGACGGCCTGTGATGTGTTGAGGTGCATATAGCTTACCCTGATATCCTGTGATGTGTTGAGGTGCATATAGCTTACATTGACGGCCTGTGATGTGTTGAGGTGCATATAGCTTACCCTGATATCCTGTGATGTGTTGAGGTGCATACAGCTTACATTGACGGACTGTGATGTGTTGAGGTGCATATAGCTTACCCTGATATCCTGTGATGTGTTGAGGTGCATATAGCTTACATTGACGGCCTGTGGTGTGTTGAGGTGCATATAGCTTACCTTGACGGCCTGTGATGTGTTGAGGTGCATATAGCTTACCTTGACGGCCTGTGATGTGTTGAGGTGCATATAGCTTACCTTGACGGCCTGTGATGTGTTGAGGTGCATATAGCTTATTTTGATGGCTTGTGATGTGTTGAGGTGCATATAGCTTACCTTGACGGCCTGTGGTGTGTTGAGGTGCATATAGCTTACCTTGACGGCCTGTGATGTGTTGAGGTGCATATAGCTTATTTTGATGGCTTGTGATGTGTTGAGGTGCATATAGCTTACCTTGACGGCCTGTGGTGTGTTGAGGTGCATATATCTTACCTTGACGGCCTGTGATGTGTTGAGGTGCATATAGCTTATTTTGATGGCCTGTGGTGTGTTGAGGTGCATATAGCTTACCTTGACGGCCTGTGGTGTGTTGAGGTGCATATAGCTTACCTTGACGGCCTGTAATGTGTTGAGGTGCATATAGCTTACATTGACGGCCTGTGGTGTGTTGAGGTGCATATAGCTTACATTGACGGCCTGTGATGTGTTGAGGTGCATATAGCTTACCTTGATGGCCTGTGATGTGTTGAGGTGCATACAGCTTACATTGACGGCCTGTGGTGTGTTGAGGTGCATATAGCTTACATTGACGGCCTGTGATGTGTTGAGGTGCATACAGCTTACCTTGACGGCCTGTGGTGTGTTGAGGTGCATACAGCTTACATTGACGGCCTGTGGTGTGTTGAGGTGCATACAGCTTACATTGACGGCCTGTGATGTGTTGAGGTGCATATAGCTTACCCTTATATCCTGTGATGTGTTGAGGTGCATATAGCTTACATTGACAACCTGTGAGTGTTGAGGTGCATATAGCTAACCCTGACGGCCTGTGATGTGTTGAGGTGCATATAGCTTACCCTGACGGCCTGTGGTGTGTTGAGGTGCATATAGCTTACATTGACGGCCTGTGATGTGTTGAGGTGCATATAGCTTACCTTGATGGCCTGTGATGTGTTGAGGTGTATACAGCTTACATTGACGGCCTGTGGTGTGTTGAGGTGCATACAGCTTACATTGACGGCCTGTGATGTGTTGAGGTGCATATAGCTTACATTGACGGCCTGTGATGTGTTGAGGTTCATATAGCTTACCTTGACGGTTGTGATGTGTTGAGGTGCATACAGCTTACATTGACGGCCTGTGATGTGTTGAGGTGCATATAGCTTACCTTGACGGCCTGTGATGTTTTGAGGTGCATATAGCTTACATTGACGGCCTGTGATGTGTTGAGGTGCATATAGCTTACCTTGATGGCCTGTGGTGTGTTGAGGTGCATATAGCTTACTTTGACGGCCTGTGATGTTTTGAGGTGCATATAGCTTACATTGACAACCTGTGAGTGTTGAGGTGCATATAGCTTACCCTGACGGCCTGTGATGTGTTGAGGTGCATACAGCTTACATTGACGGCCTGTGGTGTGTTGAGGTGCATACAGCTTACATTGACGGCCTGTGATGTGTTGAGGTGCATATAGCTTACCCTTATATCCTGTGATGTGTTGAGGTGCATATAGCTTACATTGACAACCTGTGAGTGTTGAGGTGCATATAGCTTACCCTGACGGCCTGTGATGTGTTGAGGTGCATATAGCTTACCCTGACGGCCTGTGGTGTGTTGAGGTGCATATAGCTTACATTGACGGCCTGTGATGTGTTGAGGTGCATATAGCTTACCTTGATGGCCTGTGATGTGTTGAGGTGTATACAGCTTACATTGACGGCCTGTGGTGTGTTGAGGTGCATACAGCTTACATTGACGGCCTGTGATGTGTTGAGGTGCATATAGCTTACATTGACGGCCTGTGATGTGTTGAGGTTCATATAGCTTACCTTGACGGTTGTGATGTGTTGAGGTGCATACAGCTTACATTGACGGCCTGTGATGTGTTGAGGTGCATATAGCTTACCTTGACGGCCTGTGATGTTTTGAGGTGCATATAGCTTACATTGACGGCCTGTGATGTGTTGAGGTGCATATAGCTTACCTTGATGGCCTGTGGTGTGTTGAGGTGCATATAGCTTACTTTGACGGCCTGTGATGTTTTGAGGTGCATATAGCTTACATTGACAACCTGTGAGTGTTGAGGTGCATATAGCTTACCCTGACGGCCTGTGATGTGTTGAGGTGCATATAGCTTACCCTGACGGCCTGTGGTGTGTTGAGGTGCATATAGCTTACATTGACGGACTGTGATGTGTTGAGGTGCATACAGCTTACCTTGACGGCTTGTGATGTGTTGAGGTGCATATAGCTTACCTTGACGGCTTGTGATGTGTTGAGGTGCACTAGTCGAACTTGGGACTGGATAGTCTTCCATATCCCACTTCCATCAGGGTTCACTATTTCCTGAAATACAAGAAGTTTTGAAATTCGGATTTTGTGGATAACTTTAAATGGATATTCAGACACCATCTGTACTTTCCATCTCTATTTGCTTAAAAAATTATATGTTTGTGGAAGCATAAAAATGTAGTTTTATTCTAATAGAGAAAGTTTGCGTATCGACTAATACAAAGAATGTTGACCATGCGAGAGCTTGGAAACATAGTGAAAGACCAAATACTTAAATAGTGGTGGACTCCTACGGAAGCAATGGACTAAATAATAAAACAAAAAAATTGAAGTAGCTAATCAATCTCGTCACAGCTTGATGCTGAGAGCACAAATTCAGACGTGGTTGAGTAAAAGGCTTAGAAAGGCGCCCCAGGCAGCCACCATACAACTCATGTCTGAGTACGGATCACAGCTAAGTTGGAAATTGTGGGTTTTGTGGAGGAAGGAAAACTGGAAAACTCGGAGAAAACCCATCGGAGCAAAGGCGAGACCAACTCACGTTGGAACCGGGAATTGAACGCAGAACCCAGTGGTGAGGGGCACATCAAGGCTCCCGAGAGCGTATAATTTAAGCGTTTTTGTTGTTTTGAAACGGTGTGGCTACAACAGTGGTTCTGCTTATGACTATAGTCGCAAGGAGATATTTAACCTCCGCAGCCGTTTTGCCAATAATTCCTTAGCGACAAGGAGAACCTTTTCATTCTGTGTCAGAGATCCGTATGTGTATCTTACCAGTCTCCATAGATTCTGCGCATGCATGGAGATGTTGTAGTCAATATAGCAAGATACTTCTTGGTTGGTGGGTGAAAGCGGAGCTGCTACATCGTGACTGAAAGATAATCAATCAACATTATTATCATGCGACGTGAGCGAGATTCTCTATAAAATGTAAAATAAGAGGAATCGATTTTATGCAAAATATACTTATAAAATGCGAAAGAAATTCTGTATTTTTTGTGGAAGCTTAGTGAATGATTGATACGAGACTCACGAAGTCTTTTACATACTTTAATTTCCCGGGACCTCATCTCCTTGATCGTGGGCAAACTGTTGTTCATATATGATATCGCATCAATGCCCGAATATAGATAAACATACGAAATATTTGTCAGGTACTGTTGTCAAATGACAGAGGTATAATTATTCAAATCTTTGAGCAAGACTGAAGAGGTCTCTAGAGGTTTAAAGGTTAATTAGGCAAAATCTTAAAGTTTTGAAACACTACCAGGAGCTTGGCTCTAATTAGTTCAGATCAGTTTTATAGTGGAGGTTGTAACAAAACAATGCTAATGTATCTTGGTATAACTAGAAAGACTACAGGCAAGCTGTGGAAAAAATAGATGGTCTGCGTAGGCGTGGTGTAGACAAGGTATGAATCAACACAAGGTTAAAAAGGTATGTTAAACGCCTCTGTGAAACCACCCTGTTTCACAGAGGCGTTTAACATACCTTTTTAACCTAGTGTTGATTCATACCTAATGCTAATGTACCTTACCTGTTCAGGGCTCTACCCGAAATTCCATGGATTAACTGAATGATTTCGCCATTTTTGACAGGGCGAGGCGGCCAGTCTACATTCAAACTGTCACTAAACAGAAAAAATATATATACCGTATGTAATAAATAAATATGACAGGGAGGGGAGGCATCCAAACTGCTGCTAAATATGAGAAAAATATATAATACAGGAAGTTATGAGCAGAATAACTAAATTCTACAAGAACCCAGCAGTAAAGTAAGTTGATTTCTACCTTATGATCACATCTCTTTGATCGATATCTATTAATTGATCCAGTTTGTGGCTAATTGTAAGCGTGAGTTTGAAATAGATAAAAATACAGTGCTGTAACAGGGGGGGGGGGCAAAATACAGAAACATTAAGAAAATATTGGGTGCACAGCCACGCCCCGACAGGTCATTTTCTTAAAATTTTTGGAAATATGGGGAAGGGGGTACATGCCCCAGTGCCCCACCCATTGCTAAGGCCCTGAAACACAATTGATTGACAATTCGATTCTATGAACAGGGCTTCTGAAATTACGCGGAAAAAGACTCAAAATTACGCGGGATTCTTTGCTAAATAACGCGCTAAATTACGCGGGATTCTGCAATACATTTTTCTTTAAAAATCAAAATTTTGCGGGATTCTTTACTGAATTACGCGCTAAATTACACGGAATATCAACTGTTACGCCCAAACATGTTTTACATTTTGTGCCGAAGGAAAGCACGAAATAACTTGAAAAGGTTAATTTTTTGCGTGAAAATATCTTAAGCAAGTTTTCATTGGCTCCTAGCCACCAGCCAATTAAAAAAGATATTTTATTATTAGTCCTAGGCCTTCGCGGTTTAGCAAAGAATGCCTAGTCATTATATTTGTTTTCGAAATTAATTTCGAAATATCGCACTCTTACGAAGAATATCTCTCTTTTATTACGACAAATAGAGGTAAGAACCCTAAAAGAACACATCAGCTGTGCAATTAAATGTTTTGTCTTTCAAAATTTAGCCAAATTACGCGGAAATTTGTGGATTACGCGGATTAAGCGGAAAAAGCTAAATTACGCGCTTCCGCACAAGCTCGTAATTCCAGAAGCCCTGTATGAATGGTAATATCTGACGAAACCTTTAATCTTAGGTGGATCTCTGACAGTTGACCTAATGTAACACAACTTACTTGTGTGGGTCTTTTACGATCCACCAATTATTGACGTCTTTAAAGCTATAACACGTGACCTGCTGTTGGGCTGAGCTGCCACGCCCATCAGGGTACTTGACGGGGTAGGTTTCAGGGTGAGAGTGCAGCCAGCATTGTTTGCCATGGGTGTGGCGTAACGTGATCTGCGAGCCATACGCCACCTCTACAAGAAGAAACAACGCATGTAAAAGGATCTGTAAGTGGAGTTTGTATACTACACAAAACCAACACGTGTGATGAGCAAAACATCTTTACGGCAACAACAAAAAACAACTCATGTCAAGTCATCTGTAAGTCATATGCATAAAACCCAAAACAACATGTGACCTGCAAGATATCTCCACAAGAACAAAAAAGGACACACATTTAAAATGATCTGAATGTCATATACAATACAAAACCAACATATTTGATCAGCAAGACATTTTTACAGCAACAACAATGAACAACTCATGTCAAGTGATCTGTAAGTCATATGCATAAAACACAAACTGTGACCTGCAAGATATCTCCACAACAAGAACAAAGGACACACATTTAAAATGATCTGAAGGTCGTATACAATAAAAACCAACATATTTGATCTGCATGACATGTCTACTACAATGATATAAAGAACAACTTGTGTAAGTGCCCTATCTGCTACAACATAAAACTGTTTACTTACCCTCTGCTTGACCTTGGGTTATCTTTGCTAATCCTCCCTGAAAACAATCGATACAACAGTAGTTGTATCTCTTTATTTTCTTAGAACCCTTGTAAGTAATGAGCATGATGACGAGAGCACATCCCTTAGGCAACCACCTCCGTCATTGCAAAAAAAATCTCTGGCTTTATTCGTAAGCCTTGAATAAGTTGCTTTTTGATGCTGTTATTTTGCCACTAAAAGTCTGAGCGCGCTGTAGTATGCCACCCAAAAAGTCACTTGATCTCTTAGCACAAGTCCCCTATTGGCCTTCCTTACAGTATTTATAATTTTCCTTTTATGCTGTTGGCAAAGGAATCAGCTGAGCCAGACACTATGTTCATATTGGTGTTTTTACCTCAAGACTTGCTTGGAAAGCGCTGGACATCATGTCGTCATGTGGACCAGTCTTGTATATCAGAGCAAACAGCACATAGAATTGCAGCAAGTACAGTAATACGGGCATTATGCCAAGACAACTACCTCGTGCCACAAGATGTCGAGTTAGGTCACGCTGGAAAGATATAAAAATAATAAAATAATAATCTAATAATTAAGGCGCAATATGATCATGTGAAGTATTATAATTGATAAAGAATTGATTGTCCCTTAAAAATGTATCTGTCAGTTGTTATTTATATATACCCGGTGTTAGAAAGCATCCATCTCCTTCAGCTGTTTTGAAGGATCTTTTGCCAATGTTTGTTATTATACCATGTAATATAACACCTTATTTCTATAGATATTTCATTCCTTTTCAAATAATTCAAATATTGATAACAGAAATAAACGTGTGGCTGACAGACAAAAACAAAAATCTGAAATGTTTACATTTTTTTCGTTATTGAATTACATGAACTCAGGAAGGCAGACAGATAAAATATCCACCATACTTACAGCTGGTATAGAGGGATCGCCTATCAATTTCCAGTAATCTAGAGCAACCATGGTGCCAACAACTAACAGAGTCATGACACCCGTGTATTTAGTGCTACAGGCAGCGGTTAGACTCAGGCCAGTTAGTACCAGCCATGACCACCATGACGAGGAAAATACCCTGGTATAAGATGATGGCAATTGTCACAATAATCATTGTCATCATCATCATCATCATTACCATGACATAATTATCAACATCATTCATGTCATCCTTATCATTAACACCATAACCACTGTTACCATTATCATAATTAACATCTACATTGCCAAAGACTATCATTCTAATCATTCCAACCCATCATCATCATTACCCATAATAATAATAATTATCATCATTACCATCATCATCATCATTACCCATAATCAACATCATCACCATCATTACCCATCATCATTACCCATAATCATCATCATCACCATCATCATTACCCATAATCATCATCATCACAACAATCACCATAATTCTCCTTATTTTCCATTATAACATTATCAAGTCACCATCCAACCATTACCATAATCAATATCATCATTGCCAACACTATCATTATAATACAACAATATCTATGATCATCTTTATCATTCAATACCATCATCATTACCCATTATCATAAGCATAGTTTCATAACTATCATAATAGTAATTATGATCAGCATAATGTTTATAATCACCATCAATATTTTTTACAACATACTTGTCATCTCATTGTCTTACCTATTTGACTGTTTCCTAAATTTCAAATAACATAGAACCGAGGCAATACTAAAGAAGAGTAATGGCCCGTCTAAGAATATAAACTTGCTTTGGACAACCAGCATATTTTCTGTAACAAAATACAATAAAAATTGCAACAAGCATTAGTGGAGAAGGGATTGAAAACAAGTAGGAATTGGGTCCTTATGACAGTGTGCTTGCTCAGAAAGCAATACTGTCAGGAATATAGCTAGCACATAGGCAGCTGCCTTCTTAAAGTGTCAGCATTTTAAAAAGGACATATTGAAAAAATGTGTCTGTCTTGGCAAATACCAGGAGTGACTAAGGCCCCCACCCCCTCCCCTCCAAAAAATATAGCTACAGCCTTAGCCCTCGTATGTACTTGTGTGATATGTGGTCAGAATAAGCCCAGAAATTCAAGCCCAACACATTCTTGGAAAATTCAAACCCTCTTTGAATCCAACAACAAGTCAAATCTGAATTTATTTTGTTAAAAGAAAACCACCAAGGAAAATGACAACAACAACAAAACTGAAAAAAAACTTTTTTAAATCTTTTTTCTTACCAAAAATTATTAAAAATGCAGCAAAGCCGGCAGTCCATTGTGTGCAACCAAGCTCAAGCACTATCTGAAATGACAGGGAAGGAATGTGAGTACTAAGAAAACAGAAAACCTTAAATATGACAGTCAGAGCAGACAAAACCTCCCTGAAGAATACTGCTACTTATAAAGAAAATATGTTATCAAGTAGGCTATTTTTGCGATACATATAAAACGAGTGTGAGTAGTACACCCATAAAAACAGACAGACAGATATTTTTTGGGGGATCATGTACAACGTCCTCTTGTAGATGATTGACGTCCAAATAATATTAAAGATAAAAAAACACTAATTGTATGGTACTTTAAAGCCGCATTGTCACCAGTTTACTTCCGGAGGTCCGACGGAAACCTCAACCGTTAAAAGACAAAAGAATCTATTAAAATCCGAGATCTTAAACAGGCCATCCGCTCTAAATTATCAATCACATCTTCAAAGAAACTTTCAATGAACAAACTGCTTACAATATTTTGAATTATTTTTTCGTTTTCCGTTAAAATTCATCGGAGATTGTTACGTAATCGACCGGAAGTAAACTGGTGACAATGCGGCTTTAAGTTTGACAGGGATGTTGATCCCATAGAGAGAAGCATTCATTTATTTTGTTGCACTGTGACGTTGCACTGTGACGTTGCACTGTGACACTTTCATCCGACATTCAAGGGCATCGGAAAAGGAAATGATCTTCATTTTCTAATTGTCCATTTTTACAAATTTCGCAAATTCATTCATCTGGTATCTTATAGGGCCTCGAATATTGGCCAGTTTTAATTGCTAAACGATTATCCCTTAGTCTCAATTTAAATTCAAATAAGCCTCACTGAGCCCCCTTCCCCCCCAAACTCTACTTCAAAAAAGTGGTCTTGGTCCTACTATGCTCAAGAATCCCCAAATTTAGTATTTGTATATTATTTCTATTCTTCCACACCCCGTCTCTAAGAAAATACTTGCTACACACCTGGAACATTTTAGCATTAAAAATTTTGACTTCATTTCATTTCCATATGAAAATGTATTTTGCTTGACTGTGTGATATTAGAAGGATACCTTAAAGTGATTACCTCATAAATACAAGGAGCTATAAGACCTCCTAGCAATGCAGGAACAAATCTTAACAAGGACACATGGAACTCATATTCTCCAAGATCTAAAACAAAAATGAATTATGTTTAGCACTGAGAAGCAAAAGTTAAAATGGGTTAAAGAGATAATCCACAAAGAATCACAAAAATCATTAAATCAGTGTATTCAATTAAATAGTTATCTTATCAGGAGAAACTGAGAGGAAGAGGCATTATCCAAAAATAAATTTAAAAAAGGAATCTACCAGGCGTTTATTCCAGCTGTTGCTAATTACTGCAGGCAGATAATAATTAGCAAAAGGAAATACCTTGTCCTATGTCATCAAAGGAGAAGTTGCCATCATACCCAGATAAATATGCTATAATCAAAATAGGAAACAATCAATACACTACACAGATAAGTTTTGTTCTGCTACCTTTGATACTGTATTTCTATTTTCCAGTTCTATTTGTATTTCAAATTCTATTTCTATTTCCTATTTCTTGTATAGTGTATGGGTATTCCTTTTATATTGGACTCACCTGTTACAGCAAAAAGGAGTTTCCCTAGAGGTGGGTGAACATCAAAGAAATATTTGTGTTGCATGAAGAAATTGGTGAATTTACCAAAGTGAACCTCATCAAATCTGAAAAAAGAGGGTTCAATGAGAAATTTATGTCAAAGATAAAAGGGAATTATAGACAACATCCCATGTTTTTTTAATCTTTATCTTTTGTTGAAAGAAAGACTAGACTTTCTGCCTTATTGTCTGGAGAGATGAGATTAGTTTCAAATGTCAGGTTTTCCCAAGCCACAGTATAACATGAACCTAGATTGGATTGTGACTCTACATAAACACTAAGACAAGAATTCTCTTTTATTAACTTTCTTACCCGAGAAGACAAAGGATCTACAGTCCCAAATGTAGAAAGCAACTCCTGATAAATATACACCTAATATGACCCTGGATTGGGCCATGGTTTCCTGTGTACCTCTTTTACTCTAAGATCCACTTTAAAGTGTAATTGTACTTACACTACATGTTTGGGAGTTGAGAGCTGCCATAGCCGAGTGCCCAGCGATAAACCAACCATGACAGTCCAGATGACATTTAGCTGTAGGCTCATGGTTAAGGGTGGATCTGAGCAGGTAGCAGCTTGTGTAGTAGAAGGGGTGCTGCTGTTATCTTTTAATGGATCACCATTAATCTGGAAGAAAGAGTGACTTGGTCAGTAGAGATAAAAGATGGTCATGAAGGAAACATTATTAGAGCCCGAAGGTTGGACCACATGCAATTTTGTGCAATTATTTTTAATGAATTTAGAATGGGTGCTTCTCCTTGGTTTTTCATAAGAATTTGTTATATCAAACTTTCTGTGTATGTCCCAAAGGATTAAAGGTCCAATTAGAAAAAAAAGGACTTGTTTGGTTGCAAAATTGAAAAATCAAAATAGTAAAATGACAAAGCACTTCTTAACATCTGGGTTGTTCCTGAGCCAATTTCAGCTTCAAATCTGCTACCTTCTTTTTTAAAAGGTTGTCAAAAAATACATCTCTTGGCAGGTACACTCCTGTACATTTTGATTCACCAAAACCTGGTAGTCACTCCAAATTTTCGTCTTTAATAAAGCTTCTTTAGGGCAGCTAGCATGGACATGACTATTTGGTTATTTTAATTGATTCCTGGACATTCTGAGAGAAATACCACTTTTGGCACCAATATGAAAACATGAATTTAATGTATCTTAGTAAATCATCTCAATCAGAATGTCTGAAAATTCTTACAACATGCTTACACTGGCATTTTATTTCTCTCATGAAAATGTTCTTTAGGTTTTTCAGTTTTTCAGTAAATCTAAAAAAGAGTTCCTGATTTATTGTCAAATACATTAATCAATCACAATTGAAAGAAAGAAAATACAAACAAATTGTACTGTGTGGCAAAGGATGAAATAGCTTTTGTTAGTTTAACTATTTCATGTAGAGTCCACAATCATAACAAGTTACCATAAATCCATGATATTGTCTAGAAATTAAAAGAAGAGCAAATAAAATATTAATAATAATAACAACTAAAATAATATATCATGTACCTTCTCAAAGAAATGAAATATTCCATAGGCTTTAAAGTAATTCAAACATTCGACATCAGAAAGTTAACTCTTGAAAACTTTTATGCATCATTGACTTGCTACCTGTTAAAGTATGGTCTTGTTTGCTGACCATAAAATTAAAATAAAACAGCACCAGAAGCGTAATAAACTCCCTTGTGTCTAATATTGCTTAGTGACAAGGGTAGTTTGGTCTTGTTTGCTGACCATAAAACATAAAATAAAACAACACCAGAAGCATAATAAACTCCCTTGTGTCTAACATTGCTTAGTGACAAGGGTAGTATGGCCTTATTTTGTTAACATGTAATAAAACAACACCAGAAGCACTGTAAACTTCATTGTGTCTTTTATCGCCATCATGAGAAGGGCAGTATGTTCAAAATAACATAAAATACTGTATATACAAAACCACTAGAGGCATTATGCATACCTGTGTCTATAACATCACCTGGTAAGGAGGTTCAATACATATGGCCTTGCTCTATTTACCATATATATAATATATACAGTAAAACATGTATAAAACAACCACAGTATTTTAAAAACTTTTTTGTGTATAACATCACCAGTGAGCGTGGTAGCATGGTCTTGTTTTGATTACCATAAATCATGTAATAAATTTGGAGGGGGGTACTTAATGCCATTTGTCTGGACTATAGTATTTTTTAATGTCACATCTGCATTTGTAGAAATGTAACGAAAAAAGAAATTATCTGAAATGCTAGTGCTTATCCATCAGATTAGGTAAATACTGCTGAAAATAAATGATTGATATAACTTTTTATTAGTTGCAAGTGTGTGGTCGATCCTTGATATAACTGATGTAACAATCAAAAAAACTCATATATTGGTTCAATAAACATCACAAAATATCTGAAGAGAGTCTTTTATCTCAAGAAAGGTTGCAATACACCAGACAGAATTTCAGTTTTTCCAAATCATTAACCGTAAAAAAATCTCGAAATAATTGGTTATTATAAATAATCAAGTATTTCAATTTACGCGATCAGATGGTGAATGATAGAAATTTACACACATTCAAACTTAAGATAACCAAATAATTTTAATAAAAAATAGCATTACTTATGATAAACAAAAAAGAAGATTCCAGATAATTTGAAAAGATCACAAACACTACCTAATACTAAAGTTATTTGATCATTTTTTTAAGTAAATTTTAGACTTACTTACTCTAAGTCGATGAATAATGACAACTTACTTCTCAAGGAAGAAATACGAAAGCGAAGCTAGCTTCAAAGTTAACTTAATAACAATCTGCTACCTAATTTGTGTTGTGTGTAAACTTTCTTACCTGTTTGGAAGTTTTCGATGTTTGGGATACTAAGGATGGCTTGTCCGATTTCTTGAACTTTTCCACGTTTGTCTTCTCAACGTAGAATGCTGCCACCTCAGTGGTCATAATTTATCACCGCTATTCCCATGGAAAGGCGAATTCGAAAGAAAAAATGCATAAAATTATAGACAGCAAAATGACCGCTTGTCGTGAGAACAAGAAGAGACGCTCATTTGGTAACCAGGCCAGGATAAAACCGGAACCGGAAGTGAATATATTACTTTTGGGAGCTTCTGTGGTGCTACTCTCCCAGCATGCCATGCGATAACACTCAAAACAAAAAATGTCGTAAAAAATTGGTTGCAAAAAGTACTGAAAGAAACTTCATTTTGACATATTTATTTTGTTATTCTTTTTGGGGATGCACCAATTGCTTTGCTTTATGCATTACTTTCAAAATATGCTGTTGAAAGCCGAATAAATAACACAGCCAATCCAGTACAAGGATTAGAAGGAACAAAAGAATCTGTGAAGGTCACGAGATCATAACATGTCACAAAAACATAGTTAAGACGAATATTGCATAAGTTACGAGAAGTACTTGCCCTTGCGAATCACACGAGACAGTCGAATGGTCACTCTTGCTCTGCATTTGAGTAGTGGGTAAGAACTAGCAATATCTACCGTGAAAACCCAGCGTTTTCTCTTGGAAATGGGGGTTTCCAGGCTTGTGTTGTTGGTGGCTTTGAATGTTATTGTGTCGCCACATCTCACAGCATCCCACTCAATACCGACGTATTTCAATCGTTTAAACCCTGATGGCAGCCTGATGGACGTAAAGAGCCCGGGATACTGGATCAAACTCCCTACGATGGACCAAGAACCTCTAAGGAACCCCCAAGACTACAAAGGCACACTGAAAGTCCACCCCTCTGTGATTGACAATGCCGAATCATTGACTGTATCTTGGCATAGCATACAGGGGGCGAATATGACAGATTTTATTGCATTGTACTGCCCAGCCGAAGACACACATGATCGATTCCTTGACTACTTATATTTAAATGAGACCAAGACTTTGCACAAGTTAGGCAAGGGTTTTGTCCAAGTGAAGCTGTACAACATGAGGGTGTCATGCGAGATGAGGTACTTTTCCTATGACGGGCATGGTGTCCCTGTGCTAAAGGCACGTAGTAATACAGTGGAGTTCAAAGGAAGATCTGCAATTCCTCTTCAAGGCCGGATAGCACTGACAGGGGACCCAACTGAGATGCGTGTTATGTGGACTTCAGGAACAGGTGAGATAGTCAAATGAATCCTCCATTTCAAAATGAAAGTGAAGAGGGCATGACCAGTTGTGGGCTACAATTGGGGTCACATTGTTACTGTGACATCTATTTACAGAGTGCCAGCTACTTTAAAAAAGTTTTATTTAACCTATTGACTCCTGGCTATTTTTGAGCTGAATTTACAAAAAAAAA
This sequence comes from Nematostella vectensis, assembly GCF_932526225.1. NCBI lineage: Eukaryota > Metazoa > Cnidaria > Anthozoa > Actiniaria > Edwardsiidae > Nematostella > Nematostella vectensis. The sequence continues at coordinate 6,416,015 of NC_064041.1, read as the reverse complement.
AACAGACTGAAAACAGATACCTCCCCCCCTATTCTGAGTTTTATACAGCCCGTCAAAGTCAAACACAGCTGCACCTAGTCAGCGGTATGCAAGCTTTCCAACAGTGCTTTGCGGTCCCCACTTTTAATCCCTCGTCATTGTGCTGAAGCCAGCACAAGTTGATGGTTGCTTGTATTTTTCATCAAAAATACAGCTATGAGCATATTAGGAGAGTGTCTCAGGACATCATGAAGTCTTTTGGGGCATAATTGAGTGCTTTGCTTATGGATATTTGCAAGCAAAGGTGGATTCATGATGATTTTTTCTTGTTTGGCTTTGCCTGGATGAGAAAATAATTTTCTAATGAATCACCACAGCTCTCCTAAATGCTGTTTTTTTTTAAACCAAATTGATTCCAAAATTGTTTACACTGCTATTCTGGTCTGGGTATGATTGATTTGTTTGGCTTCGGGGTGAAAAGACTTATAAAAAAACCAAAATCCTCGTGGATTTTTCCCTGGACCTCCCAGAATGCTTTTCAATCCCTAAAGGCATCTTACTGGTTTTACAAGCCTTCAAGGAGTGGACATTGTGTTTTGAGGCCATGGAAATAAACCTGGAGGATCAGAATAAAGGTATCTATTTGTGTCTTGAGCTGTGTTTGCTGATCTCTCTCCCTTGTGTTGTATTTTGAGCGTTTTATTGAGAGGGGTGATTCTGCTTTTCTTTCCTTGTTCGATTGGAAATTTGTCAAAGAACCTGTGCTATTATTTGACTTAAGAATAGTTGCCAACACCTTGGTTGGATGCATATCTTCAAGACCATTTATCCCTTAGACTGATGCCTGAGTATCTTCATCTTGTTGTGTTTAGTTTGCATTTATGAATTTTTTGGGTTGTGGGTACTCCCCAAAGCCGGTACAAGCCGGTTGAGGGGTCAATGTGTTAAACTAATAAAATAACTTCAATTCCTGCTTATCATTTCCTGCTTCCTACTCTGAAACTTAATAAAGCCCCTGAACACTATGCTAGAAAATGCATGTAGAAAATTAAATCCGCTAAATATGGTACAAAATTAAATATGAAGTCTTAATTCAACAAAAACAATTTGATACAATAAAAAAGTCTAAAAGTCTAAGTCTAAAGTCTTGGCTTTTACCTGAGATGTTGAACCTCTTTCTCAGCTGTCTACATTTGTGACATCTGTGGCCCTCAAGGAAAACCCTATTAATTAAACATTTTCTCCTGATTTAGACTCCAACCCCGTAGTGATGTATGGCATGAATAAGACCTTGACACACAAGGCTACTGGCAAGTCCTCCACCTACAGGGCCCAAGACATGTGTGGCTTTCCAGCAAATGGAATTGGATTCCGTGATCCTGGGTTCTTACATGATGTGCTGATTGCAGACCTCAAACCTGCAACCAGATATTTCTACCAATATGGCTCTGAAGAGGTCTGGATACAGTGCAATCTACACTTCTATGGTTATTTAAGTGCCCACTTTTTTTTTGCTAAGTGTAATGGATTCCACAGGATTGTTCAAACTGCAAAGATGAGTTTTTATGATAAATGAATGTTAAAACTAAACTCTTTCATACTATTAACTACAACAAGAGTGTGATAGAAGAATTGCCATATTTTACCCAATTTTTTTCAAAGCACTGTGAATTCCCTTTAACTCCAACTCCATTGTGAATGTTGATCACCCACTCCTTTGTTATTGTTTATCATTGAAAATACAGCTTTTTATTCGCAAGGGAACTTCAAAATAACAATCTATGAATAAAGTCTGATATGTTATTGCGTTATTTGATTGAAAATTTCTTGGTTAAATAATTAGCTTATGGAAATTGATGCTTTGTGCGACTCGCTATTGAGCGGGATCATAAAATGGCAGCAGGATTGTCCTTCTTTAACCTCTCCTGGTTTCTTGCTGAATAAAAATTAACAAATCTTATAAGCAAAATGTTTTTTTTCAGGCCATGGGACCCATGCTAAACTTCACCACTGCACCCATCCCAGGTGCTGATGTCCCTGTCAAGTTTGTAGCCTACGCTGACATGGGCGTGTCACCCACTCCTGGTGCAGAGGTTACGGCAAGGTACTCCCTGGAAGAGGTCAAGAATGGTGCTGAGCTAGTTCTACATTTTGGAGACATTTCATATGCAAGAGGATATGTAAGGGACTTCATAAAGTAACATTTGAGAAACCCCTTTAAATACATATTTACTCTATGAATTATGGTCACTCATTGTAGGCATATCTATGGGATAAATGGCATTCTTTGATTGAGCCATATGCCACCCGTGTCCCATACATGGTCGGTATTGGCAACCATGAGCAAGACCACACAACTGGTGCTTCCAAAGACCCAAGTGGTGCAGGCAAGGGCTTCCACCCCTCCTGGGGGAACTTTGGTGACGACTCAGGGGGGGAGTGTGGGGTTCCTATGTTCCATCGCTTCCACATGCCTGATAATGGAAATGCCCTATGGTGGTAAGTTAACTTTGCACTGTGGGCAGAACTGTGACATGGTCACGGCCCTCTACCATGGCCCTCTTTAGATGGTTTCTTTTGTAAAGTCACAGAATGCCCCTAATATTTTTTAGGATAGGCATACAGCACTGTTGGGTGCTACTCAATTCCTGATAATGGCTGCCAAACAAGCTCTTTAGTTCCATTTTTTTATATGTGTTTGAGATTCGTATATGTAAGTACCCCTTATAATATGGGTCCTTTATGTAAGTGTCCCTCCTATCCACATTTTGCCATCTACAGTGGAACCTGTAGATGGTTCTCTTCCCCCAGCAAAAATACAGTGAAATGTATTAGAAATAACCTCGATCTAACGATATTATTTTGTAATAGTTGATAATTAAACCTCCTTCCCTACAAGTATACACCTTGTGCAACAATACCTGGGTTTTACAATACATTTTCTATCTCCCAAGGCATATTGTAAAATCCAGGTTTCACTGCAGTAACAAGTGTATTCACAGCTAAAGATCATATCATTTGGAATACTGTAAACACTAAACTGCAAAATTATTTTATTTTTGGTCATTTTAAGGTACACTTCTGCAGTAGAAAGTGACCCTTGAGCATTTTTCTTGAATGGGTCCATGCCCATCCTCCCCTCCCCTCCCAAACTAGCTTGTATGCACTCTTTATCAAGGTTACACAATCTTGTTGTGTTCCCAGGTATAGTTTTGATTATGGGAGTGTCCACTTTGTCATGATGAGCACTGAACATAACTTTACACGAGGCTCCACCCAATACAAGTGGCTTGAGGCTGATCTGAAAGCTGTCAATCATAAGGTGACCCCCTGGATCGTCTTCATGGGTCACCGCCCAATGTACACAAGCCAGCTGGTATGTAATGTTTGTGTATCTGTATGTAGGACTTTTATATTGGATGCATGTGGCAGAATCTCCGTCAGACCTTGTCTAACCCCACCCCCCCCCCCCCTTAACACAGATTGGTGAAGTGTAATAAAAAACAATCAGACAGCATCCTCAGAGAGCAGTTCTCAGTTATGAGACCAAGCGTTTTTTTTTAAACCTGAAAAATCCCAAGCTTATCTAATGTAGGCCCATAGCAGGGGGTTCGGGGGGCTCGGGACAACCCCCCACTGAACTTTACAGACTCCACTTATTAAGTTTTTTTTGAACTCGTTCAAACATCTGTACGTGTTGTGGAAGCCAATTAGGTGCCATGTTTTGTGGGTGGCTAAGCGTACAAACATTTGCGTCAAATGCAATGTTTGACAAACATGTTTGCGTGTTTAGCCAGGCCTTAAGAGAAAATGGTCCGATTTATGGGTAAACAACTCCCATCCCACAGCTCCACTCAAAATGCTGGGTCTGAGTCCTTAGCTTGACCCAGATTCCAACCCAGGATCCTTGTCTGGCTTGAGAAGCGAAACTATTGAGGCTTGCAATGAACATCCACTGCATCATGTTTTGAAAGATTCAGGGGAGTGGGTGCTTTTGGGAGAGGGGGGGGTCACAGAAAGGTAAAAAAAGCTGGGTTTTGAAAAAAGAAAGCCTTTATCCAAGGTGATACTCAAATCTTAACAAGCCAATGTGGCGAATGCTTGCTATACAGTACTTTGCAACTCTCAAAAAGATCTACAGTGCAACAAGTTAAACCGCGAACAAACAAAAATGTGTGAATTTGTTTTGTCTTCTGATCAATGAGAAGTGAGAATTTAGCAAACTGATATTGTTGAGACTTGTATTTGACTGTTTTGATATCTCACATGTGATTGATCTGAACAAGCATTCCATACATATTTCCAGTGTTTTGCAGTTTCACTAGTCTGCTTTACAGTTTGGCTAGTTGTGCTGTAAAATTAGTCTTAAAAAAGACTTGCTCTCTATTCTTGTCCTTGGGAGTTGAAACAACTTCTACATGATTGGTTGAACAGTAATGTCACACGATGCATGATAAATGATGTAATGGGAATATCCAAATCACTAATCTCCTTGTTGATTTCTAATGCTAAAGAATGAAAATGATCAAATCCTAATCTCTCCTAACCTCTAACTCTTCAGGTACAGGGTCTCAACCCAACCATAGCACTCCACATGCAAGCAGAAATAGAGGACCTTCTTATGGAATACAGCGTGGATCTAGCATTATGGGGGCACTACCACAGCTATGAAAGAACCTGCCCTGTTTACAGGAACAAATGCACCCCTGGGGGCCCCACCCACATAATTGTTGGGACAGCAGGTTTTGATGTGACGCTAGACCCGTGGCCTATCCCAGCAAGGTCTTGGTCTGTTTACCATTCGTCTAATTATGGCTATGGGCGTGTGACAGTGGCAAATGCTACCGCCATGCTGTGGGAATGGGTAATTAATGAGAGCGATTATGTGGCAGACCGGGTGTGGTTGTACAAATGATTCCATGAGTCATGATGGGGTGATGGATCTTTTAAACATGTATGATCTTTTACTGACTCAAACAAACAAAAAATAACTAGAAAAACAACAATGCAATTGATATGTATATTTAAAAGACGAACTGAACCAATACTAGTAAGAATAGCGGACTGCGACTGACTGCGCAAAAAATGGAACGAACGTGCAAATTTTTTGGTCGATCAAAATTTCCCAGGCATGCTAAGACAAAGCTTAATGTTTCACTTTCGTTCTGGGCCTGTAATATCTCTGTAAATTTCTGCATTTTTAATTTATGTAAAATATCCGGGAACACAGGGCATCGAGGTCAGGGTAAGGAAACGGTATAAGCCGATGGAGGGAGAGGGGGCTGCCCCCTTAACCGCCTTCTTCCGCCTCGTTGCGCTGACCACGACGCCCTGGGTTCCCGAGGATGATCGCTACTATTTCGTTGTTTTGTTGTCCTAACAGCTGTAAAATCACCTTGACAACTGGTAATACAACAATGCTTTTATACTGTTAAAAGGTGCTGTTTATAGCTTAACCTAAAAAAAAGCCTGCCAATTCTACCAATACAAAGAGTTCGCGGGCCAAAAAAAAAAGATGGCACTGCCTCGTCCGCTTACTTGCTGGCTAAGCGCGCAGGGGTGCTTGGGTAGAACGAAGACATTTCTACCTTTGACCCTTCTCATGGTCCTTAGCGCCAGCGCTTAACCTTCCCATGCCTCATTGCGCTCACTAGTATATTTTTCACTTGTTTTTTACTGACTTGAGACGCCTTGGTACGAGGCAGGAGATGGCAGTTGCCGTCACGCCAGAGAGCCACGGAAATCTAAATTCGTCCAATAGAAGCCTGAGCGCGCGCTATTTTGTCACCCAAAACGTCACGTGATTTGTTAGTGCTAGTCACCAATCGACATGCGATAATAACACCCTTCTCTGCTTCTGTCCTGATTATCTCATGATGATTGATTGTTTTTAACCTCTGGCATTCAGCTGGGATAACGTAAGTGACGCCTAATGCCTACACCCAATTCTAAGAAACCTTTTGTATTTCTCTCGGAACGCTGGATTCATAGTATATAAAGCATTGATGGTTGAAGATATTGCTCCAAGCCAATAATAAATACAGGGAGCCCGAGCTCAGAATTAGTGGTTTTGGGGTTTTGTGAGAAATTCTTAATAAAACACACGAAACTCACCATTGTATATACTATATAGAGTGAGGTAGGGTTGACCGAAATTTACGAAACTTAGCAGAGGAAATTTAAATGATCACTTCTAACCGCTCGATTAGAATAATTTCTCACAAAACCCAAAAACCACTAACTGTGAGCTTGGGCTCCCTGTGGTCATGAATAGAGGAAAAGTTCTTGAGAAAAGCAGGATGTGCCACGAGTCATATCGATTATCAGAATCACCGCCCAACAACACACGACAAGCGCGTACACAGTGGGGTGCGCGCGCACCCCCCTTGGCCGCAGATAGTGGGTCATTTCTTATTGAAGGATCGTCAAATTCTATTACTACATATTACTGCGTACCCCCATACCCCCCCCCCCCCACCTAGCCTGTGGAAGCCTAGGACAGTGTGCGACAAAGTCCTTTGTATGCTTTAATGTGAATAGCAGTCGATAATAGTCGATGAAGAGTGCATGCACTACTTGAATGTAGCGATTGTCGGTAACGACCACGAGAAGAAGCGTGAAACGCGATACATAATCCGTGGAAATGGTAGACGAGGTCAGAAAATAACCACCTGCCCACAGCCAACACTGGACCTGTACAGGACCCGAAATGATCCCCAAAAGTACCCAAAGTGATCCCGGGACCCGAAACCATACGGAGGAGTCCCCGACATCGACCTCAAGGAATTGCGGTAATGGACAAAGGGAAAGCAAAAGAAAGCACTTGCAATTCTTAAAGCATAATTAAGGTTTTGCCCCGGCGGTAAACCCATAAACAGAGTCCAAAACAAATACACAACTTTTAATTACTACTGAAAGGAATAACATTAACATAGCCCAGCCTTGCTCAGAACAACCAAACTGTTGGCCTTCCATCACACTCTAAACATTTGCAGTTCCGACACATGACTCTGACAATATAAATCTCGTTTCCGGTAAACATCGCCCCTAAAAATCCATATTCATTTGACAACCAAACGTGTATTTCACAACGAAATCCATGTTCACATGAGCGAATATTATTTACCGACATATTTCAGGGGCGTAGCATGGGGGTGCCCCCCCCCCCCCCCCCCCTTTCTAGCAGCCAAAACTACAGTAATTGTATGAAACATTATCTAAAATAAAAGAGAAAATGCCTTGAAAGGGGCTTTTGGGCCCCCTCCTGTCAAATATCCTGGCTACGCCGCTGCATTTTAGGCAGCTGGTTTGTCCGAGAAGATGGCGGAATGACAAAAGCACACTGAGTAATGTACTCGAACAACCCTTTTACTACCGTTGCAGGATGTGGCTTTTGTTGAAAGCAATATTTATGTGAGTATTGAATTTCCTTAATGTATTCGGCCGTACAACCCCGCATGATCTCATGATAGGTCTTTATTCGCCGAATACAAACAAACATGCACAAAAGTAACCTTAAGAATAACCTTATGTTTTATCTGTGGATCGATGTGGAGACTTTATTTTAAGTCTTGTTATCTATAAAGGATTTATTCACGCCTGGTTCTTCATATCACGGGATTTTCATTTGACCCCAATTTCTGACTCAACCACTGTATTTCCCGCGCAGTCATATATCAAAATCTTAATACTATGGTTTTAGTAAATCTAAGTTTCCTGATAGTAACACAAATAACTCTAAAATGTTTCATATGTTTTTAAAACTGAAAGCCAATCCTTCCACATTCCTTTTGTTTGTCCATTACTGCAATTCCTTGGGGTTCATTTCGGGGACTCCTGGGGGTCGTTTCGGGTCCCGGGATCAGTTGGGGAACTTTTGGGGATCGTTTCGGGTCCTGGGCAGACTCGTACCGAGTCGTTATTTGCTGTTGCGCGGACATCCACAGGAATCCTGAAGCGAATTCCGACCCCGAAATCGCATCGTGACCGTCATGCATCGCGCGGCGTTTGTATACGAGACTGGGTCCTGCGATCATTTCGGTTCCTGTACAGACCCTTAAAATTATACAGGTATACGCAGCTGCTGAGGATAGAGACATCGAAAACGGACAATGCACCGATGAATAAGTTAATCATCTTGTCTTTGTGTTCCTCTTTGTACACAATATGTACAAAATGAAATATTGTTCAATGCGCCGTCTCCTTTTAAAAATTAGGGGCTAGTTACACAAAGCCTGGATCCTTCATCTACTGGATGTACTATCTTTTCGCCAAATAGAAAGCAATCGCCTGAATTTTAAGTAAGGCTGAATTCCAACATCGTTTTATCCATGAGCCATATTCAATACAAATGCATACAAATGAAGATGGGGGAGGGGGGGTGCGTTCGCACCACTCCCCCCTGGATACGGGCCTGGTTCTGAAGTCGTAAAACGAGAGACGGGATTTGCCTTATTTTAGGCGGGGGAAAACGGTATAAGGTATACCGGGAACGGAATTTGTCTACCAGGAACGGGAATCTACATGAAGGTAGGCCTTTCCAGATTGTGCTCTGCACTATTGTAGCGCAATTTGGGTTTGGGAGCACTATTTTGATCAGATAGCACTTTCTGGCTTTGTGGGAGCACTATCTGGAAACGCCTACATGAAGGGTCGGTAAGTAGAGGTCCCTGCACGGAAATCACGGTTCACGATAAACTGATCAACTGACGAAAAGGACCAATCTTTACTCTATTAACAATTTTTAAAGAGAACAGATCACGATTCACGCTGATCAAATTTCGCCATTCACGAATCACGGCGAAGGTAGTAATAACGGATCACGGTTTTCAATTTGTCCTTTTCACGATTCATCACACCATGCTGCTCAGGACAACACTTCCTAAGACTTCTAACCCTTTTTAGCCCCCCCCCCCCCCCCCCCCCCCTCACCCAACCCCCCCTGTAATATACAGTATAGCCACCGGGATTTTGCGAGAATAACGGCCGGGAAACGGGATTTTGACCCTCCTTCTCCCTTCAGGACCCTGTTTATAAAGCGTACAATATACTTTTTCAACATTGTGTTGATTCATAGCTTGTTTATGATATTATGTCAATTTCATAGGTCCTCAATAAAGATCCAATCATCGCCACCCACATGCAGCAGGAGTTTGAAGATCTGTTCTACAAATACCACGTGGATCTTGCACTTTGGGGTCACTATCACAGCTACGAACGGACCTGCCCCGTCTACAGACAAAAATGCACACCAGGGGGGACCACAAATGTCGTCGTTGGTACTGCTGGCTACGTGCTCCTGTTGACGCCGTTTCCGTTTGAAAGAAAGCCTTGGTCCGAGTACCACTCGGTGCATTATGGGTATGGCAGGGCCACAGCTGTCAATAGCACTGCGTTGCTATGGGAATGGGTGAAGAACTATAACCATGAGGTGGCTGATAGGGTGTGGTTACGGAAGTGACGTCAATAATACCTACCTTTTCAGCGAAATTTGATTGTTATACAATAATAATAATTGTCTGGATATCAAAGCGTTTGAAACAAGCAAACTGAGGCTAAAAAATAAATTTGATATTGAATAATTGGAAAGGAGTCTAGTGGTTTTTTCTTACGGGATTTGACCCGTGGCACCCGTGATACCCTGGGTACCAGAGTCTCGAGCTTCGTCCGTTCGTTTACTGAACGAAGCTCGAGCAGCCAGTAAAGGGTGCATAGTAAACGAACGAAGCTCGAGCAGCCAGTAAAGGGTGCATAGTAAACGAACGAAGCTCGAGCAGCCAGTAAAGGGTGCATAGTAAACGAACGAAGCTCGAGCAGCCAGTAAAGGGTGCATAGTAAACGAACGAAGCTCGAGCAGCCAGTAAAGAGTGCATAGTAAACGAACGAAGCTCGAGCAGCCAGTAAAGAGTGCATAGTAAACGAACGAAGCTCGAGTAGCCAGTAAAGAGTGCATAGTAAACGAACGAAGCTCGAGCAGCCAGTAAAGGGTGCATAGTAAACGAACGAAGCTCGAGCAGCCAGTAAAGGGTGCATAGTAAACGAACGAAGCTCGAGCAGCCAGTAAAGAGTGCATAGTAAACGAACGAAGCTCGAGCAGCCAGTAAAGAGTGCATAGTAAACGAACGAAGCTCGAGTAGCCAGTAAAGAGTGCATAGTAAACGAACGAAGCTCGAGCAGCCAGTAAAGGGTGCATAGTAAACGAACGAAGCTCGAGCAGCCAGTAAAGGGTGCATAGTAAACGAACGAAGCTCGAGACTCTGGTAGCCAGGGTGTAGGCCAGACAATCATATTAAATCGCGGTACATGTTTAGCTTATAAACTTGTAAAACTTGCAAGATCATCAATAAAAAAAAACTATTCTATGTTTCGTGAACGTTTTCTCAAAATTTAGTAAGTTGATATAAAAACAAGCGGCAAACTACAACTTTGGGTTTTTCTACCGTCATAGCCCCTATTATCATGAGTAAAAGACATACAAAAAAGAGTATTTTGTTAATTTTCTTTTACTCGTGATAATCGGGGCTATATGACGACAGATAAACCCAAAGTTGTTGTTTGCTGCTAAAACAAAGTCCACAATTATGAATGCGTAATCACTGCGTATTTCAGAAAAGACCCCTAGGAGCGTACCTAGGGGACTGGTTGCGAACCACTCCCCCCTTTGGCGGCAAAAAATTGGGTTATTTCTTATTTAGGAATCAAATCAAAATTCTAGGGAAATCATACACTTTGATTAGTGACTAGTAAGGCATAGCCTGTATAAAGACCTCCGTAATTTCTTTCTTATGAACGTAAGAAATGAATTACGAAGGTCTGTATTGTATTACAGGCTATTCGAGCAGCGAGCAACCCGTATTTTTAGCATTTTCAGTTTCTTAAAATGGGAATATCGAGCAGCAAGTTCTCCGAGCACGGCTAAAGAATCTTAGCGAGCATGCGAGCATAGCCGACAAACTGCGAACACCACATCGACAATTCGTGGGACGGGGGCTCACTGAAAAGAGGGGACGTAAAGTATCTATGCCCAGGCGTTGCTTTTGTGTTATTTATGAGCGAGGACTGGCGTCGATAGTGATATGCAAATAAGCTCTAGATCAACAGTCTGACAACGCGCCAAGCGAAATGCAAATGTGAGCCATTTACGACCTCCAAAAGTCTTGGCCACTTATCCAACACACTTTGATTTCACTTCCTCAGTTTATTTGTCTCCTAGTTATTGTGTCTTCTGTTTCACCGGCTATCAGAGATACAACTTTCCGCGCCAAAACTCGCCAAGAAACATGCATCGTTCATAATGTTCACACATTCTTCGAGTGTGGAAAACTGCTTCTCTTCGTTGTATGCAAATTGCTCAAGAAACTCGAAACCTTGTTGTTGTTAAAGAAGAGTAGTATCCTAACTTGCGGTTGATTATTCTAAAAAATGGCAGTGCAAGCTTCTTGTATGGAACTGGCGCTAGAGGGTGAACGACTCTGCAAAGCCGGTGATTGTCGAGCCGGCGTGAGCTTTTTCGAGGCCGCGGTACAAGTTGGAACTGAAGATCTCAAAACATTGAGCGCTGTCTATAGCCAGCTAGGAAATGCTTATTTTTATTTACAGGAATACGAGAAAGCTTTGGAATTTCATCGCCATGATTTAACTCTTGCAAGGACTTTGGGTGATCGTGTAGGAGAAGCAAAGGCTAGCGGTAATCTTGGGAACACTCTAAAAGTTTTGGGAAAATTTGACGAAGCGATCGTGTGTTGTACACGCCATTTGGATATTTCTAGGGAACTAGCAGATAAGGTATGTGCCCCTACAAAGACACAGTAAATATTGACAATGAAAATGTTACTGAATATTACAGAAAGCGGGTTGCTTTGTGCATTGGTGTTAAGTATTTTTACCGGTTTGTGAGACATTTAGAGATGATAAACGAGCCCCTCAAATCGAATCGGGAAATACATTTTCCCCTTGGAAGACTGCACAATTACGCTATTACTAACTATTCGTGACTCGATTTTAGAACGATGAAAGGGAAATTTAATGATAAGGTATTAACCAGCCTCGGAGACTTTTGACAACAATCCAATAAAGCATTGTTGAACGTCTGTCGAATGCTATAAGTCATTAGCAAGAAGAACAAATCGTATAAACTCGATTTGGCACATTCTAGATTGAATGCCCGCGAAAATTACTCTCGCTAGAGGTTCGTTTTGAAAAATATAACTATTGAAGAGGATAACCTTTTTTTCTCAGTGTCGATGACCAGTTATTTAGACTCTTAGCGAGTGATCTCTCGCGGAGTTTATCTTTATCTCTCATGTTCTCTCATGTTGGGTATTAAAATAACAAAAAAACAGATTTGCGCAGATTTTTTTTGGATGATAATACTTACTTGATCTATTTTTCGCTAATACTCCCTCAGGGCCTAAACGGCTATCGACACTATCTCGTTTCTTTACAGATTGGATAAAATATTTTGAGCAAGTGTGGAGTCAATTAATATTGCACCAAATGTGTTGGTCGTTTGATTTCACAACAGTGCTGCCAAACAAATATTTGACATTACTATAAACTGGCTTCCCGAAGGCCAAACAAGTGCAACAACAAAACCGTCCAAGAAAGGTGCCAAAATTCATTTTTTTTTCTTGAAAAAGCCGGCACATTTTAACCGATTAGTGTTCTCTATCTTCTATTTTATGTCATTCTGTTTTCATGGGTAATTTAGTGCTCTTGTGAAAGAAGTTTGATGTAAAATAGACTTTTTTTTTTCAAAATATTCAAATAAAATAACAAATTTGCTATTTACATGATGGTTTCCCATGCCAAGATTATATGCCAATTTTATGAATTCTAGTTCCGTTTTTAGATTATTCCTGTCCTTTGTATTCAAGGTATGCTGTATATTATGCTCTAATTACTTTGTAGCTGTTCTCCTTGCCCTTTTAGAAAAATAATCAGTATTGTTAGTTGACATCTGCTAAGTGGAAGTGACTTTCACTTAGATTGGCCCGCAATTTTCACACAAACAAGCTTTTAATAATAATAATAATGATAGTAATTTTTTACCAAAATATCCATTATAAACTCATATTAAGAGGGAGATAGAAGCTTATTAAATTGCTTTTAGAATTTCTTTGTTATGGTTTTCATTTTGAGTGAATAAACATTTTGGTAAACAACAGCTTAAAATGGTAAATAAACAGGATACCTGCCAGTTTCTCTTTAGCCATTTACATTAAAATAATAGAATTGCCTGACAACTAGTTCATATGTAGCTTTAAAAAAAATTCCATGAGGCATTTTAGAAAAGACTTTGAAAAGGTTTTATTAATGTGTTTTGTCTTTGATTTGATTGATAATACAGTATTTTGAACAGAGCTCTTGCCAATTGGTGACAGTTTTATCCTCATCTTCTATGCTAGTGGGTAATATTTCCTCATTTGTATTTGTAATACACCACTTCAGCTTCCTGTTGCTCAAGGTCCAATCAATTTTAAATTCTAATCAAAGGATTTTGCAAAATTTAATATCAATTGATAAGATATCAAATCGGTTTTGTTTCCAGTCTGTACTGGTCGCTAATTTTGATACAAATTTAAATAATTTTGCACCCTTGGAAGTGCTAGTATCACTATTTTTTATTTTCACAAGGATAAAAGACATTAAAACATTTTCTGCAAATTTCGGTGTAAATTTTGCAATTCTTACAGCCAAATTCATTGTTGTGCGACCTCGACGAAACCAAAATCCTTGTCTTGTTTGGGAATAGCGCATAGTCAGATACAAGCCTGGGGCCGGTTTGTCTTGCTTTGATTGTTTGGTTTGATTGACTACGCGCTATTCGCGCCAAACGAAGAAGGGGATTATGGATTGGCTATAATGTACAGTATTTCTTTGGACTAACGATTACAACAAGTACTTGCTTTGGTATGACCAATAATCCTGAATTGAGGTTTCTATAAGTGTTTATTAATATGCAATCATCTTTTTTTTCTCAGACAATTGGCAGCACTCTTACTAGACTCTAATTTATATGTATGTGCTTTACTCATTATAAAGTTTTAAGAACTGTCTTGATAATTTCCACTTTTTAAGTAAGTTCAAATGTCATACTATCTATGAGTCATATTCAAGTCAATTGAACCATGTTCATTGTTTTATGGTCATTTGCATTGAACATAGTACAGTCAACGTTTCTGATGAGATCTTGCCATTTTGTAAGATGTCATTTGTGTGTCATGAAACAGGAAGGAAAATAATATACTAAAATTAAGAGGTTTACTGCATGGATGTAGACTGAAATATGCCTGAGCGAATATCTTTGGTGCCTAACAGCTGTCAGTGAGACATGAGGCATACATAAAATCCCTATGATCTTCAAAACATTTTCTCTGAGTCTCAACCATAATGCTTGATATGCACACCTTCCTGTTTTGATAATTGAAACGGAAAAATACCCATGTTATAGATAGATATGAACAAAAAGTTTTTACTGTCCAATTTCTTTGTTCAGGAAAATTAGGAATTTTTCTCATTCTTGATTTTACTTAACAATATTTATTTTATAATTAGACAGAAATAAGGCTGAAATAGTCTATTTGATCTGTATGAAAAATCAAAAATTAACATAGCAATTTAAAGTATGCTGCTACTCAACAGCCAATCATTTGATGTTTCTTGAGAACCAGGTGCAAACCTCATGCTATAGCTAGTACCGTACCCCTCTGTCAGCAAAAAAACATAGAATGTACTGTATATCAGTCAGTACTGATATCAGTACTGTATAGTCAGTCTTCCCAAAAAAATTGTCTTGCTACAGTACAGTAGTTATATACCAGGTGCGTACACAGGGGGGTTTGAATTGTCTAGACACTGTATTGCTTTTTTTAGCATCACATCTCACATCACACCCATACACTGTATCATTTTGTGTTCTGGGCCCAGGATTTATTTCATTTTAAGTCGTTATCTTAATCTCATACCGTGTGTATAAGATAATGTATATCTGTCTAGGCTGATGTGCAATGACTCTTTTGAGCTTTTACTGTCTAGTAAAGTGCAATGCCTTTCCAGGTTTGTGCAGTGCTCTCCAAAGTCTACCAACCAATTTGTTTATGTAGAGGCTGCTTGTGCGATGTCTCTGTCAAGCACATACTATTACTAGTATAGTGTGGACTGCTATATAGGAGAACTTCAGCCTGTCTGTCTGTCAATCTATGTACTGTACAAATTGCTTATATGAATATTGTAGCAGGGGCAGATTTTCAAAAAGGGGAGGGGGGAGGTAAGGGTTTCAAGAGAGGAGTTTGCCAGATTAATTGTTCTTCCGTGGATTTCCTTTTATGTCTTGTTATTTTTAAGCCAAATATCTGAAAATAGGGGGGTCCTGCTCTGCCAATCCCTCGATCCCCCCTGTTATATTATATAGTGGCCATGCCCCATAATCTCACAGATCGATCTACAATATATCCCCCCTTCCATGGAAATATCATTGTCAATACAGTTTTTGCCATGCAAAAGGCAATAGTCCTCCTCCCATATTTTCACACTTACACCATTGAGCCATAGTCTTTTCTTATTTGTGGTCCAGATTGGAGAAGCACGAGCATTGTATAATCTCGGAAATGTTTACCATGCAAAAGGCAAGCACTATGGCCGAAGCTTTGATCAGGATCCTGGTGACTTTCCTGATGAGGTTAAGTCCTCCCTGGAAAGAGCTGTCGAGTTCTATGAGTAAGTACTGTCAATTACAATGAGACACTCCCCTTTAAAAAAGGTCAGTGTTACCACTGCTTATGGTTATAACTATTAAGAATAAAATGATGATATAACTATTCAGAATTAATATGATGAGTCAACTAATTGCATAATTTATTTATGGTCTGCATTTGGTAGAAATATGGTGAGTCACATTGTATTTCTCTCTTGTAGCACCGCCATAAAGCAGTAGGCCATTCCAGCTACAAGCATGTGGACGCACTCACCATGGGAACCTACCTTAACTACCGACATGCAGCGCTTGTTTCGTTTGATGTAAGCTTAAAAAAACATGTGCTGCATTCTGGTAGTTGAGGTAGATTTTTATGGTTATGCATGTGCAGACTTATAGCTGCAATGGCCTATTGGCATTTTAAAAAAAAGGTGTATACAAATTCTGTTTTGTAGGATTTGGGGGGGGGGGGGGGGGTTAACCCCTATGCTCAGGCCTTGATACCCTACCCTCAAAATCTACAACAGCATTATAAAGCACCTTTTCTAAGGATCTGCTGATCAAGTATCGCCCTGTTTAGGTTATGTTGTATACTAAGCCCCTATCGATGTGGTTCTCCCGTTCTACTCAGCCATATGACCCTATTTATATTGATTGGGAGTGTCCCCCCACCTTTACCACAAATTATGGTAAATTTTTTGAGACTTTATCTAAAATGCAGGAGAAAAAGCCTTGAAAAGGCCTTTTGGTCCCCTTCCTGCTGGAGTTATCTATGATGCTTAGATTGTTGGGATCCAATTGTTGGGAAGATGTGACGTATTTCAAGTGAAACCTGAAATCTAGAGCGCACATTCTTCACAACTTGCCTGTTATGGTCAAATCGGCGATTCAACACAAAATATAGATATCAAATTTTGTCTGTTGCCGGCTATTGCTGAAAATCCTGTTATTGCGCTGAGGATCAGATAACCTATTTCAATTGTCGATGGACCCTGAGCGTTGGAGTAGCATTGCGCACTTTCCCCATTCTTGAACCAGTTCTTTTTAGTAGGATAAAAAATTCCTATAAACACGTATCAAGGGATTTCCATATGTCGAAATCCAAAATGCGGATTCATATAATGCGCTGCCCTGCAACCAGAGGTTTTTCCTTTGTGTTTACCAGTTGCAGTAAAACTAGCGCAGTATTATTCGCGTCATAACCCAAACCTTGCAACGCGAAGAAATCATAACAAAAAAATACAGAACAAAAAAAAAAGGCATCTGCATAGCAGGTTATTCGCCCCACGTGAATCAGTTGCACATATGACAACACCTGCTGACTGTCAAATTTTACTATTCGATAACCCAATTTGTTTCCCTTGACATAAAAGGAAAATTTGTCCTCGCCCGCTTGATTGCAAAATTCTATTATTTGTGGCTAGCGCAAATGGAAGCCATTTAGCGGTCATCAGTTTTTAACTGCATGCTGATTGGTTGAGTGTTTGCGCAGTCACTTAGAAAAATGTGCGCCTCGCAAAAATACAAATGCTCGAATAATTGTGATAGAACATTTTAGAACACTTTCTAAGGTGTGCAATTGGTACTGTATTCTTATATTGTCTAATGGAATTTTAATGCGTTACATTTGACAAAAGGAAGTATGTCGTAATCTTTTAGCCTTGTCTTATCGAAGGAGATTTCCCAATAATACGAGTGCTTTTTAATAGTCCTTTACCATTTTATCGAATAAAAACCAAACCGCAAATACCCTCTGAAGTATCAAATCCGGCCGGCGGTCACGAATAACTGTCGGGGTCTTAAAGGTCGATCCACGTGAAGTTTGATTCTATAGGTATGCGATGAATTTCCAGTTCGCAGTGTCGACCGTTTGTCATTCGTTGTGTAGACGCTATCTTATCGAGTTTAGGAGTGTTGTGAAGCACATAACAGCTAAGTCGTCACCACTAGCTTAAAGATTAGACTTGGATATGAATATTTCAAGCAATTCGGGCAGCCTTAGTTGTTGAATTCAGCGACAGCGCATGTATCTATTTACATGAGAACAACAACCTCGTCCTTTGCGATTTTCAAGCTGTTGCTTTCGTGAGGACGCAACTGGCACGAGCTTTAAAGGTAAAACCAAACGAATGTGCCTTGTCATTCGTGTTTTTATTTCATCCTTAAAACAATCACTAACTGGTTGATGGCATAGGTTGTTCTGTGGTCAGAACATTGATTAATTTCAAATCAAAACAATCTTTTTTTTCTTTCGCTCTAGCATGTATTCAGTAAAATACTTCCCGTTTTCCGTAGACATTTTCTGTTGGTACGTTGCAATTCAGTAGTGGGGAGTTTTATGTTTTTGGTATCTGTTTGTCTTAGAAACAACGCGAAGACAGAAGTTGTTTTCTTTCAACAAGGCTAAAAGGTTTGCCCTTGTTTTGCCGTCAAAACGATTTATTTATTTCTTACAATCTTCTACGTCTAATTTTCACTCTCCAAAATCGCAGTCGAACAGTTTTCCGGCAATTCGAATTTTTACTTCTTTGCGTGAACGTTGTATGTGCGTTATTGTGGGTTGTTTTTAGAAATTCCAGGGGTTCTCAAGCCTATATCATCTGTCAGTTTGTTGTGTTGAATCAGTTTGTAACTCTTTCTTTTTTCTCTTTGTTCAATGATCTTCACGCCTCTTGTTTTTGTCTTGAGTACATGTACGTTTTGTAGGAATGTTATAGTCATACACACAAGACAAGCTAAAATTTCGGTTCGGTCAGAACTATTAGAGTTGTTCATTATGTCTGGTAGTAAAATGATTGAAAGAGTGTTAGCTAGAAATGAAAAGTTCTCGACTCAATTAACGGTTAAGAAATGAAAAAGGGCCGGGGAACGATGTTTATTGTTTAGAACCATATTTTTCTCCAGACTCCCAACACTGTTTGAGCAATAGCGTTTTTCTTTCGTCCAAATAACACCAGTGTCGTATGACTTGCCTACGGCTTTGAAAGATTCTGTAAAATGTACGAATATATTTTTTTGTCTTTATTGCCGTGGGCTGTTTCAGAGGAAAAGGCAGCATTTTGCATTGAAATAAAGTATTTATACTTCCATGTTTCTCGCGGGAAAAGGGGGAATATCCGATACCATTCTTGCGAATTATACCCTTATTTTTTCTGAAATCGCATTCCATCACAGAAGTATTTTAATGGCAGTTTTAATCTTTTAAGTTGTTCAAGTATTATCATCTGAGCCGTGATTAGCTAGCCAAAAATAGGAGAGTTCTACCCTTGCCTGCTTTTTTCAAACTCCTATAATACAAAATAAGATCGAAATATATGAACATCACTAAATGTGAACCAGTAAACTTGACCAAGAGACCATGGTCTCTTGACTTATTTACTTTATTTCCGTATATTTTATTATTATTATTATTATTATTATTATTATTATTATTATTATTATTATTATTATTATTATTATTATTATTATTATTATTATTATTATTATTATTATTATTATTATTATTATTATTGTTATTGTTATTGTTATTGTTATAGTTATTGTTATTGTTATTGTTATTATTAATAATAATAGCCCGAGCTTCTCCGTTTTCTTAACAACCGAGCCCAAGCTTTATTTTTAGAGTTTATTTTTGGAAAACGTTCTGGAGGTATGTCATAAACATCAGTTACAATACAATCTTTATACAGTAGCTACAGTTCCTGTTTATAGCGGAAAGGCTAAGGACTCGAGACTCGAAAAAGAAGGGGAAACCGTACCATGCTAACATAACATTAGCCTGCTTGCAAGTGGTACTACTCGGTGTTATTATCGCGGAAAACCCTCTCCGTTCGGTGATCGGGCGCCATCTTGTATTTTAAGCCGCGTGGTTTCTGGGGGCGAGCGCATTTTTACAATTTGTTTGAGCCCTGTGTTGTGACATGTATGCAGATTTTACTGCCCACCACCTTTGGATATAATAAAAATAAAAAAGGTAAGAAGCATCATCTCTTGAGGTGGGGGTGGACATGAGGTGTGCTCAAATAGATGGGGCTGATTGTCCTATCTTTTGCAGTGTAAAAATCTTACAAATACTTTCCCCACAGAAAGATAGCACCGAAATAAAATAAAGGAAAAATGAGAATGTGTTTGAAAATTGTTAAATATTTCTTAAACATTTTTTTGGTTCAATGCCATAAATTTGCTATCACTTTAGGGTAAATATATTTTAACACTCAAAGCCATACTGTATTTACAATATAATTTAGATTTAATTTATTATTTCATTTATGTAAGGCCAAAGTAAACAACAACATCTATTTATGCTATCATATTGTTTAAACATTTTTATTTTGAAGTAAATGTGAGGGCTATAGAATATCCAGACTTGAAATTATAGCATATACATATCATTAACAGCACTAGAAAGACAACAATGAGAGAGATCAAGATATTATATAGTAAGAAAACAAAATTTGACTTATGGGTAGCAGGACGTGTTTCGCGATGTAAGGTAGTCACTTCTTTGGGATTCATTCATTGCGATTTGTAGGAGACGATTTTCATAAATTTCTAATTACTTCCACTTCAGATTAAGTAATAAAGGTAAATACCTCAAGTCCATTCATGAGTGTCCAGAGAACATTTAATTACGTCTTGAAATAAACTGCATTTGTCTAAAGCAGGCAATAGATAATTATAATCTCGAGCCTCGCCACTTGTATCGGGTCTTGATCGGGTCGCAAATGGAAACACGAGTAAATAAAGCGAAATCAATCAAGCTTGAGATGATTTTGCACAATTACTTGGTAGAGATTGATACTATGGTAATATATGCAGTAATGAAATCGCGAATCCGGGTTCCTAGAAAGATTATTAACGCTAACCCTGGGATGAATGCCCTTTTTATCCAATCAAATGTCATGTGTATTTATCCCCAGGTTAGCGCTAACCTGTTTTCTAGGAACCCGACCCCTGATCGTTTGATTTTATTCGATACAACTTCTTGCACTTAGCTTCACGTTTTTTTTTTTCAAGAGCGACGTGGAATTCAATAGTAGTACATATGTAACACCCCACGGGAAAGCGTACACTATGAGTGAAGAGTATTTGAAATAAAAAAAAATGAAATAATTTCGTGCGCATAGCCAGAAAACAACGTACGGAAAATCTCTAACCAGCGTACCCTTTCTCGTCAAAGAATTGTCATTGTCTAATCGTCAAAATATTCCGTTTAAGACGAAATTATTTTTGAAAGCGCGGTTCGGCAGATCTTTTAATTCCACTCCTGGATTGGGTCAATCTAGCCTTCACCGCAGGCAACCCGAGTGTTTTTAGGGCTTGATCAATATTTGAGCTTCCTGTGGTACTATTCATGGAAGGGAGGGGACTAAGGGCGAGTTGAGCCGGAGGCCGGAAGAGATTAGGCGGACAAAAGTATTACCCGAGGGGTCTGGAGAGTATGAAAATGTGTTGTCCTGTGCTAAAACTTCTCTAACCGATTTATTTTGTAGGGTCGCATATTTAAAATAACAGTAAACTTCCATTTGAAACTCTTTTTCCTGCTTTCAGGGCCAATCTAACAATAGTCAAGCACTTGGGCGATCGAGCGGCCCAGGGGCGAGCTTGTGGTAACCTAGGCAACACACATTACCTTCTTGGGAATTTTGACCTCGCTATCATGTTCCACGAGGAGGTGAGTAGTATAGCGGGTACTGATTGGCGGCAAAGAAGTGCACCCCCCGTCCCTCCCACACTCAACACATCCGGGACTTTGTCTTTAGAGTGTTGTATTGGGTTATCAGTACGGTATCAAGGAAGAGGGGGAAGAAGGGACTAGTTTATTACTTCAGTAAATAGTTATTTAAAGTGATTATGAAAAAAAGACTCGGAGCATCCTCGAAAAACGGTTTCCCTGTGGTACCCTCCCCCCCCCCCCCCTTAACCCCCACCCTGTCTTGTTTCGAATGCTGACAACGTTTTGCTTCACTGTCATGTTTTCTCGCTAGCGTCTGGCGATAGCTCGAGAGTTTAACGACAAGTCAGCGGAAAGGCGAGCCTGCAGTAACCTTGGCAACGCACACGTGTTCCTTGGGGAATTCGAGATTGCCTCCGAATATTACAAGTAAGGCTTAATTTAAACGCCGTACTTTCCATGAGCCGTATTCAATGCAAATTAATGTAAATGAGCCAGATGCATTGTTTTATCTTCATTTGCATGCATTTGCATTGATTACGGCTCATGGAAAGTACGACGTTTGTGCAGGGCCTAAGTTACCAAAACGTCTACTTCTTGTGTTTGCTGGAGGTGTGCTAGATGGTTGATGATTGGGTGGGCGCTGTACAATCCAATTTCCACGAGTTCTCAGACTCTGTCCCTCCGTATCCGTTTTCGTTTGAAAACGCAACCTTTTTGTTACGGATACGGGTATCGTCCACACGGAAACGCGAAAACGATGATCGAAAACGGAACGATTTGAAAACGATCTCCAGAGTGGAACAATTTGAAAACGATAACCTATCGGTGCCGGGGGGGGGAGGGGGGGGGGGGACGGACGACATCGTCTTGTTGTGTACTTTTTTGTTCGTGATACGCTGTGACGTCATCTGTGCATCTATTAGAGGACAGACGCTGTCCTTGTTCCCAGGGTCCCACCCTCCCCTACCCCCAGGGACAAGAAGGAAAGGGGGATACGAGGGGGAGACCCTGGGAACGAGGATGGACAGACGCACGCAAAAATGAGATCTATCTGTTAAATCTGTTCACCCATACGCATAACATATATCGTGTCACATACGCATTACATGTATCGTGTCACACGTACGAATTACATATATCGTGTCACACATACGCATTACATACAGTCGATTGACAAAAGGTTGTCCTCAACCGGCTTTGCGACTACGCGACAAGCCCGCATGTAGACATGGGTAAAAACCACTGAAGCGCCTAGCTTTATATATTAGCCAATATCATCATAGTCATTCGCTGTGCAGTAAACGCCTCTCATTAAGAAAATCGCTTCAGAATAACGATACTTTCTGAACAAACCATTGGATGAAATAAGCAGGATTTATATCTCAGGAAAGGTTAATAGTTCTGTATCATTTAGGTAGTTTTGGATTGTTCAAATCTGCAATATTCGAGGCAAAAATATGAAACCAAATTCTGAGTGATACTGGTTATCGTACTGTACGGTAAGACGGAAGTTATGCGTTGGCTAATATATGCAGCTAGACGCTTCAGTGGTTTTTACCCATGCTTACATGCGGGCTTGTCGCGTAGTCGCGAAGCCTGTTGAGGACACCCTTTTGTCAATCGACTGTATATCGTGTCCCACATACGCATCACATATATCGTGTCCCACATACGCATCACATATATCGTGTCCCACATACGCATTACATATATCGTGTCCCACATACGCATTACATATATCGTGTCCCACATACGCATTACATATATCGTGTCCCACATACGCATTACATATATCGTGTCCCACATACGCATTACATATATCGTGTCCCACATACGCATTACATATATCGTGTCCCACTTACGCATTACATATATCGTGTCCCACATACGCATTACATACATCGTGTCCCACATACGCATTACATATATCGTGTCCCACATACGCATTACATATATCGTGTCCCACATACGCATTACATATATCGTGTCCCACATACGCATTACATATATCGTGTCCCACATACGCATTACATATATCGTGTCCCACATACGCATTACATATATCGTGTCCCACATACGCATTACATATATCGTGTCCCACATACGCATTACATATATCGTGTCCCACATACTCATTACATATATCGTGTCCCACATACGCATTACATATATCGTGTCCCACATACGCATTACATATATCGTGTCCCACATACGCATTACATATATCGTGTCCCACATACGCATTACATATATCGTGTCCCACATACGCATTACATATATCGTGTCCCACATACGCATTACATATATCGTGTCCCACATACGCATTACATATATCGTGTCCCACATACGCATTACATATATCGTGTCCCACATACTCATTACATATATCGTGTCACACATACGCATTACATATATCGTGTCGCGCAGTCTTTAAATTTGAAGACTCCTTATGTCTGCCGTTACCAATAGTGTTTGCGGGAAAAAAAGCCCTGGCCAGTCACACTTTTGTTATTGTTTTGACAAATTATGATGAACTCGCGAAATAGCTATCTAAAAAAGTATTCTCTTTACCTAGTATAAACGAAAATATCGCAATATACCAAAATCAGCTGATAGAAATGGATGATTTCTAACATGTTTTTACTTCTTACAAAAGTATTTTCCTGGACAGATAATAGCCGATTACAGAAATTTCTTTGCGACAGATTCCTATTTTTGTTTCCGGCTTTGATGATATAAAGAGTTTTTTTTAATAACTACTGAGTGCCGAGTTGTTGTTTCGCATGAGTACAAGTTGCTTGGATCACGTGATCATTGGAAAGGTTGCGTGATCCTGGGAAACGTCGCGTGAAGTGCGCTTTGGTAGGGTCAGTACGCAGCTTTTACAAGCTGCAATTTGATTGGGCAAATGAACAATATCCGCACCTCGACACAAAGAACGAAAAGAATAGAGACAAAAGAACTCCTTTGTAGACCAAAGATAATAGGAGACAAAGCAGCTGCGTACTTACTCCTTTGGTACACGAGCATCACGTGAGACTGCCTTGGAGCACGTGACTTTTGATCAAGCCACGTGTGCTTGTACATCAGCACGCGAGATCTTGGATCTTGTCACGTGGGACAGTAGGTCGAGGCACGGGGCTCTGTTGATCAACTCACGCGAGAACGTACTGTAGCTAGAGCGCACAGATTGAGTTACTTGTGTAGTGGACCAAGTCACGTTTTTTTGTGTGGCTTGCGAGTCTTTAGTATAAAGTTTGTCTCGTGCCGATTCTAATGCGCAGCCTTGGTTTAAGTGGGTTTGGGCCGAGTAAACGCACGACTAGCGCTTGAAGCAACCGATACTCTCTCGACAAATATAGATAGATCCTGATTGTCTGGGAAGGATGTCTCGTAAGTTGATAGCTTTGTACACCAATTTGCGTGTTATAATAGGGTTATAAATGATTGTAAGTTTACCGATATGCTGCAATTTGCAAATTGCCATTTAGCCTTAGCCTTGGGCAAACAGGCTGTCTTTGTTTATATTTGCTTTGCTCTTGAACATTAAGGTACTTTGCTTTTTGCTTTGCTCTTGAACATTAAGGTACTTTGCTTTTTGCTTTGCTCTTGAACATTAACTTCACACTTGTCCATTTTGTATTGTGAAAATCAATAATGTTTAGCTTTGAATTTTGAATTTGACTTCGATTGTCAATGAACATTCGAGATGTGTCGTGGGCATTGTATTATTTGGCGCCCGAATATCGTCACAACATAACAACTTGTTTTTTTTTTCTGTGAGGTCACCCATTCTTCGATTTCTCCAGAAGCATTCAAGAGCGAAAAAACAAGCAAATTTGTTCACCCATTTTTCAATTTCTCCAGAAGCATTCAAGAGCGAAAAAAAAAAAACAAGCAAATGTGGTCACCCATTGTGTAGTTCCAGAAAATATCCATACCCCCCCCCCCCCCCATTGAGGGGATTGGAAATTCCGGGGGGGAGGGGTTTAGACGACCAGGAATTTCCAGAGGGGAGGGGGGGAAAGCCATTTTTCCTACCCCCTCAATTGGGGGGGGGGGGGGGAGGTATGGATATTTTCTGAAACTGCACATTGTTCGATTTCTCCAGAAGCATTCAAGAGCGGAGCAAAAACAGCAAATGAGGGTGCGCCTGCGCATTTCGCAATCTGTTGATATTACCTACCTTGCTTATTTACTGTGATCCCCACATGTTAAATATTCGGTTGATGCGTATGGCACTTTTTAAAAAGTGCTTGAAAGCACTTGGCTTCGTAGCTTTGTGTTATGGTATAACCTTGTGGTATAACCATCTCAGTAGATTTTGACTAGCAGGTTATTATTAAAACTGCACTGGAGGCTTAAAGTTCTTAAAACATTTCACTTATATCAATCTAACCAATAGAAAGCATAGATAAACTAAAAATTAATTCTGAAAAGGGAATTGAAATTCGATATTTTGTTTTTGCATTGAGCGCGCGCGCTGCATTCGCAATCAAGAATGGCGACATTCTCACGAGCGCGCGCTGTTTTTGAAACCTACAACAAAACGATATTTTCTTTTTTCGCATACAATTCTCGACTTTAAATCATTCTTCGGGTAGCATTGCAATAGAAAACAATTCTCCAATATATTGTGGTATTGCCGTCTATGAATTTTAACAGATTTAAGAAAAATACGTTGTTTCAGATTTTCCCGCCAAAACTTGGAATTATTCACTCGATTCAATCTCCTTTCGCTCGGCAAGGCAAATTATCAAAAATCTGTAGAAAATTCAAAACTCAATGAAATTCAATTCCCTTTTTAGAATGTAAAAATGTATCTATGCTATGTTTTGGCTAGATTGATATGAGTGAAAGGTTTTAAGAACTTTAAAGCCATCGTTTTTTTTTTACATAACCCGCAGTGCTTTATGGGTATCAAATAATTAAATTAGCGTAAATTAAAACAAACACAGGTTTAGAAAGCTTTAGCATTCTTGTTATGTGCCTCATAGACGTTCACACGGCTTTCAGAGAACAGGATTCAGCCATTTATACGTTTCCCATGAACCACTGCGGGTGACGATACATTGATTCGCGAGTGCAACATTTATTGAAATAGGTGTATAACCAAGAACTACGCGGGCTAATGCGCCAACATTTTCTATGGCTACATTTTAATTCTCAATAACTTTTCACGTGGCACAGGCATGTAAAAGAATGTAAATTGCTGTTATATAATGCAAGTACGTTATGTAATACACTTTTATAGCGGTCCATTAAGAGTCTGTTAAACTTCGTTTATTGTTTTTCATTTTAATGACCAAGGATTTATTGCATGGCACCAAAAGGGTGATATGAGCTTTCTCAATTTGAAAGCACTAAAACCGAAAACATCGATTAGCAAAAATGACCCCACACAGACTAAAAGTTATAATCCCTTCTCCAGTCTCATAACATTCGCATTAGCATCCTTAAAGCCCCCACTTTAATTTTGAAATGAAAAGCAAATCCGGTAATTTTTATAGGGTTGTGATATAAGACGTGACATCTTTCAGTAAGAAAAAGCGAAAAACTGAAACAAATAGATACTATTTTTCGATAATAAATAGTGACGTTCTTTTTACGGTGTTTTTTTTTTTTGTCTCAAAGTTCTTTCAGATTATTTTTTTAGCTAGACTACAGAATTCAGGGCCACATCCAAACTTGCCATTTGCACTGACAACCTTTATTGAAATAGGTGTATAAATAATAAATTTACAAGTAAAAATGCAATATTGCGTAGAAAAAAATAGTCGTAATTTGATGTAAACCCAGCGGCATACTTACAGAGTCGAAAATTGACTAAACCTATGCGCTCCTTGTTTTCTCGCTACATTAATTCCTTTCTAGCTTCGGTAGGGGTCATACTAATTCTACGAAGCCACTTATTACACAGAAAAATAATATGAAGTGAGAAGCAAACGTGGGATTATATCTTATAAATACAATACACCAAAAACTGGAATTCGATTCTGCCAAATTTTCGTCTTTAATAAGACTTTTTCAGAGCAGAAGAAAAAGAAGTGTTATTAAAGACGAAAATTTGGCAGAGACGAATCCAGTTTTTGGTGTATTGTATTCATTCTTCTGGTTCACGAACACGACTATTTGGGCTTTTTGTATTTATGAATAAAGGCATATTTATAATAAAGGCATATTCTGCTTACTCGAGGCGTCGACATGTGCATCGGTCTTGTTACATAACTCATGAGTGATCTTAAGCAAGTAAATATTGCCGTCTGATCCTAATGGAACTTCTACTGGACTTTGTTTGATTGTTAATAATATTTTGGGTACAGTGGGGGGTGTGGGTGGGGGATATTCAGGATGTGATTTTACCATTAAACATAGTGATATTACCTTGGTCATAGTGATATTACCTCGGTCATATTGATATTGCATCGGTCATAGTGATATTACCTCGGTCATAGTGATATTACCTCGGTCATAGTGATATTGCCTCGGTCATAGTGATGTTGCCTTGGTCATAGTGATGTTGCCTTGGTCATAGTGATATTACCTCGGTCATAGTAATGTTGCCTTGGTCATATTTACTGTATATTGCCTTGGTCATATTGATATTGTCTCGGTCATAGTGATATTGCCTAGGTCATAGCGATATTGCATACAATCGAAACCCGTGAGTAAGCTGTGAGTTAGCCTGTTTAAAATGTTTTTTAACGCAAAGGCAAATAGTATTTTTTTTTATTTTCTAGGCTAATTATTTTCTTATTTTTATTGGGGGTGAAACGACTATATGGAAATGGCTATAACAGGTTCTTAATTTTTAGGTTCTTGCTCACGGGTTTTCACTAGTGAAGTTTCCTCGCTCACTGTGCATTTACTGGTTAACCATCAATAAATATAAAAGAAAAGGCCGAACGGTGGCCGTGCGTTTACTCGTTATATGCTGAGAAGGAAAACTTAGCAATGTGATGTCGCATCACGAGGCTTAACAATCTTAATCACGTCCCTCCCTCTTCTATTAAAAAAGACCTTAAAGGCCAATACGAAACACAGCCAACTCTTGATTGTGATATTTTACACACTCAGAATTTTGCAAAAAGCGTTACTCCGAAATGCGAATGTTAATCTTGCTTGGAACAAATGTCTCTGATAGAGACTGTTGATTCTCCTATAAAATTTCTAGTCTTCAAAGCCCAATTACTACACTATCTAGAATTTGAAAAGCCTAGAAAATATTAAAATTTAATTTTTCGATATAAACAGATACACAAAATGTCTTTGCTTTTTTATTTGAAAATGTTGTTTTTTATTCATGTTGGTCATTAAATGCAGCCGTGTACCTTTAGCGAATACTCAATAGCATGGTATAACGAACTGTAAGCTTTTAAAACCCCTTAGGATCTGTTTCAAGTAACCGCGTTTCGGCAAAATAATGGACATCATATTTAGGTTGTTAATATTTGAAAACACGGTTTTACATATGCTCCCTATATTTTGAGTGGCTTTGAGAGCTCACATGCGCTTCTGTAACGTGACCATTTTAAGCACTTAGTTCCCGGCGCATAAGAGAGGTTTCAAACCGGAAAACAAACTCCATGCCTGATCACCTTTCATGCACCTGATTGGCTTATTAAAGTCATAAAAAGCCCACTAACCAGACGGCCACGTTTCAGAATCTTTGATCGCGGCGTTCTAACGAAGGGAACTTGGCGCGCGTTTTGTTTCGCAAAAATGTTTACATGTGCGCTGAATTATGCTTTTCTTCGTAATGACAGGCGGACTCTTCAGATATCAAGGGAGCTGGGAGACAGGGCTATAGAAGCGCAGGTAAGCAATGTTTTCGTGTTGCATTGGTACCGCCGTTGATAGAGGCCACTTCATAACGTCCTGGAATATGTGTTACTGAGACACTATTTTGTAACTCGACAAGCAGCCACAGTTTTTACAGTTAATAAAGGGGAAACAATTTTTACTGTTGATAAAGGGAATCAATTTGAGCTAGCATCCGTAGAATTTGCCGAAAAACGAGCAGAAAGCCTCAATGCTCAAATTTGCCTCTTTCAATTTGACATTCAGGCATGCCTTTTTTAATATTTTCATTCCTAAGGTGCCATTGCCTTTAGAGTGGTCGCTTTATCGAGTTACCATTGTATCTTATGTTGTGGTATGTTAACAATACATTAGGCTTGGTCCTACTGGTCCTTTTGGTAGTCACGGCCTATCATCTGGTGCAAGATCGATATTCATTGTAAATAGGTTTGAGAGAAAAAATACATCAACTTTGCAGCCCACGCATTTATTCTCTACGTGATTGGGATATTAAGAGCGAAATAATATTTAATCTACCTACTTTTACTATAGGGCAATCAATTTTCAGTATCTACAATTTACGGCTCGCGTAATGATATTTCACTGTATGCACGAGATACATAAACTCGTGTCTGTACATGGGAGGCAATTAGTGTGTAAATATTTATAGAAATTCTCCGCCGCTCTGCTACATTTTGAATTTACTTTCGCTATTATTGATGAGTATAAAGGTATTTTTTTATATGTTGGAAGAAAGTTATATGGCTTGTGTTTGACCCACTAAAGATATAAGTTAAAATAGTTTTATAAATCAAAACTTTTACATTTAGGAAGAAATTTTTATGGCTTGTGTTTGATCCACTTAAGTTATGGGTTAAAATAGTTTTATAAATCAAAATTTTTACATTTAGGAAGAAATTTTTATCGCTTGTGTTTGATCCACTAGAGTTATGAGTTATTATAGTTTTATTAATAAACATTTTTACATTTTGGAAGAAATTTTTAGGGCTTGTGTTTGATCCACTAAAGATATAAGTTAAAATAGTTTTATAATTCAGAACTTTTATATTTAGGAAGAAATTTTTATGGCTTGTGTTTGATCCACTAAAGTTATGAATTAAAAATAGTTTTGTTAATAAAAATACGCCCACTTGTCTCTCCGCTAGGTGAACAACAATTTTTAATATATATATATATATATATATATATATATATATATATATATATATATATATATATATATATATATATATATATATATATATATATATATATATATATATATATATATATATATATATATATATATAGTGTTGGTTTGAGAAAAATACAAACTACATAGGTTTCCCTACAGGTCTGTTTCGTGGTTGCCCACTCATCAGGGGATTAATCCCTGGGAAACCTATGTAGTTTGTATTTTTCTCAAACCGACACTATACACCGCTCTACTTTCGAGTATTGAGCACTTTCTATGAAAGCCTTCAACCATCATTTTATATATATATATATATATATATATATATATATATATATATATAAAATGATGGTTGAAGGCTTTCATAGAAAGTGCTCAATACTCGAAAGTAGAGCGGTGTATAGTGTCGGTTTGAGAAAAATACAAACTACATAGGTTTCCCAGGGATTAATCCCCTGATGAGTGGGCAACCACGAAACAGACCTGTAGGGAAACCTATGTAGTTTGTATTTTTCTCAAACCAACACTATATATATATATATATATATATATATATATATATATATATATATATATATATATATATATATATATATATATATATATATATATATATATATATATATATATATATATATATATATATATATATATTAAAAATTGTTGTTCACCTAGCGGAGAGACAATTTTTACTGTTGATAAAGGGAATCAATTTGAGCTAGCATCCGTAGAATTTGCCGAAAAACGAGCAGAAAGCCTCAATGCTCAAATTTGCCTCTTTCAATTTGACATTCAGGCATGCCTTTTTTAATATTTTCATTCCTAAGGTGCCATTGCCTTTAGAGTGGTCGCTTTATCGAGTTACCATTGTATCTTATGTTGTGGTATGTTAACAATACATTAGGCTTGGTCCTACTGGTCCTTTTGGTAGTCACGGCCTATCATCTGGTGCAAGATCGATATTTATTGTAAATAGGTTTGAGAGAAAAAATACATCAACTTTGCAGCCCACGCATTTATT
Organism: Nematostella vectensis; assembly: GCF_932526225.1. NCBI lineage: Eukaryota > Metazoa > Cnidaria > Anthozoa > Actiniaria > Edwardsiidae > Nematostella > Nematostella vectensis. The sequence continues at coordinate 6,384,649 of NC_064041.1, read as the reverse complement.
CTCTACGTGATTGGGATATTAAGAGCGAAATAATATTTAATCTACCTACTTTTACTATAGGGCAATCAATTTTCAGTATCTACAATTTACGGCTCGCGTAATGATATTTCACTGTATGCACGAGATACATAAACTCGTGTCTGTACATGGGAGGCAATTAGTGTGTAAATATTTATAGAAATTCTCCGCCGCGCTGCTACATTTTGAATTTACTTTCGCTATTATTGATGAGTATAAAGGTATTTTTTTATATGTTGGAAGAAAGTTATATGGCTTGTGTTTGACCCACTAAAGATATAAGTTAAAATAGTTTTATAAATCAAAACTTTTACATTTAGGAAGAAATTTTTATGGCTTGTGTTTGATCCACTTAAGTTATGGGTTAAAATAGTTTTATAAATCAAAATTTTTACATTTAGGAAGAAATTTTTATCGCTTGTGTTTGATCCACTAGAGTTATGAGTTATTATAGTTTTATTAATAAACATTTTTACATTTTGGAAGAAATTTTTAGGGCTTGTGTTTGATCCACTAAAGATATAAGTTAAAATAGTTTTATAATTCAAAACTTTTATATTTAGGAAGAAATTTTTATGGCTTGTGTTTGATCCACTAAAGTTATGAATTAAAAATAGTTTTGTTAATAAAAATACGCCCACTTGTCTCTCCGCTAGGTGAACAACAATTTTTAATATATATATATAGTGTTGGTTTGAGAAAAATACAAACTACATAGGTTTCCCTACAGGTCTGTTTCGTGGTTGCCCACTCATCAGGGGATTAATCCCTGGGAAACCTATGTAGTTTGTATTTTTCTCAAACCGACACTATACACCGCTCTACTTTCGAGTATTGAGCACTTTCTATGAAAGCCTTCAACCATCATTTTATATATATATACAACAATCTTGGTTTGTAGAAAAAAAACACGAAACCTACCGTTTCATCTCTACAAGCCTGTTTCGTGGTTGCCCACTCATCAGGAGATTTATTAAGAATATATTACTACCATCACTTATATACTATCTATGTATAAAATTAACATAAAAAATAGGGCGCGAAATTTGAATGGCTGTTATGATAAAATTGAATAGTTCAGCTGTTGCATAACAAGGCTTTGTTCCTGTGGCGGCACGAAGACACTAGCTCGTTACGCTTGTTTAAAGTTGATAGCTTGGGTTGGCGGATAATGATAAGTTTTTCTTTGAGGCAGAGATTACATCTTTTGCTAGAAATGTTGTAGGTGGAGTTAGATGACAGGATTTTCCATGAAATAAAGTGTTCTATGTCGTTGTCTTTAAGGCTCCATATGTACTTGCTCAGTTCGGTCGAGTTTCTGTGTTTAGCGTGTCGGAATGAGGCGGTGTGGTTTCTATATCTTGTCTTGAATTCGTTCTCGGTTAGTCCTACGTAGGTTTCGGAGGTGTTGTTGTCCTTTCTTGTTACAGTAGCTTGGTAGATAACAGATGATTGGAGGCAGTTTCCGTCATATATATATGTGTGTGTCTGACTACGGGCTATTTACAAACGAGACAGGGATTTTGAATTCGCCGAGGTCGTACAACAACGAATTTGGCTGTAACTCCCAAATGTACACTTTCTCATGTAAGTATATATATATGTACTTATGAGAAAGTGTAAATTTGGGAGTTACAGCCAAATTCGTTGTTGTACGACCTCGGCGAATTCAAAATCCTTGTCTCGTGGAAATAGCGCGTAGTCAGACACAAGCTTTAGGGGCGGTTTGTCTGGTTTTGATTGTTTGGTTTGATTGTCTACGCGCTATTCCCAAACGAAGAAAGGAATTTTCGATTCTGGGAGGTCGCGCAACAACGAATTTGGCTCTAAAAAGCAAATGCGTGTGGGGGTTTAGTATTAAATGGTTGGTAGTCAAGCGCGCGAAGGAGAAGAGCGAGCTGACAAGATAAAAGATACTCACCGCACGTGACGAAACACTCCTCAAAAAAACGAACCGAGCTAGTTACGAAATGCAGGCATAAAAAAAAGAAAGGAAGCTGAATTGTTAGGAAGCACGAAAGCCTGATTATTGCTAACTAGGCAGGGAACTATGAGTCGGCCAGTGCGCCAAGAACCGTGCAATATTGTAGATTACCCTATATCATACTACAAATTTAAGCCTTCTAATTTTTTTTACAAAGCTTTCTGCGATTTTGTGGTTGCACTGGAAATGCAGTACATAACATAAATAATCGTCCACAGCGCTCTAAAACTTTAAATTTCATGATTCGAATTTAAACCACAATGTTGTACTATGGAACAATCTTCCTTTGACACTAAAACCTGTAGCTCTATCTCTTATATCAGACTGTATTGGCTCATGTTAACAGTAGTAGTCGTACTCGCGTGCCGCGTGAGGCATCTTGGATTCTTTGCACGTGCACGTGCGAAAATAAAGTTCATTTACACGTTAACCCAGTAATCCCCAGTAATTAGACCTACCGTATTACACCGCTAGCCATTAAATACTACTTAACAAAAGACTGGTATTATTTTATGACTTTTTAACATGAAACGTAATTAAGCATACACTGATGTTCCCGTTCAAATGTTATTATCTCAAGGAAGGCGACAGGAAGACCCAGAAAAACTGCTTTTAATTAAGAATTGTTCCACTCGAAAACAATGTGCCAACGTTGTTTCCGTTTTAAAATCACCAAAGGACGAGAATTCCAAAGAATCTTAAATTCTATAAAACCGAATTGCAAGGTTATTGATTCTTTTAATGGCCCTTTTGTTCAGTCGCCATGAAACAAACAAAAAATCCGTAAACACATATAGTATGTATTCACAGATTTTATTTTTATTCGGATTTTAGGGTAGCACCACTTTTCCTGTATCTCCGAATAAACAGGCACACGGGTTGGTACTTCATGTATGACTGTCCGTATATGCGCATACAAGCGAAAATCCTCTGCAACTTAGGAACAACAACTAGCTTATGAATTTTGTTGGAATTTGTGAAAATAGTTTGCCTGAAACTAAACCTCGCACTGTTTTTATTCGACCTTTTTCGAGTTTCTGTGTTCACTGGACTAATTTCATATATCTTCCCTCTTTGCTTATTTTTTTTTTACAGAACTTTGGTATTCAATTCCCTCTCCTTCCCAGCCCCTGGTGGGGAGGGGTCCCCACCTCAAATATTCCGTGTTAACACTAAGGCTTCGGTAACTTGGTTTCACAAATTTACGGATTTTCTCCATCTTTTAGTGAGCTCGTGGTGTTAAATGAATTTTTTGATAATTTTTTTTATTTTTTGTGAGTTGGTGATTTTGAATTGAATTTTTGAATGATACTACTACTGGTTTTCTTGCTCAGTTTCACTTAACCCTTTACTTTCTAACTACACACGGTGCGTCGATTTGTGTTCTACTGGAATCTCCGTAGTGAACTTGATATATTTTATTTGATATTTTTCTAACTTAAACGGAAGGCCATAAGGACTTTTTCGAGATCGTTTTAATCCAGAAGTGGGAAGGTTTTTTTTATGTTAGAAAGAAAAATTCTTAGGCGTGTTCTCAGATCTCGAAGAATTATTTTATTAAAAATAAGAATGGAATTAATTTTATTAAATCATTTACTCCTTTACCATACTTCCTTTTTTAATTAGGTGGATTTGCTATAGGTTATACTTTGGATTCAGTAAATTAGAAACTAAACTTATTTATTTTATTTTTTATTTAACCTGAAAGTTTTTATTTTCTGATCCTGAATTTTTTGTCGCCTCCAAAATGCCTGTAGCCACTTCCTTCTACAGTAGTGTGTCGTAAAAAACTAGGTGGGAGCTGCAATTTCAGTCTCGTCGTGTTAATTTCCTCTTTCGCCTTTGGTCAATATCTTTCTTTAAGTCAGCAAATGCGAGAAAGTGTAAAAGATTTGCAATGCATAAACTGGATCTTTTACTTAACTTCAACCAAGTTTCATCGATAGGAATATAAATTATGTTATGCATCTAAGAAACGTTATGTTTGTGTGAACACATCAACATCGCGTGGAATAATCAAATGCGCTTCACGTGCGATTGATTTTTTACGATTGGTTTTGTCAGTTAGAGACGCACCGCGCAAACCAGTCGCTAAGTAATCGATCATTTTCAGATTCCGCTCGTACTTAGCGCTGTGGAAATGTGTTGCTTTTTTATATCGACCTGTTTGTTCAGCGCGTGCTGAGTAATTGTTTCTGTCTCCATTTCACGTGAAACGAAAAAAACATGTGACTTCTGGGTACGCCGCCTAATGGGGAACGTGCTCTCATATGACGTCTAGCCAAGCTAGCTATAAAAAGGATACTAAGATGCTATTCCCAATTAAGTCCAATTTCTTCGTGTGCATAACTTCCTCCAAACCTGCACCATGACGATGAACTCTTTAGCCTTATGCGTAAGTTGTGCATTGTTGGTGTTTTATCAAATTTCCCTGAGATTCTAGAGCATGGAATCGGTTCTACTAAATACTCATTGAAGACAAATTTTCGTCTTTATTTTAACCTTCTTGGGGTCAGAAAAAGTCTTTGCCAAGAGAAAAAAAATGACGAAGTCTTGAATTAAGGTGAAAACTAGTCGATTACGTATTTGGCGCAATTTTTAATGGTCTGTGCATTGATATTGCACGTATATGAAAATTTGTTTGAATTATTTAATAAATACAATGAAAATGCCCTTGTAAAAAGGTTTCGCGGCCTGTTAATTCTCAAAGACAAAGATTAATGCACTTTTATTAGATTATTTCGTAGTTTTACGCCATTTTAGTATTTATTTGTAGTCATCCTACTCAACCGATCGGAGCCGGGTTATATTTCCTCCCTAAAAAAAAACGGCCGTGAGAAAGACTTTTAAAGTTTAAGCCCCAAATATGTTTGTTTAAATATACTTTATATTATACTAGAGAGCATACGTCCTCTCTTTGGTCGACAGAATTAAGATCGAGCTCGACGTATGCTTAATGGGCTCTTTTATTTTTTCCTCTGAAAAGAATAAAAGGCAAAAGCAAGGCAATAAATTGGGAAATATCCGGTATTTTAAGAGCCCATCATTCACAGCGTGTGGCTTTGAAATTCAATAAAAGAAAGTCGTTGTTCTTAATTTCGCTCTTTTAAAAATCCTTATTTCGTCAACCCGCCCATAGGTGCCCACACATATGTGCCCTGGAGGAAGTGCAACAATTGCTTTTTTTATTTTTGTGCAAAAGTCATTTTCTGAGCTTAGTTCGTAGTTTTACGCCTTTTTTGCATTTTTTCTAGCCCTTTACTGTATCTCCTTTATATAATTCTATAGTGAAACTTTAAACAAAAAGTTTTAAACTTAAACAAATACAACCAACTACAACCTTTTTTTTATGAGAACTTGCTGAAACATGCCTTGACTCTGATATCAGCGGCCCCGTCCACGCGTATACGACATCGAATGAATCCGCAAACTTTTTTTCCGTAATCGAAAAGTTTCCTGTCCACACGTAGGGTAATCGTATCGTAATCGAACGTCCTCACGTATACGGCGATTCCGCAATCGCTCTAGCTTTACACGTTGCGACGCCATCTTAGTTTATATATTTATTCTACGGTTAGAGACTGGGTACGATTTTGACGTCATCGTAATCGAAAAGTTACGGATTCAATTCGTACACACCGATTCCGTAATCGAAAAGTTTCGTATTCGACCTTCCACACCTATACGCAATCGTTCTGCTTCCGTTTGCGGATTCAAAAAGTTGCGGATTCGCCAGCATACTCGTCATATACGTGTGAACGATAGCCGTATCCGCAACGAAAAAGTTGCGATTCATTCGATTTCGTATAAGTGTGGACGGGGTCTCGGACCGAGATATTGAATGTACGGCCCAAGGCCGCAGGCCTCGGTCACTATTTTCAACACCTCGGTTACGGTATTTCACGATACGGACCTTCCACCCGGCAAATAACCCCAATATATATTTTTTGTAGTGATGCATTCTGATAATTAAAAATATCCTAAAATACTTGCAAGCGGTACTCGGTGTTATTATCGCGGAAAACCCGCTCCGTTCGCTGATCGAGCGCCATCTTTAATTTTGAGCCGCGTGGTTCCTGGGGACGAGCGCAAGTAAATGTATTTTTTTTTCTTTTCTAGGCATGTTACAGTCTCGGAAATACATTCACTCTGTTACGGGAATACAAGGAAGCGGTGGCATACCATATAAGACATTTAGAAATTGCGCAAGAGCTCGGAGACAGGTGAGTACTCACCCGGGCAAAATGGGTACCCTGTGCTGACTACGTAATTCATTTCAGCATACACCCTTCATAAACTTCTGCATTTTTAATGATTTTTTTTATATTTTAATGTAAAAACTATCCCCCTCCCCATCCCCATCACCTCGCTCCAAATTTTTCCATTTTTACACATTAAAAATGTGTAACATATGAAGAAACCGTTGTCGTTCTAGGGGTCTGCTACCGAGGAATTTTAGTTTCTTTTCAGAGGCTTTCTCCATTGACTAAAGATGATCACAGTCACTGTTTTTTTCTTCTGAATACAATTCACCAAGTTTGCGAACCGCCTGCGGTACGGCAGCCCTAAAAATGACAAAAATCGTGCAGGTTTTCCAAATAAGGAATATATTAGTTTCCTTATATGGAAGTGACCGCGTCTGGGAAAAACGACAATTTTTGGCTAAATTTTCTTGATATGAAAACGTTGTATTAAGCAAAGTCTTTATTTTGTTTTAATTGACTCGGAAACTCGGAAACGGATAACGGAAAATTGACTTTCTGGCTTCTTAGAGGTAAAAGAAACAATAAATACAATGGATCATTCGTTTTACTGCATTGGTTATTAGTATAATATATATCAAAAATTGACGATGGAAAGATGCTTTCCTTGATCTATTCATAATGCTATTTCGTCGTGGTAGAAAGTAAACGTTTATTGCATTAGCTAAACAGGATATGCTCGTCTCTTCATAGATCTCCCCAACGCGTAGATATTTGTTTAGCAGCGTCGCTCATTGCGCATGCGTTAAACAGGCCAGCCAGAGATAAGCCAAAATGTTCAGACATCCAATACAATTGTTATCACGAAACACATCTTGTCCTCTTTATTCATTCCGGTATTTCAAAGAGACTGTCAACACGATTCTAATCCGAACACTGAGTTTTCGTTTTTTTGATAACAACTCTTCCCGTCTTCACGGTGTCCAACAAGGCAGCCTGTCACAACAAAACTCTTCTAACAACACTCGCGTTTTCGTTTTACATTTTCTGTTTAATTCTGTATACTTTGTCATGTTTTGAACTGCTGTATTTAGCACTATTTTGAATTGCTTTATTTACCACTATAAATACCTGCAGCACTTTCGACCACTTTAGACTGTTAATAAGTACAGGTTAGTTTGCTTTTAAAGACAACCCTAGCGGGTCATTTTAGTAATTATTTTTATCTGAGAAAACTGACGTCATTAGAAACCTTGTAGCGATTCTCCTATAGAGATTTTTCAACCGGAACTGTTCTATGGATTAATCAAATTTTACTGAGGATATTGACGAGAAGAACATTTCCTTTTTTGATACTTTCTTTCGAACATCTAGGTACATCCTTTTTTTGTCTGAAGGTTTACCATCATAAGAGTTGTCGCAGCCGCAACTTAATCCTTTGTAAGGATTTCTTTTTTTTTTTTGTATTCAAAGGAAGTTTGAAAGGTCCTAGAAATTTTATTTTTTTTTTTTAAACAAACTTTTCAAGAAAGTTCTCGTAAATATTGATCCAAAATTTTTCACAGCGTTCCGCAATTACGAGTTTTTTTTTTCTTGCATGCATTTAGCTGTCGTTTTTCACGATTTTCGTGCTTTAATTCCGTTTCCTTAACAAGAGCAAATAGATTTCAGTTTTGGGTAAATAGAGTTCGCCAATGAAAGCCGAGCTGCCGGGCATTCTATGTTTGCCCTGGTTAAGACAAACGACATTTCGGATGTTGACATTTCTCCACAATACGTGGTTTCTGCTGGCGAAGTTCAACCGAAGGCAATCTGTTGCTCCCGCCGTTTTGCAAGAATTGAATTTCGAAGAACAGTTTACATGCATTTCGAAAAGTGAAGTTCCGTCGGAATATTCCGAGAAAACTACAATGCCTTGTCTCTGGAGGTAAGAAAAGCGACAAGTGTTCGATCCTTTTTATGTTTATTTTGGTGTTTTTCAATTCAAGGCTTTTCTCCCGGTGCGTTTTGAATGTACTTTTCACGTTCTTTTGTTATTAATTGATACGCTGTATTTTTTGTATCTGCTTTTCTTTAAGAAGTACTTTCTTTAAAGATTAATTATAAAAAATTAAAACTTTATATTGCTTTAGTTATTTGATATTGTTTATTGAAATACTAGATTTCTTACTCAAGAATACAAATCAAACGTGGCAATTTTATTATTTTATTCAGCCTTTGCTACCTTTTACAGTAAACATGGTCACTCTGTTAACATAGAAATTAGAATACTGATGTTTCAAAATTATTATAGCAATAATAAAGTCGTTATAGATGTCACCATGCGATTCTAATCTTGAAGTAGTTAGTGTGATATCGGGAAATCGAGATTATTGTTTTGTTGTATTCTACTAATAATGTGGTGTTGCATCTCATGATTATTTATGATTGTAGTTTTACCGCCTTGAAAAGGCCCTGTGTCGAACGTATTCCTTTTTATTCAGTTTTCATATGTGATCTGAAGCTTTCCATTGCTTCTTAATAATTCACAAGTTTTTATTTCCATATTAACTATAGTCTATTTTCATTTGGTTAACCACTATTCCCATGTCTTTGGTTCTTCTTTTATATATCATGAAAAAAATTATTCGTTTTTTAAGTTTTAGGTAATTTGACTACAATGTATTTTCTATTGTGTGCCTTTAAAAAAATACCCAACAAACGCCTGATTAGGCTAAGTTCAAACATTGTATTATCCATGAGCCGTATTCAATGCAAATGCATGCAAATGAAGATTAAACAATCGAATCGATTCATTTAAATCATGAAATTTTGTGTCTATCGCTCTGCCTAACAGTTAGTCAGACATGTTGGTTCTGAGTTCAAACTTCTCGATGTGTGAAAAGTGGGCGTTCCTATCCCTTCTATAGCGCGATTTCACGTTTGAGTGACTTACATAATGCAACTAAAATACCATGCAATCTGTATGGCGAATGTTATAGTCGCGAAATAAATGCGACTGGACTAAAATGCGATTGAATCGCAAAAACTACGGTGGCTGCATTTTATCTTTGTTGAATGATTATTTATTTATTTATTTCTTAATATTACTAAACCAAGCCGCATTGTCACCAGTTTACGTCCGGAGGTCCGACGAAAACCTCAACCGACAAAAGACTATCCGCACTAAATTATCAGTCACATCTTCAAACTTCCAGTAGACACACTGCTTTTACAATTTGAAATATTTTTCACGTTTTCCGTTAAAAATAATCGGAGATTGTTTCGAAATCGACCGGAAATAAACTGGTGACAATGCGGCTTAACGTTTCGATTTATATATCCCTGACATTAGATATCTAAAAATATAATATTTTGGGCGTCTACTGCCCACAAATTCGACGAAATTCGAGCCAGACACTTTTAAAGAACTTGCTCAAAAACACTACAACTAAGTCTCCGCAACCCCCCCCCCCCCCTCCCCCTCCCTCCCTCGCTTCCTATTATCACCATCGATGGCTTTCTCGTTCCTATCAGGCGTTCTCATCACGTGTTCTTGTCGTAACAGGGTCGGTGAAGGACGCGCGTGTTGGAGTCTGGGTAATGCGCACACGGCGCTTGGTAACCATGACGTCGCGTTGGAGTATGCGCAGAAGCATCTTGAAATCTCGAAAGAGGTGAGCCATGTTTGCGGGCTCGTCCTCGACACTTGACGTTCAGTTTCCAGTCTAGTTCTTCTTTCCCCGCCTCTCTTTTTTAAGTCTTTTTCCAAGTTACCAAATTTTGCAAGTTTAATCTCATTCAATGAACAAACCCCATTTCACACCTCTTACTCGAATTTGTAAAACACCGACACGGTATACCAGAATTGAGCGCAGAGCATGAAAGCTTTTTGGAGGTTCACTTTCTCCCTTCCGGTCACCGTCAAAGTTGCTTAAATTCCCTGTGAAGTGAGCTCGCCCAAATATCATTTGCCTTTTGACCAGCATAGCGAGGCGACGTGATCATCAATACTGTTTGTACGGGTCTTGTGTCATACGGCCTCGTTAAAGAATATCCCCAACTCCTTTTGTTATAGCTTATTGCAAATACAACGGTTTATTCGCAAGGAAACTTCAAAATAAAACTCTACGAATGAAGTTTGATATGTTATTGACGATATGTGATTGAAAATATCTTGGTTACTCGCTTGAATAAGCCGATGCAAATGGATGCTTTTGTGTGACTCGCTATTAAGCGGGAGCATAAATGGCGGCGTGATTGGCCTCCTGTAATATGCCTCTATCGTTGTAGGTTGGAGATCGTACTGGACAAGTCACGGCACAGATGAACATCGTCGATCTAAAAGCCTTGTTAGGCGATAGTGACGCGGCCTCTGGAGCTGACTCGTAAGTGACGTCATTCCATTGAATATTCCTCATTTCTATATATGGAAAATTAGTTTGTGCACTATTTAGAATTTTGGATAATATTAGCCTTTTTTTAAGTAAGGGCGAAAGGCAGAGATATTGCAAAATTTTCGTAACTCGAGGTGTTTTATTTAATACTTGCTTTCGTATTTAACAACTCTAAGGAAGAGGGGGATAAAGAGGCTTTTAAAATATCAGTACATTTCTCTTGTTTTGTAGTGAAATAGTAGAGTCCTCACCTCAGAGGAACACAAGCCCTGGATCTATTAAACAGTTGTTTCACCGCAAGCACAGTCGTTCCGATGCTGGTGAGAACGTTAGATGATCCTTTGGGAGAACCTTGTCCTACTACACCAAGCCCAATATTAATATTACTCCAACCCGACCCACCCTACCCCTAACAATCAATTGCATCCTACCCCAGACCTTACATTTTTCCTCTATGTCCTTGAAATAAACCATCAGCTTCCTAAACACTGCATTCTTTTTATTTGTTTGTGAACACAAAACAAACTTGAATTGATTTTTCTCTTCTCCTTTTCATTTCCAGATAAAAGAAAAACGGAGGTGAGTACAAGTGGACTATTTGTTTTTTTTTGTGCTGATATTTTTGCTGCTACTGTATCTGTTGTTATTTTTTGTTGTTTTTATTATTGCTGAATTTGATGCAGCTAATTGTCGTTTCTGATATTGTTTCGTCCACGTCGCTTATCGTGTTTGCTGATTTTGCTTAATGTTGCTGTTGTTGTTGTTATTGTTGATATCTGTTATTACGTTATTTATGTTGATGTATGTTTTTACGCTTTCTTGGCGCAGTAGTTTGTCATTCTGCTAATTCCACAGGACAACTCGCTATGATAACAAGATTTCTTATATGCAATACTTCTAGTTCAATTCACGTTTAACTTACCATAGACAATCAAGGAACACCCTGGAGGCAACCAATATGCATCGAAATTTGAATATTTGCTTGTCTACGTCTAGTCGAATAATTAAACCATCTACGCTTGAAAGATCATGCTCGAGGATACGCACGTGTTGTATAAGTATCTTAAATAATATCATTTCACATCAAATAAGGCCGAGAATTCCTTGAAGTGTTTAACAAGTAACAACAAACATAATGTAAAATGCGACTTTTGACATTTTGATGCGACTTGTTGAATTGTGTCGTTGAGATTTGTAGCTTTGTTCCCTAGCGTTTATAAATAGAGCGCGAATAGACAAGGAAAAATTATCTTATAAGGTCAAGATTTGGATATCAGTCTGGAATGCAAGGAACAGACGATCTAGTACAAAATCGTGACTTCTATCTTTATTATTTCTTCGCAGTGCGCATGTACAATGTTTTTCCGTCATGTTGGTTGAATTGAATTGCTCAAACGGTATTGCCCCCTTCAATGCTTAAATTATCGCGATGGAACTAAATTTCTCTTCTCTCTTTGCCAAGAAATTCGAAATTTGATTCTTTTTAAGGAGTATCAAAGCTCTAACGACGACATTTTTTGGCCACCTTCCAAGCCGTAATGACCTGTTTTACATATGATGTCATCTTTATTTTAGTGATGCGCTTAACCGGAGCTTATGGATGAATAAGACGGTTAGTTGCTCGTGAAAAATAAATGATGATGATGTCTCGGTTTAGTTGCAAGCATCTTTGTGCAATCGCTTTTGGCGCGTTGATGACCAGAAAGGGCTGCTATTTTCTGGGTTTCCTTGCGTTTTTATGGCTTACCCTTACCGTAACGCGAAAAACTCAGCATGCCTACTACAAGTGTACGACATTCAGCCCGGCTTACCCTTCTCTTGGCGGACCTGGATGCAAATACACATGCACTGAGAAAGAAGGACTGAAGAACTCGAGCTATGCGGCAGTGTATTGGGCGAAAGATTACCAGATTCCTGACGATTTGGTGAAAAATATGAAAAAAGCCGCGGCCATTTTGAAAAGGTATGGAAAGCCCATCAGCTTGGACACTGAAAAACCACGTGAACTGCACGTGACATTCGATTACTATTGCTGTTATACGGAGCACGAAGCTGCGAAAATCGGTCAGTTCTTGAATACCTACCACTGGAAGCGTCAAGAGGTTTGGTTTGATAATATGGTTTGCGCCGTTCATGGGCTGAATGGTATGGTTTCTCTCGTGCTGATGTTGGACCGAAAGTCCCAGCACGATATGTCTCGGATTGCATTGAAAAACGAGCGAGATCTAAAGGGCTCAATGGGAATCGAAAAACACATCCCTCGCGATCGTTTGCAAGACTTTCATATGACTCTCGGCGTAGTTGACCAGACGAGCATGGATGTGTGGAAAGCGGTCGATGAAATCAATGATGTAATACCGCGAGGAAAATGGCATAAGACTCCACTTGTTCTCCTCAAACCTGTGTGTCACCGTTGCCAGAAGTTGGTCAATGATTTGATTAGTGGAATGTGAAGAAATCTTTACGACTTTGAGTAACATTCTTTTTTTCCACATTAATTGAAGATTTGAGAGCTTAATCTCTTACACGTTTGAAAAATAATAATAATAAAGTAACACGCGTGATAAATAAATACTCTACAAAGAAAATCGCCATTTTTTTTTGTTGGGACTAAATTAAAACAGCTACTTGTAAGCACACTTAACGCATATGTGCAAAATTCTAAGGACCGTTCTAAAGATATCTATATGTGAGAAAGTTTCCTAATTAAATTTTGTATTTCTATAAGTATTTAGTATTTAGATCTTAGAAGTGAAGTGAAATGGTTCACAAAGTACTTAGCAACCTGGTCCACTTAAGACAAATACAATTTTTTTAAACTTTTGAACTTGCTAGTCAAGTTCTTTTATTTCGTTTGCTTTGTTTAAACCATGAAATATAGATATATCATATTGGTTATCTTTCTCTAAAGAAATATAACGCGCGCATGGTATGCCGGGTAAACTTAAGTCGAACTTATTTCCGTCGTTTAGGGACCGACAATTTGATATTGACAAGTATCAGTCAATTACGAAGGCCCACCCTTAAAAAAGATGATAATAAATAAACAATGATAATAATATATATATATATATATTGTTATATATATATATATAACAATGATAATAAATATATATTGGTTATTCGAACAATCCAAAATCAAAGAAAAATTGAAAAGCGAAAGTAAAAACCTTCCTAATGCATCTAAAGATCGGTCCCTTTTCGCCACAAGTGACATTATTTAAGGATAAGTTGGACGCACAACAATCAATGCAAATTCTTACCAATCGCCTCATTTTCTAGGGAATATGAATCTGTTTGGAATTAAACTCCATCTTTCCAGTCCTGTGGTGCGCTTTCTGTAACTATACTAGCGGGGGTTTTTAAGAGCAGTGCGTGTTATGTCGCTCAAGGCGATTGTGTTTATCAATTATCTTACTGATTGTTGTTGTTAATGGAACCAGCTGCCATAAAAACCATTATCTTAGGTCTGGAAGGCGGTCTCCCCTGCGTTATATACTAAGAAAGATTGTCTTGTTTCCTTTTCTTGCATTATAAGTTTGATTGAATACAAAATATAATCCCACATCCTACAATGATATTTGTTCAATATCCTTCGTTTTAATTTGACGAACAAGCGAGGCATTGCGTAACCGACACTCAGTGTGGATGAAGGCGAGTGTTTAAACTTGTTTACACTTGTTTTTGTAACAGGTCAAAATGTTTAGAGTTAGTACGTATTAGCTGGATGTCTTCATTCTGTTGAACAGCCTCTGGCAGCCGCCATTTTGTCATCCTAGCAAAGTATCAAGTGTGAAAAAGCATCCATTTCCATCGGCTGATTTCGGAAAGCCAATACGATATTTTCCATAAAATTTGGTAAATTAAGTATAAAACTTTGTTTTTAGATGGATATTTCGAGATTGTGACATATTTTGTGCCTTCCATTATCAAATGAAAACAATAACAAAGGTATTACTGACAACGAGGCGGCAGTGTTCAGTGTTTTTTTTCTCCTATGATGTGATTACGTAACGACATACATCGGAGTAAGTCTATAACAAAAAGAGTCCCCACTTGATCTCACTGTGTGTATTTCTAGGCTTAGCTTTAAGATAAAGCTAATGAACGGATTTTAAATATTGTGCTTCTTTCCATTTTTCTCACATCAGTCCAAATTTTTATTTAAGGGTTGATGACTATAAAACCGAGAAAACCAAGCCATATCTAATTCTGTTCATTAAGTAATGATATTCTGGTTTAATCTGTTTGCTTTGGTATATCTTTATCTTATTTATCTCATTGCCGTGACCACGAAGTTTTATTTTTCTTGGAAGGTTGATTAGAATGCGATATTCACTGTTTTGGTCGACACGAAACTTTTATTCTTGGAGAATTCCATCGTGTTCTGGTGTAAACTAAAGCATTTCTTTGCCATGCTGGTTGAGTAGTGATGTAGATGCCAATCATAGTATGTTTCTCGCATCCTCATTGGCCTGCTTCTCAAAATCTGTCAAGGTGGCCACGGTAGCGCGAGTAGAACGGTTGTAATATCGAAATTAAGCTTGCACTGTGAGTTATTCTCAGCGAACAAAAATAAATGCCTTTATTGCCTAATTGATCGCTCTACTTATTTCTTTTTTTAGATCAAATGACCCAAGGTTATGGCCTAAGTGAGCCGCGCGAGACTGCTTTTTCTATTCGAAATTTAAATTCTTTCGGCCAAGAAAACGAAAGTAAGCAATAAAGCGTTTTATGATAGACGGCTGAACAGGTTCCTGCCTTGCAGACCAATCAGAATACTACTAATAAGAAGAGGTCGTTAGATATATCCGACTCATCTTTTCACGGGAAAGGCATTGTTTTCGGCAATTGAAAGCATCCTGTCGACATCTTAAAACACCTATTATATTTCTCGTCACATTCACCGCGGTATGGGGCGATAGTTTTTTGGATTGCTTATCTTAACAGCTACAGATGGTATCACTGTAGCCAACAGTGGCAGAAGCGCAAATCTACGGTGTTTGTCTCCTATTTAACGCTTTCTCGGGCCGAATACAGCTTTCTGATGGGTTACCAAGAAACGGTAAAGACAAAATCCCTCTTACTTTTTAATCGCCGTCTTTTTGTTTTGCTTGAAGGGTTGCCTTGGTTCATAGCATGGTAGGTCTGTCTTGGCGAACCTCTGTTATAGCATACTACTTTTAAGCGCTAAGATCAAAGCACTGCGTATGGTCTCTCGTTTTTTTTTTCTGTGAATTGCCCTTGAATCGTGTGAGAAGCACTTTTATGCAATGTGTAGAGGCGGTTACGTAAGTGATGGGTTTTGGTATACTAGTGCTTTCTGTCGCAGTTCTAACTCGCCTGTAAGGTTGTCATTTCCTTGACAGCCCTCCTAGTTTTGCTGTTTATCGCTTCTATGTATAGCAAATATATTGCATGTTTTCACCCCGTCAAAGCTTAGTTCAAAAGTGTTTTTAGAAACACAAAGTACTTCTAGTGATTGGCAATGCTTTAGAGCGGTTTCTTTCTTATTAGCTAGTTATAATTTGTCTACATCACATGTAATGTGGATATTCGTTCAATAGATACGTTTTTCGTCTGTTCCACAGGCACTCATTTTACCATCAATACCACAGTAAAATTTAAGTCAAAAGAGATTCCGTGACTATATTATGTCAGCATTTATACATACATTTGAGCCACTGAGAACAAGGAATACGCCCTTAGAATTAACCTCGCTCGGTATGCTGACATGCTATGATATACTCTTCGATCTTTATTTATTTTATTTTTTCGATCAATTGTTTGTGCTTATGTAGTCTCCAGCTTCCAGGTGTTGTCTGTATGGGGGGAGGGGGGGGAGTAATATGATTGTCGAAAAGCCCTTGTATTTTTATGAAAGCTTTTTTGACCAGGAATAGTTTACCATAGCGAGTTGTCTGCGAGCTATATCCTCCAAGATTACTTTAATTTGCGTTTTTTCTTATGCACATCGTTGCTCCGGTTCTTTTTTAGGGCAAGGGAAGTCGTAAGATATCGGCCGGGAGGCCTGTGGATGCAACGCAAGTTAAACTGCGTGTCACGCAACCCGAGGTAAGATTCCGTTACCTGTCACGCAAGCGCCACGCTGTTGTTTCGTTTCGGTTGGCATTGTTCAATCGATTGTATGTTATGTATATAAATGGAAAGATCTATAAGGTAGCAAAGCCCTGCATGATGTCATTATTATATAAATAGAAGAAAATAAGCCCAGGGTTTTCTTCCGGAGGGCCGAAGGAAACCTCAACCGCAAAGAGATGAAAGAATCCGCGCATTTAACAGTCCATCCGTCACAAAGAACTTCCCTAATCACCCCGCAAAGCATTGTTGTATCAAAAGTACAGGAAGTCCGCGCTGAGTATGTTACACCACCCTGCCTTCCACTGACTCTTTTCCCGTCCCCTCCCCACAGGGTAAAATTACCGACTCACTGGACGACAGCTTTTTCGATCTTCTGAGCCGATGCCAAGGCAGCCGAATGGACGAGCAGCGATGTTCGGAGCCTGAGGGGGGATTCGACATTAATCGCAGCAGAAGCTCTGAGGATTTGCTAGAAATGGTGGCCAGGCTGCAGGGCGACCGAATGGACGAACAAAGATTCGAGTTGCACGACAGCGAGGATGCTTACGGAGCAACTGCGGAAAGTAAGTGTGGGTTCCCTGTGGTTGAATGATGCGAGAGACTGGGGAGGGCGAATATGGGGACTACAGTCATGGATATCCTATGTTGGAAAATCGAATTTTATTTATGATCTGAGATCTGAGCAAAATAAAGAAATCCTGAATCAAAATTGACATTGCCAAACGCGCTATCAAGCCACTAATTACCAAAAAAATAATAGCATTAATAAAAATCCATGGATAGATTTTAATGCAATGTATATAATTGAAATATCCCAGTGTCTGCAAGCTAGTTTTTCAACGCCCCTTTAAACGCACTCTGTAAGGAGCAAAATATGAAATAAACGTCAAAGAAAGAATTTTAGATGGGGGTTTTGAAGATAACGCGCTACAAGATCGTCCTGCCAGACATTGTCAGCGAATTGACAATTTTGCAACTCAAATCTCAAGACTTATAACAGAAAAGTCAGTTATCGAAAAATCTATTGCTCTGCTCAAATAGAAAGCCATTCCGTAGTTCAACGCTTTTGTCATCGACTAGCTGTCAAGTGATAACACTAATGACAGGGAAGCCATTGAAGAGTTGCTAGGCCCGATAACGAAACGCATTATGTTGTCGGAGTCGTTGAAGATAGTCTAATTGCTCACGTGATAACCATCGCCGATAGTTCGGTTTCCTCGTGGGCAATATGAATGGTTTATCTTGATATCGCTTCAGCCGGATTACAACAAGTTTTTTGAAGAGCCATTCTCAGTCACACTATTGTTTTGCTTCTAAAAATATTAGAAAAGAAATTACCAAATGAAATCGCTTAGGGAAAGAACTAAAATTTTTATTTAAAGTCCGTAGATCCGACTTGAGTGATAAGACTTTTGTTTTAAAATTCGAAACTTCTGATCGTGTGTTTTTATCAGTAATATTTGATAGCTTGAAAAAATCATTGAGCCGTAGGATAGATTGAATAAAATTCTCAATGATCACTTCTCAATTCTCATTTGCATGGGGTTTCATAGCTCACGAAACTAGGGGTTTGTGCCACGCCTTACCGTGAGCCACGAAAAGCTTTGTAATCTGCATGAATCATCTGTGTGTTTTGTACTTTACACCGCTAATATATTATACCGAAATAAGTCAATTACCGTGTTAACATGCGTGAATCTGAAATGTGGCTCTAGAATGATGAGGAAAAAAATCTTCCTAGTCAAAGAATAGTAGTACTTCTTCTAATAACGGCCACCCTCGTGGCTGAGATAATCTACGGCTAAGGCAGGGAAGTGTCTTCGCTGGTAGAGGCAGTGCTCTTTATAGAAGTATTTAAATGCAGTATTCTAATGTAAAGCAAATATTCTGGGACTTTGTACCAGGGGCGTAGCCAGGGGATGGCCTGCCCCCCCCCCCCCACCCCCCTTTAGCAGCCAAAAATACAGTAAATGTATAAGACATTATCTAAAATACAGGAGAAAATGCCTTGAATGTCCCTTTTGGGCCACCTCCTGCTAAAAACCCCGGCTACGCCGCTGTGTACAATGGCTTTTGGGTAACGGTTTAAATTATTGATTCCGTTATTAATTCCACGTGATTTTCTTTCTTCAGACAAGCCGGTGATACTGAAAAAGAAAAGAGATGGGAGTGGTTCTATATCCGATGACTTGTACGAGATGGTGTTACGTAGTCAGGTACGCTTCACTGTTCAGAATCGTAAATCTACCTACGGCGTGTTCTATAGAGTAAACATAAGTTAGTAAGGAATTATATATTCACAACATATCAGGAAAACGCTCTCCAGAGTGGAATTGTTTTTATCCGATACGAATAGGTATGAGGATATAGGATACGTATGGACGAGAGCCGGCGATTCGTGAAAAAAAATATTTTCCAAAAATTTCCGGATACGTGTGGACGGCTGAAAACGATTCTAATACGCTGCAAGAAAACGCGGAATCTTTCGCATCCGCAAAAAAAAAAAATATTAACGGAAAAAAATTTTCCGGATACGTGTGCACATAGCCTAAAACGCATTAGCTTAGCACTGTAGTTGACTGGAATACAGAGGTGATAAATACGAAAATCAGATAAACATAATTGACATATATCGGCTTATTTGCAAGACATCTTCAAAATAACCACCCACGATTTAACTTTAATACCTTATTAACGATATTTTAATATAAGCATCTCAGTCACATGCTTGAATAAGCCGATGGAATTGGATTCTTTTAGCCTGCGTGTAGCCGGA
The DNA here is from genome assembly GCF_932526225.1 of Nematostella vectensis. NCBI lineage: Eukaryota > Metazoa > Cnidaria > Anthozoa > Actiniaria > Edwardsiidae > Nematostella > Nematostella vectensis. The sequence continues at coordinate 6,365,191 of NC_064041.1, read as the reverse complement.
AATAGTTCCAGTAATAATGGAACTAGGTGTGAGTCGGTATTATGCGAAAGTACAAAATGGCGGCGTGATTGGCCTACTTTAAACTAAAACTGCTTTAAACTTCGAAAATTAAGTTTCGAGTTTTTTTTAATGCTTGGAGATTTGACCGTCGTGTTGTATGTATTCCCAGGCCCACCGTCTAGAAGACCAGCGGAGTAACCCACCCCTACACAGACAGGCTCCAACGGTCCCGGATGAAGACTTCTTCGGTCTCATCCTGCGCCTGCAATCCAACAGGATGGACGACCAGCGGTCACAACATCCAGACTCTTACAGGAACCATCACCGTAAACACTGATCTCGGATTTTTTAATCTTATTTAGTCATGTGATCTAACTGATCACGTGACACGCAGGCAAAGGTAGCCCAAGTAATCGGATTGTATAGATCATGTCTAGACAAGTGGCACGAAAATGCGATGTCACCAGCCAAGATGTAGAGTGCACGGAATTCATCGACATGGCGTATGTTGTCCTGGAAATGTAGGATCGTCCAGGAAAACTGGAATTTCACCAAAGAACACTAGAAATATGTGTTGCAATATTGAAACAAGATTAGTCGAAATTTTTTGATCGAGATTCTTTAGGCGCGTTCTAATACTCATTAGACAAAGTTCCAATCTAGATTTATTTTCTATTTTATTTTATTTTTCGTATTTCTCTGTCTAGTCACGCAAAACTAGGTTATTGTCTATGGGTTAAAGTTTAACCATCCCATGACAGGGCTGGCTCGAGCACTGGTTTTTAGAAAACTGATATCATTAAGAGATACAAATTTCTTTTTTAGAACTTGTTATTTTTAACTGTAGATGATCCTTTAGAATTAGTTGAAATACAATGCCGATAGTTATTGGTATTTTAATCGCTGACAGCGTTATTGTAAATTACGTAATCTTTAGTGTAGTGTAACTTGAAAAACTTTGCAGTATAATGTTTTCATTGTAACCGCGCGATTCTAAGCACTACTGTGTTAATCAAGTTTGCTTGACCAATCAGGAGTTTGAATGGATATCAAGCCAGCCTTGACGACATTTGATTTTGTCTTCGCAGTGAGACATTTTAAAGTAAAAACTGCAATTTTCATCGTGAATAAAAAAGAATTATAATCCCGCAAAGATATACCATAACTCAGTAACGAGAGTAGACAATGGGGGGAGAGTAGTCGGATAGGGTTAGATATCCCATGACATTCTATATCAAATTTCTTTATAAGGTTTTGATTGGCCTGGTCTTCATATGTAACGCACTTTATTAAGGGTATTGCGTGACAAAGTCCTACCTTACCCTGTCACGAAATCTAAACGCTGAAACTAAAAAAATGTATTTCATTTACCAGAAAGTGCGCGAAACACTTGTTTGACCTGGTTAGTAAAAAAATTGACAACAGGGTGATATTTTGAACAGTCGGGAGAATTGCTTTCTTACCGATTGTTTGTTTGCACTGCTAATGTTAACATTGATCGAGGATCCCCCTATTTGAAAGCATGCGTTGTATACATATGAATATTTTATCATTTTTAGTCGACTATATCTGACAATTCTTATCTTGTCACAGATGCATATATTTTTTGTACGCGGTTTTGTACAGTCTATAGGCATATCTGAGTTATAGTTTAGCATTATAGAGGTGGATATGATAGTATTAGAGTGAGATGTTTAGCACAAATATGAGTCCAATAAAATTGTGAGCAATCCAGTTTTGATTATTTCTATTTTTAATGCTGCATTCATACCAAAACCATGTTTAGTTATACAATGTTTCTCTTTGCCTGATAACTTGCCAAGTTTCTCATTGTGTTAAATTCTTAGCTAAATGATCACTTAGTAACGTGTATAGCCAGTCTATTCAGTTTTGTTCCTGGCTCTGTCCACGCTTGGGAGATTGAGGTTTAAACCAGTTTAATTAAACTGTATAAAGCCCGATATAACCTCGAAGGGAAATAGGACATTTCACGAACAAACAAGATTATTTGTTGTTGTTGCTTGGGCCGCCATTTTAACGTAGCCTTTCGTGCTGAGAGGGATACGCAGTCCGAAATGTTACGGATACGGGTAGCCGGCGAAGCAAGGCCAAAGGGTTAGGAAACGGACACGAGGCGCGCGCGCGGGATCTATTTCTTATCTTCCCAGCCCTTTGCGCTTGCTACGCAGGCTAGGATACGGCTAACCTCCATACATACCGCGAATATGACCGAAAACGCTCACCAGAATGGAACAATTCCAAAACGATAGCCTTACGGTGCCGTGCGGACGGGATTTCGGCGAAAACGAAGATGTGTTCTATTTGCGCACTTGATGTAGACAACGTGCGAAGTAGTGGGCAGCGCATGCGCTGTTATATACTTTTCCCAATCTCGTTCCCAAGCCCACAAAGGTACGTGAGCTCTGGGAAACGAGATTGTACTTTTCCGTGTTTCCGTAGGGACGGACTGTTTTAAATTAAATCTTTTCGTGTGTTGCGTTTTTAAACGAAAAAGGGAAGCAGCGTATTAGTGTCACTCAAAAATTAATTTCTACCGACATGGGTATCTGCGAACGGGTCAAGAGGTGGGGAAAAAATGAATACCAGAGCGCATAACAGGTTCGCCTCCAACGACTTAGCTCGTCAGGGGGATCATTCTATCAGATGCTAATAGGAATTCAGGGAGGGTAATATTTGTATTTTTATTCATTTTTTTTTTACAGTAACGTTTCTCGTTAATAGCGACGCTTTATAAAAGAACTACAAGTTTTTTTTTTCTTGCATACGCAGTCGAATGGTACGCAATGTTACCATGACCTGATTGGTGTAAACGGGTAACCCACGATTGCACAAGCCAGATTTTCCATTTGGCCCATTTCTGCTAGGTGCCAAGTGTCTTTCAACATGATCGGAAGACGATTTTTAAAATGTCTACTGCACAAGTTCTTATTGATTCATCCCATTTCTGCTAGGTACCAAGGGTCTATTTTTGAAAAGAGATTTTAAAGCCGCATTGTCACCAGTTTACTTCCGGCCGACTACGTAATATCCGATGATTTTTAACGTAAAACGCGAAAAATATTTCAAAATATTGAAAGCAGTGTGTTTATTGGAAGCTTATTTGAGGATGTGATTGATAATTTAGAGCGGATGGCCTGTTTAATATCTCGAATTTTAATAGATTCTTTTGACGGTTGAGGTTTCCGTCGGACCTCAGGAAGTAAACTGGTGACAATGCGGCTTTAAGTGTTTGTGGCACCATTACTCCAATGTTATTCCATTCCTGTGACTACTTTGCAAACAGCGGGATCTTGAGGGACTGGAGGAAAGGGTGGTTGAGTAGCTGCTGAATAGTGTACCTCTCGCGCGGGTTACGTGCAAGGCAGCCCTGGAACAAACAAAGTCACCTTAAAGTGCATCTGAAGGAATAAAAGCCATATCCTTCAAAACGGTTCATCCATCGATATCTAATATCTCCTATGATAGAAAAATCTTTATTACCAAAAATCACCGATTTCCCATAAACCCCGAGTTTTTTTTACAGCCTTTTGAATATACCAGTCTGTAAAACACCTACTTGCCCAGTCCCCTCACGGATAAAGCTCGAGTTGGCGCGAAATGATCACCATATAAGGTGAAATGCGAGAGCTCGCGTGAATTTGCGTGAGAGAAAACAATTTTGGCTACATGCGGCGTCTTTACCTTTATTAGACGTGGAAAGTGCTTTTCCTTTTGGTTGCTGGCTTAAAATGTGAATATAACCTTATTCAAATATAAAACCAAGAGAGCATAAGATAAGAGAGGGACACTTTGGTATTACCCGCGCGCCATGTCGATTCCGAATCTGGCTATTTTTAGTAACCACCACCCCACCACTGCGCGTGAGGATTTGCTCCTTTTATTTTGTTGTACCCCCCCCGCGGGTTGCGTGTTGTTGTTTTGCCAACTCGATAGGAATGAAAAAAGATCATGTAAAATAACTCGGAAGAAAAAAAACAAGTTTAACTTAAGTAAGCAAGATTGGCAAATATACTCACAGTAAGCTAAATCCCTGAATAGTTAGACTGTTTTGATACCGCGTTTGATTCAAATCCTGACTCCAGCTTGTATAATATACTTAATAGTTATAGAAATGTCTAGAAACAACATCAAAGAAGTACAGTAATATCTCCCTCTTTATTTTTTCGCTATTAGAAAAGCTCAGATACTTCAGCTTGCTGGCTTTGATCATCACAAAAATGCATACCCTCGCTACAAGGATAGTTTTATGAAATGCATGTTTCTTGGATTCCTTCTCAATTTACCAGAATATTCACAAAAATCAATATCATATCTAATGTCCAACTTACAGATTTCGTTTGACCATTAGGAAGATAATGAATGTTGAAAAACCACGAAGAAGCAGCAAGTTAGAGCGGAAGTGGTGTTTGAAGCACGAGGTGAAGTCTCTTTTTTTTAAACGTTTTCGAAATCTTGTAATCCTCGAAGTAATACATCCCCTTTATATACCGCAACTGCCTGTATCCTTGATGCTAGAATGAAATTTTCGATGGTATTTGTGCAAATAGGGTGGGGTTTTTTCAAGTCACAAAACAGCGGCAAACAACAAGATGTAAATGCCAAAGCGCGGGGGTAGGGTGAGTAAAAATGCTCACGCGCAGTGGTGGGGTGGTGGTTAAAAATAGCCAGATTCGACATGGCGCGCGGGTAATACCAAAGTGTCCCTCTCTTATCTTACAGATGTAGCCGTCCACAAGCCACAAGCTATAGACCCGTAAGCAGCTGGAAGAGGCCCCGAGGCGCGCAAAGGATTATGTTTAAATCTAGCATTCCAAGAGTATTGCGCGCTACCAAAAATTCCTTCCGCCCAGAACCCTAGTGCCGACAGCTTGCCGAATTCGTTTGTTCTCTTGCATAAAGCCGTCAAAACACAGTATAAACAAATAAGAGCGATACGACGTCAACAGGAGAATAATACACTTAAGTTTTTACACTTTTCTTTTAGATTACTAGCTTCTTTGTAGTTCCAAGCGCCAATCTTATGACGTCATCACACAAGAAAGGAATCTTGAGCGCACCCCATATACTACTGAGAGGTCACGTGACTCACCTTCATGACGTCAAGGAGGTGAGTGTTCTGAATGTCGGGAAACTCGATAGCGTAGTTTGGGTCGATGATACATTGTAACTTCATGGCTTGGTTGGTGATGTGTTGGAAAGGTGTCCTCCCATACACCATGTTATAGAGAATGCAACCGAGCGACCACACATCACTGGCACGGCCGATCTGATAAGTGAACAAAAAAAGACATCAGAACAAATCACTGGCGCGACAGATCTGATAAGTAAGCGAAAACAAAACATCAGAACATATCCCTGGCTCGGCCGATCTGATAAGTGAACAGAAAAAGACATCAGAACATATCACTGGCGCGACCGATCTTATGAGTGAACAGAAACAAAACATCAGAACAAATCACTGGCACGGCCGATCTTATAAGTGAACAGAAACAAAACATCATAACATATCACTGGCGCGACCGATCTTATAAGTGAACAGAAACAAAACATCAGAACATATCACTGGCGCGACCGATCTTATAAGTGAACAGAAACAAAACATCAGAACATTTCACTGGCGCGGCCGATCTGAAAAGCGAGCAACGGCAGCAAAAACATATCACTATGGCGACCGATCTGAGAATGTATATCTATTTTTAGTATAAATCTACTCACATATTATCACGAATCCAGCAATTTGATTGGCTCCCGTATTCACTATCTATTGAGCGATAGATAGCGAGTAGCGAAAAAACCGGCGTTTTTCACAAAAACAACATGAATTATTATTAAAATCGTCAGTTATACGAAGGTAGTATGTGAGTAGTCTTATTGTTAAATATAATAAGTAAACAGTAGTATGGGTATGCAATAGGTGAATCATACTTGCCTTCACACAGCTTGGCGCCTGATCTCTAATTAGAGTGGAGAGATCTACAGGAATCATGCTTACCTTCATATACGGCTTGGCGCCGGATCTCAAGTGCGATTGATGTGATCCCCCGGAATCATGCTTACCTTCATACACGGCTTGGCGCCTGATCTCTGGTGCGATTAATGTGATCCCCCGGAATCATGCTTACCTTCATACACGGCTTGGCGCCGGATCTCTGATGCGAGTGGTGCGCATTTGACACGTCCAGGAAAGCCTCCGGCGCCATGAAATTCAACGTGCCAATCTGCGTGTCGCGCTGTATACTTGTCTGGTCACCCTGTGGCGGCAAAAATCACACAACTAGACATCAAACCTGCATTGCGATGCAAAGGAAAACGAAAGAGTTCCCCAAACAATCAAATTCTGAACACAATATCTGTATTGCCTTTTCGGTGCCCAGTAAGCACAGCTGCACATATGATAAGAAGTCGAAGCTGCCCACGTTTGGCAATTCATAAGGCAAGCACAGTTGACCATAAAAGGGATGATCGGCTCATATTGGGCAAACAAAACTTGCCATATAAGGCCAGGATTCATATGCAAGGTTTGCACAGCCGTCAATATAAGGTAAGAACAGTTAAACATAATAAGGAATAAACAATTGTCTGCCTAGCGCAATTTCTGTATTACTTCTACTAGCTTATTCCAGTTATTCTTAGACAGATTTCAGTCATTCAGACGTATAGTTGCAGACTATTCTATTATATGTTATACCTGTATTGCATTCGCAATGCCAAAGTCGATGAGCTTCAGCTGTACGTCGACAAACAGGAAGTTGGCTGGCTTGAGGTCGCTGTGAACGATTCCACGCTCGTGGATCACGTTCACGGCACGCAGCATTTGTTCCCAGTACACGGCTAGATGGGTGGAGCTCAGACATCCACGATTCTTCCTGAGGAATGTGGACAGGTCCATCGTACCCGCTTCCAGTACGAGTAAAATAGTCTTCTCTTCTTTGTTTAGTTCCCTGAAAACAAAAAGGCGGCCGGTTGCATCACTCCGCCCAACTTTATGGGTTTTCCAACGTACACAGAAGCGGTGGATAAGGGCTGAGCCAGCCTGATTCTCAAGACACGCAGTACTTAAAATTGTATTTGGTGACCTCTCTACTTTTAAATCAAGCACTTACACATGTTACGTTATATTTTTTTATGCATCTTAGCGGAAAAGAGGGCTTTAATAGAGAGAGACGGCCACTTATTTAAATGTTTATGTTCTTAGAGGAAAAAGGGGAGGGCTTATCAGAGAGGGGGGCTTTAGAGAAATGGGGAATTTAATAGAGCCTTTCCTTTATGGTACTTCATAATCAAATAAAGTTGATATTGTATAATATTGAATATGAATCATAGGCACAAGATGCATTACGCTGCCGCCATATCTTTCTCTGTCCTTGAACCACCTTGGTACGGTAGATGTTGCCCTAAAATAGTAAGCACTTACCAGTTATATAGCTTGATTATATGATCACAGCCTTGCAGTTGATTTAGCAACGTGATCTCGTTGATATAGCTCTCGATGATTACATCATCCGCATCTTCGAGTGATACCTGCTTAACCGCAAGCATACGTTTGCCATCGAACGCTCTAAAAACCTGTAAATGTGAAAAGGTTTTCATGGCGGTTAACAACGCCGCTGTATTGAGTTGGATTTGGGAATATAAGGTACATGTAAGGCCTGACACAATCAGCCCCTTTAAAGAGGGTCTGCATCTGGAAAACTCGCTATATCACAATCAAAAATATGGAAAGGTGGAATTCCCTCCTTCCATCATATTTATTTTCTCGCCGTTTACCCGGTGTTTTCTTTAGTGAAAAACCAGCCTCGAGCAATTCGTAGCTGCCATCTTGGATTTTAAGCAAAAATGAAAAACGGGGGCAGGGGGTCGAATCACTCGAAGCTGGCTTTTCTCCCTAAAAACACCGGGTAAACATTCATTTAAATTCTCACCTGACTCGATCCACCTCTACCAATCTTCTCCAGCTTGTGATAAATCTTTCCGTTAACAGCAATGGTCTCCACTTTCGTAAACCCTGGAGAGTGAGTAGCCACGCCCCCCTTGGGCGGGCCTTTCACTGGTGCGACTGGAACTTTCGAGACCCACACAGGCTCTGGTACACTACATTGTTCAACAACAGCATTGGACTTCTCTTTTTGAGATTCCTGAAATGGGGGAATCGGTTTGTTGGAAATCTCTCTAAGTGGGCCTCTGGGAAGTGCAACGGGAATTTCATTTGATGGAACAACGTTTTCTTTCTCAAAAACCCTATCAACCATATTGTCCTGTTTAATAATAACGTCTTTCCTAGATAGTTCATTCGAGCTTTTTCGCTCCTTGCTAGGCAGAATTGGCTCGTTTGGAAGAACATTTTGCTCAGTGTAAATCCCTCTTTCCTCTTTACAGGGATTTGAATTTTGTTCAATAGAAAGTGGACTTCGTTCAGAGAGAAGTACACTTTGTTCGGTATTTGGTTTGTTCTGTTCGTCGGTTGTAGTAGACTGAATTGCTCCTATCTCCACTGTTAGTTCAAAAGGTTTAATCCCGTCCATGTTTTCATTCCCTTTGGAATATTCCTCGTGTCGTTCATCTTTGTTTTTGCCAAGATTTCTGTCTTCGTCTTTCTCTTCAAGGGTACCTATCGCTCTCGTGGGAAGGCCCAGGAATCCAGTACTACACCAGGCTCGCCCTAGTCCTCTTCTAGCGCTGGTGGGCTTTCGAACCGACAGATTCATACTGTTGGCGAGGCTACTGCTTCCCACTAAATGAGGACAAAAAGACACCTCTATAACTACCTTTCAAAACATATCCGTTGTCTCGCGACGCCGCATTTTCAAAAAATCGATTTGTTTTTGGCTTTTGGGATTTTCTAATCCGCCAGTCAAATTATTTTAAGCCAATCTCTCGCCTAGTGCAGTTGCCTGGCTTTCTGTCGCGACACTGTGTGGTTTTCGTCTAGAGGATAGCCAGGTAAGTGTACAAAGCGAGACTCTGATTGGCTCAGAATGGTTTTACTGACGGAACAGGAGAAAACCATAAGAAATCGTGTTTTGAAAACGCGGGTCGCGATACAACGGATTCGACAGTAACCTTAGCCAGGTACTCAGGCTTTCGTCCCTCAGACACGAGTCCTAATGGCGTTCAACTCAACAACATTGTATCTGAGCTCGCGTAATTCAGAATTCCGAGGTCGATTAGCTCCACAAACTTATTTAATATTTATATTGATTTTAATAACCAAATGGGTATCACTTTTCATTTCTGCAGGGGAAGGAGTGTCTCTTACAAACGGAAGAATGCAAGAATACACTGTCTGTCTTACGCCAGCGATACTACTTTCTTTTAAAAAAAATAATACAACCCTCAACTTAATCCTGAGTTGGTTAATTTTCCTGTATCCTTTGCAAATAAAATTGTTCTTCATTAGTTTGACTGTAATCTTTTTGTCTATACCATTATGTTTTGTTTTACTGCGTTTCTTCTTTACACCTAACAGGGGCGGTAAGTGGGGTCACTGCACGTTTCACTGGTTGGAAATCATGTTTCAATATAAACTGATAAACTGACGACAAGGATCAATCTTCACTAAGAAATCACGATTCATAGCATAGATCACGATTTTTAAAGAGCATAGATCACGATTCACGCTGATCAAATTTCACGAATCACGGCGAAGGTAGCAATCACGATTCACGATAAACAAAAAAGGCTGTTCACGGATCACAAAAATAACACTTAGCCACCCCTGACCTAACATACCTGTCTTATTGGGTTCTGGTATGTGTATCTGTATTTCAGGCCTGTTTGTTTTAAGGTGGTTCTTTACCATACTTACTTGTCCTATTGGGTTCTGGCGTAGGTTTGGCTGATGGCTTCTGGTGAGACATGGTCTGCTTTTTGACGGTCTCCCTGCAGACGATGTGGAAAGGTGCTGTTGCAGTGTCCTCTCCGCTGCTGCTGCTACTGCTGCTTGTGCTATTGCGATGTCTGGTTCTTATTGAACCCTCCGAAACAGAGGGCATTTTAAAAACTACAATCCCACTATCTGTGGAAGAGAAATGTGGAAAGAAAAACAGCTGATTTTAATCAGAGTAAAGTAACGTCTAGCCTGGTTCTATCTCGCCTTATCAACCTAGTGTCATTTATAAATTTAGGCTCCTTAAAAAGCCAATTCATCATAAATTGGGACTACTTAAAAAGTAAATTCATCAAGGATAACTTAAAAATGCTTTAGGCAGTCATGACAGACCTTCATTAATAAGATGAAACCATCCTAGTCACTTGCTTTTAAAAAGGTGATTGGATTGGATGCTTCATCTGTTGTTTAAAAGTGTAAAATGGCAGTATGATTGACATGCCTCTGTAAAAGCTTTTAAGAACAGGCCATAACCGACTTTGAAAAAAACTGGAGTGAAAAACTGAGGGGCGGGCAGCCACATCCCTTCTGGTCATTTCCTTATTTTTAGAGAAAAAAAAACTGAGGGAGGCACAGGTCCCCCTGGTAATACGGCAATAAAGACTGGCTTTTACCTGTGTTGTCCCGTCTTTCTATGGTGTCATTGTCGCTAAGCACTCCTGTTGATGGTTGTAGGCTGGTGCTTGGAAGCACTTGGATTCCTGTAAGTGCAATTTCCTCTGTCTCCTCATCGAGTAGTCTCTCTCGACCTTGCTCAAAGTTAGATATCGCCATTTGTAGTAGTTCATCTGGCTTAGCACCAATTAACTTTCCTTTATGTAAAAGTTTTTTGCACTTGGTCTTATTACCTTGTAAACAAATAGAGAAATATATTCAACTGAGCAAAGAGAAAAAGAAAAGAAAAAAATGTCTATAATATTGTGGTGTGATACATTAATAAACAGTAGATGCTAAAAGTGTTTCCTTTGAAGTTTTATGTTGTTAAGCAAAAAATAAATAACGAAAATTATGTAAAGGATATCAAGACGGCCCTAGTTCAGGAAAAGCTAATAATCAACAAATACCTTTAAAATACAGAGGTAAATTAAGGTATTTATTAGATTGTTTATAGGTTATATGTATTGCAGATAAATTGTGTAATCCAGCTTTGATGCAAAGAGCTGAATAAACTATAAATATCATTATTATCTGAACATGTTCAATTGCTAGTGCAGTTGCAATGTTTATAGTAAAAAATAAAGTGTAGTAATTGCATATAACCCACCTTCTGTTAACTCAAGCTGTGCCCAGGAAACATACACGATTGCAAATCTCTTGACGTTGCATTTTGCAATGCGAAATGTGTCTCTGGCATTATCTGTAGAAGACTTACTGCAAGTGAAAACAAAAACAGAAAGACACTTTTTAGAAGAAACATTTTAAAAACGCCTCGAAAAAACTTTGATGCATATTTTCCAGTTTAGAAACCTCAGAGAAATTGCCTATAATGCAGTGTAATAAATGTTTTTTGAAGTGTTCATTCTGTTATAATGTTGAAAGTGTAGTCTAGATTTACCATTATCATCAGTACCAAATAAATTTGCTGTAATAGGGAAGGGGGTAGTGCTCTAAATCTCATATTGACAGGGGGGGGATTTTATTTTCTAAGTACAATGATAAGGACAGCTTCAAAAATGGAGTTCTTATTAGGCAGGTTCTATGAACTTCCCTTTATAGAAGGGGGCAACAGAACAATCCCATACATGTATATGTTTGAGGGGAGTTGGGGAAGGCACCGCCCATTTGGTTGTATAATCCATCTGCAAGCACCCTTTATATGGAACTCACATGCAAAAATAATGGCATTTGCACAAAATAGCGGGGGGATATTCTTCTCCCACCCCCTGCCCCTTCCCCCCCCCTGCCCCTTCCCCCCCCCCCTGCCCCTTCCCGTCCATCACCTGCCCTTTATTGAGACATTGAAGCTGCCATCAATAGTAAGCTGTGTTTTTATAAAGCAGTTGTCATTTTGTACTGAAACATTGTAATGGGGTGCGAACAATAAGGTTTTACTTCGGTTAGGCCAGAGTCCTCCTTGTATTTACTTGCTCTTTCTATAGAAATCGAGGTGGGAAGTCTCATTGTGAACTCTTTGTGGATGGATATTGCTCCGAAATACTTAACTTAAATGGCCCTGCTATCATTAACAACCAGAACAGCCAGTAAGAAGTGTTCTTCTATCAGAGCATAAACAAAAGAATTGCCTGCGTGCATCCGGTACAGAGGTGTACCCGAGTGATGTACTCAGGCTGATAAAAAAATAGAAGCCCACTCTTATAGAAGATATGTGGGCCCGACTCTAATGCTTTGGGTCTGCGTTACAAACTTTAAAAAAAAAAAAACGGATGATTTTAGTCACGACGAATTCATATCACGAGGCGAACGATTGTAACCAAGCATCCCAAGATTAATTACGCTTGAATCAACACAAGATCATAGTAATGCTTTTGCCCTTATTTACCTCTGCAGCTGAGCGAATTCTACTAGGAGCTGTGCGTATGCGGGGTCTTTCTCGTGTTCCTCAGGCGTAATCAGAACTGCAGCACGGTGATACAACCTGAGAAGGGTCTTGTAATCATTCGACTCTTTTTTCGCTGCTTTGATCGTATTTAGCCATTCCTTTGGCGAGTTTGTATCCGGTTCGTGTTTGAAACGGAATACGGGTAGAGAAGTCGTCATTTCAGCCCCTTTGCCTCAGAAAGGAAAGAAATGGTGGAATTTGATGGCATAAAAGAGCGTCATCGCATGAGTTTTTGGTGTTGCTTCGATCGACGATTCAAAACTCGTTCGTTTCTGCAATAAACTCTCTGATTGGTCAATTCTCATATCTTTGATTCGCTATCAAAGACAAAGTACAATTCTTCTCTCTGATTGGCTGATTTTATAGGAAGATTATTTGGTCAGCGGTTATTCGCATCAAAATACAATATGGCTACAGACTAGAAGCACAAAATGTCGAAATTACCGAACATGTCTGGGGATTTATTGTCATTGTGTCTACGAAATGGATTTATAACCAAATCAACTGAGGGACTGTACAGCTATGGTCCTCTTGGTGCGGAATTGAGGAGAAATTTGCGTTCTTTTTGGTGGCAAGAAATGGTGACTTCAAAAGGCAGTGTGAATGGTGTCGAGATATCGTCATTTTCCAGGAATATTTCCATAAACAATGCAAAAAGCGATAGCAAAAATACAAGCAACAAAGGGTCAGGGAAGTCGTATCAAATTGTTGATACACAGAAATTAATAAAACGATTTAAGAATTTGTTACAAACGAATGAAATTCGTGATGTAGATTTGAAGAGTTGTTTTGAAGAGAATTTTTTTGGACATTCCCTGTCATTGCCAGCCCTAGATGGTATAGTTGACGAAGGTCTTAATATGATCAGTAACCTCAGTCATACTGGAAATCTGATACAGTTGCCTTACGGGTTGGCTTGGTGTGGAAAATATTACAACATGTGTGATAATGCATCTAATAGGTGAGAGTAGAAACTCAGAGTACATTGGAAATAGGACATTCATAACTGTCAACCACCAAAAATCTCAAGGCTTGAGAATTTTTTTTGGGAGTGGTGGGTATAACCTCCCGCCTAGTGCGGGAAAGTTGACAGGTATGCACATTGAACCCAGAGTTTGGAATTTACCCAAAGTTCAAAAAGGAACATTTGTAGAGGTTTTTTTACTTCTAAATTTGATTCGGGGGGAGTGGGTCAAGAGTTTTTATTCATGGTTGACTTTTTGCAGGAATTCTTTGTGAATGCACATGTATTTGTCTTTGCTTTCCCCCATCCCCCATGCACAAATTATTTTTCTTACATTTTGGGCAACCCTAGACCCCCTTCCCCCGTCAGATTTCTGACAATGTTCCATCCCTAAATGGCATGAATTTAAAAGGTGAGTGCCAGCAAAATCTTCAACCTATTTGGTAAATATTTTAGCATTTATTTCCTCATCATAATTATTCAAAAGGCGACTTGCATAAGAAATAATTTGACATTTTGGGTGGCAAATGTGTGCTACCCTAGCTTTTGCCATCAAAATGACAACAAAAAGCAACCTATTTAATGCTTACAGACAACCAAATCATTTTTCTGTCAGAAAGGTTCTATTTTAATTGATGTAATATTTTATTTTGTCTCTCTCAGATGTGATGGCTAAAGCCATCTCTGTGTTTATTTTGGTGTTACAGTAGTTTGAGTGCCACTCAAAATAAATATATGGTTTCTTAGTGCAAGTTTACCATACTTTTTAAAAGAAAATAGAAAATGATAATGCTACCTAGCAACATGCTACATTGCTTTTCTCTATAACTTTTGTACATGCCTCTTTTTTAATTAAAACTTTCTCTTTCTTTTTAAGTTTTCAGGAGGAAGAGTATTTAAACTTGCTTTTCACCTGTAGCGATGTCCATGCTCAACATTGGTCCAATTTTTGGAACAGGTGCCGACTAACATGGTGGAAAAAGATCGCAAATGTTCCTTCAAACTTTATGCTTCTTGATCAATCCAATGACATATCTAACAACAATGGGAACATGGAAATAAAGGTTTGTTGTCGTAATCCTCTCTTCTTTTGTATTGAATTATTGTGTTATTATTTATTTTTGTCGTTCAAAATATTGTTGATTAGTATGATGTCCAAGCATTTCAAGATCCATTGGATACCATCAAAAAAATGACAGGTGACAGTTTAGATGGTGATATAATCAATTGTCTGACAACACATGATGGAACATCATTACTCCTCATCCAAATCTCCACCAGTCTAGACCAAGGTAAATAGTTAAATCATTGTCTTTTTCAATGATACACTTGCAGTTTTGTAAATGTTAAGTGATTAAAGGGTGACAGTCAGACACTCATTTGCTTTTTTTTTACATTTTAGAATAAGTATAACTATCAATTTGCAAGAAATAACCATCCATAATTGAAGTTCAAATCTTTATAAACAATATTTGATTGAAAGTTACTCTCAGTTACTTGCCAAGGGAAGTAGATGCTTTGTAGGATACAGGATTGTACAGGAGTGTAAGGTGGTTGCTTGATTACAGAGAGTTTATATTTGTATTTATTGAGTTATTCCAAACATGAACTTGTTTGTCATGTTCATAATCCAAACAGGATGCATTAGATGTCCAGGGGGACTCCAATAAAAATATTAAATTTTTGGTAGAATCAATTTCTTGATAGCAATAGCAATTAATAGAATGTTTTACCTTAAAAGATAGGATGATCACCCCTGTAAATAACTCAGTAGCTTATGCAATCTTTCTCTTTTCATGTCTTCTCATTATACTTTATGTAATATATTCTCTGCACTACCTCTTTCCAGCATTTAGTGCACTGATGACAGATGCTTTTAAAGAAAAAGAGCTTGCTGACAGCTGTGGCCATGTGTCTGTACGTCCAGTGCTTAACCTTCATCCACTCGTTGCCCCTGTTAAAGTGTCTCTGGTGCTGGAAGATGCCAGCAAGAAAGACTTGATGGAAGTCAGTCATCAACTGGCAACAGAGCTCAGGCAGGCAGGTATGGATAGTTATTGTAGGAATAATAGTGGTTGTGGTGGTGGTGGTGATGACAATAGCATGGTGATGGTGATGATAGTGGTGATGTTGATGGTAATGATTTTTTTTATATTAACCCATTGACTCCTGGCTATTTTTTAGCTGAATTTACAAAAAACAGACTGAAAACAGATACCTCCCCGCCTATTCTGAGTTTTATACAGCCCGTCAAAGTCAAACACAGCTGCACCTAGTCAGCGGTATCCAAGCTTTCCAACAGTGCTTTGTGGTCCCCACTTTTAATCCCTCATCATTGTGCTGAAGCCAGCACAAGTTGATGGTTGCTTGTATTTTTCATCAAAAATACAGCTATGAGCATATTAGGAGAGTGTCTCAGGACATCATGAAGTCTTTTGGGGCATAATTGAGTGCTTTGCTTATGGATATTTGCAAGCAAAGGTGGATTCATGATGATTTTTTCTTGTTTGGCTTTGCCTGGATGAGAAAATAATTTTCTAATGAATCACCACAGCTCTCCAAAATGCTGTCTTTTCTGAAACCAAATTGATTGCAAAATTGTTTACACTGCTATTCTGGGTCTGTATGACCTGGAATTGATTTGTTTGGCTTCAGGGTGAAAAGACTTATAAAAAACCATCTGACTTTGGGGGAAGGAGTGTTGACTGGCCCTCACCTCGTGAATTTTCCCCTGGATCTCCCAGAATGCTTTGCAATGCGTAAAGACATCTTCGTGGTTGTACAAGCCTTCAAGAAGTGGACATTGTGTTTTGAGGCCATGGAAATGTACCTAGAGGATCAGAATAAAGGTATCTATTTGTGTATTTAGCTGTGTTTGCTGATCTCTCTCCCTTGTGTGGTATTTTGAGCGTTTTATTGAGAGGGGTGATTCTGCTTTCCTCTCCTTGTTTGATTTGAGATTTGTCAAAGAACCTGTGCTATTATTTGGCTTAAGAGTAGATGCCAACACCTTGGTTGGATGCATATCTGAAAGACCATCCCTTAGACTGATGCCTGAGTATCTTCATCTTGTTGTGTTTATTTTGCATTTATGAATTTTTGGGGTTGTGGGTACTTCCCAAAGCCGGTACAGGCCGGTTGAGGGGTCAATGTGTTAAATACCATTTGATTTACAGCGGAATCAGTTAAACCGTGAACACCTTAAATATGTGTGGAATGCTTATTGTCTTCTGAAGAATCAGACATGAACATTTAGACACTGAGACTTGTTGAGACATGTTTCCGTGGACTGTTTGAATATCTCGCGAGTGATCGGTTGGAACAAACATTCCATACACATTTCTGGTGTTCACGGTTTTCTTGGTCACACTGTTATATTGTTAAGTATCAAATTAAAAAATGCTCCTGAAATGGATATCATTATTAATCACAACCACGATTTTCATCATCGAAAGATTGACTGTAACCATTTTTTTCTCAGGCATCAATGTCACATGTGAGGACTCGGCAACACCAGAGGAGTGTTATGGGTACAATGATGGCATAGGCACCCCGTACTGCATAACTATCATGGAATCAACACTCTCTAATGGCATCATAGCCTTCCGCAGTAGGGACACTACATTGCAAGAGTATCTACACATCTCAGATGTGCTTAATACGGTGCAACAGCATATAGGAATGTAGGCAACAAGGTAGAGAATAACTAATATGTAAAATGAAAAAATATGAAAAAAACGTTTTTTTGTTTTACTTGTCTACAAGCCTAATAGGGGACTTGTGCTAAAAGATTATGTGACTTTTGAGGTTGGAAACTAGCATGCACTCATTCTTTTAGGGATAAAATAACAACAACATGATGCAACTTGTTTAGATCTCACGAATAAAGTCAGATTTTTTTCCAAAAGGTTTTATTTTCATTTAAAGATTTTATTTTTTCCTCGTTCCCTGGCGCGACAGGCGCAGACATTTCTATGTTTATTTTGGCTTGAACTTGCCTACCAAAAGGTCACATGATTTTTAGCGCATGTCCCCTATTCATGACTTGTAAGTGGTATTGGTTCATGGATGTTGCTGTTTTTTGCTAAGGCATAATTGACTAAGTTTATTTGCTATATAAGCAAATACTTTTTTTATTATTAAAACGATTACAAATTTAATGCGTGAAAGCAATTTTTCGCTCATGCCCCCAGTGCGATAAAATCCCCACGTTCCAATTGTAAAATCGGGAACCGTACTCTCAAAGGCGCGGTAGCTAAGGGTGCTTCCGGTTAGCTTCGCCCGTGCGCGTCAAAATGGCCGAGCTAAGTGATCTAGAAGATGGTGGCGTACACAGCCTTGAAGAGGGCATCCAGATTCGCACAGTCGAAATGCACACAGGCGGGGAACCCTTGCGAATCATCACCTCGGGTTATCCTGAAATCAAGGGCGAAACAATCCTCCAAAAGCGAAGATTCGTTCGCGACAACCTAGACTACCTCCGCAAGATGTTGATGTTTGAACCGCGCGGGCACGCAGATATGTACGGCGCGTTGCTGGTAGAGCCAGACGCCGAGAATGCAGACATGGCTGTGCTATTTCTACACAACGAGGGGTATAGCACTATGTGTGGCCACGCTATTATTGCTCTAGGACGCTATGCTGTCGACACCGGAGTAGTCGCTGTTGACACCGATTCAAGCAGCTATGGCGAAGTGCCCGTCTTCATTCAGTGCCCTTGTGGGGTCGTCAAAGCTTTTGTGGAACTTTGCGAAGGCAAATCAGGCAAAGTTCGCTTCGTATCTGTCCCTGCTTTCGCTTTTGCGATAGACCTGGTGGTTGAGACCGATAAATACGGCCCGGTCAAGCTAGACATCGGCTACGGGGGAGCGTTCTACGCGATCGTTTCTGGGGACAAACTTGGCTTAGATGTGAAAACTTGCAAAGTTCGAGATGCTATTGATGCGGCCGCCGTGATCAGCCGAGCGGTAAAAAACCAAGTAAAGCTCACCCACCCCGACTCGCCCGAACTGGCGTTTCTCTATGGTGTAATTATAACAGATAGCAAAGATCGCTACTCGGATGACCCCGACGACTGCACGAAAAACATCACAGTGTTCGCTGATAATCAGGTTAGTATCCTCCCATTTATTTGTTCCCATTTCTTTGTCTAAAATGTTCAAAAAATTTTGAAAACAGCTTTTCGAGTTTCTTTTCTGAAATTTACAGTAGATCAGTTTTCTTTGAATTTTAAATTCTCAAATACTGAGGTTTGTATATTTTGAGCATTTTTCCCAGTAATAATTTTGCGGAGTATCAGTTTTATCAGCTGTTTGTGAAATGGCTTCCTAGTACACCAAATTGCTGCGAAATGGCTTCCTAGTCAATCTAATTGCTTCGAACCGGCGCCCTAGTCTATGGAATGGCCGTGAATTGAATTTCCAATAAAACTGACTTTGTACTTTATTGAATAATAACAGTATGATTTTGTGGCCAGTAGGGGGAGTATTCCTTTGTTTTGATTCCCCCTAGTGTTTTGAATTATTCATCCAAAGTACTAATTTATGGCTGTAAGGGTGAAATTAATATTTTATTCTGATCAGTACGGTCAACTTTCATTTTCCTGATATTGTATTCTGTGGCTTTTGTAACCAAAATTCATACTGCACAAAAAATCGGCCAACACCTTTTTTTAACAGCTGTTTGGGGAATTTCATATTAAACTGTGCAATATGCTGTATTTTACCTTTCTGTTTTAAAAACGTTTTGAGTGTATTGGTTGCTAATATTTTTGCATTGTTGATGAAGCTTTATTACTTCTCCAGTAAGGTGTGGAAATGACATTTCAGTGGTATAGTGGTTTTGGGGTTTGGCTTTATCTTAGATGATTAATTTGATTGCTTATCTAAAGTATGTCTTGTAGAAATGCAATATTGAATATTCTTCTTTACTCATAATATCATTTATTTTTTGGTTGATGGTTAGGGTCATGCTATTAAAACAAGACATATCGATTGACTTCCATGAAATTAGCACACAATTTTCCAGACAAGCCAATAAATTAAGAAACCACATAATTTGGCAAACATTCTATTTAAAGCTGTTTCATTTTTTCTCCAATCTATTTGTTTTTTAAGTGCAATGAGATAGATTAAAGGGTATTTTATGGGCTGTATAATTATGGAAATTAGTTTCCTGACTGGAACTGGAACTTTCTCAGTATAGTATTCAATGGATCATTATTACAATACAATACAGACAATACAATGGAAATTATCACAAGTGTAGCATAATTACCTAATACAGTTTTATAATACATTGCCCTCCCTAATATATCTAAGTACGGTACCGTGGTATGATATTAATAACAAAACTATAATGGTAGACATTTACAGAAATACGAAAGAGAGATTTGGATTTTTTTATATCTGGTGATCCACATCGCATAAAAATTCGAACATATTGAGTCTATGATACAGACACCCACATTTCTGGTGTATGTTGGTTTCAGTACTGAGTAGGCTCAGATACATCATGCCGGCATAATTTTGGGCATAATACTATAGTCGGATCATAGAGAAACATATGATAATGCCGGCATAATACCCATTTTTTCAGGCATAATAGTACAAAATCACTAAGGACATCAAGTGGCTGTTTGATTTTGTTGTGTTCTTGCTCTTTACTTTCCAATCAAACCAACAAAATGAAAAGTGTGTGGGTGTTTTGATTTGGAGACTTGGTACCCAGGTTTTAAATTTATGCCAGGCTGCTAAGCCCTTGCAATTGTCATCTCCTTTGATCACTCATCGTGGGTCATGGCAGAGACACCTGTTGACCCTGCTGGGCCTTTTGTTGATTTGACTCATCCCCCCTGCCACATCAGAAGCTGCGAAGAATGCTTTATCGCAATTAAGAAGTCCAAAACCTTCCGACCTTGCCAGAACTCGGCATTTCTTCTATAGAAGGGCATGGAATATTGGTTAAAAATTTGGAAAGAACAATAATTTATGTCGAGCACAATACATCTTTTTGAGCATAATTTTTTGCTTAATACCATGCTTTTATAAGCATTGCTCAAAAGCATAAGGCTCAAATTTCCGAGCATAATGTATCTGACCCTAGTACTGAGAAGTATAGCTCAAGGTCCTTTTGAAGGTGAAATAGATTGGAGGGTGAGGGAGGCAGGCATAACAATGTGAGGTGCACCAGTTTATCATATCAGGGGCGGATACAGGGGGGGTGGATTGGGTGGATTTTCACCCCCCTTTTTGAGTAAAAAAAATAAAATTAAAAAAAAAATTGTTTGAAGAGAGTAGATGTCTGACGGATAGGAGGTACTGCCAATTTCCTTTGCCTGCTCGACGTTGCTGACGCAACAAATCCAATTCAGCATGAAGTATTGTAAGATCTATGTAGTGACCTACCACAAACCACTTGATCAGTTATCAGTTGTCAATTATCAAATCAATTATCCACCCCCCATTTTGAAATCCTGTATCCGCCCCTGCATATATATTATCTTACAAACTTATTGAAGGGGGTTTGCATGCTATCAAATAAATACTGTTTCAGGGGTACCAATATCCTAATACTGTTAAACCCTCTTTATTTGGTCTTGAAAAATAGTCTGAAGAAATACCTGTCAGCCATAAGACCTAAAAAAAAACTTGAGATTGGAATTTTCTGAGGGATCAGCATGTTTGGGCCCAAAGGCATGTGATTAATCTTTAAAAGCAGGAGATATTTTTAGTAAAATAGTGCATGATTTTGTCCTAAATTTGGGCAATCCAGGGTTTAGGGATGAGCCCCGAGTGCTAATTACGGACTTTCGGAAAGTGTAATATTATAATTGCCTATGCTCCCAAATCTCTATACTGACCAAGATACAGTATTAACAGGAATCCAATAGACATTCAGTGTATTATCACGTAATGTCTCATTTTGGCACATGAGCCGGGTGGGGTCTGGACGCCTCTGACCCCCATCTTCATCTGCAGGGGCGTAGCCAGGGGGGTGACCCAAACCTCCCCCCCTTCTAGCAGCCAAAAATGTATTAAATGTATGAGACGTTATCTAAAATGCGGGAGAAAAGGGCCTTTTTGGCCCCCTCTTGTTAAATATCCTGGCTATGCTGCTCTGTTCATGTGAATCATGTGAAGATTTTGTATGTCCTGTGACTAACCTTGCTGTTACTAGTGAGTTGACAGCTATGTAATTAAAAAAAAGTCTTAAACTGCAGTACTTAGTGTATCTAAAGACATGTCTGTATCAGGGGGTGGGGCACTGGGGACAGGTCCCCCCCCTTCCCAAATACTTTTAAAAATATATGGAAATTACCAGTAGCCTGCTACAAATATTTGACTTTTTCAGGTTGATCGTTGTCCAACTGGTTCAGGAGTCACTGCACGTATTGCTGTTCAATACGCCAAGCAACTGATTGGGCTGAATCAGCTCCGTGTGTTCGAAGGTGTGTCTGGATCAAAGTTTGGTGGACGTGTACTCAAGGAGACAAAGTGTGGAGAGTTTGATGCTGTGCATGTCGAGGTCGCCGGCCACGCCTTCTACACAGGATCCTGTTCATTCCGTGTAGAGAAAGATGATGATCTGAAGTATGGATTCCTGTTGAAGTAGACAAGATAGAAGTAGCAATAGGGGACTTGTGCTAAGAGATCACGTGACCTTACGGTATTGGGTGGCAAATTAAAAACAAAATGATCAAACAAAAAAATCAAATATAACAGCGGCCGTCACACCAGAGAACGACGAAGAAATAAAATCTTTAAATGAAACTAAACCCTTTCTGAAAAAGGAGATCTGTTTTTTCGTAAGCGCTGAATGATTTGCTTTTTGTTGCTGTTACTTTGGTACTTAAAGGCTGAGCGCGCGCTAGTTTGCCACCTAAACAGTCACGTGATCTCTGAGCGCAAGTCCCTATTGAAATGAATTGATACGAAGCTTAAAACTAGAAAAAATATATACTATTAAGGTAGTTCACAGGACATCCGTGCTTCTTATTGTTCAGATTGTTCTTTGAAGCAGGATGGGTGATGCCAAAGAAAAAATATTACCTCAGGGGGCGGCAGAATGGTCCCATAATTGGTGGTGAGGGGGGGGGGGGGGGGGGGCGAAAGTTGGGGGGAGGGGTGGGTAGTCGTTTCAGGGGTTCCAAATTCTTAAGCGCTATTTATAAGAACGCGGGGAATAATCTAGGAAAACTGTTCAACAATTGTTGTCGGTTGCATATGCACCGCTTGAAACCCGTTGTTTTAACAAAAAACGTTCATATATAAAGAAACATCCGCTCAGAAAATAGGGGGGGCTGCCCCCCCCCCCCCCCCTTGCCCCTGCCCTTCCGCCGCCCCTGTACTGTCTTTATAGTTCCTATTCTCTCTGGTTGCCTAATCCAGTAATCTCTATTAGATATAAATTAAGATGCAATTAAAATATTTATTCCTATTTTATTTATTATTTTTGAAGTTGTATTAAGGGTTACGTAACAGGCCTGAAACCAGAGGTGAGGAGTTTTGACCTGTCTCGCAAAAAAATAATTCACGCATTTTTTTTGCGTTTGACACCCCTTTTTCAACTTTGCATTTCTCAAAGTCGCACGAAAAGTAGAACGCTTTCTACTTCCTGCAACAAATTGCTTCAAGTCGCAGGAAAAACTTCACGTCTGACAGGGCGCGTGCGACCTGCAACCTTCTTTTTGCGAGACAAGTTGCAGCCGAAAAGTCTACGTGTGACAGGGCATTTAGTTACGGGCTTGAGTAAAGTGTGTCCGGGATTGTTAAACAGACGGGTCCAAAATAATTACCAGTTGGTTGGATTATTATTATTTTTTTTTTCATTACAGCTATGTGCATTTTTTTTCTTTATCAGATTTAAAAATTATAAGTTATTGTTTGTTTGTTCTGTAAACAATAAATCCACATACGTGTAGTTTGACATTTATATTTAACTTTTAGCATGAAAAAGCCAATCACGCCACCATTCTGTGCTCCCGCTTAATGACGAGTCACACAAATTCGGCTAATTCAAGCGAGTAACCAAGATATTTTCAATCATATATATTTTGTAACGTAAACTGTTGTGTTTCAATGATAAACAATAACAAAGGATTGGTTGATCGATAATCTCCGGGGAAGGGGGGGGGGGGGGGGGGGAATCTCCCAAAAAAAATGTACATATTCTCGTCGAGAAAATGAATTTTAATCCTAAGGAATAGCAAAATTGGTGTGGTTTCTGGATTTTTTTAAGGGATAGCCGATAAAACAAACAAATTATCAGGTTTCTTAATTTTACTAACTACTGCAGGCGCGTACCTAGGATTGGCTGAGAGGGGCGCAGCATAGGTATATTAAAAAGGGTAGTTTTGAAGAAATGACCCACTTTTTGGGCGCCTGGATGCCTTGGGAGCCTGCGCATCCCCAACCCCCCCCCCCTCCCCCTTATGTACGCGCCTGGACTGATTTGTATTTTTTGAGGTAGGGTCACCTGGTAGTCATCCTAAGGGATGGCAGATTTCCAGAAGACCCTAAGGGATATAGAGCCCCGGGCTCTAAAAAAAATTATAACCTAAGGGAAAGGACGAGCATACCGTATTTTTTAGAGTCCACCTTCTCATTTTGACCATGTTCTTATTTATATATATTTTATTGGGGGGGAGGGGGCACGTGCCCAGTGCCTTCCTCCTGCTACGATCCAGCTCGTTAAAATTCAGTGTTTATATTTTCTTACATGACCATGGGCGTTGATGAAGCTGTGCCTAAAATTAGCCCCTTTTTCTCCATACAACCACGCCTGGTGCTCAGATAAGAAAGAGTTTGAGTCTTGGGAGCCCACAAATCTTTCTGATTAGTGTGCATTTAATCCGGCAAATCTGCCTCTGTTCGAGGATATGTTTAGCCTGTGGGAGCCAGAAAGTCAATGTATAAAGTCAATGTATATAGATATACCGACAAGCATATGGAAGGTCATTCATATTCTTCTCATATTTATTCATATTCTTATTCATATTCTTAGTGTACAGCAGACCTGTCAACTCTCCCGGATAAACCGGGAGTAGTCCAGGTTTTGCAGCAAATCTCCAGGTCTCCAGGTAAAAAGCTAAATCTCCAGATTAAGTAATATTCTCTGAGTTGTAATTTCCTGAAAACTTTGTGATGATGAATATTTTTTTTGAAAAGCACAACGTGCGAGTTTGTGAATTCTTTCTTGCGAAACGTCGAGAGACCTAGGCCAGACAAGGGATGTAAAACTGACCGTAATAGAAATAGAGGATATATGAGCTGAGTTGATTGGTTACTTATTATTTATAAGCTAATTGCGTGTCTCGTCTAATAGGTCACGCACGTGAAGTAGTACGGTACGCGGCCAAAAGCAGTCACTGTGCAAAACCCACAGGTAGCCCAAGCTCTGTATTTGTGCCTATTGCTCTTACGGTAAACATTTTACAAAACACAAAAAAGTGAAAATTGTGTAAACATGGCGCAATCTATAGATTTCGGTGCAATTCAAAGAGAGTTTCAGGGGCACTCCCTTCGGAATTCGAAGATAAAAAAAACTGGTAAAGTAAAAGGTGAATGACATCCCTCCATTTTTTTTACGTTGACCATTTGACGCAAGCATTTAATTGGCACGTGAGTGAAATCGATTTCTTGCGTTGCGACAGCAATTCGTAAAACTTCCCCCACGTTTTTCCAGTAGCATTGAAACTTTCCCCTACATTTTTAAACTAATTTTGTCTTTTGCATTAGCGGAGCATAGATATATGATTCCACAACATTGAAACGGATTAAAAAAAGTTGCTGGAACCAAGAGGATCTAGGACAATTCATTCAATGGCCGATCAGACAATTTCGTCTCCTGGGGAAGTGGCTGGTGTCACTTTTTTTGTTTTTAATTTATAAGAAAATGACCAGTAGGGGCGTGGCTGTGCCCTATAATATTTCTTGATGTTTCTGTATTGTGCCCTCCCCCCCCCCCCCCCACAATATTTCGAGGCCTGCTAAGACACTGCATATAGACGCCAGTCTTCTTTATTTCGTGGGCTGGCATATCCACAAATTGAAATAATTAGATGAAAGAGAAATAGCCGTTAGGGTCCAGGGGGAGGTATTCTTCGAAAATTTTTGTACAGGGATGCTCCGCCCAGACTTTGGACTCCTTTTTTATAGTGAATGAAAAGGGTGACTCATTTATTAAGTAATAAAATGTGAAACACAAGTACCCTCTTAACAAAATTGAAAGCAAAAAAATCGAAAATTTTATAGTGAGATTTTGAGATGATCAGCCATTTTTTGGCAACGTATCTCATAAAAATGTCGTCGCTGAAATCTACAAAACTTATTTTCCATTCGAATCTTACGAGGTAATATATCGACCGTTTTATGGTGTTAATCACGAATTTGCTATCCTTTTATATTGTGAAATAATTGCAAAAATACAACCCTTTCGTATAGTTCGAGCATCAAACGGGACCCTTTCTGGTTTAGCATCCCCGTATAGTCAACATGATAGAGTAACCCACCCACCCCCCCCCCCCCTTCCTGGTGTCCAATGGCTTTGAAGAAAATAAATCTAATAATCAACAACAGGAAAAAAGTGGTACCTTCATAGGAATCTCCAGGTTTCAGAAATCAGGAGCGTACACAGATTTGGGGGGTAGGGGGAGGGATGAGGTATCATACATGAAAAGGAATATATCTATATTTTGTTTTTGTGTGTAATGAGCCATACTATACTGTTTGTGCACGTCATTGCACTTAGAGGAGCAGGAGTAAAAACTATTTTTACCATTGGTGACGACCACTTGTGAGCCGTGACAGCAGTGCAAAAAGGGGACACTCCCGAACATCTGGTCTGCCTGTGTGTTTCTATCGCGCCGGCGGTGTTTGTGCATGCGGCTTGTCCAAATCAACAGATTGCAAGATGGCGGATGTCGAAGATGTCATTTCTCAAGAATGTGTTCAAGACCTTTTTGCACAGGCTACAGATTACGTACGAAGCTTAAAGAACCTACGCGATGAACAGAAACTGCTTTTCTACGGGCTATTCAAGCAGGTTTGCTTTCGCTTGTTCTTTATTTTGGTCAGATTTGTTTGGCATGATTTGTTCGCTCACGTCAGTGAAATTCAAACACGAAAATAAATTTTTGTTATTATTTTGTTTCGATTTGCTACCTCTTTGCTTCACTCCTAGGCTACAGAGGGACCTTGCAAGACTTCTCGACCAGGGTTTTGGGACATCGTAGGGAAGGCGAAGTGGTAAGGGTTTTATTAAAAAATACAAATAAGATTAGGTACAGCATTACGAACAAGCGACTTTTAGTCATCTCTAAATTATTTATCATATTTGGTTATTGAACACAGAACATGCATCTGAAAGACCTTGGTAGGGTGATTTCTAAGGCTTTAGGTGCATAGTTAATAAATGTAAACAGCAATATTTGTGCCGTCAATTTCTTACACTTTATAACAATTGTAAATCTAAAAATATAATAAGTATTAGTAATGAAGAATTGATAGGTTCTAGGATTTATTAAAATTGCTAAGCCTAAAGAATTGAGGGCTGACTAGAATATGCATTGACTTATCATGAGCATGTTAAATAGGTAATAGATTATACATATATGTGGTTATGTTTGTGGTTAGGATTCTCCTGAATATACTCTCATGTAATGCCCTAATTGGCTATCAGTGTGGGGTATTATTTTTGTATAATTACCCTCTTTTATGTGTGTAACGGATATTCACTTTAATGTTTTTGTTTCTCTCTTGAAATTCAAAAATAAAACTTTCACTGAGAAGACTTGTGATTTCTAAGCGAAATTCTTGCTTGATATAATTATTGATATCTATATTCATGAAATTTAGACAGGAGTTTACAGTATGTCAATAAGTCCCTAAAATTATAAAATATTTATGTACAATAATTAAAAAAATCTCAAACTATTTTCCATTGACATCTCTAATTTTCAACCACGTCTTGTTTGGCAAAATGCAACATCTTGTGTGGCAATTCCTAATAATTGTGACAACAAAATATTCTAGAATAAACTATTGATGTTTTTTTTTTCATACTGTTAATATTAATTTTCCCATTCCCTGTTACCTCACACAAAGTTGGGTTTTTTTTTGCAGGGAATCTTGGCATCAACATGGGAAAATGCCTCAAGAAAAGGCGATGAAAATCTATGTGCAAGAATTGTTTTCACTAGACCCAGAATGGGACATAAAATACGCTACCTCTGACAGTACTGTAAGTTTGTATTCTTTGTCTAGGGACGAGTCAACACAGGTGGGGGATTTGCTAACAGCATCTAGTTTTAGGTGGTGTTGTTGCAGTTGGAGACTCTGTGGGGCATGTCAGCTCTACTCCAGGATCTCTTTGGGTGATGTTATCTTGGTAGTGTGGGTGTTAGTGAGTGGTACACAATTGGTTTTGCTTTTTGTGGGGTGCTGAGATCATGCAAATTGACTGTGGGGGTTACTTTTGCACCAGCAGGGTATATGTTCTGGAGGAACTTTTTGTTACGGAGAGTCCTCCATCAACTGTTCCATTTTGCAGTAAATAGAACGGTTGTTCCAATGGTTTTGGTCGTGACAAGCGGGTAGTCGCGTGGCTCAGTGGCTCATGCATTTGTGTCAGGGTGCTAAAGAAAGTTTGTAGAAAAAAATAGAGAAAGAATGAAAAGCTGCAAGGAAAGAAAGTTGTATTATGCAGCAGAGCCACCAAAATTTGATGAATGAAAAAAACTAGAATGTTTTTCCCTCACAAAAAAGCAGGTTGCTAGCATTTTTGTAAAGACCATATAGTGGCCCTTCAAGCCATTCAGCTGGAGTTTATGCTGAAATGATGGTGACTGTGATGACAGTATTCATGATGACGATGATGATTGTGATAATGTTGATATTTTCTCCAGCCCATTACTCAGGAACACTCTTCCCGATCCAGCCAGTCAATGGGGCTGTCAGTCAGCACATTACGCGGTGACGAAGATGATGTCATCAGGTATTTGACAATTATCCCTCGAACCCTTTCATCAATGCTACATTCTGATTGGTTGGCCTACTATAGTCAGGGCATCTGGTTATTTTTTTGTTTATTTTTTTAACTTAAAAAGATTATATTGTAATTTGAACATGATTTGCATGCGTGTGTGCTGGTGGATTCGTTTTGCAAGTTAAACTTTAAAATCGAGGAAAATTATCTGCTCCGCAAATATCGTTTACTTTTTCAACCTTTCCATTGCTACAGGGATAGTGATTCAGAGAGTATAGTTGTGTTTGGAAAGCTAAAAAAAAAAAAAAAGAGAAAACTTACTTTCACTGTTCAGTGGCTTTCATTTTAAAGGGTCTTTCCTCTTAATTTAGATAAAAGCATATTTCCTATTTGCAACTCATAACATTTTTCGTGCCCCCAAAAACCTATAAGCCAACTGCTCGCTAATATCTAAATTAAATATCTTCAAAATTTCTTTTAAATTTAGAATTAAGCTTTTGGTCAGAGGAACTCCATGTATGCGGAATCTTGAGCTTATGTATTGAGAATTGGAAAATTTCATGCCATTTTTTCCCTCTGTCATGTTTGTCCACCTCCTGACACTCTTGAAAATCTTGTTATGCTCCCGAAAACGATTGCATGTTATAAGAAGCTGAGTTTTTATTTGAAAACAAGTTTTTATTCATTTTTACTTTGTTTTATTCATTTTTATCATTATATTACACATTCTCTGATCTTGAATTTTGTCTTTTGAAGTATGTAAACCCTACAGAAAAGAAAAATTAAAGTATTGGTCTTATAACCATCATCATGATAATTACAATTATTAACAGCTGTTATTTTTTCTAGTTGTTTCCCTTTTTGCTTTTTTGTTGTAGTGATGGCAATAAGACTGCTTTTGATTGGTGCAAAGAAGGAAATGTAAAGAGAATGAGTTCCCTCATCTCAAAGAAGAACATCAATTCACCTGATGAACAGGTATATATTTATGATTTCTTCCTTGGGAATAAGAATAGTAAAAGATAACTCATTTACTGTTACTTATATAATTTTGCTACTTTTTCAAAATTTAAAAGAGGTTATTCGACCTGTGATTGTCAATATGCTGTAAACTCTTTAATTTTCAAATGCTACACCCCTTTCTGGCTTCCATCATTGAAACAAACAGTTACATTTGCTTCTTGATTGGTCAGAACCTTGCGGAGAGGTGGTGTGATTAGAAACCATTTCAGTGCTGGCCAATGAAAATTCCTTTGAATGGCGGAAGCCTAAAGGTGATTTAGATGTTGGTAATTGTTTTCATCAGAATTTTTAAAATGTGTAGCGAACAGGAATTCACTAAAGTAGAGTAGGTTCCAATAGGTCAACAAATTTTTATCAAAGCAATTTCTTTTTACATCTTTTCCTTACAGGGCATGTCACTATTACATTGGGCTTGCGACAGGGGGCATGACCATGTTGTTGATTTTCTGATTAAAAATAATGCAGATGTCAATATAACTGTGAGTACTTCATCATAGTAAGTTGCTACTTTATGCAAACACTTTCTTTTTTTATATACTTCTACATGACATCCCAAATTCAAAGGTTATCTAAAACAAACTATTGCTCCCCCGTTAAAGTGACCTTTGTTGTCATCAAAATTCACTGAAAAGCAGCATGCATCATTAGTATTTTGTCATCAATCCTCGGGGACCCAGTGCGTCGAGTAGATCAGGCACACAGGGAGCGTGCAAGAAAGAAGGAGAGGAAAGGATGCCCTGGGCAACTGCTCTGTAAAAGCTATTTTAAATAAGTGTTTTTAATCCAATTAGTCGCCTGACTGGACCTGGCGCCTTTTTCCAATTAGCACCATCACTTATTGACAAAAACTTTTAAAACAGTCTCGAAATTTACATATCAAGAGGGAAAAGAAAAACTATACGCTAAACATAACAAACAATATTTTGATAAAAATCTATTGAAAGGCTAGATAATTCAAGGGTTGAGTCAAGTTTGGGGGATTTTCTTGAACTGTTTATTTAATTGGCCTTTGTACAAAATAATTCTGATCAAAAAAATCATACACATTCAAAATGAGTAAGACTTTGTTATACGCATACACATTCGAAATGGGTAAGGCTTTGTTATTTAGCAGTATAGGTGTTTGGAAAGTGTTACTATGCGTGAGGTCTGTCTGCTTTTCTGATTAATAAGGAGCGCCCTGATTGGTCTAATTTTAATTTAATAATAATGAGATCAATCAGAGAGCGAGTTTGCTGCAGTTTTTAGAAAAAAGCTTTTACAGAGCAGTTGCCCAGGGAGTCTTTCACTACTCTTTCTTTCGCACACGCTCCCTGTGTACCCTATCTCTGCGATGCCCTGGGTCCCTGAGGATGTTTGTCACCCCTGAAGTCATATCTTGTTTTTGTTTCGGTTGATTGATAGTTTGCTTGTATATTTGTTTATTCGCATATTTAATTGGTTGCTTGTTG
Organism: Nematostella vectensis; assembly: GCF_932526225.1. NCBI lineage: Eukaryota > Metazoa > Cnidaria > Anthozoa > Actiniaria > Edwardsiidae > Nematostella > Nematostella vectensis. The sequence continues at coordinate 6,334,301 of NC_064041.1, read as the reverse complement.
TAGGACTCTGATGGCCAGACTCCCATCCACTATGGTAAGATACTATCCTTTAAAGCACCTAGTCTTATCAATATCTCTTTACAATTTTTGGTTTGGTTACCTCCTTCACAGCCTATTACTTTTCTTATTTACAATTATGAAGATAATTGTTGAAAAAAGTAATGATTGTGTCAATGTTAACATAACACATTATCATACAGATGATGATGATTACTTTGAAGATGATGTTGTTGATAGGGGTGATGATTGTGTTGGATGTCATGGCTTCCCCTGTCACACAGAGAGCAACAAAAATATTAAATCTCTCAATATATACAAAGAAACTGATTCGTAATTAGTTACTTTTTGTTGTTATTTTGGCTCAAAAAGTTGGAGAATGTGTTAGTTTGCATCCAGAAATGTCACATGATCTGCTGTGCAACTATTGCTTGCATGGTAATGATGGTGATAATGATGCCACTGACTGTGCCAGATGTTATCATAAAGATGATGATGATGAGTGTGAATATGTTTATTTACTTTAAGATGATAGGTACCTATTAAAGTTACCTGTTATCATTATCACTATTATTATTAGTTGTTGTTGTTGTTGTTGTTGTTGTTGTTGTTGTTGTTGTTGTTGTTATTATTATTATTATTATTATTGTCATTATTATTTATTATTATTGCAGCTGCTACATGTGAATTCACGTCAATAGTTCAGCAACTTCTCGATGCCCATGCCTTAACAAACATCAAGGACGTGGACGGATGTCTTCCTGAAGACGCCACGGATAACAAATCCATCAAAGCTTTATTACAATAAGACACCCACATAAAAGATCCCATACTAACAACCCTATGTAAAATCCGACTGCACTACACTGATGTTGATAAGAAATGCATGAAGTCCTTAGTGAAATAAGAGGCAACAGGTCACTGCGGAAAGTCTGTATATGAATCTGTGACGGATTTGGGAACGTACTGCTTTCTTGTATAGGCAGCTCGTCCCAATTCTACTCTGCATTGAATTTTACTGAAATGAAGATCTACTGCATAACGTATACACCTATTTCAGGTAAGGCTGCACTATTGGGGTGCGTCTCAAGAACAATACTTAGCTACGGTAATAGGTCGCTAGATCCTTCGAGAAATGTAGAAGTCCGCTCGTAAGGCCTAACATGATTGGCTAGATTGCCCTCATCGTTCTATTGTATTCTCGTTCTTCGTCTGTGTTGCACCAATCCAATGTGGTGAAATCTTCCGATAGCTTCTACATGGCCCGATCCATCCAGAATCCTTTTCTATCCAACCACACAACGAAAATTAATCACTTTATTAGCCTCTGACAAGGTGTCAACCAGAGTCTTATTGATGCAGCAATTATGAATGTAATTCTACATTTCGGCACACGTGCAGGGTGGGGTCCGAACCCCACGGATCCCCCCCCCCCCCCCCCGCCATGGACACGCGCCTACATTTGGAGAGTCCACGTGTCGTAACAAACATTGCTTCATTGGTATCAAGTAGATTTGTAAATAGCGAGATTCTGTCATTTAGTCGTTATCAGTGATTCAACGTAGGTACGACAAAGATTTCACCTTTTCTGAAATAGGTGTATTGGAGTTTTGGTTAGAGTGATTTTCATTAACCCGTGAACTACACTTTAGCGTTATACTCTTTATTGTGATCTGATTCTATTGTTCTCTTTTGTGTTTTACTCACTATTACACCTTGACTATCACACTTTTTACGGGTTTTACGGGTTAATGAAAAGCACTCTAAAGCCCATGGATTTCGTACATGGCAGCAAATGACTCTTAGATGGCGGATCAGCACACCGCTTGTTCGAACCGAGATTTTAAACCCGAATGACATCTATTTATTGTATATATATATATATAACATATTTGAGTTCGGTCTGAATATAAGATATAACTTACTATTGATATACATAACTAATTTTTATACTTTTGTACACTTTCTTGAACCCTAGCAATCATAAAGTAATTGCAAATTGTACAACTAGTCGCTCATTATTTTATCCTGCAACTCTTCTTAGTTAGTTATTTTACGTGAAGCTTTGAAAGTTAAAACGCTGGCTTCGTCTCTAATCGCAGACTCGGTTACAAACTTCTAACTAGGCGCGTTCACCCAGGATTTCCGGAGAGCGACAGTCATGGGGAGGGGGGAGGTATCATGAAAAAGCTGATATTTGACAAATCTTCAATAACAAATTGCCATCCTTTTGGCGCACGCCTACTTACGCGCCCGAGACGTCCTTTCTCAATAGTGCACTTTAGAGCAAAAAAATGGCAAAATTCAAATTGTAAGGTTGTGTTAGCTTGTATTTTGTTGATATTTTGCCTAGAGGTTCCTTGCGTAATATAAAAGAAAATAAGCTTTGGTACTTTTTGGTAGATAATTCGTTCTTGAGATATGATTGAGCAAAGTTGCCATTAATCATGTTAAAAGTAGCGACTTCGCCCAAATTGGGCAATTTCACACAAAGCAAGAGTCTTACAATTTGCAATATCTCAAGAACGGATTATCTACCAAAAAATACTCAGGCTTATTTTGTTTTATGTTGCACAAGGAATATCCATGCAAAAAAACAAGCGAATATAAAAGTTTACCCATCAATCGTAGAGTGCGAGTAACCCCTTTTCACTGTTACGCACATTTCCTGTCTTCTTCCCTTTGTATCACACGCGTTCGTCAACATGAGTCACGCATCATGTACTATGCTACGCTTAAGGGGCCGTCCACACTAACACGGATTAGTTTGGATCCGTATACTTTTTGATACGTTTAGGCCTACCGTCCACACTAACACGGATTAGTTTGGATCCGTATACTTTGATACGTTTAGGCCTACCGTCCACACTAACACGGATTAGTTTGAATCCGTATACTTTGATACGTTTAGGCCTTCCGTCCACACTAACACGGATTAGTTTGGATCCGTATACTTTTTGATACGTTAAGGCCTACCGTCCACACTAACACGGATTAGTTTGGATCCGTATACTTTGATACGTTTAGGCCTACCGTCCACACTAACACGGATTAGTTTGGATCTGTATACTTTGATACGTTTAGGCCTTCCATCCACACTAACACGGATTAGTTTGGATCCGTATACTTTTTGATACGTTTAGGCCTACCGTCCACACTAACACGGATTAGTTTGGATCCGTATACTTTGATACGTTTAGGCCTACCGTCCACACTAACACGCGCACTGGATCCAGCGAATCCGGATACTTTTGAAAACGCTATCGAAAGTGAAAATGAATCCGTATACTTTGGTCCGTTAGTGTGGACGGCTGGATCCAGGTGAAGACGCTGCGAAAACGATAGTGTGGACGCGAATCAAATGTTGCGTTTTCGGCGAAACGAATCCGTATACTTTTGAATCCGTGTTAGTGTGGACAAAAGGCTTGAAAACCCTTCATTGATGACTCAGCATATAGCTATCGCTGCTAGTATACCCATATTGACAAGTGAAGTTGTTCGCCCGATTTTTTTATATCTCTCTCTATCCTGCCTTGTCCAATTAGTCCCTCCCCTCTGACTATATAAGTGAGTGACCTTTCTTGAAGACTTTTTTCTGTATAACACACCTCTCTTCTTTCAGACATCTTTGCCCGCCTCTCTTACTACTCTGCCAAACAGCGTTGATTCTCCCTCTACGACTCGAGTTGTAGAAGTGTCGCATACAACTTAAATCGTGATGTCTAGAGTCTTAGCATGGGCGACGGCTAGGAAAATGCGACCGAAAAAAGTACCTCGCTAGAAGCGCTTAATTCTAAGCTTGTTTCTGCAATGAAAAGATAGTTCCAAAATAGTCGCACCTTCCTCGACAGACATTAAAGGCTTATCACGCCGCCATTCTATGCTCCTGCTCAATGGCGAGTCACACAAAGCATCCACATCTATCGGCTAATCCAAGCAAGAAACCAAGATATTTTCCATCAAATATCGTCAATAACATATCAAACTTCATTCGTAGATTGTTATTTTGGAATTTCCTCGCGAATAAACCGCTGTATTTTCAATGAGAAACAATAGCACAGGAGTGGTTGATTGACATTCTTTAAAACTTTTTGTGTTTTTACGTCATGAATTTTCTATTGTTTTCTGCCGTCTGGTTCTCTTTGCCGTCGCCCTTGCTAAAACGCGCGCCCTATTATCAGTCAAGCGGGCATCGCCAGCAATGCTGACTCATGTTTGGGCTGTTTTCATGGGGCTTAATAATTCTAATTCAAACGGGAGCCTTTCCTGGTGTCTTTTTTCTCATAGCCGCAACTACCTCTTCATCGTCTGGAGTAAAATAGCTCACACAGCAAATCATTAGAGCAATGACAAGAAACGGGGTGGTAACGATGATCACCAATACGTAAGCAATCAAAAGAGCTAATTTTACCACGAGTCTTTTCCCCCTTAAGTCGTACCACGGACGTATTACCGATCGCTTTGAGAAGCCTTTTGCGCCAACTTTGTTTCTTCCGGCTACGTACAGATTGTATGCAACTGGCGGGCTTGTAATGTTGCTTTGTTTCTTGGTTTTTTTAGGGGACAGCGTTGCTGGGGTTACACGGTGTTTCTTTGTGTGTTTTGGGACTAAAAGAAGCTTGTCCGTAGTGCCAATATACTCGCTTGTAATGTGACTAGCCGTGTCCGCACTGCCAATATGCTCGCTTGTAATGTGACTAGCCGTGTCCGCACTGCCAATATGCTCGCTTGTAATGTGGCTAGCCGTGTCCGCACTGCCAATATGCTCGCTTGTAATGTGACTAGCCGTGTCCGCACTGCCAATATGCTCGCTTGTAATGTGGCTAGCCGTGTCCGCACTGCCAATATGCTCGCTTGTAATGTGACTAGCCGTGTCCGCACTGCCAATATGCTCGCTTGTAATGTGGCTAGCCGTGTCCGCACTGCCAATATGCTCGCTTGTAATGTGACTAGCCGTGTCCGCACTGCCAATATGCTCGATTGTAATGTGACTAGCTGTGTCCGTACTGCCAATATACTCGCTTGTAATGTGACTAGCCCTGTCCGCACTGCCAATATCTTCGTTTGTGTTGTGACTAGCCGTGTCCGCACTGCCAAAATGCTCGATAGTCGTGTTAGCAGTGATGTCCGCACTGCCAATATTTTCCATAGTGGTGTTAGCAATAGTGTCCGCACTACCGTGATTAGCAGAGTCACGCTCACTTATGCGGTATATAGGTGTGTCGGTCGTCAGATTAGTCTCATTTGTGGCGAGACCAGCCCTGCTCATCATTCTAACAGACCCGCTCGAGTAATGTATAGCTGTGACTATCGTTTTAACCGAATTGCTTTCGTTGCATGAAGGCGTTTTAAACGTTTCAACGGAGTAATTTTCTTCACGTTTGGAGGTGTCTTCGCTGTCAGAAGGTCCATCCACGGAAACTATGGTGTCATCCATCGTGTGAATGTGTTCAATTGTGGGATGTTTCGGAACATCTAAACCGTTGCAAGGTTCACTAGTTCGATAAATAGATGAGTCCATCGAGCAAATAGGGTCACTTGTGCGATGCATAGAAGTGTCCATAGCGCTAATTATCTAGGTACGATAAATGGAACCGTGAAGACGAGTTCACCGGCGCGACGGATAAAAGAGACTGGTAGACGGGTTTATTGGCGCGACGGATAGAAAAATCCGCCGCCGTAGACGTGTTCACTGGCGCGACGGATAGAAGAGTCCGCCGTCGTGTAGACGGTTCACTGGAGCGACAGATAGAAGAGCCTGCCGTGTAGACGTGTTTACTGACGCGATGGATGGAAGAGTCTGCCGTGTAGACGTGTTTACTGGAGCGACAGATAGAAGAGTCTGCCGTGTAGACGTGTTTACTGACGCGACGGATGGAAGAGTCTGCCGTGTAGACGTGTTTACTGGAGCGACAGATAGAAGAGTCTGCCGTGTAGACGTGTTCACTGGCGGGACGGATGGAAGAGTCCGCCGTCGTGTAGACGGTTCACTGGAGCGACAGATAGAAGAGTCTGCCGTGTAGACGTGTTTACTGACGCGACGGATGGAAGAGTCTGCCGTGTAGACGTGTTTACTGGAGCGACAGATAGAAGAGTCTGCCGTGTAGACGTTTTCACTGGCGGGACGGATGGAAGAGTCCGCCGTCGTGTAGACGGTTCACTAGCGGGACGGATAGAAGAGTCTGTCGTGTAGACGGTTCACTGGCGCGACGGATAGAAGAGTCCGCCGTGTAGGCGTGTTTACTGGCTCGACGGTTGGAAGAGTTTTCCTGTGGGCGGCCTCGCTGGTGCGATGAATAATGTTAACAGGTTTGCATATGTGTGTTGGCGTGCCACCAGGTTTCCAGGTTTATGTGCGACAATGAGTAACCGGGTGAACAAGAGGTAGTAGCCTTATCTTGATTTAGCGAGGAGCTGAAACAACAAAAAAAAAGCAGTCGGTCATCTATTTACGGACGCGTCGGACCGCCTTCATCCACCTGTCCGCTTTTTCCGTCCGTCCGCCCGGTCAGCCTATCTATCTGCCTGGATTTCCGTCCGTTTGTTTGTCTCTCTTGCCGTTCGTCTAAGCATGTCTGTCTGTCTACTGTCCATCTCTCCGTTCTTCCGTTTGTTGGTCCGCTAATGTTTAATGTTGCTCCCGCTGAGTCTATTTTCCGCGTTGAGATATTTTTTTCCTATCTACACGGTTGTAAGACTAGTTGTTACTAATTAGTACTAACTAGTTATTTGTTACGTGTGATTGTCTAATAGTGTTAGGAGGTAATTCGAGAGCTACCTCTGCTCTTAACGAGCTTTTCAGGCTTTTGACACTTTGTTTACTTTTATTGGCATTCCGATATAATTAAATAAACCTAAGTAAAATAAGATCAAATGAACTGATACAGGAATATTCATCACGTCCTTTAACTTCTATGATACTGTACTAAATATAAAAAGAAATAACAATTACAAGGAAATCGGTATAAGAGTCGAGAAAATTAAAATGTTTATATCTTTGCTGTTTTGACTACAAACCTGGATTTCATCGGTTTGGTTCCTCGTTCTTTGATGATAAGAACACACTGTTTCACAGTATTACAAACCTTGAAAATAAAGACAATACAAAAGCGATAAACAGATCAAGAGATTAACCAATTGAGGAACAAGGAGAGGATTCAAAAGTACTACCGCTCATCAAATCTCTGAATCATCAAGTCTTCTGACCCTCTAGAAATTTCCCAAGCTTGTCTTGTTGGTTACCCATGAAGTTTACTGGGATAAAGAGATAGTAAGACAGTTAAATCGTCACCTTAGCGATAATATTATAAGGCAACTCAATCGGCGACGGGAACGTGTCTTTTCTTTTAAGACGTCGTAAACTTATCGCAAAGTTTACGACCTTTCTAAGTGGTGGAGCGTCTCTATGGAGAGTGCTTCAACTGTCTAAACAGTGCCCCTTACTAATTACGGGGAACCCGCTAAGATGGGTCCCCAGCAATTAATATATACATTAATATGTTCACTAAATCAGCTTTTGAAAAGATGTACTAATTTGTTTTTATATTGTGTTCTAGAGTTTTCTAGCGCAGGGATGTAGACTTGGGTATTGGCGCTCTTTTTTTATAAGAACGTCTGTATTTAAAAACACATCACACTAAACAATAATGTACTTCGCTTCGACATAGTCTAAGCATGTTCTTAAAATTTGGTGAAATCTCTTTTGTGAAATCTCTCTCTATATAAAAATTTAATTAATACCAAATGAAACATTAAAAGAGAATTACATAAATGTTCAGTAGCAATAATATTTAAGGTTGTTATCAATGAAAACATTTGATTCTGTATTTTAGAACACATCACCAGATCACACAAAAAAACTGTATTTCGCTTTGACTGAGCCTCGGGATGTTCTTAGCATGTTCTTAAAATTTGGTGAAATCTTAGGCTGGACGTTCTTATTAAAAAGGTTCTTATAAAAAAGTGTAGTTATCTCAATTAGCAGATTAAAGTTATTCATGCAAAATATATGGAAATGAGTAAAAGCTTTGATCCGAGATGCTTTTTGCTTGTCGCAACACCGCGACACGAATTTTTTTCTTTTCCAAATGCGCAGAGGCCAATTTCGAATTCCAGGCTAAGATACTAGAGAAACAAAATGTAAATGCTTTAATGTGTTTAGGGGTACGGTGACCAAAAATTAACTAAATAGTATTAAGATAAATACATACTTTTCAAATTTTTAGACATGTGTGCGCTCGAAAAGTGAAAACACTAAAAGAATATCCCAGAAAGTAATTGAGAATATGTTAACATAAGCTTAATGTGAGTACTTTTTGTATTATTTTGGAGCACTTTTTATAGCGCTTTTTTTTTGTGTCGCGCTGTGTTGTTGGAATAATGCTATAATAATTTACCGATAAATAAACTTACCTAATAGCCCAGTTCATCTGTAGCATTCCGCCATAGTGTGTACTCTGGGCTTTATCACTGCATGTTAACAGCGCGCTGATCCCTACACTGGACAAAGTCTGCTAGCGATTAAGATAACATTTTTGCCCGCGGGGAATTTTTCTGAATTATACGGGTGACTTTCCTGTAATTTTAGCCAGACAGATGACTGACGTTATATGGAGAATGGGAGCTTCAGGATTTTGTTTTGATTGGTTGCTAGGGGTCATTTGAAGTCATTGGTGACGTCACGTTGGGAGGTTGTTGCTATGATACACATTTGTAGCAACTTCATTTGAATGAAGTTCCCGGTTGTTTTCCTCACTTGAGGAGAGAAGAAAAAATACAAACAAAAGACATTAGCAGCAAAAGATAGGGGACGGTGGGATTTTTCTCTGGAATCAAATCTCTACCTTCTCATTGGATCAACTACCTCTCCACATCAATACACAACAACCACCGCCACACAACTACCACCACTACACAACAATCATCACTACACGTCAACCACCGCTACACAACTACCACCACTACATAACAACCAATACACAACAATCATCACTACAAAACAACTACCACTATACAACAATAATCACTACACAACAACTACTACACAACAATCGTCACTACATAACAACTACCACTACACAGCAACCACTACACAACAATCATCACCACACAACAACTACCACTACACAACAATCATCACAACGCAACAACTACCACTACACAACAACTGCTACACAACAGCTACCACAACACAACCACCACTACACAACAATCATCACCACACAACAACTACCACTGCACAGCAACCACTACACAACAATCATCACTACGCAACAACCACCACTTCTTGATGACCTCCAGTATACAATACCAAATGCAATGTTAACCTCTACACTACAAGCACCCCAAAGGAATGCTGCCATTTAAGTACCTTAAGCCTGCTAGCTTACTCTCATTCGGGGTTATTTGGAAATGTTCCGTTTTCCTGAATATTGGTAATCCTCTGGTGCAAAGGTTGAATTGTGTTGGGACAAAAGTGCTAGCACAGGATTCCATATTCGAAAACAAAACATTTCCAACTAACTGCGAATACGGCTCATGGATAATACGACGTTTGAACTTAGCCTTACAAGCCAGATTTTAATACTAAAAGAAATGAAAACAGCTGTACTACAGAGTGTATATTTACATAGATGTCTAAAATATGTATAAGAATTTTTTCAACCAAAACTATCAAAGTAAATCACAGATAGCCCAGGCTCTGTCAATGAGTAATTTGATCTGACAACAGGTACCCCAAGCTCACTGTGTGTATGAACAAATTATTGTGGTTCATGTTATGTTGTGTGTGTCATGGTTTACAGTAAACATATGTGATTGTTCACCTTACTACGAAATAAAATCGTAAAACTCTCAAAAATATTCTGACCTGACAGTGGAGTCTTAAATATGGTCTGGGTGAAGTTTAAGCCATTTGGGCCGACATTCCAAGAGCAACGTAACTCTTGGAACTCGCTTGGTTCTCGAAAAAATACGCAACGCACAAAGATTTGAACTACGGGAGCCTATCGCCCGATAAATTTCAAATTACATTAGCTCATAATATTAACCAATTCTCAGAGTTTTCAAGCTCAAATCGTCGCTTGAATTGACTTCAACAACCTCCAAGTATCTGCGTCCCGTCTAGATCGTCGACGTAAATCATGCATGACTTCTCCAAAGGGAACCGATTTGACAGGCACTTTGTTTCCGTTGGCCAATCGGAGTACCGACCCATTGTTAAGTTGGTGATCAGGCGTCCCTTGTGAGAAGTCATGCCATGGGAGAAGTCACTTCAAATTACTTATTGACAGAGCCTGGGCTACCTGTGAGTAAATGCCAGAAACTATTACAATTCATTTTGATCAAGACGAGCATAATTTTACTGGAAATGGGTGTTTATCTGATTTCTTGAAAATTAAATCTTTTCACTGAATTACAGCATAGGTCATTGTAGCTTTATACACGGATGATGTCCCTGTTAACTGTGCCATGTACAATATAAACAAAACTAATTAATTAAAATAAAATTTGTACTGTTTGCACTTATAACAGGAATTGCTAGTAAATGTTTAAAACATTCATTCCTTTGTTTTTGTGAGCTACATGTGAACTACACATCCACATATTCCCTTTCTAATGACTCTTCCTTGTGTTCTATATATAATTTACTTGTAATAAAGCTCAAGGTTCATGCCATCATTAATTTCATCTGAGAATAGAGTTAAGGCAAACTACACCAATTCAAGCGCAGATTAGTATTGAAAACTTGGGAAAGATATTTGTGCTTAAAGCAGCAATGTCACCAGATTGCTTGTGGTCGTTACGAAGCAATCTCAGATGATTTTCAAAATTATAAGTGCACTGTGTCTGTTGGAAGTTTCTATGAGGATGTGACTGATAATTTAGAGAAGATGGCCTGTTAGATAGCATGAATTCTAATAGATTCTTTTGACAATGTTGCTTTAATTCATAAAAGTCTGGGGCCCTTGATAAAAAGTGTTTTTTGCCGTGCATAAAGACTAACTTTTTTATACAATTGTCCAAGGATAGCAATCAAAGGGAATACTGTTATTATTTCAAAATTACATAATTTCTGTTTTGATGAAGGATACAGTCTTGTAGCGTGATGTGGTCTTTGAAGATGGTATACCTGCAATTATACTGATCTATTTACAAACACACCAACATTGATTTTGTTCAGAGAAATAAATCAAGTAAGATACAAACTATTGTTATGCTGAGATATTCTGAGAAAAAATGAATCTAGGAAATTAAGGGTGATTAATTATAAAAGGATAAGAAATTCAGGGAAATTAATACAGAAATCCCAGAATCATAAAATAAAATCTGGGAAAATAGTGTATGACAAAATCGTGATACAACAAAACAAATTAATCTAGCATAAAAGCTACCCCATGGTGAAAATAAGCATACCTTACTTTATAAAAGCAAAACATTTTGTTTACAAGGGATACAGTATATATTTGTTGTTATCATAGTTACAATAATTACCATTTTTTTAATACTATTCTTTCCCACTTTGTTCCAGTCTGGGCTGCAACTAGTTTCTTCAGGTCTCCTATTGTGTCATCTGGACTAATTTCGGTTAAGGAATAAAACATTTTTTTTTTCTACATGGGAAGACAACTCTGAGGTTTTAACTGAAGTATTTTTTATTAGGATGTTATTGTTGTTTGGATGTGATTATCTAGTAGCATGAGGCCCTCTGGGGAATAGTAGAAGCAGAAAAAGTCCGTAAATGCCCTGTGCCCTAAGGGATAGCAGCTAATAGACGATAGGACGATTACACCTGACCTCTCTTGTATGCTGTTTTCAATATCCTGAGAGCTCAATGATTTCCAACTGCCAAATCCCCTTCTGGCTTTCTTCATAAAAAAAATCCTTGAAGCATTTTTACTGGCAAGCACTGGAATGGTTTCCAATACGCCAACCCTTTCTGCAATGATGGAAGCCAGAGAGCAATTTATCAGTTGTAAAATTACAGAGTTCACTGCATGTTGAAAATTGCATTAACCAGAGGTACTATACTGTTTTCAATTTTCTATTTCTATAACATCTAAAAATTTGTATATTTGCAGTATGATGATGTCGAGGGGATATTATCATTACAGTTTGTAATGGGATTGTTATCAGTATAAGATTGCAAGCTTAAAAACAGCACTAAACCTCTTCCGATGTCCCTAGCTTGTATAGAGCATTAGTGTGACCACTAATCTATGGTTTTCTAATGATTTCATAATTATAATAAGAGGGATAAAAAGGGTTTCATTTAGCTCCCATGTCGCACACAGAAATCCCAAATGACAGTCTAGTATCGAGTTGTGTTTAAAGTACAAATGATAATGATTAAAAATGCAAGGCCGTAGCAGGGGGTAGGGCACCGCTGGGGGCATGTGTCCCCCCAATATTTTCAAAATTATGGCATGGCTATGTCCCTTATCCGGGGCGTAGCCAGGGTGGTGGCCCAGGGGGCCTGGGCCCCCTTTTAGCAGCCAAAAATTCAGTAAGTGTATAAGACATTTTCTAATATACCGGAGAAAATGCCTTGAAAGGGCTTTTTGGGCCCCCTCCTGTTAAAAATCCTGGCTACGCCGCTGCTAATACTTTCTTGATACATAGTTCAGTATAGTGCCTTTCCCTCCCCCCATCATGCATAGTTCAGTATAGTGCCTTTCCCTCCCCCCATCATAGCCCGATGCATGCTGCTTCTCTGAGACATACAGTAACGACTGCAATCAGTATTATTAATGATCAAGTATTAGTTTAGAATATAGGTTTATTGAAAAGGATACTTGCACTTAACTCGGACCTTTTTACCCAGTCGATCATTACATGTGATCTCAATCATCTTAGTTCCACGTGACACCAAAGAATCAGTCAACGAATTTTCGACACTGAAAAATGGCCATTTTCACATCAGTTAAATACGTCTGGTAGACGTTTTCACGAAGGAGACGCTCAAGCCGTTAATAAAATAAACATGACAGTTATTACTCACCTATGTCGGCGTAAGAGGTACAGTTAACAAAGAATTAAATAAAATATCAGACAACTTTGACTTTTTCACACAAAGTTTCTTTCGTCTATCGAATATTAGAACCCAGTACCTCACGGATCTCTGTTGCGCATGCTCTTAGCTGGTATCCGCTAAGGGTAATCCCGCGGGCGCGTCTACCTGGGAGAGATCCGCCGCAGAGAAGATGAGTTTCTCATTTGGCGCAGCGCTCAAAAGTGGCTTTCAACACGCCGTGACGCGACAATGGCAATCCACAAACACCAGCCTGACTCCTCATAACCTTATCTACCCATTATTTATATCGTAAGTTATTATTATTTTTTTTTTGGCGGAAACTTTCGTGATTCCGTTTTAGCGCGGCAGGATACCAGATCACAGATAAGTACTTCGTGTAAGGATATTTTAGTTAATTTTCTTATGAAGTAAACTTAGATATTGATTACGAAGTATATTGCTGCAATCTGGATTTCACATAAAAATTGTTGCATTAGACGAAGATAGGTAAAAATAAAACCAAATCTCTTTTATGTGCTATGTGTATGCATGTGATATTGGTTAAATATCTCATCTTTGTCTTCCTCTCCAAGGGACGACCCTGATGGCCTGGAGCATATTGCTAGTTTGCCTGGACAAGCTAGGTAAAGTGGCCCTGGGGAGGCGGAACTTCCATAAAAAGGCATGCAGATCGAGTGTACATTACTCAGATCTATTGGAAAGAAAGCATCTATCATGCATACTTGCCACCCTTGATGGCCCCCAAAACTAGTGCTTCAAATACTATTAGAAATGTATAAGAAATTCTTGATGAATTTTCCTGTGAGATTACAGTAAATGCATAGGAAGTTTAGTATTTTTTTGATAGGAGACAAAGGCTAAAAACCGGGAGTCTCCTGAAAAAAAAAAAAGGAAAATTGCCAGGTATGATCATTGTGACCAGGTGGGTGAAGTAGCCAGGGGTAGGGGAAGTTATGTGCATAACAAACCTTTATTCTAAAAACATCTTGAAAAAGACGATTGTTATAAGCTGTAAGTTTATAAAGAAACACAAGTACCTTTTCTCTTGCCCATACTCTCAGCAAATTCCCAACAAATTTGATAAACATATTGCTTAATTCTTGTGTAGAGTTGGTATCAACAATTTGGAAAAAGTTGTAAAACCTTTGGTGGACAAGGGCTTATCAAGTGTTCTAGTGTTTGGTGTCATATCGAAACTTGAGAAGGTATGGAGCTGATTCCTTAAAAGGTTAAAGATTTTTTGTACATATGTTAATACATAAATAGGGATCTGTTCTTCCTGAAGACAGAGGGGTGCCAAATATATATAGCGAGGAGGAAGATAAAATTGTGGGTCTAAGCTCTAATTCACCCCTCCGTATAATTGATTTTTTTATGGGTTCTTAGGGTTTATAATATTTAGTTATTATTTTATTAGCTTTAACCATATGAAAATGATTTGGAGACTTATTCTTAAACACACTGTTACTGTTTTTGTATTAACAGGACGGTAATGCATCCAATGCTGACTCTGATTTGTGCCCTACAATCCTTGGGATAAAGAAACTGCATTCACTTTTCCCAGATCTATTGATAATTTGTGATGTTTGTCTTTGTCCATTTACTGACCATGGGCACTGTGGTATGTAGAAAGAAACAACATTTGTATTGTCATCATCATCATCATTATATCATTTCATTACCAATCTTTTTGTCATTGTCATGATCAAAATCGTCCTCATCACTGTCATGTCATCACCACCATCATCATCCTTATCACCAACCACTTCACAACCATCATCATCATCATCACCATCACCACCACCATCACCATCACCATCACCATTATCATCATCCTCATCATCACCATTATCATCACCATCCCCATCACCATCATCATCACCATAACCACCATCGTCATCGCCATCAACATCCCCATCCCCATCACCACCCTCGTCACCATCATCATCATCACAACCATCATCATCACCATCACCACCATCCCCATCACCATCACCATTATCATCATCCTCATCACCATCCCCATCACCATCGTCATCACCATAACCACCATCATCACCATCGTCATCACCATCACCACCCTCATCACCATCACCATCATCATCATTGTCACCATCACCATTATCATCCCCATTGTCATCACCATCACCACCATCATCACCATCACCACCATCATCATCATCATCATCGCTATCACCACCATCATCATCACCATCACCATCATCATCACCATCACCACAATCACCACCATCATCATCACCATCATCATCATTACCATTGCAATCATTATCTATTCATCAGCCAACATTTAACCCTTATCACCATTATGCCATAACTCTTCAAATAGTTATTATCCTAACCACTGACTTGTACATCTCCACAGGTATTCTAAATGCTGATGGCTCTTTACACAATGGACAGAGCATCCAACGGCTGGCTCAGATTGCACTGGCGTATGCTAAGGCAGGTAAGGGCAAACCAAACTTTTTTGTCATGTCCGATTCAATTTGGCAGTTAGCCCATCAATAACATGTATGACAGCTTCTAGCCAACTCCCTGTCTGGCAAACAAACCTCCTTGGTCTGTGGTGATTCTTGTTTACTGTTAATGCAGGTGGATGATACACTGGGGGTCCACCCCTATTGCCCTCAAAAAAATGGGTCATTTCCTATTGAAGGATTGTCAAATACTATCCTTTACCATATGATACCACTTGTCCACCCCTTATCCCTCAGCAATTCCTTGGTACTTGCCTGTTTGTGTCTTTTTTTCTCTCTTTACACACGTCTACCTGTTTGGCCATTCATCTGTTTCATCTCCCAGTTGTGGAGGAGACCACTCAAGTGAAGATTACAAGCCTTCAAGTTGTTGTTTTGGTTAATAGCTATCTCATTTTTCATGGTCTGCTTGCCCCACTGTTGGTCTGATGTACTTAAACTTATCAAAAAAGTTATCTGCCTGTATAGGAAGTCATGTTATCACCTGTCTGACGTGATGACATGACTTATCATTGAAGTTCTCTGCCTGTGTAGGATGTCATGTGGCACCCTCTGACATGATTACATTACTTATCATTGAAGTTCTCTGCCTGTGTAGGATGTCATGTGGCACCCTACGACATGATGACATTACTTATCATTGAAGTTCTCTGCCTGTGTAGGATGTCATGTGGCACCCTCTGACATGAAGACATAACTTATCATTGAAGTTCTCTGCCTGTGTAGGATGTCATGTGGCACCCTCTGACATGATGACATTACTTATCATTGAAGTTCTCTGCCTGTGTAGGATGTCATGTGGCACCCTCTGACATGATGACATTACTTATCATTGAAGTTCTTTGCCTGTGTAGGATGTCATGTGGCACCCTCTGACATGAAGACATTACTTATCATTGAAGTTCTCTGCCTGTGTAGGATGTCATGTGGCACCCTACGACATGATGACATTACTTATCATTGAAGTTCTCTGCCTGTGTAGGATGTCATGTGGCACCCTCTGACATGAAGACATTACTTATCATTGAAGTTCTCTGCCTGTGTAGGATGTCATGTGGCACCCTCTGACATGATGACATTACTTATCATTGAAGTTCTCTGCCTGTGTAGGATGTCATGTGGCACCCTCTGACATGATGACATTACTTATCATTGAAGTTCTCTGCCTGTGTAGGATGTCATGTGGCACCCTCTGACATGATGACATCACTTATCATTGAAGTTCTCTGCCTGTGTAGGATGTCACGTGGCACCCTCTGACATGATGACATTACTTATCATTGAAGTTCTCTGCCTGTGTAGGATGTCATGTGGCACCCTCTGACATGAAGACATTACTTATCATTGAAGTTCTCTGCCTGTGTAGGATGTCATGTGGCACCCTCTGACATGATGACATTACTTATCATTGAAGTTCTCTGCCTGTGTAGGATGTCATGTGGCGCCCTCTGACATGAAGACATTACTTATCATTGAAGTTCTCTGCCTGTGTAGGATGTCATGTGGCACCCTCTGACATGATGACATTACTTATCATTGAAGTTCTCTGCCTGGCCTGTGTAGGATGTCATGTGGCACCCTCTGACATGAAGACATTACTTATCATTGAAGTTCTCTGCCTGTGTAGGATGTCATGTGGCACCCTCTGACATGAAGACATCACTTATCATTGAAGTTCTCTGCCTGTGTAGGATGTCATGTGGCACCCTCTGACATGATGACATTACTTATCATTGAAGTTCTCTGCCTGTGTAGGATGTCATGTGGCACCCTCTGACATGAAGACATTACTTATCATTGAAGTTCTCTGCCTGTGTAGGATGTCATGTGGCACCCTACGACATGATGACATTACTTATCATTGAAGTTCTCTGCCTGTGTAGGATGTCATGTGGCACCCTCTGACATGATGACATTACTTATCATTGAAGTTCTCTGCCTGTGTAGGATGTCATGTGGCACCCTCTGACATGATGACATTACTTATCATTGAAGTTCTCTGCCTGTGTAGGATGTCATGTGGCACCCTACAACATGATGACATTACTTATCATCGAAGTTCTCTGCCTGTGTAGGATGTCATGTGGCACCCTCTGACATGATGACATTACTTATCATTGAAGTTCTCTGCCTGTGTAGGATGTCATGTTGTGGCTCCATCTGACATGATGGATAACAGAGTTGCTGCCATCAAGCAGATCCTGGCGGCGAATGGTTATGGCAGCAAAGTGGCTGTTCTGAGTTATAGTGCAAAGTTTGCCTCAAGCTTTTATGGACCTTTCAGGTAAACCGTGACATGCCTCCAAAAAGAATAAAAAATGCTGTTATAGGAAGATCAGCAATTGTGATAGCATATGGGATACATTGACTTAGGTTTCATGAAACATGCAAGATTTTTATACGGTTGGGTTCACAGTTGATTAATATTAGTCTGTGCATTGAATCCCTTTTCTTTTTTGATATAAAAATAATGGTAATAACTATATTTTAAAAAAAGCATATGGACTTAGCCAGGATTTCTAAAAGGCCCTTTATAAGAAATATTTACTGTATTTTTTTAACTGATAGATGGGATGGGTGACCCTCCCACTGGCTGATTGTAGACAATGATTGTGTTGTGTAATATATACATAATATATATATATATATATATATATATATATATATATATATATATATATATATATATATATATATATATATATATATATATATATATATATATATATATATATATATATATATATATATATATATATATATATATACTGATAAATATAAGTCTGCTAGATAAATAATTGATCTATATAAACCATGTGCGAATTTCACCTTATGGTCATTGCTACAATTCTTGTCATTTTGCAGGGACGCTGCTAAGAGCGCCCCTGCATTTGGTGATCGTCGCTGTTATCAGCTTCCCCCTGGAGCTAGAGGCCTAGCCATGAGAGCTGTGGTATGCCATGTACTTACTACAGGGGGGGGGGACATCTTAATATAGCTTTACAAATCTCAGGGGGTATTGCTCAACCTAAGAATCATGGGAGTATATTGCTCAATAGCAGTATTGGCACCTCCAAAGATGCAATCGAGATGCATTTGGAAAATGATAGACAATGGGAAAATAAAACTGATTGCAAACTTAACTTGCCGCAACTTCCTTTTTTATTACAGTGTAGAAAACACAAGTATTTATGTAGCGGCTTTTTACTGTTTCTAAGCACTTTCCATTTAAAATCCTAATATGTCGATGATAAGACTGATAAAATTACCTTCTAGTAAGCCCACATACGTTCAACAAGTCAAATTTCAGGACCGAGATACAGAGAACCCCCTGGGTCACATGTAATCCCAGGCCGCTATTTATACGTAAAGTTAACTCACAGTTATAGTGTCAAATATAGCCCTATTCACAAACTGAGTAGTTAATAAATCTAAATAATGAAAATTTCATTCCAGGATCGTGATGTCCAGGAAGGAGCCGACATGTTGATGGTGAAACCAGGAATGCCGTACCTGGATATCGTACGAGATACAAAAAACAAGGTGCTTGTCAGTTCTCCTTTAGTTCAAGCATTGTAAAGGTTTTGCTCCAGCCAGGGCTATATAATCCTTGTAAAGTCAGCAACTGTTCTCGTTTCGACTGTACTTATTTATTTCCCTGATGCCACCACACTCATGCAGACCTAGTTTTTGTATGACTTGTTTATCATTTAGCTTCACCATTTAAGCTTTCATCGTGTTTCTATAACTTATTTTGGGTCATTATTTTGTTTCAGTATCCAGACCTACCATTGGCTATATACCAGGTAATACCTTTGTAAAAAGAAATAGTGTCGAAATATTAGTTGTATTGAGTGTTAAAACGTTTTGTTGAACCAGGTCTCAGGGGAGTATGCAATGCTTCACCATGGTGCTCAGGCGGGAGCATTCAGCTTGAAGAACATCGTGATGGAAAGTTTGGTCAGCATGAGGCGTGCAGGTAACTGGACGTAATTATCATCAGCATCAACACCTTTATCATTATCATCATGATCATCATTATCATCAACTAAAACCATCCACTCACCAAAACCATCGTCATAATCCCTTTTATTATATCCAACATCAACTCAAACATCCCATCTTCTTCTTCACAACCACCATTACCATCACTATTGTATTATCCACATCATGACCAACAAAGTCATCATCATCATCATCATCATCCTCATCAGCAGCAGCAGCATCATCATTAGTGATCGTCATCATCCTCATCATCATCCTCATCATCATCATCATCAACATCATCATCATCATCATCATCATCATCATCATCATCATCAACATCATCATCATCATCATCATCATCATCATCATCATCATCATCATCATCATCATCATCATCACCATCATCATCATCATCATCATCACCATCACCAT
This sequence comes from Nematostella vectensis, assembly GCF_932526225.1. NCBI lineage: Eukaryota > Metazoa > Cnidaria > Anthozoa > Actiniaria > Edwardsiidae > Nematostella > Nematostella vectensis. The sequence goes on along the minus strand of NC_064041.1, from coordinate 6,314,354 downwards.
CATCATCATCATCATCATCATCATCATCATCATCATCATCATCATCATCATCACCATCATCATCATCATCATCATCATCAACAGCAGCATCATCATTAGTGATCGTCATCATCATCATCCACTTCATCGATCATTATCCTCTGATTATTTCATCAATCTTCATCTTCTATCAATCTTCTATCACCTTCATCGTCACCACATCACTTTTACAGAAAGTCTTCAAATTCGCAATTTTTAGTCTATGTGGATAATTCAGGCTTTTGTTGTTACTTAGTAGTAACTAAGTAGCTAATCAATGCACTATGGGAAGGGAGAATTTTTTCATTCAACATCATCCTCAGGAACCCAGGCCTTCGAGGTCAGCGTAACGACACGAAACCAGACTAGCGCCCATTTCCCCCTCCACCGCCTCGTTCTCGCGCCCCGTTACGCTGACCTCGAAGCCCTTGATACCCGAGGATGCTTTAACATACATAATCGATACAGGAAATTTTCATCATCATCATTTCTTCATCATCATCAAGCAATCAGTTTTATGGTTATAAAAACATTGTACGGTTGTCATCATCGCAATAGAGTGATTTTCATTAACCCGCAGGTGTTTTGCAGATCATTTTTGTTGGGTCGGTTTAATTTTGAGTTTATTTAACTAAGGTTTATGTGGTTTCATTACATCACAATCCAATGTTTAGCTTTTGTGAGTAGTCACATTACTCGGGTTTGTTCTGAACATTGTTTTCCTTTTGTGTTTTCCTGATTATTAAACTTTGACTATCACACTTTATTTCACGGGTTAAAGAAAACCACTCTATATATTATAATTACCTTTATTGTCGTAACCAATTGAAAGACAAAAAGGGAGGACAATTTCTTTTTCTTCTAGGTGCTGACATCATCATCACATACTTTGTGCCTCAGCTTCTTGATTGGTTACAAGAGTAATAATTCCAGAATTGTAATAATTAAAATTAGAAATTAATGAAATAAGTAAAATGTAACACAGATCGCTAAGAGTGATTATCGACATTTACAGACACCGTTATCGCCGTTTTCATGACTATTTTTATAGATATAAAAAAATATTTCCATATTTTGTATTGTAAAAGGGAATAAAAGGATTAATCACAGAAATTGCGTGTAATTGTGCGCTGAACAACTGACGAGAGGCAGGCATACATGTCCTGCATGACGTAGAATAAGAATGCTAAAAAACAGAGAATGCAAACAATTGTGCGCTCAACTAACGAGTGGCTGGGGCGGGTGTTTGGACTTGCTTAGCTTTACGCATTGTCACCTGACTGTGGCTAACAGTTTTAGACCCATTATGCTATTTCTTGTACAAAAAGAATAATGAATATCTACCATTGTATAGCCATTATAGAAGAAACAGAATTGCCTATCTCTGCGATAGCTTGTGTTTAATTTCTATTATTATCGCACGTGCGTTTATTTTGATTTTAAATTATTATGGATCAAGTTTCTCAATATAGTTTTTTATTTATTAAATTTTGCTAAAGTCTATTATACGGTTTTGATCTTTATGTAAAATGAAATATATATGCATCAGAAAACAAAAACATTCTTGGAAAGATATCACACTTTTGTTTTCAATTTTTTTTTTCTTCTTTTTCTTTAATCAGTTGTTCGTATATACTTTTTGGAAACTAGTATACCGCCATTTTTTAAAAATGTCATCAATGTCATCAACCTTATATTGAATTGTAATTAAAATATATTTGTTTATTTAGAGGCTCGACATCGCTAAAAAGTAATCTAGAAGCTTACCCTATATTGACGAAATGTGTTTTATCATTAGAGTTCCTTTTTGTTTTATTCCTTCTAAAAGGTCTGTAATCACAATACCGGGAACCTTATCCCTGGCTCACCAAGGATGAAAAAATGAATTTCCAGATGGTTGGCCAAATATTTCGCGCAGCATAAAAGTAGATGCACAGAAACTCGCATACGATATCTTTTCTTAATTCCCGTTATTTCCGCAGGTGTTTTGCAGATCATTTTTGTTGGGTCGGTTTAATTTTGAGTTTATTTAACTAAGGTTTATGTGGTTTCATTACATCACAATCCAATGTTTAGCTTTTGTGAGTAGTCACATTACTCGGGTTTGTTCTGAAACGTCCCTGTTTTGATAAATCCTTTGTAACTTAAAGTTCAGCTGCAGCGATAAAAGCCAGTAGAATGAACGAGTCTGCGACTTTTGAGCTTAGTCTTGCCCTTCCGTCGAGGGTATGGCGTATTGCCTGGTACACCGCCTTCATTATGGAAGCCATCTTGATCGTCACCGCAAACCTTCTCACCATAATAACATTCACAGCCAACGCAAATCTCAGAAAACGCTCTGTTTACATTGTTGTCAACCTTGCTATCAGCGATTTTCTCGCGGGGGCTATTTTGATGCCAATGTTTGCAGAAATTTTGAGAGAAGCACTTGCACACAACGTTCTTCCAAGTGACATCAAAGTTGTTGAAGTTACGAGAACGTCGGGTGAATTAATATTCAAATACACCAGCAAGAAATTCTATTTAGGGATGATGGCTGTATTCCTATTGTGCGCAAATGTTCTACAGTCTGGCCTCTACGACATCAAAACACCAGAGCTCGAACATACATGGTGTTCATTGGAGTCACGTGGTGTGTTGGTGCTGTTTTTGCACTGATGTCTTATGTGGATATACGTAGTACATATCGCATAATTCTTGGATCAGGGATTTTGGTCTTTATAGTCATAAGTTCTTGCTACGCGACAATTTTTATAAAAGTTAAAAGACAGAACGCGCGCGCGGAGCCCTATAGGTATAGAAAAATGGTATATAACTATGCGACCGATTTTCTTTGGTCATCGCGCGGGAGCCTGTGGTTTTCCGGCTGCCCTGCCCGCGCAAGCAAGCTTCTTCAGGTTATAAATGAGTTACAATGGCATGTTATAGCTAGTATATGTACGAAGTTACTTAGCTACTTAGCTATAACATGCCATTGTAACTCATTTATAACCTGAAGAAGGCAGGTATTGGCCTGCCGAAATATCGTTCTAAAAAACATAAATCTGCGTTGTTGTCGACTTTTTTTTTTAAAGGTTTTATTAATTAATCAACTGTCGACGCAGACCACAAGGTCCGACGCACACCAGCAGATAGAGGCTGTCCGGTGGTTTCTTCCTACGTTTTTGTAAAGAATCTACAGTTTTCCCTGAGTGTACTGTCGACTTTCGCCTCCAAATAACTGGTTATTACACGGCGGGAGATCGATTACACTACCAAATCACAACATAGCGATGGAAGATAGAACTTCTTTGAAAGAAAGTCTTTACAAAAAGCACATGTATAAAACCAAGATAGCATAAGATAAGAGACGGACACTTTGGTATTACCCGCGCGCCATGTCGATTCTGGCTATTTTTAGTAACCACCATCCCACCACTGCGAGTGAGGATTTGCTCCTTTTATTGTGTCCTACTCCCCCGCGGGTTGCGTGTTGCTGATTTGCCAACTCGATAGGAATGAAAATAGATCATGTGGAATAACTCGGAAGAAGAAAACAAGTCTAACTTAAGTATAAGCAAGATTGGCAAATATACTCACAGAAAGTTGGCTGAATAGCTTGACTGTTTTGTTTGTCTGAGCGGCGAAGTCAAGAAGAAAGGAAATAGCGACGAGCGATAAAGATGATGTTACACGCGTCGTTTTGCACCCTCGTTTTTCGCGCAATATGCCTCACGAAAAAACGATTGCCGTGTAACATGGTCTTCCGCCTCGTTTTATACGCAACATTTTGTTTTGCAACATGTTGCAGGATCCCCCACATTTTGATTGTAAGGTGACGAATACCACGGAAAACTATGGGAAATCACAGGTAGCCCAAGCTCTTTATTTGTCCCTATTGATTTTACGGTAAACATGGGCGAAAAACAATTAGTGAAAAATAAAAACTTGTTGAAAAGACGTGTGTAGTCTAGTGTTGTGTTTATGTTTACTTTTTGCGTGTTCTTTGGCCGTATTAAGGGGTCAGTACGCAGCTCTTACAAGCTGCAATTTGATTGGGCAAATGAACAATATCCGCACCTCAACACAAAGAACGAGAAGAATAGAGACAAAAGAACTCCTTTGTAGAACACGGATAATAGGAGACAAAGCAGCTGCGTACTTACTCGTATAAAGGCGCCTTTTTCAAGATTCAAGATTAGCGATTTGAAATTTTAAACGAAGTGTCTTCTTTTATTACTTTCTTTTATCTATGCTCCCAGAATTAAGTTGAATATCAGACTCACTCACACAATGTCATGATTTACAAACATTTCTCAGCAATGCAGCATGGTCTGAACGTGTTGAATATTCTTCTATAGGTCTTCTTGGATGTTGGTGTTTTTTCACGGAATGATAAAGTAACCTCGTCCCCATTCCCTACCCTTCGTTAGGAAAAAATGAGAAATGCAAGAAATAAATATTTCTCTAATTCTCTCACAAGATGGTATATGCTCTTCCACATACACAGTATCAAGGCGTATTCGTAGCTATCTGCATGCTAATACGCCTTGGCATACCTCACAACAAACGCCATTTAAACAAGATAGGTAGACAAGAATTTCCGAGGGAGAGGGGGAGGAGGTGCACGGTATGAGGAGGGGGCATAGAAAATCATTTACAAGAGGTCGAAGATTTGGCGATTCATTAAAGCCGCATTGTTACCAGTTTACTTCGGGTCGATTACGTAACAATCTCTGATGATTTTTAACGGAAGACGCGAAAAATATTTCAAAATATTGAAAGCATTGTGTTTATTGGAAGTTTCTTTGAGGATGTGATTGATAATTTAGGGCGGATGGCCTGTTTAATTTCTTGGATTTTAATAGATTCTTTTGTCTTTTAACGGTTGAGGTTTCCGTCGGACCTCCGGAAGTAAACTGGTGACAATGCGGCTTTAGAGAAAAGAAGGCGATGGAGCTGGTGCTCGTGCACCCTCTTTGCCCGTCCTACTTGTGCATACAATAAAGGCATGAAAAAGATCCCATCAAACATTTTCGGCTGTTTATTTTGGCTAACATTATACCTTGCAAAGCCCTTGTAACTCTATACAAAATTTAAACCATTCATCTGATCTATTCTGCTAATATGTTCTCAGTACGACGCAGTCGTTAGGGGGATTTTTCTGTAAACATACCACGCCTTAAGGTTCCTGTCTGGTTCCTAATGTTATTGCAGGAAGAGACACATCGCAAACTACATTGAGAGCAATCGGCTGGACGCTCCTGTTCCTTGCGTACTTGCACACAAGGCGTTTGAAAGCTCTGCGATATTCCTTTACCCTGAAAAAATATACCACAGGATTGCAAAGCGAGTTGAGACCGCAAATCCAGTACACTGCCATTCTTGTAAGAAAACCGCTGGGGTTGATGGTCGACGTCGCCGATAAAACCCCTACGCCAATCAGAGGTGACCACGTCACCAGTGACATTACCGTTACTAGGAGCAACGTCTTGGCGAGCTCTCGTTGCTTCTGGACTGTTCTCTGGAGCTCGGATTGGTTGTGAAGAGCGTTCTGTCTTTTAACTTTGATAAAAATCGTCGCGTAGCAAGCAGTCATAACTATAAATGCCACAAAGCCAGAAACAATTATTATGCGGAATGTAATCATTAAATGAACATAAGACATCAGTGCGAAAACAGCACCGGCACACCACGTTACTCCAATGAACACCATGTACGTTCGGTGTCTGGTATTTCGATGTCGTAAAGGCCAGACAGTAGCGTACATTCTCTCGACAGAGATAAACACGAAGGATAGAACGTTTGCATACATAAAGAATACAGCCATCATCCCTAAATAGAACTTCTCCCCAGTGAATTCAACTTTGAGAACACCTGAAATTGTTTTAACCTCAACAGCACGTATGTGTTTTGGAATGAAGTCATTGTATGCAAGTCCGTCTCTCAAAGTCTCTGCAAACATTGGCATCAGAATAGCCCCTGCGAGGAAATCGCTGATGGCAAGGTTGACAACAAAGTAAACAGAGCGTTTTCTGAGATTTGCGTTGGCTGTTAATGTTAGTATGGTGAGAAGGTTTGCGGTGACGATCAAGATGGCTTCCATAATGAAGGCGGTGTACCAGGCGATACGCCATACCCTCGACGGAAGGGCAAGACTAGGCTCAAAAGTAGCGGACTCGTTCATTCCAAGAGGTTTGATCGCAGCAACCAAACTCTAACTCTAGCAAACTCTACTTTAAAGCTTTACGGAACCACAGTCTATTCTTTTTATCAAATTGCACAAAATTAAACAAACATAATATCATACAACACCTGCGGAGATGACCGTGAAATCAGTTTAATCATAAAAGGACCGAAAAAATGATGAGTAGGACAGTGCATGTAGAATATTGTATTTTTACAGTAGCTATATCACACGGTAGCGTACCAGTGACAGATTTGGCCCCTCCCTTCAAGAATTCCTGGATCACTCCTTGCGGTGCTCGTACGGGTGGTCAATAGTTCTTTTCTTTCTCTTTCAGGGATTTCCTTACCGCAGTCTTCCGTGCCCCTAATCTAACCAGCCTACAACTCCCCCACTAAGTAACATTTTTTACACTTCCAAGTCATATAATCCTAAGCACTACCATATTATGTTTTTTATTAAAGAAATTTGTCAAATTGAAGTGTCGAGTCCTTTTTCATTTCTGTAAAAAGTAAATAAAGATTTTATATTTCAATCTATATGTAAATGCAATTACAGGTTCTAAACCAAATTAAAACAGCTTGTTTTGAGAATAAATAGAAAACATCTTTGCGAAAATGTCCCGCCATTTTCCCGCGATCTTGTGTATAAGGGTGGAAGCAAAAATTAACAAGACATTGCAATACGCCCGCTTACGTATCTCGAGTATCAGGCGATTTTATTTTAAAATGTGGGAAGACGAAAAATAAAACTAAAACTGTTTATCACTTAGCGGTATATACTTCTAAGTATTTCCCGTTAGAGAGTGTCGTCCATCAGTCTTTACAGTAGTTACTTTGATGTAGAACACCAAGAAGGAAGAATCCCGTTACTGACTAGGTTTCTACACACAATACATAAAGTACCGCCTTTATTGTGGCTTTTTTTGTCGAACCTCGGTCACCCTAACTTGGCCAATTGACCGCTCAATAGAGGCTGACTGTTCATTAGAGGGTTTCTTATTGAGCCCAAAATTACCAAAAATGTGCGAAGAACATACAAGCTCTAGATTTATCCTTTTTCAAACAGTCTTTAAAGATCATACGATCACTTGATGCCTCTGTGCTCATGATGACCGACCTTAAAAACTGAGTGAGCTTCGGCCAATGCCGTAGCAGGCCTAAAAATATTGAAGAGGCACAATACAGAAAAATTAAGAAAATATAGGGGGCGCAGGCACGTGCCTACTGGTAATTTCCTTATAATTGTCGAAAATATTTCAGGATCAAAATAAACATATAACTATCGCATTAGTGTCTAGTGTCTCGACCTTCAGAAAAGCAACACATATAATTCTCAGTCCCGTCTCAGTTGTAATTGAGGTTCTACGGTACTTGCTCATGAGTTCCAGGCTCTTTTATTCAACTATAGCTGATTGTTTCTTTAGTTATTGAGATAGTAAAAAAAAAAAAAATACTACATCAATTCAATCTTCCAGCGCCTCTTCAAACGAGAGCGGTTGTTACTGATGTCCCTGTGTGTTTCTCTCGGGTACCCTGTGCATGTGCCTCGCTTTCATACTGATGCTGGATCCAAGATGGCGGGCATGGTGAAAAACTTTTTGTATGCTTTCTGCGGAAAACGCAAAACACAGCCCATCTATTCAGAAAGACCGGCTGCTAGCGGAAAATTCAGCTTCCAGGTAAGTATATCCTTATATATCCAAGTACTGCTTTTTTCTAAAATTATTTCCCCTTGATTTTACATATCCGTCTTTTCCAAGACCCAGCAGTATTGTCACATCACAGCAATAGAATACAAAGTTTCTACTACCCCATTTATTTCAGTATTGCTTATAATCAAAAGTCTAATTTAGTCTTACAAAACATTATTAAGACCACTTTTTTCACATTTGTTGAAAGAAGACTTTGTGTTTCTATCAGGTTCAGACATTGTATCCTCCATATTAAGTTATATAGAATAGAAGGTTTTTGACGGTAGAAAGTGTTAAAGCCTATTTACATGACACAATTTTTAGTATACGACTCAAAAGAGCTTAAAGTTGAGCCATGTAATGCCCCTACTAGTTGCATTTGACTGACAGGCAACTCAAGATTTGTAGTAGGCTTTTGATCAAAGCATCAAAATCCTATGACTAGTCATAGTAAATGCGCTTTTTCCCATCCAATTAAGTATGGAACTAGTGTTTCCACTTTACAAAAGTAGGTATGACATGTTATAAACTTTCTGTTCAGCAAGAGTAAGCTTTCCATAATGCGAGTGCGAGTTTACAATGTCGAACGATGTTGTACAATTTGGCCAAGCATTGATAAAGGTTATTGTTGATTGTGAAGTTCGAGCACAACTTTCGCACTTATTACTCCAATACATCACAAATCCCTACGTAACTACATGTAATATCTAATTTATCCCTTAAGTACAAAGACTAAGGATTTCTTTGTCATTCCTGTGTGAATCCAGTAGCACAGCTAAGACTAGTGATTTTATTTGACACTGTTTTCATGGTAAGGTTTTGGCATAGTTTAACAAGAAAACTTCAACCAACATACACCAGTTCAAATTGCGCACTAATTCCTTCAATACATCACAAAACCCTATGTAATTAACACAGCATTTATCCCTGAAGTACATAGACTATGGATTTCTTAGTCATTCCTGTATGGGTCCAGTAGCCCAGCTAAGATTAGTGATTTTATTTGACAGCACAAATTTTGCACTCATTCCTTCAAAACATCACAAAACCATACGTAACTAATCACATTTATCACTGACTAAGGATAATAATAATACTCGTTTATTAGTCCTCTCGTAGCCTTAAAAGCTAAATTACAGGATTCCAATATCAAATATAATAAGTAATGATTAATTGATACAATATAATAAATATAAAGGTACTATGGGCAGTCAGATAGCCAAGGCCAGCGCGTGTTTGTTTGTGACAAAGTTGCCAAATCTATTGGTCGCAAAAGGTTTGATGTGATTGCCAGTGCGCGTTCTTAACTGGTAGCTATGGGTAGTAGCCTCAATGCGGTCTTGCACAAGCCGGTACACTGGGTTTTGTGGCGTCAAACAAGAGATAAACCTGCAGCAGGCATCAGTCCGACGATCTTCAAGGGTGGCTAGGTTTACCCTAGTTAGAGCCTCCTTGTAATCCAAGCCCGGATAGATAATGGCCAGGGTGCATTTCTGGACTCTCTCCAATGAATCAGAAAGGTAGCGTGGCAGGTCTGCGAAAACGACACTTGCGTACTCGAGCGTGGATCGCACAAGGGAGCGATAAACCACAATAATGTTATCAGTAGACACGCCACAGCGCTTTAGCTGCCTTATAGCATACAGGTGCCGGTTTTCTTTTTTCAATATAGAGTTACAATGTACCTCCCACGTCAAGTCGTGAGTAATGAAGACCCCGAGAAATTTAAAGGACTTGACTTCTTCTAAAATGGTGCCACCGGTCGCAATAGGAGGACATTGAAAACTATTATAATGCAAAAAATCAACAGCCATTACTTTGCATTTTGTAGGATTCAGACACATATTATTGCTAGTTGCGAACGACTGGACCTGCGATACTATAAATGGTAAGGTGGATGGCGCTTTTCTGGGAATAATTTCAATATCTGTAAGGTCGTCGACGAACTTCGCGTGTGGAAGCCAGCAGCGGAGAAGGTCATTGACCATAACTGCGAATAGAATAGGACCTAGACATGTTCCCTGTGGTATTCCTCCATTGAGGTTGAGTGGTGGTGATGTTGAGGATGCTATGCTTACTACCTGGGTTCTACCTTCTAAAAAGGAAGCAATCCACCTAAGTAAACAGGGGTGGATATCTAGGCTACAAAGCTTATTTAACAGGATGTGGTGGTCTATTAGGCCAAATCCTTTCTTAAAGTCAGCAAAGAACCACCGCACCCATACGCCGCCTCGGTCTAAAGCCTCTATTGTCAAGTGCAGGAGGTACACAATAACGTGTTGGCACGATTTCCCAGCCACCGCAAATTGCTTCGTCTCTAGGTGTTGCACGATACCTGGAAGTGATCTGAATAGAGTGAAGCCTTCCATTGCTTTGGCAAGATGACATGTGAGTGAGATCGGCCGTATGTCGGTTTCGATGCTCTTAAAAGGGCTCAGTTTAGGCAGGGGGCGCACGTTGGCCGACTTCAACAGACCCGGGAGGTGACCTTCCTTTAGTGATGTGTTGTATAACTCAGCTACTATAGGTGACAGTTCGAATGCAAACATTTTCAGAATAAGGGCTGGGATCCCATCCAGTCCAGGTGCTTTTTGGTGAGAATCTCTCGCAAAGACTTATAAGTCTCATACGATGATACCAGGAAATTATCCGGGACATCAGGAACAACAATGGCTGTGACGTCCTAGGGTAACAGAGGTCTAAACTCAGACGTTAGCTGGACGAAGAACTCGTTGATCTTGCTTACACAGATTATCTACGCTGGCGATGGAGGAGTCGTCTATTAACTGACTATACCATTCCCCTTGGCTCATTGACTGTCCTGTTAGGTTTTTAACTTCCCTCCACCATCTTCGCGTATTGGTGTCCTTAAGCTTTTTCACCTTCGACTGATAAAAGGAGCGCTTACACGTGCGAATGGCACTGGCGACTCTACCGTGCCAGAATTTGAAGATGACAGAGTCGCTGCCGAATTTAGCAAGCATTTTCTGTCTCTTAGCAATCCAGGACTTGATTTTATTATTCATCCACGGTTTGTCTGAAGGATGTGAACAGACAACTCTAGACGGGCAGAATCTATCGAGTGCGTCCCTAATTGTATTATAGAAGACGTCAAACTTGGCTTGACAGGTGTGAGCGCCAAACAGGTTTGACCAGTCGTGAGTAGTGATCCACTGGCCAAACTCTCTCAGTCTACTTGGCCTGGTGTCGTGTCTAGTAGATGACTGTTTGCGCAGTTTTGGAGAATTTTCTAGCATCTGCTCTACCAGGACAGCATAGTGGTCACTGGTACCAATTTTCGGCAGCTGGGCCGATCTCGACAGGAGGTGTGGTCTATTTGTCAACACCCAATCCAGTGTACCAGTGTCCCGGGTTAGTACTTTCACAGTTTGCGTCAGACCGCACAATCGTTTCAGTTTAGAGGCCGAGAAATTGGTAGAAGATGGATTGAAATCGCCAGATATGGATATCAAACACTCAGGGTGTTGGGATAAGCATTGGTCTATAGTCTCTTGGATGTGCTGATAAAGAGCCTCGTTATCATTGCTGTTCGCGTCAGGTGGATGGTAAAAAGTGCCGAACAGCACACAGGACACAGAGCTAGGGAGTCGGGTAGGTCTTGCGATCACCCACAGGGTCTCAGGAATAGAGTCGTTCCCAAGTTCAACATTATAAAGTCGCTTACACTTGATATCACTCCGTATGTAGAGGGCAAGCCCTCCGCCTCTGCGATTGGGACGGTCTTTCCGGAACAGAATGTAATCTTGCAATGAGACAGCCGAGTCGGGAATATCATTAGAGAGCCATGTCTCGGTTACGCTTAAGATATCAGCTCGGTTGAGATTGACTTTCCTTCGTTGGTAGCAGCTCTCGCACATTGGTAAAAAATAAACCCGATGAAGAGATTGACACTCTTTCCTTCAAATTTTTAGCTCGTGTTTATTACAAACCTTTGTAGATAATGGCTCCCCGCTGTTTTTGAGCATTAAAATAGTCTTAGCTTTTACAGATTTGCAAAAAAAACCTAATAGTCATCCCTTCCCTCAAAAATGTATCCTATGTTTATTTTTAATCTTTGTCGAATAATCGCTCCCCGCTGTTCAAAAGTTTTGGCTTTTGTGCGTTTGTGGTGAAGTTCATGGTTAACAAGAAGCCTCGATCGACGCAATTTGAAGCACACAGTCCTGTAGAGGAAGTCACAAACTTTCCGTTTTTTTGTTTGGGTGCTTTCTGTTATGCAAACATGAACTTTCCTTTTCGCTATCGCGAGTTTTCTGTTTATATTCTGCCAAACGGCAAACTCGCGAGTTTGGTTTTCCTGTGAACTGTCACATTTCTATACTCAAAGAACAAGGAGAGGGGGATACTCAATGGCTGACATATGATTCCAGGGGCTCATGAGTTGGGAAATTATATTTATTTTTGTCACAGCTTTACGGAGCAGGCTTGTTTGGGATGTGTGCACAGATGGGCTGATCAGCTTTGTATGTTGAAGTTGTTCACATGCATGAGTGATGTGAGGCTGCACAAGAACATTGCAATTAGAAAGAATTTTTATTGTATCCATCATCTGTTGGTTTTGTTTCGTTTACTACTTAAGGAACTGACTGCTATTCAAAGTTGTAGGTTAATTGGATTTATAAATTTGTATTGAATAAAAGAAAAATGAAAAAGAACATTTTCTAAACCTCTGCAAACCAGGGTTCTGCTTTATGGGCCATTGACAAAGGCTTTGATACTACACCTCTGCTAAGAAGTCTTATTAAAGACGAAAGTTAGCAGAGTCAAATACATACTGTACCAGCTTTGCTGTAGGTGTATTATAATTTATTAAGGTTTACATTAAAAAGGAATTAAGCCAGAGAATCCTCTTTTTCCGATCATTTATGGCATCGCGCATCACACAATTCAGGGTAAACCTTAGGTTTAAGTCTACCTCATATCAAAGACCAACAAATTTTGCTGATTGCATTTGATGTAATTGTATTGCTTTGCTAGTGTACTTCTGACTCACCTGTAATTCAGTATACAATACTGTGAAAGGTTGAATTAAACTTATTATTATTATACAGTAACCATGTTGACTGTTCACTGTTTCTATCAGGTCCAGGTAACTGGGTTCGACTATGTTGGGTTTGGGACGGCTACCAATAAAAAAGAAGCAGAAGCCAATGCTGCAAAAGATTTTGTTGGTTTTCTGATTGGTGCCGGCTTCATCCCTGCTGACTCCGTCCCTGATGAAGTGCTGGTAAGACCTGTGTTCTACTCAGAAACATTCTATAATTCTCAGTAAAAATCTATATATTAGGACAACATTGGGATCTATAAAGCTTTAATTACCAAGCTGGTGGCAATATTTGTAGGAATTTACACAGCTTTTTAAGTGGAATTGAAAATTTTACTTTATAACAGGGGCTTGTTTTGTTTTGTAAGCATTTTTATTTTTTCACTACTCTTGTCACACTCTACTCGTTTTTCATACATTGGTTACTGTATTAATACAGTACATACAAATAGAGAGTTTGGGCTTCATGTGGTTTTCCTTATGGGATTGAGTTAATTAGGTAAACTCAGATATGGAATTGATGAAAGTTTGAGCAGGAATTTAAACATTGACATGTACCGTAAAGATTTGATTGACTTGTAAAAACATGATTGACATGTACATAGAAACAAGATAATTAAAAAAATGGATATATGATTGACACGTTAAGATGCAGTACCAGGGGGTTCAGAGTAGGCGTTGAAAATTGATAAGCAGGGGGTGGAAGTAATTAGTTCCAATAAACATGTTAAAAATGTAGCCAGCGCTCTGAAAAGCTGGCCAGGCCTAATTGAAACCCCTGAGTATGATTGGCATTTAAAGACATGATTGACATATAAAGACATGATCGACATATAAAGACATGATTGACATATAAAGACATGATTGTTATATAAAGACGTGATTGACATATAAAGACATGATTGACATATAAAGACATGATTGACATATAAAGACGTGATTGACATATAAAGACATGATTGTTATATAAAGACATGATTGACATATAAAGACATGATTGACATATAAAGACATGATTGACATATAAAGACGTGATTGACATATAAAGACATGATTGACATATAAAGACATGATTGACATATATAAAGACATGATTGACATATAAAGACATGATTGACATATAAAGACATGATTGACATATAAAGACATGATTGTCATATAAAGACATGATTGACATAGTATAAAGACATGATTGACATAGTATAAAGACATGATTGACATAGTATAAAGACATGATTGACATAGTATAAAGACATGATTGACATATAAAGACATGATTTCGCTTTGATTCCCAGGCAGAATCAGGTGTAGGCCCACCAGTTGCATCAACACCACCTGCACCCCAGCCCGTGCCGAATAATATGGGTCCACCCCCTCATGTCAATCAAGGGCCACCGCCAAATTCTGCCAATCAAGCACCTCCACCCAATCCTGGACCTTCTCCCTCCTTCAACAGTCAAGGGCCGCCTCAGAGACTGCCTCTCCAGGGATTCCTGTCTGGACCAGGCCAGGCACAACCACTAATGCCGCAGCAGCAGCCAGGTGGGAAAAGCAACCTTTATGTTGAGGAAAATATCTAAGTACATCTTTGGCCATGGCTGCCGGCATGCTGTGCAGTAATTTAGTGTACTGAAACAATTGGACCTTTTTTCATGCAGGAGTCCAAATGATATTTATTATAAAGAGTCTGTTTGACTTGTTTGCGAAGTATGTGAAACCCTTTCCAAAAGAAATTTATTTACATGTTTGTTTTGTTTTGTTGTTATACTGGGTTCTGAATTGTACCAGTACTGTATATAGACATAGGGGTGGCTATTGTATTTGATAATGGGTGTTGGCAATTGGAGATTATACAGTGCATTTGGGGGGTTTGGTAACAGGGTGTCTAGTGTACCATGCTCTGGTTAAACCCCTGAGACAGCCCTAAATCCTCCTGCCTTGTCTCCTTTGTAGACATTGTAGAACTCCCTTAATAGTATTCATTCACCTAGATACGGTATTATTGGTGTTAGAGAGGGAGGGAGGGTTGTGGGTTAAGTCAACTTACTGTATGTGTACATTGCTGACTTCCTATGTGGTATTTATTCATTTAGACACAGTGTCTGTGAGGTTGGTAAGGAAGGAGGAGGAATGGGGGTGGTGGGGGAGACAACACACTGTTTAAATAACTTAGATGTTCTGAATTATTATTGAATAGACGTTGGTGACTTCCTTTTTGATATTTAGACACAGTGTCAGTGAGTTAGGATGGGGAGGGGGAGAGACAACAAACTGGTTTAGCCCCTTAGATGACGGCGAATGCCTATTCCTTGCTGACTCCTTTTGTGCTATTCATCCCTACAGATATGGGTGGTGGTTGGGGTGGGCAAGGCCAGCGAGAGTACCATTACAGCATGTACAACAAGAGATCATTTGACGAGGTAGGTAGTGGGTAGTAGGTGCTAATAATGCATGATGGTTAATACTGTTTCTATGTACATTACTTGCGCATTATTTTGCTTTCTGATTGTTTGTTAGCTAATGGAAATCAGTGGATATACCACAGGATTCGTCACTCACACAATCCTTGCAGGTTCGCTTGAAGCGAAAGAGACAAAAAACCTTGATTCAAATTCAAATTCAAGAAATTTGGTTCTTAATCATTTCTAGTAAATGTATTTTTCATCCTTAGAAAAGGGCACTAGAAGTACAGTAAAGAAGATTAACGAAACACCGGTTGCATGCGCTCACGCACTCACTAGAAAACATGCCATTTCAAACAAGCACACAGTGTTTTGATTTTGTAATGTTTTTGTTGTTTGTGTTGTAGGAAACAAATTTCCCATAGTTTTCCGTGGTATGTTTTCTGTGGTATATATTTGTCTATATATTTGTCACCTCATGCTCAAAATTTGCTGCGATTCCACAACATTTTGATAAATTTCATTTGTTAAATTTTTAGTTATTTTTATGAATAATACAATATATTTTTGTTTAACTTCACAGGCTGAAGATATAGATTTGGATGCTCATCTCCATGGCAACTGGACCCTGGCAAACTCAAAGTCACGTTTACACCAGTTTCTCCAGCAGAACAGGCTGCCAGCTGAGTTCAAATATGGGGCTGTTGGACCCGACCACAATAGGTGGATTGCTTATTCAATGATTTAGATGTTTGATATGAGATGCGCTTTATTATTCGATTTATTATTTCGTTCGTTCATTTGTTTGTTCATTCATTTATTTATTTATAACTAATATTTAAGCAGGTGAGTTTAATTCAGCAAAAGCTTGGAGACCTGTGTGTCAAATACAATAAACAAATACAATAATGATGGTACAATTACATACAGTACAATGTTATGGGTAAAGTTTTTGCATATTGCTTTCTTTTTGCATCTCTCAGAGCTTTCAAGTGTGAGCTTTCTGTGTTTGTGAAAAGCCATAGAAGAAGTAAGTTTTCAATTTGATTAGAATATAGGAAAATGAAATCCAAATCAGTATAATCCTCTATGGGATTTTTACTTTACATTCCAAGCAATATCATCCAGCATCCTTAAACTTTTGGCATTTTGTTTGTACAGACATCCATGGTACTGCAAATGCCTCCACAAAGAAGCAAGCTGCCCAGAGCTGTGCGCTGAGCCTTGTGCGTCAGTTGTTCCACATGGGGGCTATCGAGGCTGCCGCACCTGGACAACTGCAAGTGAAGAAGCTCAAGACAGATGATGTGAGCAATGAAATTCTGTCAAACAGTCTGCCATGACAATGTTGTTTTATTTTCTAAATGTTTAATCATTTTCAGAAATAGAACTTCCAATGCAATGTTTGATTCTTTAGGAAGAGAATTGGACCATTTTAGTGTAAGATGGATTGAATTTCAAAATGAAAGCTGGTTTTGGTCCCTTCTAAAATAAGTTTTAGAAGACTTTTTTAGAGTTTTTTTAGAGCTCAATAACAATTCAGAGCTGTTACTCTTGGAATCAGAAACTTGAAAGATATGTTCATTCAACAACAAAAGCAACAGATGCTTATTCTACATTTTACATATAAAAAACATACAAAGAAAAAGTAGCACTAAAAATGGTAATTGTGAGATGTTATTTTTCATATACTGGCTCTTGTTTAGTCCAATTACTGTATTTTAGATTCCACCCTATGATGTTGGGATAAGCCCTGAGCTTGAACAGCAACTGGGTAATTGTCTCCAGTCCCTAGGAATACAGCCTGTTCCACAGGTGAGGCCCCACACCACAGAGATTCAAGTGTTGGGCATATACAGAATATTATGTCTTGAAAGAGAAGGTACAGTCATAAAAAGCATGTGACATTTTCATTGCTAATTTCAATGTTGGGTAAGGGGGCAGGGCGGGGTGAGGGAAGGGGGTAGGGGCTGTGCCCATTCAGTGTGGTACTGTATTTATATCTACTGTATGTATGTATGCTATAAAGAGTGTATAAGGGGTTACCAGTCTTTAGGCAACCATCCACTCTCCTACCGTAGTCAGAGCCTAATGACTTAAATCATCCTATATTTTTTAAAGCGCATCGGACAAAGTGTATGGATCCATTTTCCACAAAAATCAGATAGTTATTTTGTGTTTTGCGAAAGAAGCAAAACCTTCTTTGGCAACAATACACTCCTTTTTTTATAAGAACCCATTTTATAAAAGAACTTTCAGCCTGAGATTTCACCGAATTCTAACGTCATACTGAGAACCTGCTGAGGCTTAGATAGCAGCAAAAAAATTGCTTTTTTAAGTCTGATATGTTCTAAAATGCATAATAAAATTATGTTCATGCCATCTGGCAACAATTCATGAGTGCCATTAAGCAAACGGTTGGTTAGGTTGCATTGTGGATGATTGCCTAACCATTGTTAACCAGCCGAAGGCATAAAAAAAAACATTACAATCTCACTCTCTCTTTGCGCTCTGTTGCACATTCTGTTTTCAGCTCAATGTAAAATTTAAGCCTGTTGTTGTTTTTATTTCTTGTTTCCACCATTCTGAGGTTCATACTCAAACCATCTAGCTTCTTCAACTGAGGTTGTTTAAAGGTATAGTCTATAGGTATACCATATTGTAGGCCTTTCTTGCTGATTAGCTGGGCCAAAGAGAGAGATGCTGCTACCTGCCAACATCACCAAGATTATGAATGTGACTTGGCATCACGCATGCTTGGGTGTAAAGCGTGGGGTGATGAACAGCATGTGTCTGTACCACGTATTGCTTGTGAACAAGATCGGTGTCAAAATAGAACAAAGAACTCTCATAAGCTTGTACTCAGAAGTTTCCTTTGAAGCCTTTTTTTGGTTCCTGTCTTAAAGCTGCATTGTCACCAGTTTTTTTTCCAGAAGGCCAACAGAAACCTCAACCGACAAGAGACCAAAAAATCTATTAGAATCTGCACTATTTAACAGGCCACCCATTCTAAATTATCAGTCACATCCTCAAAGAAACTTTTATTTTGAAATATTTTTGTCATTTTCCATTAAAATTCATTGGAGAAAAATCGATTGTAATCAACTGTAAGTGATCTGTTGACATTGCTGCTTCAATTCTGTTGATCTAGCTTGCATAACTTATGCCAAAGTATTTATTGCATGATGAATCATCGAAGGCTTTAAAGGAGATTTTTAAACAATGTTAAAATTGATGTTTTGACACCATTCTTGTTTGCATGTGATTAAACAGACTTGTCCAAGCATTGAGGTGATCTTGGCTTGTAGTACCATCTCTCTTCTTTAGCACAGCTATTGAGTAAATAGCCCACTATATACAGGTAATGTATGGTTTCAGGTTTACAATAATGTATATTTATTATAAGTACTATTGAAGCAGGACTACTGTAGCTAGACATACAGTATTTAGGGTTCTTCTACCAGGCTCTAGATAAGTTCTTCTGTACTGTATAATGTGATATTTCTGTGATATTTCTTTACCTTACTGCAAGATACTGTACACTATTGCCGAGACAACGATACTCAGTTGCACTAACAATGCATGAACTTAGAATGAGAAATTCTTAGGATTCTTCTAGTCATAACCAACACACTTTCCCAAGCTTATGCAAAGATTGAAACTTGGCTAATATCATATAGCAGGTATAACAGTTACATATTATACTGTATTTAGTTACTGCTTCAGACCTTTGGGTATTGCTGGCTGAGTAAAAGCTTGAGGTTTTATCGTAGATCTGTAATGGATTACTTGAATAACAAACGAAATTTCTAGAAACTCAGAAATAAATCATAAATTCTTTTAACTTTTGCAGGTAAGATACTGTGGTTACTCTGCTAGCAGTACCGTCAGAGAAAAAACACCCCCATTTAGTAGAATTTTCTAAATATTTAAAAACATTTTTCTAGGCCCTGGCCAAACAAAGTTCAGTTCAGTTTATTTTGCCACATGGTACAGTACATACAGAGCATACAACTTTTTCATGATGTTGAGAAGAATCATAAAAAACAAAAGGCTCTTACAAGATGTCCTAAAATGATGATATGATTATGACAAAATTGAAAGTCTATGACAAGACAGAGTTGAATTTGCATTTAACTATAATTGAAGAAAAAGCACAGTAACAAATTACAGTAAGCATGCCACTTGGTTTATTTTGTAGTCAGCAAACCCTGAAGAGGAGGTCTCTCTGGTCCTGCCACCTGGCAGCAAATTTGATGTGGAAAAGCCAGATAATCGACGTGGAGTCATCGAATGGGCCCCACCAGACAGGAACTGGAATCCCTGGATCAACCAGCCAACGATCATCGAAGGCGCTGAAGAGTACCAGGTACTGTAGGGGGAATAGATCAACACAGTTCCTTATGCAGTAGTGTAGCCAGGATTTTTAATAGAAGGGGCCCAAAAGGCCTTTTCAAGGCATTGTCTCCTGTGTTTTAGATAATGTCTCATTTATTTACTATATTTTTGGCTGCTAAAAGGGGGGGGCTTGGCCACCCCAGCCTACACCCCTGTTATGCTCTGGCAAAATGGACGAGGTACCTACATACCCCATTGGCTTTTGTTGTATGGGCTTGAAGAGCGAAGCCTCCTCTCTTTCTCTCGTGTTTTTTACTTCGTTTTTAGTGTTTCTTTTGTTACTTTGCTTTTCTATGTTTGTGTTTATCTGTTCGGCATTGTAAAAAAATGTTTGTATTTTAAATTTCTTAGCCGATACCGCTAGATTAGTTTCAAGACTACAGTATTTGAAGCTCTTTAAAACTATGTGAGGTTATAGCTAAAATAATATGTGTTTTTAATTTTTCCGAGATTTACAACATGTTAATGAAATTTTAAACCTGTGTTATATTTTCCTGTTTTTTTTTTAACGCCTATCTGGATCTGTTGCTCACTGCTTGCTTGTAGCATTTGTACTGTAGTTAAAAAACTAGGGCCCAGTGTTTGGGTAGACCAAGTCTCAATATATATATTAATATATAAGTTCCACACAATTTCCCCAGGCACCAATTTTGACCAGTAAAGACTACTTGGATGAGTACCAACAAAAGCACCAATCAGACCCCACATTCAAGGCCATGCTAGAGCAGCGTAGTCAACTGCCCGTGTTTAACTACAAACACGCAATTCTTCAAGCTGTTCACGAAAATAGGGTGATCATTATAAAGGGAGCTACTGGCTGCGGCAAAACCACACAGGTAGGTCTAACAACTGCATCATGATATAATGATTATGATGGTTGATTATCAACATAATAATCATAACCATCATTATCATTATCGTCATGGAATGTGACAAAACCACATAGGTAGGTCTCACATCTGCATAATAATATGATGATTGATCGTCAACAAAATCATCATTGTTATCATAACCATCATCATCATTATCAGTAAAGGGTACAACTGGATGTGGCTTAACAAGACAGCATGGTCTGAAATCTGCATATTCATAATATATGAATATGCAGATGATGATGATGTGGTAGTGGTATTGCTATTGATAGTGATAATGTTAAAACATCGTCATCATTGAGGGAGCGACTGGCTGCGGCGAAACCACACAGGAAGGTCTGACATGATAATGATCAGGAGAGCCTCAAATTCATCATCATTGCCTGCCATGCTTCAATTGTCATTAATTTCCAGGCTATTCACATCGTGTACATTCATATCGTACGCAGGTCCCACAGTTTGTGCTGGACGCGTTCCTGGAGAATGGCCAAGGAGCAGAATGTAACATAGTCGTCACACAGGTCAGTATAAAACTAGACGTAGAAGTAGAAGGAATGACTCCAACATCAGGCATTTATTTTCCAAAACCCCCAGTGTCATGTTCATTGTTATTATCATCATAACCACAATCCTTATCAACATCACCATCATCGTTAACGCTGTCATTGTTACCACACCATCACTTTCATCAGCAGCACTTTCGTCACCACCATCATCATCACCATCACCACTACCATCACCAACAACACTTCCGTCACCACCACCACAAGCACCATCATAATCACTCCCACCAACATCGCCAATACATTAATAATTAGTTACTACCACCCCACCACCACCACTAGCACCATCATAATCACTCCCACCAACATCGCCAATACCTTAATAATTAGTTACTACCACCCCACCACCACCACTAGCACCATCATAATCACTCCCACCAACATCGCCAATACATTAATAATTAGTTACTACCACCCCACCACCACCACTAGCACCATCATAATCACTCCCACCAACATCGCCAATACATTAATAATTAGTTACTACCACCCCACCACCACCACTAGCACCATCATAATCACTCCCACCAACATCGCCAATACATTAATAATTAGTTACTACCACCCCACCACCACCACTAGCACCATCATAATCACTCCCACCAACATCGCCAATACCTTAATAATTAGTTACTACCACCCCACCACCACCACTAGCACCATCATAATCACTCCCACCAACATCGCCAATACATTAATAATTAGTTACTACCACCCCACCACCACCACTAGCACCATCATAATCACTCCCACCAACATCGCCAATACCTTAATAATTAGTTACTACCACCCCACCACCACCACTAGCACCATCATAATCACTCCCACCAACATCGCCAATACCTTAATAATTAGTTACTACCACCCCACCACCACCACTAGCACCGCGATCAGTGTCATCATCATTATTACCATACCATTAATATCAGAAGTTTCATGATTTCGTTATTACCATCGAGAAGCCTTTATTAACACGAGTATGGCACACGTTTCAGCCTCGTCGTATCAGCGCTGTTAGCGTAGCCGAGCGAGTGGCAGCTGAAAGGAGTGAGGCGCTGGGGAACAGTGTAGGCTACTCCGTTCGTTTCGATACCATCCTCCCTCGCAGCCATGCAGCCATGTTGTTTTGCACTGTTGGTAAGTCAAGGGGCAATCGCACCAGTTAAAGCCAGTCGATCCGATTTGTGTGACGCGTGGTTTTGTAGGCTATGAAAACCCCATGAATGTGAATTAAATCCGCTTAAACCATGCTGAAATTCAATCCATCCTACAATAAAATCGACTCGATTATATTTCTACGATATTAAACAATGTTGGGTTAAGTTATATTTTTCAAAATGATGGGAGTTCTAAACATTCAAATCAAAAACAAAACAACAGTGTCACGCAAGTCGGATTCACGGACTTTAACTTGGTTGAGTATATGACAATCTCTGAGGACCCGGGCTCCTAGAAGCCATGATTTTTATCGGATATCACGAAAAGTATTTCAAAATTGTAAAATCAGTGTGTCTATTGGAAGTTTCTTCGAGGATGTGACTGATGATTTAGCGTCACTTTATTTTTGTGGTTTCATTATTCTCATAAAAAAAACAGCTAACCTTATTTTAACCTATATTTATTGTCTCCGATTTGGGGACAATAAAACCAACAAAACAGTGGAATTGAAAAGTGCTATAATCACCAAAACTGTAGCAAAGAGTAATGTTCTTCTTATTGAATATGTTAACAATAAAGTGATGAATATAATAAAGCTTATAAGAAGATTAATTTTCCATCCAAAACATTTGTATAATTTTAGCGACACCTCATTTTCGCAAACTTTTGAAAATCGTGATATTCGCGAAATTGAAGTGACCCAAAAATTAAGTGTAATATAAGGCACTTTGCTTTAGAAGTAAAGAATATTTACATTTATTTAATGTTAAATACAGGTGTCTTACTGCGGAAGCTAGAAAATGGACTACACGGCGTCTCTCATGTCATTGTCGATGAAATCCACGAGAGAGACATTAATGTAAGATAGTACCATCATACGTTCAGGGCTTCGCAATTACGCGCTTGTGCGGAAGCGCGTAATTTGGCTTTTTCCGCGTAATCAATGGCAATCCCGCGTAATTTTGAGTTTTTTCCGCGTTATTCCAGAAGCCCTGTACGTTTAGTATTCTAGGATTTTAACACTTGTCATGCAATTATGTGGTGGGGTTATTGATTTTTCTACTGAGACCCTTCATTTGAACCTCATCCTCCTCCATAACTATACTTACTATACCACTGTTGCGAATGATTGTTTTCAGACGGACTTCATCCTGGTGGTGCTACAGCAGATGATTCTGACCTACCCCGATCTGCGCATTGTTCTTATGTCTGCCACCATCGATACACACATGTTCGCGGAGTACTTTGGTAATTGTCCTATTGTGGAGATCGAGGGGCGTTCCTTTCCGGTGCAAGGTGTGTATATATACAGTAGAAACCCGCTAACTCGGACTCTGACATGGTTTGTAAAGTAGAACCCTGCTAACTCTAACTCGGACATGAAAAAGTATGGATTGACGTGGTATGTAAGGTACAACCCCGCTAACATGAACTCTTACCTGGTATGTACAGTACAATCCCACTAAAATGGTTCAGAGACTTGTGCGCCAAATTTACAGCCAACTAAAAATAATGTTTCTTTTTTCTGCTGGTACTAGTACCCAATAGCTATTCCTATCGTGTATCATGTGTATTTTCACTTTCTATGCCTAGAGTACTATCTAGAAGACGTTATCCAGATGCTCGGCTTTGTACCACCACTCCCAGAGAAAAAGAAGAAGCGCGAAGAAAATGATGAAGACGACGAGGTATTTCGGATTTTTTAATAATATATTCACAACTGTTCAGCTCTAACTTTCTTTTCAACTCAGGCCTCAACTCTAACTTTTGCCACTGTCGTTTTTCGCTAGGTTGCTCCCTAGTTATATGGCTTCCTTCATACACACTGTAAATGAGACGAAGGAGACCCCCAGTAAACTCCTTGAATCGCCCTTGTCAAACACACCTTTGTTATTGATTTCATTAAATATCTCAAGGCACATATTGTGATAAAATCTCGAAATAACCTTCTAAAAACGTTTAAATCTTTTATTTACTAAATTCAATCGTAAATATCGCATTGGTTTCCCCGAATAAGCCGAAGTCAATTGAAGCTTTTCCACACTTGGTACTTTGGTAAGATGACAAAATAGGGACCGACAGAGGCTGTTAAAAAAAGGCACTTAAAGAAGGCCAATCACGTCGCCATTTTATGCTCCCGCACAATAGCGAGTCGCACAAAGCATCCATTTCTATCGGCTAATTCAAGCGAGTAACCAAGATATTTTCAATCAAATATCGTTAATAACATATCAGACTTCATTCGTAGATTGTTATTATAGAGTTTGCTTGCTGCTTTCTCAATGATAAACAATAGTAAAGGCGAAGTTGATCGACATTCTTTAACATCCAATTGGTATTGGCAAGCCCGCTTCTCAGCCTCATCAGAAGAAAAACAAATTAAAATTAGTTATAGTCGTGATATGTGTTTGAGAGATGGGCCGTGATAGTGGTCTCATTAGCCTGCTTAGTAAGCCCAAAGTGTTGGGGGGAAAGAGAGACGGAGATGAGGCGCGCGCTCCTTATCTCCAGGCGCACGGGGTCTATCCCTTATCTTTCAGAGCCCTTTGCGCTTGATATGCAGGCTAATGTCTCACACAAGTGAGCTGGGAAAGTATCCTACCACCGCTACCCCGTCCTCTCACGGGCAAGCTCTTATGCCTAGTGCACACTAGCGACATAACGACATGGGCGCGGTACTCTTATCTTCGACATAACAACATGGACATAACGACA
Organism: Nematostella vectensis; assembly: GCF_932526225.1. Lineage (NCBI taxonomy): Eukaryota > Metazoa > Cnidaria > Anthozoa > Actiniaria > Edwardsiidae > Nematostella > Nematostella vectensis. The sequence goes on along the minus strand of NC_064041.1, from coordinate 6,289,304 downwards.
TAAGAGAAAAAACATGTTTTTTTTTTCTTTTATGTCATTATGTCCATGTCGTTATGTCGGGCTAAACATAGTGCGCGCCCCCATGTTGTTATGTTGCTAGTGTGCACTAGGCATTACAAGTAAGCACGTGTCATGTGTACTATTTCAGGAAAATTGTAACGCGATCTGCTCAGGTGACTACTCGTTCCAGACCAAGAATGCGATGGCTCAACTCAGTGAAAGGGAGATGTCTTTTGAACTCATAGAGGTATAGTCTCTACGCTTTGTAACGTTACAGAGCGTTTTTTTCCAGTTTTCACAGCTCACTCTCTCCTGCATACACCGCCTAAAAAGTTCATCAACAGTTTCAATCCAGCTCATCGAAAGGTATACCTGTTTCACATCTTGCCTCTATGTATCCTTCCAAGCAAGTTCATCTTCTTAGCATATGTTTTTTTCAGAATACTTGTTTTCCAGTCTCATAGTACACTTTCTCCTTCATATCCCGCCTTACGAGTTCATCCACAGCATGTTTCAAACTAGCTTATCGAAACATATACCAGTTTCACATCTTGCCCCTATCTATCCTACCAAGCAAGTTTATCCTTTTAGTATATGTTTTTCAGTTCGTCTAGGTGAAGTATATGCTCTTTGTTTGTAACGATACAAAACTTGTACACCTGTTTCACATCTTGCCCATATATATCCTACTAAGCAAGTTAATCTTTTAAGGATATGTTTTTCAGTTCGTCTAGGTGAAGTATATGCTCTTTGTTTGTAACGATACAAAACTTGTACACCTGTTTCACATCTTGCCCATATATATCCTACCAAGCAAGTTAATCTTTTAAGGATATGTTTTACAGTTCGTCTAGGTGAAGTGTCTGCGCTTTGTTTGTAACGATACAAAACTTGTACACCTGTTTTACATCTTGCCCATATATATCCCGAGCAGGTTAATCTTTTAAGCATATGTTTTTCAGTTTGTTTAGGTTAAGTGTCTGCGCTTTGTTTGTAACGTTACAAAACCTGTACACCTGTTTTACATCTTGCCAAGTATATATATTTCACCCAGCAAGTTCCTCCTTCGCAACTTTCAACTAATCGAGGAAATTCTTCTTCAATTGTGATTTCGCAGGCATTATTGAACTACATCTCCGGGCTGGGAATACCTGGGGCTGTGCTGATCAAATCTTTCCCCTATATATTCCAACCGAGAAAATATATATTTTGTTATTGTGATTTCGTAGGCGTTGCTGAACTACATCTCCGGGCTGGGTATCCATTGGGCTGTGCTGATCAAATCTTTCCCCTATATATTCCAACCGAGGAAAATATATAGTTTGTTATTGTGATTTCGTAGGCGTTGCTGAACTACATCTCCGGGCTGGGTATCCCTGGGGCTGTGCTGATCTTCCTACCGGGCTGGAACCTCATCTTTGCGCTACACAAACACCTCAAGATGCACCCTCAGTTCGGTAAGTATTCACGTCGTTACCCATTGTTATTTATTACCGTTATTTATAACACAACTGTAAGGAATGGCACATCTTTGTCCCGATCAGATCGACTGCAAGTATAAAGATTTGGCAGCAATTTGATTTTTCCCTACATAGAACTAATCAGCTTTCTATTTCTACATTGCTCACAATGGGCGCACAGTTTTTTAGCCCTTTTTACAAGATAATTTTATCGCATATTCATTATAATTGTATCTGTATTGTATCTGTATCTTTTCTTGTATTGGAAATTGGAATTTGCTGGTACGAGCGTACAAAATCGCCTAGTGTGTCATCGGCTTTAGCGTGTGACTTTACTCATATCTTGGCTCGTCTGCTCGTCGTAGTTGTAGAATAAGTCTGCACATATTTATGCGTACCGACTTTTTAACGCCACACTATGTTTATTATCCCTTACAGGAACTCCAAACTACCGTCTTCTCCCCCTGCATTCCCAAATCCCACGTGAGGATCAGCGGAGAGTGTTTGAGCCTGTTCCGGAGGGCGTTACCAAGGTAACGGCAGACCTTAAGGGGCTTAAGTCGCCCTCCAAAGGTGACGTACAGAAAGGAAAGAACAAAAAGATTATTTCATTCTTGTCGATGATAAATTCTGAACATAGATGTACCCTAAATGCATCACTCTTTTCTAAACAATCTCTTAGTCGTTCATGCTTGACAAAAGTAACGTTAAATTTGGACGCTTAGCACTGATTTGTGTGTGTGTGTGTGTAAAAAATATATTTGCATCTTCACATTTTTTTTCTTGTTCAGATTATTCTTTCCACCAACATCGCAGAGACGAGCATTACCATCGATGACGTCGTTTTCGTGATTGACTCTGTCAAGTAGGTCGTTCATCTTTAACATTCCTGGGGTTCGACTAGCTTGGCGTTGATGTATTTACCAGTTGTTCGAATAACTACGCCGATACCCCAGAAGAAATGAAACAAGAAAAAATATTTAGTGTTTGGTTAATGAAAATTTACATTTACTGAAGATGGCACCTCAAACTAGCATCACCAGTGGTTCTTTTGCAATGTCTCGCAATACGATGGTTAATAAAGTGCAGTGAAAGAACGGAACTCCTCCTTAAAGACCTTATCGGAGAAGGCGAGGGATTCACAGTCCCAAATGTATACAACCAGGTTTTAAAGCCTCTGAAAAATCTGGGTTCTATTACTATCGCCAAGAAGCTATTATTGAGCTGTTTATATAATAAAATACTAGCTAAAGTAAAAAGGCCCTTTTTACCCCTACCTCTGTTTTTCCCATTCTTCTAGGGCTAAAGTAAAGCTTTTTACGTCTCACAACAACATGACAAACTACGCGACCGTGTGGGCTTCCCAGACCAACATGGAACAGAGGCGCGGCCGAGCGGGACGTGTGAGGCCTGGATTCGCGTTTCACCTGTGCAGTCGCGCACGCGCAGACAGGTACGGTCTTCGTTTATTTTTATGAAATCTCTGTTTACTTTTTCGCATCGATCAGAGATGCATACAGGTACATTTATGTAAGGCTATATCTTGGGGTTCACATGCCTATGTGGCTTTTCTTATGAGCGTGACAAAATTAAATCAAGATAAATTTTCAATTTTCACGGTCCGAAAAAAACAAACTTTTTTTCGAAACTGGTTTCTCAAAATGTTTGAAATTTGTAAATACTTACCAGTATGTTCGTTTACCCTAGTTCGAATTATCCAGGTCCCACCTTAATTTACTTGCCTCTTTTACTGAATATGTGTTACGAGCTAACGAGTTCGGATTATCAAGGTTACACCTTACCTTAACTCTTTTACTTAATCTGTGTTATGGGCTAGTGAGTTCGGATTATCAAGGTTACACCTTATCTAAACTCTTTTCTTGAATCTGCGTTACGGGCTAGCGAGTTCGGATTATCAAGGTTACACCTTACCTTAACTCTTCTACTTAATCTGTGTCACGGGCTAGCGAGTTCGGGTAATCAAGGTTTTACCTTACCCTACTTTCTCTACTTGATCAGGTTAGCAGAGCATGCCACCCCAGAGATCCTCCGGACGCCGTTACATGAGCTCGCGCTCACTATCAAGCTCCTAAAACTTGGGGACATCACGGCGTTCTTGAATAATGCCATTGAACCGCCCCCTCTCGACGCAGTAGTTGAGTCGGTCGCCATGCTCAAAGGTAATTTAAGCACGGATAGGAGTGTTCGATAAACACAAATTATTGCCTCACCAAAGGTGTGTGCTACTATTAGACCACTCCCGCTTCACACTGGTGGTTGTGTCTCAATGCTTGAAGAACTAAAGCGAACATGCAATGGAGTATCTCCGCTCGGCAGACACGAATTATTGCCCTACCAAAAGGTGTATGTTACTATAAGACCCCTCCCGCTTGACACGTAGTCTCCATGCTTGGAGAACTAAAACGAACATACAAAGGAGCACCTTTTCTCTAACTTCGTTCGAATGTCTTACTTTTCTAGATATGGAAGCCCTAGACACGAACGAGAATCTGACCCCATTGGGTTATATGTTGGCCAAGCTACCCATTGAGCCACGCCTCGGCAAGATGGTCATCCTAGGGTGCATCTTCCAGTAAGTATGGTATGAAGTAGTGTGGAATTCTATACACGTGCATACATATGATTACCATTTATGTACATGTGATTACCATATATGTACATGTGATTACCATATATGTACATGTGATTACCATATATGTACATGTGATTACCATATATGTACATGTGATAACCATATATGTACATGTGATTCTCAACCTCCCATAAACATGTCATATATGAACATGTGTTTACCATATATGTACATGTGATTACCATATATGTACATATGATTACCATATATGTACATGTGATACTCAACCTTCCATAAACATGTCATATATGAACATGTGATTACCTTATATGTACATATGATACTCAACCAGAAACATGCCATATACAGGCGAGTAAGCGAATAAACGAAAGGAATCCAGGTTTAAAAACCATGTAGAACCTATAACATTTATGCCTTGAATGCAAAGAAAAAAAAGCCAATAAGCGGGACTGGGCTCTTTCGGACCAAAAGAGCGATTTCACAAGAGAGTTTGTATTGCGGTCTTGGAGAAAAATCTTTTTTTTACAAAACCGCTTTAAAAGATATGGTGAAATCATTCAGTGCCACACGTGAGGACTCTATTGCACTTAGTATGGGGGCAATTTAGGATGAATAAGGCGCAAAAGGTATTTCTACGGAGCGATTTTCTGAGTACCCTGTGATATTCCTTCACTCAAATACTGTAAAAGTTTATCGGCGAACTTCGAATCGGAGTATAATATGTATCGGTAGAAGTGCCGTTTTTATGCCGTAAAATTAAAATCAATATTGTTTTTAGATGTTTAGCAAAAAATATTACTTGAATTTCGTGGACGAAAATCATTTTGTTTTTACCTGAGGTACCAAAGTTAATTGTTGTTGCGTGTTTTCATCGGTGTTTAAGCGAGCTGAAGTCGACCAAATGAGCTCACTGAGCAAAGTAAATCTATCCGTTAAAATTTTTATTGGGCCGTATTCATAACAAAACGCGGTCGAAAAGTAAAACAATTAGTGTGCAACATATGAATTTGGTTGGTTTTCCCATATCTTGTAAAACGCCATACAAACTCTTCTTCAAAGTTGTTCATTTGGTCCGATTCGATCGATTCGACCCAGTCTCCCCGCGTCTTTTCTTAAACTCTGGACTGGCTTATTGCTTTTATATGATGTTACCATGATGCACCTTCCCTGCTAGAAGAGGCCTCTTTTCTCTGTATTTCGCTGGGCTGGCGTTCGCGAGGAAAAGATGCCATGGGTCGCAAGTTCGTTTGATCAAACCGCCGTCCACGATCGTGGACGGGAGATCAAGAGCGCATGCTCCGTTAATTAATTACTGGCCACTATGTGAGCCCACAACGACTAGCGCATGCGTGAAGCGTATATCCGCTGCGGGATAATAAGCCCGCATTCGAAACGGCGTCCTCCGTAGAAATATCACGCGACGAATTATAAAAGTAGCCATTCAATGCCTTATCTTCATTCAGAATTTTCTCTCTTTTGACTAACGAGTCAATCTTCCGTTTACAGGTTTTGCAGCACATTCTTCTGGAATTAGCTGATCTAAGTTTACCAAAAATTTTTGTAACATTTTCTTCGAGTCCAACTGTGCGATATTTACATTGAAGAAACTCGCCTGCCCAGATGTCTTGAAATTTATCCCACAAACAAGACAAAACTCGTCTTTGCTGCGTTTGCTGTTCAATCTTTTCAGTGACGTTTTAGGTGATTGATATTGAACAGTTGTTTTCTTTTTTCGAAGAGGAAAACTAACCGGAGTTTGATTCATAATTTGCGACTAAACCCATGCAAAGCATATTAGCATATTGACAGCTTTCGCGCGATGGTACGGGTTTTGGCACGTCAAGCGCGGTCGTTTAGAAACGCACACGCATGCGCAACGAAAACAGTTTCGACCCATGGCAGAGGTCTCTTTTTCTCGCAAGCACGCACGGCGAAATACAGAGAAAAAAGGCCTCTGCTAGCAGGGAATGATGCACCGCGATCAACGACAGATTGATTTACACCGCATGACGTTTAATACCGGCGTATATATTTTTAATGATATAGAAACGCGTCATATACAGTGAGTTGTTTGCCTTTCAGTTGCGGTGACGCGATGGCAACCATTGCTGCGAGTACCAGTTTCCCGGAGCCATTTGAGACTCCCTCTGACCGTCGAAGACTGGGTTGGGTTCACAAGAAGTTCTCAGGGACACGTCACAGTGATCACATAGCCATGCTCAGCGCATTTCAGGCATGGGAGGACGCAAGGTAAGACCATGACCATAGCCATGCTTAGCGCATTCCAGGCATGGGAGGACGCAAAGTAACACCATGACCGAATCCATGCTCAGCGCATTCCAGGTATGGGAGGACGCAAGGTAACACCATGACCATAGCCATGCTCAGCGCATTCCAGGCATTTAACTATAGGCATGGTCCTCATTTTGCGTTCGAACACATTTTTTTTTTAACTTGCTCAGTAACTTATATTATCTAGAAACTAAAACTGATTGTTTTTTTTTCTGATTTTGTCTCTCCTTGACTTTGCCCTATTCAAAGTCTGAAGTCTCTCCCAGATGGTGCTGTCTAAGTTAGCAAGTACCTTGGGCGTAAATTTCAACTTTTTTGGCTTATTAAAACGTTTGACGTCATCGCGTGCAATAATGTATCAGTTTATTGAATCGTTTTGAGGTTATCACGTGCAAAAAGTATTTAGCTTAAGAAATCTTTATTGAATTATGTTTTAAACTTACTTGAACCTTTGACTTTACCGCATTCGTTTTTTTTAATGATCGATTTGATGTCATCGTGTGCATTTTATTATTATTTTTTCTTTACTTCATTGTTTCGATTTTTCTTGCGTGCAAAAGTTCCAATCGACAAATTGTACGCTTGTTTCCCTTCTCCCTCTCCGCTTCCTTCGCTAGTAGAAGAGGGTAAGAGACGTGTCGGAAAAACCTTGCGCTTTTTAAAGAGAAACCAAAGAAGCCATGATTTCATGCAATGGCCGTTGATATTCCCTATTCAAAACACTAATACGATGAGGTCGAAATGCACACCTCCAAGATTTTGTCCAGATCAGTCAATATTGAGAGTTGTCCAATACACTTAGAAATTTATTCATGGCTGCTGTAGCGCACTAGAAGTTAGAATGATTAAAGGAAATAGTGTCATGCATAAAAAGTCGCATGATTTGTTGTGAAATTAGCTTATTTCAAACATTTTCCCATCATGTCACGTAGAGATATAAAGCAATGTGGAAACTTGTACATATCTACAATTTTATTCATTATTTGATCTTAGTGAATACAATTAGTGAACAAAGCAATTCCCAGACCCGTAAGGGAGGGGTGGGTGGGTGTCCTATCTTTTTTGAAAGTCGTTTGACCCACCCCTCCCACATTCGACATTTATTTATCTGTGATTGTGAGTTATTCCCCCACATCTCAATGTTTTTTTCCACTATCAGATCTAAGTAACTGTTTCATTCATGTAGTGATACTACGATATAATACTTCGCTGTAATAACAATACACCAAAAACTGGAAATCGACTCTGCCAAATTTTCGTCTTTAATAAGACTTCTTCAGGGCAGACACTTTTAAAGACGAAAATTTGGCAGAGTCGATTTCCAGTTTTTGGTGTATTGTATTCATTGTTCTGGTACGAGATCGCGACAGTTTGGGCTATTTGATTCTATTCGCTGTAATAACGATATAATAAGGATATATTAAGAGACTATGATATTTATAACATTTGATCTTAATGATAAGGGGAGGGGGGGGGGGAAGTTGTGGCTACACACGTTCTCGCTTTGCTGCGTTTTACGGAGAAATGAACCAAATCTTAACTTTTGAATGTCCAGGCAAACATTCCGTCGACATTCCGTCGACATTACGTTTTTACTACGCTAATACATATTCAAGTAATTATATCTTACTGTAATAAGATAACATATATAGATATCCTTGAGTGTACACAGTAATTATAAGATTTACTAACATGACATGTTGCCGTCATGTTGCCGTCATGTTGTCGTTAAAACACAAATCGAGAGCGTGTTGGAAATGCACACATCAGTCAGGGCAAAGACGAGGATCACTCGTGAGCTGTTGTTTACAATACAACACTATATGATCTCGTGCGTATCAGCGTGCACTTTCTTTTAGTTGCAAAAAACTCCGTGGCCAGTATTAAACTGGCAGATGTTAAACTCGCCAATTGTAGAAATAGAATGCTGTACCGGCCTTGTTAAAATGAAGCGCAGAGTTTTTTGATACATTTTTCCGTCATGTCATTCAAAGTACGTTCAAAAATTCATATTAGTATGAACACAGTCTCGGGTAGGATGTTAACTTCAGGTGCATGCCGGTCGCACCTCTAGTTTTTTAGGTGGCAAGCTATTAAGTTCATACACAACGACAGGGACGGGATCCACCCTAGCGCAACAGACACACGCTCGACAGCATTTCTCTGATGCGCTGTCGCATCTCTCGCATGCAGTAGAGGTAGATTATCGGGTTGATAATTGCATTGGTATAGCACATCGTCAGCATTGCTTTAGTTGAGACATAGATTTCTATGAACGGCTTGTCGTAGGGGATGAAATTTCGAAAGACCGAGTAAATTGTGGGAGCGATGTAAGGAAGGAAGAAAGCCAGTGTCAGCGAGGCGAACATGTAGCTGTCTTTGTAGTACCACAGCGTGGACATCACTGAGGTGCTGAATGTCGAGGGGACTTGGAGTGGGTGGGCTTGTTGGCGGCGGCGGTGTAGGAACTTGAGGACACGGACACTCGTGATGATCAGACAGATGCCCGGGATGATGTATTCTATGGGAGATACGATCAAGGAGGTCACCTTCCCCTTTACGTCGTGGTTCGACGCACAGTATAGCGTGTACTTGTCATTCGCCACCTGCAATCTTTGCAGCATGGTTGTCGAGCCAGGGACAGCTATCGTTAAGATAGCCCCCATGACCCATGCTGCTTTGACCAGTCTTTTGGTGGTCTCTGTTGTTGGTACTTTACTCGGCTTGTAGATGACCAGGTATCTCTCAACTCCGATGACGATTAGATTATTGATGGTGATGAAAATGAAAACAGACTCGAGGTACCTTTGAGCCCGGCACGCCCAATCGGTTTTCAAATAGTCCACCAGGAGGCTAGAGACCATGAGTGGTATTGAAACGAGGCTTGTTAAAAGGCTCGACCACGCCAGACTACGGATAAAATGCCGTGTGAGTGTTCTCTGGAGCGCTCTTAGAGACCTTGTACTTTGGATCTTGACCAAGTAAAGAACCATTCCGTTCCCAAGACACGAACCAACCGCCACGAGAATCATTACTGCTGCCACTGTCCACCGAAATGACGCAGGTACTGGCGCCCAAACGTACCGGCTTTGTGATTGGTTGTTCATATCAGACAATGAATCTGATCGGTTGGTAGGATTCATAGACAGACTTACTGATTGATTTGTAAGGTTCGTTGGTAGTTGGAAATACATCTTTTTCGTTCCGTTCACCTTTATGGGCTGAGCTCCCTCAGGGTTTTCTGCAAAATGAGGTATTTCTGGGTTGAATACTATATCGATTGAGACACTATAATTTAGGTACTGTGAGGTGTGCATGGACTGTATCACCAAACCTTTCACTCCTGAGTACTCTTGAGCAAAATTGTAAAAGAAAAAAAAAACAGACTGAAAATAGAAACCTCCAACACTACCAGTTGGGTCAAGCTACCGCTGAGCTAAAACGGCATGCCTTGAAATGCACAGCAATGCACTGCGATGTCTGCTACAGCCTGTTGCTTACAGCATTTTTGCTTGTAATTTGCTTAAAAATTACAGTTTTTTCACATCTGGGTAGTGCCTTAGGACATCATTAAGTCTATTTGGGCATAATTAATGCTATGCGTAGGGATGTTTGTACGCTGAGGTTGATTCAGTGGGATAATTTCTTGTTTGGGTTTCACCGAGTTAGAAAGGTATTTTCTAGTGAATGGCCTCATACTATCCAAAGTGGAACATCTTTGCTACCCAACCTTATTCAAAAATTGTTTTTAGGCTCATTCTGGGTTCCTTGGACCTGGTAATGTTTTGTTTGGCTTTGGGGCAAAGAAACTATGGATTATGGAGGAGGAGTTTGCCGCCTATCTGTCAAGTTGTTTCCATGACTCCCATGATGCAGTGTAGGCATGCAATTACCTAGACATGGAGGTCTTAGCATTGATTATTGTGGCTGATGGCTGTAAAATGGGACCTGACGGAGTGCAATAAAAGTATCTGTTTGTGACTTGATCTGTGTTTGCTTTTCTCTATTTGTAGTTCGGAATTTTGTGTCTTTTTTGGTAAAAAAATTTCTGGTCAGAAATCAAGGTTGATATTTTGACAATGGAGTCAATTCTATTACATTGCTTGGATGCTCTTGCCTCTATGCCTTCTATACCTTGAATAAATCATTGAGTATCCGGGTCTAGTGATGTTTAGTTTGCACTTCTGACGTTTTTTACGGGCGTATGGGGGAGATATAGTAATGGAATTGTTAAGGAATGTCGATCACCCACTTCATTGTTATTGTTTATAATTGAAAATACAGCGGTTTATTTTCAAGGAAACTTCAAAATACCAATCTAAGAATGAAGTCTGATACGTTATTGACGATATTTGAATGAAAATATGTATTACATGGCAGTTACTTTTCCATTTTCAGTAATAGTCATGTAACAAAAGCTTTTTAATTCCTTAAATTTGAAAAGCTGGCTAATTCCTTTAAAAGTTATGGTATCTAATTGTGTTGAGATATCGTCAAACATCGTATTTTACCACAAAGATTCATGTAAAGGATGATTCTCTTTAAAATTCACATTAAGAAAGTTCTCGGGACCTCGCAGTCACCCGAGACTTTTCGGGTAACTTTCTGGCTCCAGCAAAACTTCGAAAATAGCCCTATTGAGCGTAATCATTTGGATTATGAACCAAGAGGAAGTTCAGACTGTTCAAAACATGAAAGCGGTTCTCAAAAAGGAAAAAATGCGAAATTTTGGGCAAAAATGCAAAATAAAGTTTTCGGGCCCAAGAATTCTCGGGTGTTTCCAGAAACGGCGCCAGTCATGTGACCAGAGCGACCGCGACTCGATTTTCTTTCGGCACATTTGCGTCATGCATTCGTATTATTCGAAAAAATAATCTCTCGTTAACAAAACAAAAGGTTTTACAATCAATCACCAGAATCGCGTATGCTCTGAAATCGCGTTCTTGAAACCATCCATACAATAAAAAAAACACACGAATAAAAGATCCATAGAAAGTCCACTGTTTTAGTCGAACAGTGTCTACTTTCCACACTAGTGTCTCTCTCATAGGTCCGAGCATCTCCTGAAGTGTTTAAAAATCTACTAAATAATCAATCACAGTGGAGATATTTGAGCAGAAACATGATCCATTTTGAGAAAATGCAAAACAAACATCTATCGGTTATAGGACCTGTACACTCTTTAATGTGTTACTGGTAACGTAGACTAAGCATACCAAAGGTTATTCCGAACGGATCAACAGTAAGCACAGGGCATGCTTATGGGTAATTATTTGATAGGGTTTTTGCTAATTTGGGCCAAATTCAAGGGAAAAATCGAGCCACTTTGGCTGCGCAAGTTATTTGATAAGGCTGATGTTCTGACAAATGTTTCAGTGAAATCGGTGAGATGCCACCTTCCGCCCACATCTGGTCAATCCATGGACCCACTCTCAAAATCAATCAATTTCCTATGAAAATACGTGATTTTTTAAAACCTTATTAAAAGAAAAACACTTAAGTAGCTTTTAGCAACCGAGTCTTACTTACTTTTGATATGGAGAGGGGTCTGGAAGCACTTTTTAGGGTAAAGGAAGAAGACTTCGAGTGAATCCTTTTTCTTTGCAGCTTAAAAGAATAATTTTTTTTTTGTTCATTTTGGAAAGAAAGTTATGGGTCTTCCAACTTACATTGAGTTTGGTGAGTGACTTTGGTAGCGATTAGCGCGAACTAACCCAAGAATCTAATGAGCTCTGTCTTACCTTTGTTGGTGGATGATGAGCTTTGGAAGCGTTCCTCGGATGATAGGGAAATTCAGAGTTGTCCTTTTCGACTTTCCTAAGAAATAAATCCAAACAATAACAATCATGTAAAATTCAATTTTTGATTTGAGATTTTGTTGTTGTTGTTGTTGTTGTTGTTTGTTGTTGTTCATTTTGGAAAGAAAGTTCTTGGTCTTCCAACTTACTTTAAGTTTGGTAAGTGACTTTGGTAGCTCTTAGAATTAAATATGTGGAATTGAATATGTGGAATATAAAAAAAGCAAAAAGGGAAGTGGTTGGCCGAACCTAAAGGCAAGGCCGGTAAAAATAGTTTGTGTGAAACGTGCGTATCCCTGTGGGAATCATTTGCGTCTTACGCACTTGGCATAAGGATCTCAACACACTTATTGGCAAGTTTGACGTTGGTACTGAACTATTCTGTTCTTCAAGGAACAAATATCGCGCGCGTCAATGTGTTAGCCCGACGCGCTCATTTTCACAAATCTTTTTTCACACTGTCTTGCACGTGCATCCCTTCCCAGCTAACACGGGGTTTGAGTAACGCAAGAAAATGTTATGAAGGAGTATTGCATAACGGCTTGGAACTTCTGGCTCATCTCTTGGTTTCTTTTTTCGGAATCTGAGAAATTTTTTAAAATCTATTTAAACAATGCACCCAGGTCTGTACACCTGCGAAGACAGTAACCATAGAAACGCAGCCTGGCATTACTAACAACGATACGTGAGGATATCGAAGCAGAGATGTTCTTAAAAAAAACTGTTTTGTTTGTTTTTTGCTTTATTTTATTTTTGAAACATTTTAAAATGTATTGATGCAAATCAGTCTTTTTTTACCTCTTGTTTTTGAATACCTTGATCGTTAAAGGAAAAAAACACACGCTTATATCTGGCCATTTAAGAGAATATAATAGAATATTTAACAAAACAACGTACAATCTTTCTATCCACTTAATCCAACTGTAATGAATCGAAAGGAGCCAATTTCCCGCGAAAACTATGATATGGATGATCTAGTTTGTTTTTTAAGGTACAGCTTCACAACGTACTGTGGCACTCCAATCTGGATCTCCAATCCATTTCCATCCACTCAATTCGAGACGTTAATAACACAATGTTGTACCTATCTGAAAGGCAAAGGGTATTTTTTAAAACTTGGTTGTTTAATTTAGTTATTTCGCATGGCTATTTCGAGCTTCCCAAAATAACGCTTATTTCATGTTCTGCCCCAGGTCAGTGGATGAGATGTCAGAGATCCGCTTTTGCGACAGCCATCAGCTGAACATGTCCACTCTCCGCATGACATCAGAAGCTAAGGTGATCATTTTTATTTGTTCGTTCGATTTTTTATTTGTGTCTTATTTTCCTATTTTTATTTTAGCTCATTTGTCCATTTGTTTATTTGTTCATTTATTCATTCGTCCAATTATTCATTCATTCATTTATTCCCCTCCAGCTGCAGCTTAAAGATCTGTTGTGCAATGCAGGTTATCCAGAAGGTATGTCACGTGACACACATTAAAAATATCACCAGCAGAGAGCAAAAGACTAAAAATAGTGCTGTGATTTGGCTTTCATGCGCTAGATAACAGCGGGGCCAGAGAAAACCGTGAACAGTAGAGATGTGTTTGGAATATTTTTTTCCGACAAACCACATACGAGATACTTAAACAGTCAACTAGAAGAAAATGTTTCAACAAGTTTGGCGCTTGAATCCTCGCTTCTGATTCGTCAATTAACAAGACAATAGACATTTCACACATATTTTGGGTGGTTGGTTTTACAGACCGCGCTATTTTCTCTACGAGTCCCAAATAGATTACATCTTTTTGTTCTTGATTGTTCTTTTTTTATTATTTAGAATGCATGCATCCACAGCCTTTCAACTACAGCGGCCCCGACTCCCGCCTAGATCTGGTAGGTAGCTAGCGGCCCCGACTCCCGCCTGGATCTGGTAGGTAGCGGCCCCGACTCCCGTCTATATCTGATAGGTAGAGGCCCCGACTCCCGCCTACAACTGGAAGGTAGCGGCACCGACTCCCGCCAAGATCTGGTAGGTAGAGGCCCCGACTCCCGCCTAGATCTGGTAGGTAGCGGCCCCGACTCCCGCCTAGATCTGGTAGGTAGCGGCCCCGACTCCCACCTGGATCTGGTAGGTAGCTACCCCGACTCCCGCCTAGATCTGGTAGGTAGCGGCCCCGACTCCCGCCTAGATCTGGTAGGTAGAGGCCCCGACTCCCGCCTAGATCTGGTAGGTAGAGGCCCCGACTCCCGCCTAGATCTGGTAGGTAGCGGCCCCGACTCCCGCCTGGATCTGGTAGGTAGCGGCCCCGACTCCCGCCTGGATCTGGTAGGTAGACGCCCCGACTCCCGCCTGGATCTGGTAGGTAGCGGCCCCGACTTCCGCCTGGATCTGGTAGGTAGAATAAGAACAGGTTTTTACCATTCACAACATTACGAGAAAAATTGTCCTGTGTTTCTGCATCATGCAATTGTTTATTTGTCATAAAGTCAACACTTCAGCTACTCCCCTATTTTAGCGGAGCTAAAGCGCCGCGTGAGCGGAGCCCCATATCTAGGTGTCATGATTGTGTAAAAGGCGGTGCCAAGATATGGTCACGTGATGCGTAACGTCATCGATGACGTCACTTTAAGAAAAACTATCCCGATGTCATATCTATATTCATATCTCCTAAACGAAACATCATATGACAACTAAACTTGGTATGTGTGATGTTTGTGTTAAGGGGGTTCACCAATATAGTCACGTGATTGTGACGTCATCGATGACGTCACTAGAAGCAAAATATGCTGACGTCATCAAAATAAAAAAATATCCATATATCATGAACAAAACATCATATAACAACCAATCTTAGTATGTGTCATGAAGGCGTCAAGGGGATGCACCAATATAGTCACGTGATTGTGACGTCATCAATGACATCACTAGAAGCAAAAATAGGCTGACGTTATCAAATAAAAATATTTATATTTCATTAAACATCGTGTGACAACAAAACTCGGTAGGTGTGATGTACTGTATGTTTCAAGTGGGGTGCAGTGAGATGGTCACGTGACGTCATTCACGTGACATCATCGCCTAAACTTGTTATTTGTCATAAAGATGTGGGGGGAAGGGGGTATAACAAGTTGGTCGCGTAATCTGTGAAATTGTTGACGTTATCAAAAACAGAAATAATAATAATATTTTATATTTTTTAAATTATTAAGCGAAAATATGCAAAGATTTGGTCGTTTGGAGCTCAGTTTTTAGGCAATGCCTAAATCTATATATTACCCGTATCACTAAACGTTTTTGCGCTGTTTCTTCTTGAATTCCTTCATGTACAGCGATGTACAGCGGCGCCCAAAATGGCTGCCACGGCTTTTGTAGCTTGGTGAATCTTGTCTCTGTTTTCATGTGTCATTGCTAGTTGAAGGCGTTTGACTGTCAAAGATGATTAACAATCCATCGAATGTTGTACCGGTGTACTTCTGCCTGCCTATCCTGGCTTTCTGGTCGTTCCTGCCGTGCTATTTCCACTTGAAGGCCGTCGATCGAGGAAGCCATGTTGCTACGTTGACATCTGAACCCGTTGCATCTACTGGCTGGTCGTATAGCAACCAAGAACTCAAGACTATAAGGAAATCTCAACCTAAACAACGCTTGGAGCCCAAATTATGGCAGAAACTCGGTGATCTTGGAATTAGGAAGCCCTTTCGATCACGAAGAAAGCCAAGACAAAGTCGCCATGTTTGCACCGGTCTTCCTGTTGTGACAACCGTCGACTCCACAGGGCACCCACAACTCAGTTCTGGCTGCCCCACCAATTCTTCCAGCTCGCAAACAGCACACTTCCCAGTCATCCCGGACATTATCATAGCGAACATGCAATCACTTCTTCCGAAGCTAGACGAATTATACGCAGCCATCATGCAATTTCCAGCGGGAATTATCTGCTTAACGGAAACCTGGCTGAATGAGTCTCATCCCGATCCATTAATCCACCTACCAGGTTACCTGTGTTTTAGAAATGACAGGAATACAAGTCGGGGCGGTGGAGTCTGTACCTATATCAACTCTCAGTACCCTTGTAGGAGGTTACCAGAATTTGAAGACCTCTCCATTGAATCTTTATGGATTAGTGTTAGACCCTTTCGGCTTCCAAGGAGTGTATCCACGCTGCTTATCGGAGTCATCTACCACCCTCCTTCCAATGGAGAGATGAATCGTCAACTTGTTGACCATATCGACAAGAACTGTGAGTCTTTCCTCTCAAAGCACCCCGATGGCCTTGTAGTTGTCACAGGCGATTTCAATCCAAGCAGCACCGGAATTAAGGCTCAATATGTCACTCACAAGACCGGCCTGACTCAGATAATAAATGTCTTGACCAGAGACACCGGTATACTCGATTGGTGTCTGACCAACAAACCAAAGTACTTTCAGCAACCTTTACAGCTCTCCAAGATGGGTAGTTGCGATCACTACCCAATCCTAATCAAGCCCAACTTGTCGGTTACCAACCCCAAAGCCCACAAGAGCTCTGTCTGGCGACGAAACTTGCGGCGCAGCAACCTGGACGCCTTTGGCCGCTGGATCACTCATTTTTGCTGGAATACCATCTTGAGTCTTCAGACGGCTAGGGAGAAATTTGAGCGGTTCTATACTGTCATCACTGACGCTGTGAACACTTATCTTCCCTTGCAGAGAGTTCAAGTCTGTGCCACAAACAAACCCTGGATTGGGACATCACTTTGTTCCTTGATTGCTCGCAGACAGAAGGCTCTTACCACCCTCGGTAAAGACTCTCGCCTGTACAAAGAACTCAGGAATCAAGTGCAAAGAGAGTGTAAAGTATGCAGAGAAAGATACTATTCCAACAAAGTTGCTGCGCTTAAAGAGTCAAATATTTCCCGCTGGTGGCAGGAAGTCAAATGTCTGAGTGGCTCTGTTGTCTCAAATGAGTGGTGGCACCAGCTGATGGATGACTCTACCCCGTCGGTCCAGATTCTTGCTGAAAGATTCAATGAGTTTCTCTTTGGTCTTACGTCTAATTTCGCGCCCATCAGCCAGCAAGTTACCTGCTTGGGGCCAGTCCCCCCTGAACTGCTTATCACCCCTGGAAATGCGTTTAAAGCCCTAAGTCGCATCAAAGTGAAAAAGTCATCTGGACCTGACCCAGTCCCTAGTGTCATATGGAAGGAATTTGCCCCTGAACTGTCTGATGTCGTCTGCAACCTGTACAATTCCTCATTGATGGAAGGCTTTGTTCCCCAAGAACTGAAGGAGTCGATTGTCCATCCAGTGCCAAAGTGCTCCCCTCCAAAGACTCTGAGTGAGGACCTTAGACCCATTACCCTTACTTCTCAGTTAGCTAAAGTTATGGAGGGATTTGCACTTGATTCGCTATTCGCATGCGTCAAGGATAAGCTTGACCCTAAACAGTTCTCTGTATCAGGGAAGTCTACTGTGCTGGCCCTGGTGTATTTTCTCCATTGCATCCTTGAATCGCTTGAAAGAGGCGAAAATTATGTGCGCATATTTTTTGCCGACTTTTCAAAGGGCTTTGACTTAGTCGACCATAACGTCTTAATGTCTGAGCTCGACCTCCTGGGAGTCAACGAGTATCTCCAAAATTGGATTGCTGCCTTTCTCACAGCCCGACCACAGCGCGTCAAAATCAGTGGCCACACCTCATCGCCTGTGTTCCCTAATGGGGGCATACCACAAGGCACTAAGCTTGCTCCACTATTGTTTGCTATACTTGTAAACAGGCTGGCGAGCACTTGGCCATATCGCATTAAGTATGTTGATGACACCACCATCTTTGAAGTGATTCCCAGGTGCTCGCCAAGTTATCTGCCATTTATTGCTAATGATATTTGCAATTTTGCTACGGAGCGTGGGATGAGGCTCAACCCCAAAAAGTGTCGGGAATTAGTCATTAATTTCCTGCAGTACCAGCCCTCGCCAGTTAATGCCCTGCAACTCATGGGCTCCGTGATTAAAAGGGTTGAAAGCTACAAAATCCTCGGCGTCCACATTAGCTCAGATCTATCGTGGAATAAGCACGTAGACTATGTAGTTAAGAAGGCAAACAAAAGGCTCTACGCTCTCCGGCTCCTTAAGAAATCTGGAGTACCGGTCCAGGATCTTATTGCCATCTATTGTGTACTCATTAGATCTGTTGTGGAGTACGCAGGTCCAGTATGGGCTAACATAACAGGGTTCCTTGTCGACATTGTTGAGGGCATCCAAAAGAGGGCCCTCCGTATCGTTTTACCCCATCTACGATACAAGGAGGCCTTGGAAACCAGCGGGCTCCAAAGTCTTGCTGACCGCAGGCGCGAGCTTTGTATCAGTCTCATGACCTCCGCTAAAGAGCTAGAACCCCTTCGATCTGTAATTACTGGAGGCGTAATTAATAATGTGCATGGATACTCACTAAGATCCGGCAGTATGAATACCTACAAACATATTTCTGCAACTAAACGCTTTGGTGCCTTTGTTACTTATCGATTTCTGTAATAGTATAACGCTATATGTGCTGGCCCTTTGCCTTAATTCAGTCTGTAATACTGCCATGGCAATTGAATAAAACCCCTATCTATCTATCTATCTATCTATCTATCTATCTATCTATCTATCTATCTATCTATCTATCTATCTATCTATCTATCTATCTATCTATCTATCTATCTATCTATCTATCTCTATCTGTTTTATGCTAAAAGGGCGTGGCGCTGCTGTCCCTAGGTCTATTCCTATACCACCCTCACAATTCATCTGTTTTGTGCCAAAAGGTCGTGGCGCTGCTCTACTTCGGCCTATCCTTATACTACCCTCACAATTCATCTGTTCTATGCCAAAAGGTCGTGGCGCTGCTCTCCTTCGGCCTATCCTTATACCACCCTCACAATTCATCTGTTCTATGCCAAAAGGTCGTGGCGCTGCTGTCCTTAGGCCTATTCTTATACCACCCTCACAATTCATCTGTTCTATGCCAAAAGGTCGTGGCGCTGCCGTCCTTAATTCTATTCTTATACCACCCTCACAATTCATCTGTTCTATGCCAAAAGGTCGTGGCGCTGCCGTCCTTAATTCTATTCTTATACCACCCTCACAATTCATCTGTTTTATGCCAAAAGTTCATGGCGCTGCTGTCCTTAGGCCTATCCTTATACTACCCTCACAATTCATCTGTTCTATGCCAAAAGGTCGTGGCGCTGCTGTCCTTAGGTCTATTCTTATACCACCCTCACAATTCATCTGTTTTATGCCAAATGGTCGTGGCGCTACTGTCCTTATGCCTATCCTTATACCACCCTCACAATTCATCTATTTTATGCCAAATGGTCGTGGCGCTGCTGTCCTTAGGTCTATCCTTATACCACCCTCACAATTCATCTGTTTTATGCCAAAAGGTCGTGGCGCTGCTCTACTTCGGCCTATTCTTATACCACCCTCACAATTCATCTGTTCTATGCCAAAAGGTCGTGGCGCTGCTCTACTTCGGCCTATCCTTGTACTACCCTCACAATTAATCTGTTTTGTGCCAAAAGGTCGTGGCGCTGCTCTCCTTCGGCCTATTCCTATACCACCCTCACAATTCATCTGTTTTGTGCCAAAAGGTCGTGGCGCTGCTCTACTTCGGCCTATCCTTGTACTACCCTCACAATTCATCTGTTTTATGCTAAAAGTTCGTGGCGCTGCTCTCCTTCGGCCTATTCCTATACCACCCTCACAATTCATCTGTTTTGTGCCAAAAGGTCGTGGCGCTGCTCTACTTCGGCCTATCCTTGTACTACCCTCACAATTCATCTGTTCTATGCCAAAAGGTCGTGGCGCTGCTGTCCTTAGGCCTATTCTTATACCACCCTCACAATTCATCTGTTCTATGCCAAAAGGTCGTGGCGCTGCCGTCCTTAATTCTATTCTTATACCACCCTCACAATCCATCTGTTCTATGCCAAAAGGTCGTGGCGCTGCCGTCCTTAATTCTATTCTTATACCACCCTCACAATCCATCTGTTCTATGCCAAAAGGTCGTGGCGCTGCCGTCCTTAATTCTATTCTTATACCACCCTCACAATTCATCTGTTTTATGCCAAAAGGTCGTGGCGCTGCTCTCCTTAGGCCTATCCTTATACTACCCTCACAATTCATCTGTTCTATGCCAAAAGGTCGTGGCGCTGCTGTCCTTAGGTCTATTCTTATACCACCCTCACAATTCATCTGTTTTATGCCAAAAGGTCGTGGCGCTGCTGTGCTTGGGGCTGTACCCTAACGTCTGTATGCATCGTGAGAAGCGCAAAGTGATCACGACTGAGGGCAAGGCTGCTCTCGTCCACAAGTCCTCGGTCAACTGCACCAATAGGGAGTATATCTTCCCCTCCCCCTTTTTCGTGTTCGGCGAGAAGATTCGAACACGCGCCGTTTCGTGTAAACAGATGACGATGGTCAACCCCCTGCAGCTGCTGCTGTTCAGCTCAAGTCGCGTGTTGTCCTCCAAAGACGTCATCTGTATGGATAACTGGTGAGTGCGACGTCATCTGTATGGATAACTGGTGAGTGTGACGTCATCTGTATGGATAACTGGTGAGTGTGACGTCATCTGTATGGATAAATGGTGAATGTGACGTCATCTGTTTGGATAACTGGTGAGTGTGACGTCATCTGTATGGATAACTGATGAGTGTGACGTCATCTGCATGGCTAACTGGTGAGTGTGACGTCATATGTATGGTTAAATGGTGAATGTGGCGTCATCTGTTTGGATAACTGGTGAGTGTGACTTCATCTGTGTATAATGGTGAGTGTGACGTCATCTGTGTATAATGGTGAGTGTGACGTCATCTGTATTGTTAACCGGTGAGTGTGACGTCATCTGTATGAATAAGTGGTGAGTGTGACGCCTGTGTGGATAACTGGTCGGTGATGAAGCCTTACAGCCTCTTCTTTTCCCTAGGGTTCAGTTGCGCATGCCCCATGCACAGGGAGCCATGGTGGTTGCTATGCGACAAGCAATCGACATGCTTCTTATCCGGGCTGCTTCAAACCCAGTCTCCATAGCCGAGCCTTTACCGGAAGACGAGCAGATCATCAACACCGTTAAATCCCTGTCACGCAACAACGCCGGCAAGTTTATCCAGGGGGGTCCACAGGGCGGGCCACCACCGCACTTCAGGGGAGGGCCAGGGCAAGGCCGTGGGTGAGTCATGTTTGTAAATTGGCGACTTGCGCTAAGAGATCACGTGACTTTTTGGTCAGCAAACGCGCGCGCCCAGGGTTTAAACGAAAAATAACAGCAACAAAAAAGCAACTTATTCGGCGCTTACGAACAAGCTAGAAAATGTCTTTGTCAGAAAGGTTTTCTTTTTATTTTTATGTCGTTCTCTGGCATGACGGGCGCATGTATTTCTGTGTTTATTTTGGCTTGCCACTCACAAGGTCACGTGATCAGCTAGTGCCAGTCTACAGGTTGTAGAGTGCATAGTCCCTTGTGTGTGCATACCTGGACTTTTTTGGATCTAACGCTAAAATCTCATTACAGCGGTTTTCAGCGCGGCGGCAGAGGCTTTAACCCGCAGAGGCGTGGCTACCAAGGCCCAAGGCACTACCGCGGTGGGGGTGGTTACCAAGGAGGTGGCGGATTCCGTGGGGGTGGAGGAGGGTTTCGTGGGGGGAGGGGTGGTTTTCATGGAGGATCGTACTAAGCCCTTATTTGGTCTTTATAAGATAATGGGGTCTTTGAACGTTATACTTGCAATTTATAATCCAGTCCATGAATTTAGCTCGGGTCTTCGGTGTGCCTGTGGTGTCGGTCTACCTCAGACTTGTACCCAGTCGTAAAAAAACGGATCGCAAGGGATTGGGTACGAGTCTTGATCGGCGCGCAAAGGATTGTGGGGCTTAGGTGATCGGCACGCCCCACAATTCTTTGCGCGCCTCGCTCTTTTCCTTTTGAGCGACTGGGTACGAGTCTGGGTCTACCTGTGGTGACAAACATGATAAATGAAACGATAAATGGCAATTGAGAGTTCCCCCCTCCTCCCTGTCAGGCTCTTTGTTACATTCCTATAATGCACGGGCCGAGAGTAAACTACACGGACGCCAATAGCAATGAGTTTTGATGCTAGTTAGAAAAAAAAAAAAAAAATATATATATATATATTCATTTATTTATTTATTTTTTTAAATCATGGTCTCGCTCCATGGCCCCTATAGGTATTTTAAAAGCCTCGATCAAACGGAGATGTATTGATAAGAGTTCCATTCTTAATAGCTCTCACAGGGTACCGATGAGAGCTGTGAGAGTTCGTAACAATTGGTACCTTTTTTTTTCAAAAGTTATTTGACTTTAGGGCTCACCATTGAACCGAAAATTTCACTTTTTGTGAGAACGGCTTATCGAAATGCCCTCATTAACTCTCATTTACGCTATCAAACGGTGACAACTCTCATCGACTCTCATGTCGAATTTGAACATGTTCAAAGAGAATGAAAGTCGATGAGAGTGCGTGTGAGTGCACGGGCAAACGGAAATGAAATAGTTTGAACTCTCATCAACTCACATCTCTGTTTGATCGAGGCTTTACGACCCCGTTTACACACCTTTGTTATTGCTCTAATCTCTTCACTGGTCCCTGTCCACCAACCTCTAGGAGCAGCGATGAGTACCTCGGAATATCGAAAGTCTCGCAAAAATTTCGCAAAGTCTTGGAATCTTGGCGTCTCGAAGTTCCGATTTTTTTAATATTAAGGGCCTCTTTTTTTTGTTTGTTTTTTTTTTTTTTTTTCTACCACGGTCTCGGATTTTCAAACGCGACCTTGGAGCCTCTTATTTTGTTAAACGCTATCTCTTTCATGTTTTTTATATCGAACGGGTTTCCCCTTGTAGCAAGATTATGTATTGTAACTATACTTATTCTTTTTTCAACTGATGTTTAAAAGTTACCACGAGCAGGTTACCCGAAATCAAGCTCGGAAAAGCCCGGGCTCGGATTCCGAAATTGGACAAAAGGCTCGGATTCTGAAACGCGGGTCTCGGCAAGTCTCGGATTTAGCGATCGCTACCCCAACGTCTGTCTTCTCAATGTATTCCCGCTGCCTTACTCCACCCATTACCCCCATCTTATTGCCTACCCCTTCGCGAGTGTCCGCCTTTTTAACCTTTAACTAGGCACTTTCACACTTTCGCTGTTTTATAACAGTGCAGCTGATGGCGTCTTTTTCACTAAATACACCAATTTCAATTAATGATGACTATAAGATAATAGAAAATGACAAATAGCTTACACAACTGGTTAGAGAATACAAGCCTTGTATCTGCTTATGGCATTCTTAGTGAGGCTATCTTAGGCTTCCTGAGGCCGATGTAGTGAATGCACGCATTTTTAACACAAGAAAACAACATTGTCAATCAAACCATCTTGTTATTGTCAAACTTAATTGAAATAGGTGTATATGGGGGCGGAGAAGTATTATGGAATACTTTAATACTTTACTATTCAATAACAATCGGGAACGTCCAAAAAAGACAGGTTTATTAACCGTGAGCTTCGCACAGGTAACCCTGCCCTTAAGAGGATGTGTCTGCTTATAGAGTGGTTTTCAAAATCACGTGCAACAAAATGTAATAGTTAAAGTGTTATAGTCAAGCCAGAACAAAAGAGAACAAAGACATTACAGTGTATTAGTATTTAATAAACTAAATAGTTTTTTGAAAACCACTCTATTCTGTTTTACTCTAGTCAGAAATAGTCCGAGGTTGATAGAAGACCTTTTAAATTTTCTTCAATCAATGAGGAGATAATTGAAGACAAATATATAATGCACTTTTATTTCGCCAGTATAGATATGCACCATTTCTAAAAGAACCAGCTAAGATAAAGGTTTGCAGTAAATAAACAGAATAACCATCCACCCAATTTAAAGTATCTCAGTTTCTCGCTCGAGTCAGCTAATTGAAATGGATGCTTTAAGTTAACTAGCAGGGCCGTAGCAGGGGGTGGGGCACTGGGGGCATGTGCCCCCACCAATAGATTTTCAAAAATTATAAGAAAATGACCAGTATGGGCGTGGCTGTACCCCCCATATTTTCTTAATGTTTCTCTTTTGTGCCCCCCCCCCCCCCAATCTTACGTGGCCTGCTACGGCTCTGAATAGTATCGTGTGGGAGTGTAAAATAGCGGTGTGTTTTGTTTCAAACAGTTGTCTTTATCAACGGATGCCGAATCACTTAGTCTCCTAGAAAAATACCAAAGCGTGAGGAAGCGTTCCATTACCATCGACTGATTTGGGAAAGCGATTGCAATATTTCCGATTGATTTAGGTGGATTATGTATGCGAAATTGTTTTTAGATGGTCATTAAGAGTATTTTCCACATAGCGTGGCATCTAATTAGAATAACAACAAAAGTGTAATGGGACGACCAGGGCTCTTTAATTCTCGTGGAGCTAAAAGCATCTATCTTCAGTAAAAACGACACATTCAAAGCATAGAGTTACAAAGTACTGACAAAACAATATTTTTTTTACAATATTTTGTAAGTGATTTCTTTCCACCAAGCTCTCAAGACGCTGGCATGGACTATCAATGTTAATTCTTCAGTCAGAATAATAAAATAATATTGGACTGTTTCTTATATTAATAGACCTAGACAAAGGCTGACTAGAAAAGGGAAAAATACAAAGTCCGTGAAAGCATAGTTCGTTTGTACACAGGGTACCCATGTACCAAGGTGTGTTGCAGTTGTATCCTCTCAATGACACAGGGTAACCACGAAAGAATCTTTCATCCGTACGCAGGAAAAAGATGAATTGCCAATTTACAAATTTTCCTGGCCATGCTAATGCAAGGAATTGCCTCGAATTCGCCTTAGAATCTCAGCCCGGACTTAGATTTCACCATGAATCTAAAACAAACAGAGAGATAAGATTATATGAAAAATATTAACAACCCCAAATTGTACAAATCACTGGTCTCAGGGTTTATAGGGGAAATTTAAACAATCCCAATGTAGAAACTGCTAGACTTGGGACTTACTTGTCCAGATTTGTCCAGAAGGAGTTAATTGATGCTTTGTCCAAATGCCTTGTGTTGCGGTTTATCTAAAACATCAAAACGTCATTATTTATTATGGAGACAAATAAATCCTGTTAATATCTCACACCGTGTATAGGAATTTGTTTCTCATACATTTCAAGTTATAAAGATGAAAAATCAATTCCCAGTCTCTCACATTAGGCTTGGTCCCAGGTCTGGTCTAGGGGACTAGCGAGAGTCACGTGACCTACCGTGAGTATCGTGACATCCCATTTCTGGACGTTTGGGTCTGTCTTGGTGTCATCGTACTTCAGATGGAATCCTCGTGCTACCAAAAACAGGGGAGAGATACAGTAGTAAGACAAAAGAAGTAACACCATAATTTTCACCCAATATAATGACAGTAGATAGAACACTATTGCTACAAGAACCAAGCACACCAAAACCATAAGGAAAAACAATTAGAAAAACTGATACATAAACCATACATACAACTATTTCAAATAAGGGTGCACTTATAGAATCCATGTATCGTAGCCCTCATTGCTCCATGGTTACTAAACTAGTTATGGAAATCTGTATCATTCTTGTTTATGGGCCTGTGAACATTAGACAATGACTTATTTATTTGTTACCATTGACCTCAAGCGGGTTACGATATACAGTAATTTACAAAAAGAAATAATAATGTTAAGGCTTACTTTTGGTGAAGATATCAACTGGGGATCCGTCAGCAAGGAGCCAAGGCCATCCTTTGAACTGCCATGTAGGTCCTTGCACAAAAACTGCTACTACACGATCCCTTTAAGTTTCAGAAAATAAAACACAATATGTTAGGAAGAGTTTAAAACACCACAAATACAAAAAATACAGCACAATTACAGGAAGAGTTTAAAAAACACCTCTACTAAACGATCAACAGTTTTGTGACAATATAGTTACCATAGAATATTTACAGTCAGTCACGGTTTGCTCTCTCTGAGGATGAGAGCATTACTCAACACTCTTTCGGTTGCTGTCTTGTACGGGTTATCCACCAAATTTAATATAATTTAGTTAACAAGCAATATTCACAGTAAGTCACGGTTTTTAAGAGAATAGAGAACATTACGCACCACTCGTTCGGTTGCAGTCTTGTACGGGTTATCCACCAATTTTAATATAACTTAGTAAACATGCAATATTCACAGTAAGTCACGGTTTTTTAAGAGAATAGAGAACATTACGCACCTCTCGTTCGGTTGCAGTCTTGTACGGGTTATCCACCAATTTTAATATAATTTAGTAAACATGCAATATTCACAGTAAGTCACGGTTTTTTAAGAGAATAGAGAACATTACGCACCACTCGTTCGGTTGCAGTCTTGTACAGGTTATCCAACAATTTTGTTATAATTTAGTAAACATGCAATATTAACAGTTATAATTTAGTAAACATGCAATATTAACAGTAAGTCACGATTCGCTTTAAGAGGATAGAGCACATTACACACCACTCGTTCGGTTGTAGTCTTGTTGGGTTATCCACCAATTTTAATATAATTTAGTAAACATGCAATATTAACAGTAAGTCACGATTCGTTTTAAGAGAATATAGCACATTACACACCACTCGTTCGGTTGTAGTCTTGTTGGGTTATCCACCACGCGGTAAGGTACCGTAGTGCTTGCATCTTTACGTCTCTGGATCAAAACTTCATTCTCACGACGTGCTCCCTGTTTCTTCTTTTCGTCTGACGAAACGAACCTACAATCAGATTATAAGATTACCCAATGCACCCCGTTATCAAGAACACTGTAGCGACCCATAAAACTATTCTTTAGACAGTCAAACTCTGTTAATAAGGACATTGTCGAGACCCTAAAAAGCTGGTTAAACAATAGGAAACCCTGTTTATGAAAACACTGCTGAGACACTTAAAACTGTTTTATACAGAGGGAAACTCCGTTAATAAGAACAATGTTTAGACCCATAAAACTGTTCTTGTACAGTGAAGCCCGGGTAAGAAGGGCACTGCTTGGATCAGAAAACAAATCAACTGTTTTTGCTGTGACATTCCTAGTAATAAGTTCAAATGAAGCAGGCGCCTTCTTAACAACATACTGTATGTACGTGAGTAACATTTAACACTTCATGACTGGGCCCGAGGGACCTGGTGCAATGATGTGATGTTTCCGTGATCACATGACTTCCGGTTTTTATATTTGACATACTCCCCGGGAAACTGTGACATTTCACACATATCATGTGACACCCTAGGTAAATTTTGACACTTACCCCTATTTCAATAAAGGTTGCACCCGCGAATCAATGCCTCGTAAACCGCAGTGATTCATGGGTAACGTATAAATGGCTGAATTCATGTCTCTGAATGCCGTGTGAACGTACATAACTAAGAATGCTAAAGCTTTGAGTAAGTACGCAGCTGCTTCGTCTCCTATTATCTTTGTTCTACAAAGGAGTTCTTTTGTCTCTATTCTTCTCGTTCTTTGTGTAGAGGTGCGGATATTGTTAATTTGCCCAATTAAATAGCAGCTTGTAAGAGCTGCGTACTGACCCAAAGCTTTCTACACCCGTGTTTGTTTTAATTTACGCTTATTTTTTTTCATCTATTTGATATCAATGAAGCATAGGGGTTACGACTTTGAGATAGGTGTATAAAAAAAATTACTTGAAGTCTTGCAGAAGCTCTTTGGCGTTGTAAATGGTGATGAGGGAAGTGGAACCAGCAGGGATTACAATGATAGGTGTCTTGGATTCTACAACAACACAAATAAAACATCTTTTAACGGCAATTTCTTAATTATTTAGCAAATGCTAACATAAAGGGGCGCTTTAGCGCATGGAGGACAGGAGAGCGTGACAAAACGACCTAAAATATTCATGTTTACTTTATCCAAATTTGTTAGGTCGTGAGTAAACAAACAGTTTGTGCAAAAAACCTTAAAAGTTCGATTTTCAGTCCATTTCCACCAGAAACGTTCATATAACAATATTGTAATACCGAAATATAAGAAGTCTTTTAATAAGCCTGGATAGTCATTTTGGTTACCCCGAATGATTTTTCGCTGTTTTAATAACAAAAACAAAAGCTATTTAAAAGTGAAAGTGCCTATTTTACTTCCATCAAGTCTAGACTTCTCTAATAATTGTGGAACATACCTCGTTTTGATGGTTTCTGGGTGCCTATTAAAAAGAAGGGTTATGTTAAATTAATACTTTAGCTGTTGACCTGACATTGGGGCTAAGTACTGTACTATACCGTGAAGTGCTGTCTGTGGGAACGCACAAGGACCTTAGAACCCTTCTAGCAAACAAAGTACAGTCCGAATGTACAGGGCATTCTGTTAAACAGTAGTTATACTGTTGGTGTGTATGTATGTAAGTAAATCATCTTCAACAAGGCAAGGCAAATTATGTGATTAAAATTTGAAAAGAAGAGAACATACTTGGGTGTCTTACTTAGGTTTAACAGCTTCACTTTTCATGTGTTGTGATGGTCTTAGCAACTTGGCTGGTTGTGTGTGTGGTTGATGGTCTTACTTGGTCTTAGCAACTTGGCTGGTTGTGTGTGTGGTTGATGGTCTTACTTGGTCTTAGTGGCTTGGCTGGTTGTGTGTGTGGTGACGGACTTACTCGGTCTTAGTGGCTTGGCTGGTTGTGTGTGTGGTGATGGACTTACTTGGTCTTAGCGGCTTGGCTGGTTTTGTGGTGATGGTCTTACTTGGTCTTAGCGACTTGGCTGGTTGTGTGTGTGGTGATGGACTGACTTGGTCTTAGCGGCTTGGCTGGTTGTGTGTGTGGTGACGGACTTACTCGGTCTTAGCGACTTGGCTGGTTGTGTGTTGATTGTCTTACTTGGTCTTAGCGACTTGGCTGGTTGTGTGTGTGGTGATTGTCTTACTTGGTCTTAGCGGCTTGGCTGGTTGTGTGTGTGGTTGATTGTCTTACTTGGTCTTAGTGACTTGGCTGGTTGTGTGTGTGGTGATGGTCTTACTTGGTCTTAGCGACTTGGCTGGTTGTGTGTGTGGTGATGGTCTTACTTGGTCTTAGCGGCTTGGCTGGTTGTGTGTGTGGTTGATTGTCTTACTTGGTCTTAGTGACTTGGCTGGTTGTGTGTGTGGTTGATTGTCTTACTTGGTCTTAGCGACTTGGCTGGTTGTGTGTGTGGTTGATTGTCTTACTTGGTCTTAGCGGCTTGGCTGGTTGTGTGTGTGGTGATGGTCTTACTTGGTCTTAGCGACTTGGCTGGTTGTGTGTGTGGTGATGGTCTTACTTGGTCTTAGCGGCTTGGCTGGTTGTGTGTGTGGTTGATTGTCTTACTTGGTCTTAGCGACTTGGCTGGTTGTGTGTTTGGTTGATTGTCTTACTAGGTCTTAGCAACTTGGCTGGTTGTGTGTGTGGTGATGGACTTACTTGGTCTTAGCGGCTTGGCTGGTTTTGTGGTGATGGTCTTACTTGGTCTTAGCGACTTGGCTGGTTGTGTGTGTGGTGATGGACTGACTTGGTCTTAGCGGCTTGGCTGGTTGTGTGTGTGGTGACGGACTTACTCGGTCTTAGCGACTTGGCTGGTTGTGTGTTGATTGTCTAACTTGGTCTTAGCGACTTGGCTGGTTGTGTGTTTGGTTGATTGTCTTACTTGGTTTTAGCGGCTTGGCTGGTTGTGTGTGTGGTGATGGACTTGGGGCTGTACGTCTGACTGTTCTATGTGTTCCCTCCTGTAACAAAAAAAAATACAAACATTAAACAAGTCACTATGTCAATCACAATGCAAAGAGTAATTTAGGAAGGGCAGGTTTCCTTCCTTTTTTAGTTATTTAGTAATGTTCACTAAGAAAATAGATGCTTAACAGCAGTGCAAATGTACAAACCTTGACGTGCTCCAAGCTCAACCCATGGTAGGTGCCAGCTGTGTCAATCTTGAAGCCCTCCGTTTCTGGATAACAGAAACAAAAAACAATTACCAAAGTTTTCCGCATTTAGAGTGATAACAAAGTTTGATAAGTTTTTAATCTTTCGATAAGTAGAATGTTTACATAAAACTTTTTATGTGGGGTAAAACAGAAAAACACAATTGAAAGGGAAACAAAAGTGAAATCCAATTTCCTTACAGATCCTTTACTGTTGTGATTATGTCACTCAATCCCTATGCACTGTACAATATTCAAGCTTGTAACCTCTTTTTCTTAAAGGTCAACCTACAGTAGACTAGGAATTTATGGGAGTTAACACAAATACAGTTTAATAAATAAGTTGATCTTCTTCAGTAATGCTGTACTTGCCTTCTTTCCCTCTAAATCTTTCTTGCCCATATCGGTTATAAGCAACCGGTGCTTCTGGTTTCTTCTTAGTAGCATCCTAAATTTGAAAGCAATACTGTTTCAATTGAATTCAAACTTAAAATAACCATGTCCATGATGCATTGCTTTCTTTTTAATTATAGTGTTTTAAAACAAAAGAAAACAAACTCACAAAAAGGGCAAATGGTTTTCCCTTTCTTTCAAAAGTGAGGTATGATCTAAAACTTACAATTGTGCTTTGAATTTTGTTAGCATGAAAAGGATCGCTACAGCAATGTATCATGGTAAGGCAACACCAATGACGACAGTGATAATGACAACAATGATGTTGGAGATGATGGCTGTGATGATGATGATTATGACGATTATGATGATGGTGCATTGTGATGTTATGATAATAGTGATGATGATGATGATGGTAGTGATGTTGATAATGATGGTAGTGGTGTTGATGATGATACATATTGTACTGATGATTACTGATGATGGCAGTGTTGATGATGATGGTATTGATGTTGGTGATGTTGGTGTTGATGATGATGGTAGTTACTGATGCCGATGTTAGTGGTGTTGATGATGGTAGTGATGTTAATTATGGTACATACTGATTAGTTCTGGTGATGGTAGTGATGATTACTAATGACGATGGCAGTGCTGTTGATGATGATGGTAGTGATGATTAATGATGACAATGGAAGTGATGTTGATGATGATGGTAGTGATGATGACGATGAAGGAAGTGAAGTTGATGATGATGGTAGTAATGTTGATGATGTACAGCAGGTGATGATGACGGTAATCATTTCATTGCCTACCGGTACAGCCACCACTGCAGGTTGCTGCTGTTTGTACTTTCCTTCTTCTCGAGCCTTCACAGATTGTAAGATGGCTAGGATGTTTTTCAGGAATGGCTTCAAACACAGACAAAATAGATTTTTAATTGCAGAATTCTAGGCCTTGATCCTCTCTCTCCACACACACAAAACCTGAATCTACCATGTTGTAGTCAAGATCACTGCCCCCCCCCCTACTCCTTCCTCATCTTTAACCCTTTGAACCATGAAGCAGAAAGGAGATTTAACTACCTTTCCTGTGCTCTGTAGAACACTTGACCTTGTTCTTAGCAGTCTCTCTCTACTAACAATGTCACGAGTCACATCCATTTCAGCATCAACAAAGCTTCGCTGTTCCTAAAAACAGTAATAAACAACAAATAGTAAAAATACCCATTACTATAATCTATTTTCCATAAAGCTTATTGCAATTAGCAAGAATTACGTTTTTGGTTGAACTACTGTATAGTTGAAAGATATTTGTAAAAGACAATATAACAAATAACAGGAGTTTTAATTGATTTTTACAATGATTAAAGAATTTCTTTCAGACGATCGTCATTTATTTGTGTGAGACAAAGAAGCCATGGTATGGAGATAAGGCTATGGGTAATTTTGCATTTTCAGGCTCACAAGCTCAGGCTTTTTCCTACGTGAGGAATGAACACTTTTTGTCCTATTTACTGTGTATCACTCTTACATTGACTGCATGTACAACCCCTATATTGTTATCATTTTGTGTATAAATAAAACTGCTGTTGTTCTTGTGATCATGGCTGGAATTTATGAAATTCTTATGTTAATGAATAAAATAAAATATGAAGTAGAGTGAGCCTACCAGGATTTCAGGTTCAAGTTCATCATCCACTTTAATCAGTGTAGTCTTCTTCTTAGCAAGACGCTTGGCTTTGATGGCTGCTATTTTCTCTTTTGTCATGGCCTCACTTAGAGATCTATTAACCGAAAAGATATTTAGGTTATAAAAAGACCATTTTCTGGGTTTGAATCTTTTTGTCTATAAAAGGGATTGGTATAAAAGATACTGATGCCTCCAATTAGATATACATAAAAAGCCCCCCACTGATGTATAACCCTTGCTATAACCCTGTACCTTATCTGGTCTGTTGTGACTGTAATTTCTTTATGGCCCTCAAGACGTGCTTCAAGTTTTCTCTAAAAAGGAAATATTGCTAGTTATTAATAATGTACTATTCCATAAAAGCATCAATGAGCATTAGAAAATGGATAGTTCGTTACCTTGTCTAGTCGTAACAGCTCAGTCTGGTGAGAAATGAAGAAAAAATTTAGGTACAATGTATGTACACAAAACTTAAACAGGTTACAACATCCAGTCGACAACAACAAAACACTAAAACTTGGTTTAAATGAATAATTTTGAAGATGCATAGCAATATACAAACAGTAACAACATTGCTGACAGAAACATCCATCATTATTGGACCAACAAAGCTGACACTCTGCTTATAGATCATGTTGAGAAGTACACAGTGGCAGTGTTAGATAGATAGATGGTGGTAGATGCTGAGAAAAGTGCGATTGAGGTCAACATTTCCCCAACACAAAACCAACATTGTGGCTAATTGAGAAAGACATAGCTGTGTTGGGTCTAAAATGAGATATGTACCTCTCATTTTTATTGACTTGGGCACTTTCACACATCAATTGTAACCCCTTGTTATACTGTATGTGGACTAATTAACAAATATTGCTTCATGTAGGCTCTTTTTCCAGCCAACATCAGGCATTGCAGTCTTACTACTCTCCCCCGCCCCCACAAACTATTGGATGGAAGTTTCAGGTCATTTACTGTGATGTAACTGCCGCACGTCATGCAACTTTTGTAAATTGACACAGTTGTTGCCACTTGGAGTGTGCAAGGGGGTTAAAATCCAGTGAATCCATAACCCTGTACTTCAGGCTCACAGAAAGGGCTGGTTATCAAGCCTATGCTGCAAGCTGCAGGTTCTGATTGTGGACTTGAACAATATCGACAAAGAATTTCACTGTAGGTGATGCAGGGACAGTTTGTGCATGGTTTAAGAATACATTGTAAGATTGCAGTATAGTGTGCTACATTGTAAATATACCTCAACTCTCGGTTTTTTGAATTCCCCACCCACTACTTCATCTCCAGGTCTTTTTGCTGTGGACATAAAATTTACCAATTACGTATGTATAAACAAGTCTAATTTGCAGCTAATTTGACAAAATACACTGCAGTCGCAAAAATGGTCATTATGTGTTTGGCACTGTATGACTATAAAAAAAATTACAGAGACAAGCTGTAGAGAATTTAGTACAGTTAGTTTGTATAGGCATGGTAGGGACAGGGAATCAAATCAACACCAGGTTGGATTTTTATATTGTACAACTACAAATTACCCATTAGCATTTCAGAGCTAAACAGGCTGAAGCTCAAGATGTAATAATACTTTGTCTTTATATAACGTACCTCTTTTACACAGAGTTGATTCACTTTCCTTATCATAAAGACCTTATCAGGCACACGTTATTTAAACTCTTATAACACTTCACCTTGTATTAGGTTGGTGGCTGATCTCTGGGTCGGCATCTCCAAGGGAGCACTTTTGTCAATACTGACAGAAGTATCTATAAAAAGCAAGGTACAGTATACACACACATTTCAATACTCACTAACAAAACCAGTTGCAAATCTAGCTGGGAATCTTTGCTAGTGTACACTTCTAATTTACAGTTTAATGAGCCTAGTGGGGCAAGAATTTAAGCCCTTTACAACTAGTAAAACAATGAGCATAAGGCACTGACATCTCCTGTTCTAAAAGGAATAAGCTGGAGTTTGCATTGTGTTACAGTTATTGTACTCTACCTGTTTCGCCATTTAGGTAGCTGAGCAAAGCCTAGAATGGTACAGAAAATAGAGTCTTAAAACAGAATAAAAATTAAAATACTTTGAGAAACTTTAGCTAAAGCATGACATTATATCACATCTATGGCAAACTTCTATTATTTTTCATGCACAAACAAATACTGTATGCTTGACATACCTTTCTGTCTGGTAGCCTCACGACTGGGATTTTAGCAGCCTGGTAAGAGTTTGTAAGGCAACAAGAAATTATGAATTTCAATCTGTTTTTATTCAAAACTTACAAAGGGAAAATATGAGCCCTAATGTCTATACTCTGGCTTCTCAAGTGTAAATAAAGATTAATGGCATGGAAACAAAGTTGTAGTTGTACTTACAACAGCACGCTGCACATAGTTTGGATGGGACAAATGCACATTCTTTAGCAGGAAAAGCAGAGATTCCAGAGTGTAGTATTCCTTGGGTTGTGATCTGACAAAGTAAAGGTTATTAATTTGTGAGTGAACATACTCTAATTAGGATTATACACATGTGTTTGGCCTAATCACACATGCAGAAATATACGACTCATCTCTTCGTCATACTGGTCATTCAGGCCATGAAATGGCTCTGTAAACAACTCCTTGTCCACAAGTACCCCCACATTGAATTCTTTGCGAAATACTAGCTGGATGAATGATTCCCAGGTAGATAAGCTGGTTATCTGATTTCTCTATGCGAAAATAGTAGCAACTAGAAAAGGAAGGAGTCTGTCTTTAACCGTTTGCTTTGGATCGTTTTTTTCAAAGACTCGTGATGTTTCCAAAAAAAACCCGCGCTTATTGACAATAGCGAAAATATACAATGCGAGCGAGCGAGCAGTGTCCGATTGAACACTTCCAAAGGTTGAAGTGACCTTTCCATCTGCTTTCCGACTATCAATAAGTTAGTTACTTATATTTTAGGATGAATAGAATAAAACGAATACAACAGAGGCAAAACAAAAAGAGATGGATACAGCAAAAGGCTGACAAATAACTGAACATCTTTGTAAACTAAGTTTATATTTGTCTTCCAAAACATTTTGTACGCATGGGGCATTTTTTGGTTGTTATTCGAAAAGTTGTCCTCGAATGTCTTCTATGAAGCTAAAAACCAAAAACTTACTTGATGATGACATAGTTGGTCTTTGCAGTCTTAGGGAAAGAGAATTCATCAAATAACACATCATCGCCGATTTCTGTGATCTCTTTCTTGTTTGTGTTGTACTGGCGCAAAAGCGACAGAGGGTCCGCCATCTTGAATACCAGCGCTCGAGGCCAGGCCACTCAGCAAACACCTCGATAATCGTGTAACGCGGGGGGGGGGGGGGGTGGAAAAGCTATGGATAAAAGCAAGAGAGCATAAGATAAGAGAGGGACACTTTGGTATTACCCGCGCGCCATGTCGATTCCGAGTCCGGCTATTTTTAGTAACCACCACCCCACCACTGCGCGTGAGCATTTTTACCCACCCTACCCCCGCGCTTTGGCATTTACATCTTGTTGTTTGCCGCTGTTTTGTGACTTGAAACCGAAAAAAAAAACACCCTATTTGCACATATACCATCGAAAATTTCATTCTAGCATCAAGGATACAGGCACTTGCGGTTTATTAAGAGGAAGTAGTACTTCGAGGATTGCAAGATTTCCAAAACGAGACTTCATTCAAAATCAAGAGCGGAAAACCTCGTGCTTCAATCACCGATTTTGCTCTAACTTGCTGCTTCTTCCTGGTTTCTCAACATTCATTATCTTCCTAATGGTCAAACGAAATCTGTAAGTTAGACATTAGATATAATATTGATTTTTGTGAGTATTCCTGTTAATTGAGAAGGAATCCAAGAAAAATACATTTCATAAAAGTTATCCTTGTAGCGAGGGAATGCATTTTTGTGATGCTCAAAGCCAGCAAGCTGAAGTATCTGAGCTTTTGTAAAAGTGAGAAAATAAAGAGGGAGATATACTGTACTTCTTTGATGTTGTTATTATTATATGTTATTTTATTATGTTGTTATTATACAAGCTGGAGTCGGGATTTGAATCAAACGCAGTATCACAGCCATTTTATCGCTCGTCGGTTTTTTCTTTCTAATTTGACTCCGCCGCTCAGACAAACAAAACAGTCAAACTATTCAGGGATTTAGCTTTCTGTGAGTATATTTGCCAATCTTGATAACTTAAGTTAGACCTGTTTTCTTCTTCCGAGTTATTTTACATGATCTCTTTTCATTCCTATCGAGTTGGCAAAACAACAACACGCAACCCGCGGGGGAGTAGGACAAAATAAAAGGAGCAAATCCTCACGCGCAGTGGTGGGGTGGTGGTTACTAAAAATAGCCGGATTCGGAATCGACATGGCGCGCGGGTAATACCAAAGTGTCCCTCTCTTATCTTATGCTCTCTTGATAAAAGCAATAAATTAAACGTAAAATTGTAGAAAAGTTTTATTTATATGGCTTTTTAATAACTAAACACATTAGAATTAATTTGGAAGGCATTTCCATACGCAATACACAATTCTTCTCAATTCTTTTTTTAATATGTACTATTAGTTGGGCACCCTGTGGAACAGAACGCCTTGCATTTCTTCCCTTTTACAATGCCATACCGAGCTTTCCAGCTATCACTTGCCGCGTCTCTGTTCTAAAGCGAAAGATCAGAGGATGATTTTGCTAAGTAGAAATAATGTGTGCAACATTCCCAGCTTGCTTTTACTTCTATTGCTAGTACCCAGTGCAGAAAATATAAGCTTACGGGTATTTGATCATCTTCTATCGCAAACGGAACTGAAATCCGCCGAGAAACTATTCACACGTAACGAAACAAAATGGAAGTTCGAGGATATTTACCAAAGCAAAGGGGGAGACGAACGTACTCATTTCTGGACATCCCTATTGGATCTCGACGAGTTTTTGCAAAGTTCTATTTGGCGCGTTATCCATGAAGGCATTTGCATGCGTTTCCACTGCAATTATGAGTTTCAGCCTTACAAAGTCGAGGCACAAATATCGTCACGTGGAGACGCCATCAAAAATATGAATTCTTGTACAGGTTTTGTCAAGAACAGTGATTCGGATTTCCATGTGATCTTATTCCTTGTCGATGAAAACTGGAAGAAGAATGATTATGGGGAGCTTGTTGTTTACGGTAGTAATGGCGAAATAATACAAGGGATTCATGCAATCAGAGGTCGTGTTGTTGTTATCCCTTGTGGGTATCGTTTTACCCTCAAACCACCAGGTATGGCGAACTCACTTAGACATCGCACCTTGAAAATACAAGCCTCTACATCCAAAAATCCCTTGCATAGCCCGCGAAATTCCACAGATAAAGTTCAAAATTTAAAACGACAAGAAAATATCCAAATGTTTTGGTATTTACCAAGGGAAGTGAAACATAGAGATGTACCTATTGAGGCATATATTACTAGAAAGTACTCAACAAAAGATGGAAAACCAGTGGTTGTGTTTGACAACTTTCTTCCAGACACTCTGGTGAAATCTTTAGAATTGACTATCAACGAGGGAGAATACTCAGACTTCCCCCCTGAGATAGGAAGCACTGATAATGTTCCTTGGATCTTGCCGTATGAGGTTGAATTTCTGGTCAAAACCTCTTTGTCCAACAATTACTCAGTTATGTAACAGGCAAAAAGGGCTATTATCCTTATGATGTTTCATGTAACGCCATACGCAGCTTTGATCACACTACAATACATACCGATTGTGGCAGTCGTGAAAATGAGTTTACTGTTTTGATATATCTGAACAGGAATTGGGCAGAAAACAGTCATGGGGAGACAGTGTTTTTTGCTGATAATACCAGCTCAGAGATCGTGTGTGCTGTAAAGCCTAAACTTGGAAGAGTAGCTATTTTCCATGGCCATATACCACACTGTGCAAGACCACCTGTTTCAACATTCTTTGGTATTTTTTATTATTATTTTTTCAATTTTGGTTTGGTATATATTTATCCTCGGGAACCCAGGGTGTCGAGGTTTCAGGTGTGAGAAGATGGAGGAAAAAGACCAGTAGAGGGGGAGGGGGGCAGGAGAGAAGAGAAAGAAGCCCTTCCCTGCTCCGTCACCTCGTTATCGCGCCTATGCTGACTTCAACGTTCTGGGTACCTGAAAATGGTATATATTAGTAAATGGGTTGCAATTACATTGTAGTACTGAATTAAATGTTTATTTAATTTGAAAAGCATGAAATCACTTGAAACAATATAGAATACAAAATGATATAGAACACAAGACAAAATAAACGTTGGTAAAAGAATTTGAAACACTTCCCAGCATAAGGTACAAACAGCAACAAATTAGTAAGCAATATTGCTGCTATTTGCACAGAGCTTTAGATAATGTCAGGTGGGTCTTTCTAGGTTTTTGCTGAGGGGGTATTTCCCTGTTATATACATAGGATAAAGCCCTGTGCAAAATGCGCCAGCACTAACCAGCATTGCTGGCGAATTCTTGCTCGACTGACCACAAGACAAAGAAAATGTCAGAAAGTCCATTTCCCATTTTGACATTTCCTTTGTCCTTTAGTCAGTCAAGCGAAAATTCGCCAGCAATGGCAGGTGCTGGCTCAGTTTGCACGAGTCTTTATGCTTATTAGTCAAACAGCCCAAGGGTAGAGGGCTAGAATCCCCACACAAGTGTCTGTCAAAATTCATGATATTTAATTTGTATATTTAATCTTGAATTGAATATGCCCAGGGGTAGATCCAGGATTTCTCAATATTTGAGGGGGGGGGGGGGTGATCCTGAAGGGAGGTACTGATAAATATACCAAAGGGAGGGCAATTGACCCCCTTAATCCACCAAGTGAAGCCAACTATGTTTTTTTATTCTATTCCTAGGTGTGCGATACACTCTAGCTATAAAGACTGCTCCCTCCAAAGCAATTGCAGAAAAGAAACTTCTGGATATGGACTTGGATCCACTTTACCAAGCATTAGTGGTGGTCAGCGAAGAACAAGCTAGGAATATCAAGCAGTTTATTAATGAAGCTAAGGAAGGGAGGAAAACACATAAGGACATAGAGCAGGAGGCTTTGAAATATGAGAAGCTAATGGAGGAGACTTAAATAATGATAGCTGTAGGTTAATTCATATAGTATTTATACTTACTTATAATTTATAATGTAAATTATTTCACTTTGTGTACATTATACCAAGGATCATTAACAAGTTCATGGTATGACAATACAACAGTATAAGTATTAGTAATAATAGAATATAGTATAAATAGTCATGAGGTTAGGGCACAAAAAGAACACTTCCCTTTTTTTTGCTACTTAGTATTTTTGTACCTTACCCTAAAATGTGCCGACCATTGTTTAGAAAACCTTGCGCTTGTCTAATAACGGAACAATAAATCTGTATGGTTATTTCATACATTTTGTGTACATTTTTAATGTCTATGCCCAGTAAACCATTGAGTGCATCATAAGGCAGGCACTTAACTGGTGAAGGCTGAATTAACTGATAAAGGCTGAATTAACTTATAAGGGCTGAATTAACTGATAAAGGCTGAATTAACTGATAAGGGCTGAATTAACTGATAAGGCTGAATTAACTGATAAGGGCTGAATTAACTGATAAAGACTGAGTTAACTGATAAAGGCTGAATTAACTGATAAGGCTGAATTAACTGATAAAGGCTGAATTAACTGATAAAGGCTGAATTAACCAATAAAAGCTGAATTAACTGATAAAGGCTGAATTAACTGATAAAGGCTGAATTAACTGATAAAGGCTGAATTAACTGATAAGGCTGAATTAACTGATAAAAGCTGAATTAACTGATAAAGGCTGAATTAACTGATAAAAGCTGAATTAACTGATAAAGGCTGAATTAACTGATAAAGGCTGAATTAACTGATTAGGCTGAATTAACTGATAAAAGCTGAATTAACTGATAAGGCTGAATTAACTGATAAAGGCTGAATTAACTGATAAGGCTGAATTAACTGATAAGGCTGAATTAACTGATAAGGCTGAATTAACTGATAAGGCTGAATTAACTGATAAGGCTGAATTAACTGATAAGGGCTGCATTAACTAATAAAGACTGAATTAACTGATAAAGGCTGAATTAACTGATAAGGGCTGAATTAACTGATAAGGGCTAAATTAACTGATAAAGGCTGAATTAACTGAAAAGGGCTGAATTAACTGATAAAGGCTGAATTAACTGATAAAGGCTGAATTAACTCATAAAAGCTGAATTAACTGATTAATGATAAATTGGCGCTTCGCGTTCTGCGAACGAACCAAGTCGCTAGAATGCGATTTTTGAATTGGAGGTGAATAACGGGGCTTGTGGCGGTTTAAGGATTTGTGGGGATACTTCAAAGGTCGGAGGGTAAATTGGGATCATTTTAAAAGTAAGAAAAGTGTAGATCGGCTCGGTTTTAGCTGATATCAATACCGTATTTACTCGAATAAGCGCCCTGGCGCTTATTAAATTTTTCGACTCTAAGACGGAACGCTTATTCGGGGGAGGCGCTTATTCGAAGGATGCGCTTTAAGAAGGCAAATTTCGAACAAAAGGCCGACGTGTTTTTATTCATTTAATGTCAGTTTTATACTGCATGCGTTTATTTTCACTATATCATTATTTCAACGTGAAGCATGTTTTTACAATAAACTTTCCTTAATTCAATATTTTTCTCTTTTTTGTCCAGAGTCTATGAGCTCCAGTTTTCTTAGAACTACATTATGATAGTCATTTTACTCTGTTACGTAAGACCTGGGGAGGCGAGGGGGCGCCTTGTTCGGGGGAGGCGCTTATTAATTGTTTTGGTTTAAAGGGGGCGCTTATTCCAGTAAATACGGTAGTTGGCACCAGACAACACAAAAAGATTTTGATTGAAATTCAAATGTTCCAAGACAGATAGTTTA
This sequence comes from Nematostella vectensis, assembly GCF_932526225.1. Lineage (NCBI taxonomy): Eukaryota > Metazoa > Cnidaria > Anthozoa > Actiniaria > Edwardsiidae > Nematostella > Nematostella vectensis. Next base: position 6,248,198 of record NC_064041.1, on the reverse strand, counting down.
AAAACTGGGACTATCCATGTGCCCGTGAGTGAAGCATGTCGTTTGTTATATACTATAATGTTTTATTTTATTTTGTTAGAATATGTCTAACAGGCGTTTAAGTGCCCACTTAAAAACTTACATCACATTTCGTTTCCGTCCCCCCCCCCCCCCCCCACACACACACACACACAACAGCCGAAGGTCCGTTTCGGTTCCCAATGGACGTTCTATTTGTAGACAAAACTATAAAGCATAAGCAAGATCAATCAGGTATGTAGCCAAATCCGACAATAAACGTCCGGTGGAGATACTGCAAAGGCATAAAAGCATAAAAAGAATTCCTTTTTGTTCTTTCGGGGATGCTCAGATTTTTATCAGAGAACTTATTCCCTCCCTCCCCCCCCCCCCCCCCCCCCCCTTCCCGGAAAATTAGGTACACTTTTTTTGGAGGTATCCTTAGAGTTGTTGAGAGATTCCCTTTGTTTGCCCTGTCCGTTGTTGTTTCCGAAACTATAGCCTGTTGCGTCGTCCCTTGGGATTCTGGGTGAGGGAACGGCGCTTGGCCGGTATAGTGAATGCCATGAAATCCATCTCTGGCGATTCCCATCTAAGGTTCAGGGCTCCATGATTGGGTCGAAAATGAACAAACAAGAGAAAGGCTTTGGCATGCCGTCACTTGAGCCGTGACGAGGAGTGAAGTGTGTCTGTGATGGACACCCGTAGCCTGCGTAGCGTCTAAGTCCCCCTCGGCCGCACGCTCGCTTTTTCTTCTCTTGTCCCCTCTCCCCCCGTCGCTCTCCCTTGAGCCGCTACGCAGGCTGGGGCATTCGCTGTCTTGAAACATATATTCTTGGTCACTGCCTGCCACTGCGTCGCAGCTTGGTAGCGGATCCCATAGGTTTGTCATCAAGTGCGCACATCGTTGGTCGAGGAGCCCCCAGCTGATTACGTCTTCCGTCTTTCCTCAATCGCCCTCGCAAGCCATAGTACCAATGTATGTGTGTATGATGAATTTTGAGCTTGTCGGTGACAAGTTGCACCAACGCTTTAGCGCTTTTCAACTCCTCGATGTCCGAGATTGATTGCACTCTCGGCGAACATCGGTGCGCTCAGTCTCAGTCGCTCGCACCCAATAGCTCTCGAATGCCGCTCTTGCCATGACTTTCCTTTCCTCAGCCTAGACTTCTGGTTATCCTCTCTAATTCGGTCAACTTCCTCGTGAATTTCCTCGGGCAGTGCGTCTTCGGGGTCTTCCGTGTGTAGAGCAAGGCTTACTCATGGTGAATGAAATGATCCTTGCCCTTTTCTGTCTCTGTATAGAGTAGTCACATTGCGTAATCATTGGTTAGTTTCAGAAATGCCATTGTAAAGACGGTTGTTTGTTCATTTTCTATAGGGAGCACAAAGATGGGTACGTAACTCAGTAGAAATAAAACAAAAGTATGCATTTCTCACAATAACATGCTTGAAACAACATCCGCTATGATTCTACTCACAAACTAGAAAATTATAAGAGTAATAACTCTGATCAGTCCCCACAACATCCGACAAACCCGGCGTACCCGGTGTATTTTGAATTAAGTCGAACAAAAAAAAAGGAATACAACAATAGGTGGGGGGTGAATAGGTTCGCGGATCGGCGGATTCAGCCCCGAAATGCTCACGGATTACGGATTTTGATGATTATTTCAGCGGATTGGCGGATTTTGGAAATACGGCGGATCACGGATCTGTTGACAATTTGGGCACGGATTTTAACTGCTTTGACGGTCGAATTTCGGATTTTAAATGAATTTCAATCGATGCTATTGTTTATCTGTCAAACCATGCGGATCTAAAAATATCTGCGGATCCACGGATTTGCCCAAAAAATGTTGCGGATCGGCGGATTTACATACCCCTATTCACCCCCCCCCCCCCCCCCAATAGTACGCATTTCTCACGATTTAAAAACCTTAGTTTTGAATACACATACTGACCGACCGACCGACCGACCGACCGGACGGACGGACGGACGGACGGAATTGGAACGTGTGTTCCTGTTCATAATTGGTGACAGTTCAGCCTTGTGCTGTTGCCACGGGCTTTCGGTTGAAGTTCCTCCTTCGTTAATACTTAACCACTGCCATGCTGTACTGCATTCATTCAAATTGGTTTGATTTCTAACAACGACAAGTGTTTTTCTCCTATTTGACTAAAGCGAGACGAAAGGCAGAGGAACACAAATTTGGGGAACGATCATTATACGTTTCCCTAATTCGATGGCTGTGATGACCATGATGATGATGATGATGATTATGATTATAGTTAAAATTGTGAAAATGATATTGATGATGGTTGTGATGTGATGATGATGATAATGGTAATAGTGGCGCTGTTAAGTAGCCCCTTTTGCATGTAATCCATCAGGGGCTTCGAGTTGGGAACTGCTTTCCATCCCTCTGATGTTTCATCGTTTTGCTCAAATGTCTTTTGTCATTCTATTTTTTTTATATTTTTATTGAGCTCTTTAACTGGTTAAGAATCATTAAATAGACTACAATTTCGGCCCTGTTTATCTTATGGACACTTTTATTTCCCGAGTGGAAGTCGTATCAAATATTTAAAGTAACAATCATCTCCTTTGCTTTGCCTTAAATTCCAATTATTCTCTTATAATGAAATCAGTTGAAATAAATATTACGCTATTTGTCATCTTTGCCAAAATCGACTTATTTCATTTTATTTCAGCATTTATTTTCACTCATCATTTTTATTCCCCTTCCTGTTTTTCCTCTGTTTTTTCCTTTTTGTCTGTAAACTGTGGTTGTTGTGATGTTTTCGGCCCCGTGCTTTTCTATAATGAACACCCTTCTTGTTATTATTCCTTTTCGCATTCTTCCTCATCTTCCTTTTCTTGCTCTTTGTATTGTTCTGCCCAACCTGCTTGCCTTTCTTGGCCTTTTTTCTCTTGTTCTGCTCTCTGCGACTATTCCGGCTTGGGTCATTTAACTCATTCGTGTGTTGTAGTACTTGTTTCAGACCATTTTCCGCTTCTTCTTTCTTCATGTTACCTACGTCTTCTGATTCTTCATCGCCATTGTTTTCATCCATTTCATCCTCTTCGAAAATTTCTTCCATAGATTCTGGCTTATCGCTTCCTTTACGAAGCCTTCGCTCGTGTTTTCGAGCCGAATGTTTCCTTCGATGCTTTTTAAGCTTCCTGTTGTGTTGACGGCGATGATGATGGTGTCGGCGATGTCGATGTTTATGTTTTTTCCCAGGGTCGTTTTCCCGAGCGCCCGTTTCTTGTGATATCTGCGAATCACTTTGTAATTCATGTTCCATCATTCCGCCCCCATTCACAAGCTCGTCGACATTCTCTTTCTCATCGCGAGCGTCATCCTCGAAAATCTCTTCCAACGTTTCTTGTGCATCGTTTTCTTTATGGTGTTTGCGTTGATGCCTTCTTCTCGAATGTTCTCGACTATGCTTTCGGTGTTTGTTGTTGTGATGGCGGCGACGATGGTGATGGCGTCTATGGCGATCTTGGGGGGGCCTATTCAACTCATTATCACTTTGTGATCCTGGTCTCTCCGCCATTGACATATCCTCCAGTTCTTCCTCATCGTTGGTATTTCCATTTTCCTGTTCTTTTTTGGCGTCCATCTCGAATATTTTCTCCAATGAAGCATCCTTGTCGTTGTCTTTTCGGTGCTCATGTGCTGAATGCCTTCTTCGGTGATTTTTATTCTTCTTACTTTTACGATGTTTCCTGTTCTTCTTATTGTGACGTCGTCGATGATGATGCCTACCACGATTTTGTCGAGGGTCATTTACTTCAGTATTCGTGTCCTGCTTAACTTCCTCTTCTGATTTCTGAAGATCACTTTGCAATTCCTTCTTGGTGACTGCAGTGGTTAATCGCTCCGCGTTATCGTTTCCATCAATGTCATTCTTCCGAGCATCCTTCTCGACAGCCTCTTCCAATGTTTCAGCATCATTGTTTTCTTTGCGATATTTTCTTGCTGAGTGACCTTTAAGATGTTTTGCGTGGTGCGTTTTCGTGTTTCTGTGGCGTCTGTCTTTCTTACTGCGATGGTGATGATGGTGATGGTGATGGCGGTGTTTTTTAATTTCGTCTTTTCCACTTGCTTCTTCTAAGACAAAAATGATCAGGGTTAAAGGAGCGATAGGGAACCCATTAAAAAAACAGCTGAAGTTTTGAACTTTTATCACAAGAACGCGAGTTTGCACGACAAACAATACCAAATGACAGTGAAACTCATCCATCAACTCGAGAATCTTTTTCAGTAAATACTCTCCTAACCCCATCATATTTTAAGTCCGATTCTCTTGCAAAAAGGAATAAAAGTGATATCCCAAGCTGATGGATAATTTATTTCGAAATCATTTTGCAGGTACAAAAATATGGTATTCAGTTTTGATACATAATGCATATACACACTCTTAGCCTTTTTTAAATGAATTTAACAAAACAACTATTACTTTTACCAAGATTCATCTTTATCTCTGCAGTGAAGTATTGAGGCCGATTTAGACACTACGATTTTTTTGCCTACAACCATCGCATGCGACATGACTAGCTCTGATTTAGACACTCACGAGTTTTCGCTCACGTCTCAAGGAAATCGCGTACGACTTTTGCGCTTTTTACTCGTCGAGGACTGGGACCAACAACAAAAGATTGCTGCTGCAATCTTAAGCCGTAAACAAATGGAAAAAGACAAAGAATGGTCCGAGGGGAGGAATGGCTGACAGAATGGGTCATTTTGTTTAATCTTGGAGGAGCTACGTTTCGTATGGTTTTTCGCCATATTTGCAAACCGAAACAGTCATCGCCCCCCGTCTCTCCCCCTGCAAGGATAATTCGCCTCAATGCTTACGTCATTTTACCAAATATGGACACAAAGTCGTGAGTTTTGAAAAATGTTTAAAAAATCCTACAACTTTTTCGTGTCGTGAGCTCGTGTCGTAGCGGAGTTGTAGAGCTGATTTAGACTTTGCGACTTGAGTTGTAGCCTCTAACTGCAGTGAAGTTAAAAAAAAAAACTCACCTTCACGCGAAATGTTCGTCGGTTCTTCGGTCGCTACAGCTGCGGCATCTTCATTACTTGAATCTGGTTTTGTGCTGTCAACGTACTCAATGGGACTTTCGCTCCTCTCCCGCGCTCTCTTCAACTCCTTGTCTGCCTTTTCGATATTGTTCATCTCTCTACTGATGTCCTCATGAGTAAGCGATGGGTCAGCGGTATTAGGAGGACTTGGTAACTTAACAAATTGAGGTTTATCCACCATGCTTTCGATCTTCACGACTATCCCAGGTACTGGAGTAAGTCTCACATGCTCCGTTGTAATTTTAGCCTCGTTTTTATCTTGCACTGGTGCCGGTTTAGCCCTCGCATGTTCCCTCTCTGCTTCCATCACCAATGCAAAAGGTTTCTCAGTGCTGCCTCCTTGTTCCATATCCTTCTTGTTGTCGCTCTTCAAGTCATTTTCCCTTACCTTCGCTGCTGGAGTATCGCTCTGAATATTTAGAGAAACATCTTTTTCTTCGTGCATATTATTTTTCTTTGGTTGATGGGTCTCAACATTTTCTCCCTTGTTGTGACTTTTATTTTGCGTTTTGTGATATTTATGGTCGTTTGTTTGATGGCTATTTTTTCGCTCATGTTGATTTTTAAGTTGAAGATGATGGTCTTCTTTCTCATTTTTCGCTTTGTCGTCTCGAGAGGGTGCTATTCCCTTATAAACATCACTTGGGTTCACAAGAAGGTCATGGTCACGGACAGCTATGGAGACTGGTGTCCTTATAGAGGAGGAAGACGGCGAAACCGAAACACCTCGAGAAACCACCACAACCGGAGCCAAAGTTTTCAAAGTGGCAACAACTGTCTTGTTCACTAGGGTCGCAATCGATGAAGCAACCACTGACGGTGTGGTAAGGGTAGGGGCAGATGCAACTGACGGTAGGGAAGGGACAAAGGTAGCTGGAACTAATGACGTTGATGGTGTGGCGGCAACGACAACTGACGATGCAGCAGAAGTAGAGCCAAGTTTGACTGATGGTTCGCTTGAAATGGGGGAAGCTACGACGGACGGTGCAACTAGAGCAGAAGCAACCACAACGGAAGAAGAGAAATTGGCGGATACCACTGGGACTGGTGGTGCTGTAGGTACGGATGCACCTGCCGCAGAGGGCTTAAAAGAGATGGATGCGACGACTGGAGATGGCTCAACAGGGGCACTGACAATTGGTGAAGGATTAACCACCGATTGTGAGGGACCGCGTAGGATCTGGGGTTGTACTCTCGTCACCGGTTTAATAACTGAGATGCCAGCTGTTCCATTTGGCACATGTGTAATGTTTATTGGTAAGCTAATGTTGTTGGGGTTAACAGAAACCTTCAAGTTCTTGCTTGGAACCAGGATTTCAAGGGGTCTGAGGTGAGTTAATGGTGTCTGTGGATCTTCTAAGTCTGCGGCAGCACCGCTACCTGAACCGCTATTGGAACCGCTACCGGAACCGGAACCGGAACCGAAATAGGCACCGGAAAAGGAGCCAGAGTAGTCGTCACCCGGTATGAACCTTTGCGCAAGGTCTTTGCCAAGCTTGGCGGCGTACAATTCACTGGTTCCTAAAATAGGAGCCACGAAATAATCAAACTTGGCAATTTTAATCTAGTTTAAATGACGATTGTTACAAAATATGAAAATTGAAATAGGGAAAAAAGGAGGCCGTGTTCATTTCGATCGCGTCATTTGCCTACCTTGGCGGCCCAATAGAGTTTTTTTTGGCGTTAAACCAATTCAAAGCGTAGTAAAAAATTACGCTAACTTCACTATATAAATCGTGAGAGGGAATTTTTTTCCCCCACAAGTTGTTTTAAGTTCCTTGTCGTATTTGGTGAATTCCTTACCGTAAACGAAAATCGTGCACAGTAACACCAACGATTTCCCCATGCTGGAAACCTTCCCTGCAAGGACAAAAAGGCGTTTTTTTAAACAAATTATTAAATAATCCAAGAAAATAGACTTCCATAATCGCAATGTAAATTGCGGTTTCGAAATCTCTCGTTTCGACAAAAAAATGTCGGTGGATACTCTATCCTTGAAACAACTTTTCCTAGAGCCTTAGAGAAGTGTGTGGCAAAGTGTGTTAGCGCGTCGGCCTCTCACCGCTGTGTCCAAGGTTCGAATCCTGGTTCAAACTGGGGATTTTTCCGGGTCCCGTCTCTTCAAGCTGCACTATATTAACCTGAACCGAAGGGACGTAAAAGAACCACTGGGGACGCAATAAACCCTCTGGCAGTGACCACCCCCAGTGACAGTGCTTACTAACCGAGGGCCATATGTTAGAAAACTGTGAATTCGGTTAAATATGCTACCCTCGATAAACAAAGATTACAGTCCGTTCGCTTACCGTGTGTCCCTTCTCACTGAATCGAATCTCAAGAAAACACCTCTTTTTCAACGCCGCAGGTTTGTTAGAGATAATGACCAGATGAGAATGCAATCTACAAAAGGTTAAGACCACCGGCCGTTTGCAAAGAGAGCATTTGACGAAAATCCAAAACAAAAAGAGTAAGACGTCTGAAATGAGGTGAAAATGGCACGAAAACCTGTCTGTCCTTTTACCCTTTCCATTTTAGACCTGCTCAAAAATATGAGAACTCAAAAAATCAGTTTAGAGCTTTTTCGTTTCGCAGTTATAAGACTGCTCGGAATGCGCTGATCTTTAGCCGTTCGCGAGCGCTAAAGGCGCTTAGACTACTCTGGAGACTTGAAGCTTTGAGGAGCTCTGATGAATAAAATGTAATAGTTTGAACTCTTATCGGGAAATTGTGAAATCATGTTGAGTTACTGGTATTTTTTTTCTATTTCCTTAGATATATTTACTTGCTTTTTTTTCAGTTTAGGATCGCACAAACAATTCGTAAGTTGGTTCGTCAACTCTTGTTACAACTAATTTTTGGTATTTTGTTTGATTTATGCCAGGGCTTCTAAGCTTTTAAGCTTTATTGTGTGCACATTTGTCTTTGTGTTTTTCTTGTTTTAAATTTAAGCGTCCTTAGAAAATTAAGAAGGATTTTTTTTTTGCCATCTCTAGCCTACGCAAGAGAGTACCAGTCTCTTCATGTCCGATATTCGCGCTCGTACCACCCCGAGCAACGACCGCTGACCGCAAATCTCTACCCGTCCGCTTTCGGGTGGTATATTGTGTTGTTGACCTACAGCCAAAGGTTCATTCCCTTCAAACAAATACAAATCACTTTTTTCCCCTTTTTTGCAAAAAAAAGAGACAATAAACGTTTCTGGATGAACTTCCTACATTATTTAGGTAGTAAGCTAAATGTTTTTTTATTCAACATTCATTTTTTTAACTTTTAAAAGTTATTCTTTTTAGGAAATGACCCTATGTAAATTTAATCCAATGGGCTTTATTGATCTTTGAGCTATTTGACTGGTCTTTTCTTACAAAGTAGACTAGCCGCGCGTGTATGCCGTCTAGTTTGTCGATTCGCGAGAAAAAGCCACATATATTAGTGCTTTCATGGATAAAATTACTTCAGTTTGGGCTGTTTTTGTTTTTATTTTAGTGTCAAGTCAAACAGGTAAGCAAACCTTTGACCCATTGTTATTCATTGTCAATATCATATCAGAGAAAAATAACACACATTTATTTTGGTTTCTACCCCACCAAAACTGTCTTTGTTGTTAAGAAAGTAATTATCATTGCATTTTCAATAATATTAGAAAAGCTAACATCGCATTTCGATAACAAAAATATTTGTTATTGAATTTCACAATTTTCGATACACATAACATATTCATATTTTTATAACATTGACCAACAGAAAAAATATGTGTGTTATATCCTTTCATCGCTATGCTGTTTTTATTTTTATATAACACCATTCCTTATACTTACTGTAAACCTATCAGTGAGAAAGGTCAAGTGTGTTTTAGTGATAAAAGCAACTTTTGAAGGAAATTATTAAAACTGTTTTCCTGTTGCAAAGCAAGGTGGAACATTATCATTAATTTTTTTTTCTTTTGGGTTTCAGATGCCAAATCTAAAGGTAAGCTATCACTCTGAAATAGATAAAAAATATTTCGACAATGTTATTAACGATGAGATTTTTTTGGGATTATCAAAATTATCAAAATTATGTTATTGTTAAGATGATATCTTCATCCCCTTAAAATCATTTCTTCATTACTTCACCCCTCACCCCGAAAAAGTAATAATAATGCTAATGACAATAAAAATTAAGGATTGTATTTGACGATAATGGTGATGGTGATCGTAGTGATTTTGATTATGACAAAAGATACGATAAAAGCTGTTGTCGGTGATGATGATAAAGAGAAAATGATGGTGATGGTGATGGCGATGGCCATAATTATTGGTAATGGTGATTATGATGATGATGATAGTGAGGTCGGCGATGGTGATGATGTTGAGAATAACAGTGGTGATGATTATGATGATGATAAGATGCTGATGATGATGATAGTGGTGGTGGTGGTAGTTATGGTGGCGATGATGATGTTGATGATGATGATAGCTATTCCATCTCTCTTAGAATGCCGGGATACCTTCCATAGCTGTTCTAACTGGTCTAGCGCAGGGATGTGCCACGACGCAAAATTCGGGTTCGTCATGCGAGGCGGATGCTCAAAAACCTGCGGCTTTTGTAAAGGAGAAGGTAATAAAAAAAATAACGAGGGGGATTACAAAATTTTCTGGTTCAGTTTCTGCTGGCATATGAATAAACGTTTCCTCAAAGCGAGGCTTCCTTTCTATTCATGCGCCCTTAGTCCGCCGGTCCAGCGGACACAGTGTGTTCAAACTGGGCACCTTTCAAAATCAAATGGACGGCACACAGGGGCGGATTTAGGACTGGGCCCAGCGCTCCTCACCCCTCTCCCCATTTTCAGACATTTGGCATAAAAAAGAAACATATCAAGAAAATTTAGCCACAAATTGTCGTTTTTCCCAGACGCGGTCACTTCCATATAAGGAAACTAATATCTTTCTTATTTGGAACACCTGCACGATTCTTATCATTTTTAGGCTGCCGTACCGCAGGTGCTTCGCAAACTTTTTTAATTGTATTCAGAAGAGTAAAACAGTGACTGTGACCATCTTTAGTCAATAGAGAAAGCCTCTGAAAAGAAGCTAAAATTCCTCGGGTACCAGACCCCTAAAACGACAACGGTTTCTTCATATGTATAAGAAAATCTAAGGAAGAACAATGAATCCGCCCCCACTTTCTTGAAACTCTTGCCTCGCCCCCCCCCCCCCCCCTTTTTTGAAACTTCTGGATCCACTCCTGACACATGATTTTCTTAATGCATCGGCTTCGCAAAATTGCGACATTTAGAATATTCCAATACCAGAATACGTCTTTTGATAACACTTGATATTTGGAATATTCCAGTAGGCGACGGGGAGATGCCATCATTTGAAATGAAGCACCAAAAACGAACCGAGAGTCACGTGAGAGATGATACTAGAGCCCAGACCTCCAGGCCACTGCATGCAAACAAAGGTTGCCAAACAATGATTCGATGCATTAGAATCTTAGCCGTTATAGTGGCGATAACGAAGTAAAGTAGGACAGTAAAATCAGCCAGGTCATGGTACCCTTAGGTATTATTTAGATAAATTACATGTTGAACAATGAGAATACATCCCTGAAATAAATATACAGATAATTATAAAATGGATGCGACACAAGCCCGCCTGTAAGTATGGGTCAAGCTTACTAAAACATAGAAAAAAAGGGATTGGGCTTCCTGTGGCAAAATAACGGTGCTCCTTAGTCTCCATCCTCCGCAATTTCGCCACAGGTAACCCGTTCTTTCTGGTGTCGGAAATATAACAGCATTGCCTTGAGATAACGCATGCGCTGTTCAACAGATACCTCCAGCACAACTGATAAGCCCAAACCTACTAAAGCCTCTGTCTTGACAACTGTGACGACTGCGCGCATCAAAAAGGAGTCAGGGGTCGACAGTACGATACCTCCATACAAAAAAGGTGCGAGATTGATTATTAGTGAAAGTGCTCTAGTCTTTCTCTCGTTACTTTTGACACTTAAAGTGTGTTTGTCAGCCACACCTTTGTTATAGTTTTCACGTAGTATCGAAAGGCATATGGTCTGTTACAATAACGAAAAAAACATCTAAAAACAAAGTTTGATACTTCATTTACCAAATTCAATAGAAAATATCGTATTGGCTTCCCCAAATTGGCTGATGGAAATGGATGCATATTAGCACTTAATACTTTGCCAGGATGACAAAATGGCGGCTCGCAGAGGCTGTGAGACTTCATTCGGGAACCGTTTGGGACACGCTCGTCTTCTCGGATATGGACAAACGAAAGCGCATCAATCACCGCATTTTTTCAACCTGTACTAGGAGACGTAAAAAAGAATCTCTGGGACAATGCCTATACATCACTTTAAACTACGCAGAGCAATCTGTAACTATAATCACTATTAACATCAGTATATGAGGCGCCTGTATGCCTCGCGTTTTATTGCTTTACCAGGCATTATTAGTTATCACTTATATCATTAACAGGCGCGTACAAAGGGGGATGGGGTACGCCTCCCCCTCAGCCAATACTCAGAACGCGTCTGATTTAAACATAGCTAAAATACACAATCTGTGTTATTCTAGATGGCTGCGTAGACGTTTTTCCAAAATGCGCCGAGTGGAAGAAAAATTCAAACATGTGCTCCAACCCAAAGCTGGCCCCTTTTCTGCGCTTTGGCTGTGCTAATAGCTGCGCGTTTTGCTGTAAGTAAAAAGCTGCTACTCGTTTCATTATACCTTAAAACACTCCTTATTATTTGTATTATTATCATTTTTCCCTGGTATTTGATACCACAAAAGGCATTGATTATTCAGTTACTAGTTCATTCACAGGTATTTGAAGCTCACAGCGTGTGATAAGGTTAGGTTGCAACTCTAAGACATATGGAAAAAAATCTCAATAATATTTGTACTTGATTTTCGTGTCCTCATTGCAGTCTGGATCAAATTTTTAGTTATTTGGGCGAGTAGTTTGCGAGCAACGCTGTTGAGTCGTGGACGAGTTTTATAAGATCTTTAAGATTTTATATCATAGTAGAATGAAGTCATAACGTAACCATTCTCATTCCCAGACCTCCTCGGTCATGCTTACCGCCACACAACAGCAAAGGAGCTCTGAGAACGAGAATGATAACGTTACAGTGTGCATGGGATACCTGCGGTCAATTCAACTCTTTACGTTCATTTGCAGCAAAAGGTAGCTCTATAACCACCCCGTCTCCGCCGACTGTCCCGATACCGTCAGGCAAATCAGGGGAAGCCGCGTTTATCGACCACGACTCCGCCGTAGAAATGGGAATCGCCAAAGAAATCGGCCAAAATGATAAAAAATCAAAGCTGTCAAACCACGCAAGTGAAAAGACTGCCAAAAGTTCCAAGCAGATTTACGTGTTAAAGAGAGAAGACAAAGAGCCCGATAGTAAACGAGTCGAGATAGAAACAGGCGATGATACCGGAGCGGATCCCGTAAGCTCTCTTAGCAGATTAGGGGATGATCTACCGAAGATCCTAAAGGGATCCCCTGACAGTGTGAATCTCGCTGCGTTCGATGATCTCCCCGAGGCGTTCCGAGGCTCCAAGCTCGAGGATAAAGTTGCTGGGTTTGTGGGGAAGGCGGGAAAGAAAAAGTTCGATTACTTCACGGAGCATTATTCTAAGGATCCGTATATTGCCGAGTATCAGCGAGAGGAATGGATGCGAAATAACGGGGTAATGGGCAAGCCGTATAGGCGATGGCTAAAAAACAAGAAGGAATAGCTAGTACCTAGTCCGAAAACGACTATTGGCGCCACAGGTAGCCCATGGAAACAGAAAGATCGATTCAAATAGAACACATATGTTTATTACTTTATTTACATTTGCGATCTTTGTGTAACAAACGTTACCCTTAGGCTAAGTTCAAACGTCGTATTATCCATAAGCCGTATTCGGCTCGATTTATTTGCATGCATACCATTTTGCCATGCATGCAACATTTTGAACATTGATTTCTTGGTTCCACACTACAAAAAGGCCCTGCAATTACGAGATTGACTTTGGAATTACGATGTGGAATTGTCACTGTTTTGTGAGATAAACAAATTTGTGTAATATTAGCATTAGATAAGAAATAAAAAGGAAAATGATGTTTGAAAATGCATAGAATGAATCATTCCTCCACCTTTGGATCCGGGACAGAATCCCACCTCTCATGGATGTTACTAGCTTCCGACCGTGAGTAAGAGTCCTTTAGTGCAGGGCCGTAGCAGGCCTCGGGGGGTGTGGGGGGCACAATACAGAAGCATTAGAAACAAATTGGGGGCGGCACAGCCACGCCCCTACTAGTTATTTTCTTAAAGTGTTTGAAAATATTCAGGGGGAGGGGGGGAAGGGGGGTACGTGCCCCCAGTGCCCCACCCCCTGCTACAGCCCTGTTACTCTCAACTGAAAATACAAAGAAACAAAGCCATCGGATCCCTGCGTCTGAAAATACAAAGAAACAAAGCCATCGGATCCCTGCGTCTTAAAATACAAAGAAACAAAGCCATCGGATCCCTGCGTCTGAAAATACAAAGAAACAAAGCCATCGGATCCCTGCGTCTGAAAATACAAAGAAACAAAGCCATCGGATCCCTGCGTCTGAAAATACAAAGAAACAAAGCCATCGGATCCCTGCGTCTGAAAATACAAAGAAACAAAGCCATCGGATCCCTGCGTCTGAAAATACAAAGAAACAAAGCCATGGGATCCCTGCGTCTGAAAATACAAAGAAACAAAGCCATCGGATCCCTGCGTCTGAAAATACAAAGAAACAAGGCCATCGGATCCCTGCGTCTGAAAATACAAAGAAACAAAGCCATCGGATCCCTGCGTCTGAAAATACAAAGAAACAAAGCCATCGGTTCCCTGCGTCTGAAAATACAAAGAAACAAAGCCATCGGATCCCTGCGTCTGAAAATATAAAGAAACAAAGCCATCGGATCCCTGCGTCTGAAAATACAAAGAAACAAAGCCATCGGTTCCCTGCGTCTGAAAATACAAAGAAACAAAGCCATCGGATCCCTGCGTCTGAAAATACAAAGAAACAAAGCCATCGGTTCCCTGCGTCTGAAAATACAAAGAAACAAAGCCATCGGATCCCTGCGTCTGAAAATACAAAGAAACAAAGCCATCGGATCCCTGCGTCTGAAAATATAAAGAAACAAAGCCATCGGATCCCTGCGTCTGAAAATACAAAGAAACAAAGCCATCGGATCCCTGCGTCTGAAAATACAAAGAAACAAAGCCATCGGTTCCCTGCGTCTGAAAATACAAAGAAACAAAGCCATCGGATCCCTGCGTCTGAAAATACAAAGAAACAAAGCCATCGGATCCCTGCGTCTGAAAATACAAAGAAACAAAGCCATCGGATCCCTTCGTCTGAAAATACAAAGAAACAAAGCCATCGGATCCCTGCGTCAGGCTCATCCTATCAGCACCAAAAACCAAAAAAATAGATAAGTGTAAAGAACTTTATTGAAGACAACAGAACGAGAGAGGGACAGTGGGTATTGACGTGTGCTTTGTGTAGGACTATGTCGTGATTGCGTAGGCAATCATGCATGAAAATTGGGAAATCATTTTAGTGTCGAGATTTTACACTTTGTGCACGAGATTGTTAACGTTGTGCTGAAAATATCGTCATACCGGATATAATTATAGATCGAGATTTTTCACTTCACTCTGCGGTAATTTTGCCAAGATGGGCATGTTGATAGTTATTTTATCAAGGTCGTTATTTCGAGATTCCACTCCTATGTACTAGAGATTATTAAATGATTTATTTCCTTCTTAAACTAACTTCTAGATTCACAAGATTCTAATTTAAAAAGAAAAACGGTTTCTATAATTATATTTCTATATTTTCGAAAATCTCAGCACATTACAAAGAAAGGACCCTCTTCTAGCAGGAAAATATCCCTTGAATGAGCTCACTCGCCACGAGGAAAAACAAGCAGAATAAAAGACAAAATCACTTTATTTAGCATCAGTTCCGTGCCTTTTTATCAATCGAGAAAGAGAAAGAAGAGGTCTTTGCTCCCGTTCTTCGGGTCTTTCTGGTTCAGGTTAGTTTTTTGTACTAGTTCTCAGACTTAATATTCTTTTCAAGAGAGGGCCACACCGAATAGCCCTTGCAACATGCCAGCTCCCATTTTTGTGTGCGTGCGAGAGTCGAACACTTCAGCTTTGAAAAAAGATAGATCTAGAAATTGAAATGACCTATTATAACTTGGCGAGTTTTGAAAAAAACGTGCGCGGTATACAAGCGATACAGCGAGTATCTCAAGTTTTGAGAATTCGGGGGCCCTGAGAAAGACTAAAGCAGTTACTAAGTAATAGGCAATGTGTTTATATCCTTTTAGTCTTCAGCCAACAGGTCATTGATCATGGTGTAATGGTAATCTCTTATCATTCAAAAAAGCGAGTGCAGATGAGTGACATTTTTATCCGAGAAAAATTACAAAAGACAACAAGTCTATTATATTAGATGATTAATCTGACGGTTTCGAAGACCATGTTTTGCTAGAATTATTAAAAAAAAACTATCAGTATTCTCTTAGGTTCAAATGAGGGGGATCTTAGGGGACTCTTTAGGGTCTGAAGACGAAAATTCGACCTCTTTTTCTCGTGTTTTTTTCATGCTGAAGCTGTCCACTTCCGAATAAACAAACTCAAACACCTGTCGAAAACAGTCGTAAGAAAGCTACGTTTTTTGATTTAGCTCTCCTGCTTTAGATCTTCTATTTACTGTGAGGGATAATTGTATCCGATTATTAGATACTTTTCAATGGAATGCGCTGTTAAAGGTGGTATTTCGACAATGTTCTTTTACCATGAGCATTTTTTAGGGGGTTTGGGACCACCAAGAAATAGTATGTTTTATTTTTGAAGGACTTCAATTCCTACATTTTCCGGAAGCTTCATAAACCAACTGCGAGTATGTTTTGTTATGTTATGATGTTATTATGTTATGATGCTCTCCCATATTTCTTATTCCTGCACCAAAAATGGCTAATTCGGTCCCTACTATACTACTTATGTTTTGTTATGTTATGATGCTCCCCCAGATTTTTGATTCCTACATATTCGGTATAACCCTCCCACTCAAACGCCCACTCTACGTCCTCTCATAATTTATGCATCTTTATGTTTTTTTGTTAACAAAATGCGCTTATTCTTTATGGTTTTTTGTTAACAAAATGCGCTTATGTTAGGGTTATTTTGGGTATACGTCTTTTCCTGTTATTATATCGTACCGTTGTTTAGTTCACACACAAATTAATAACGCGAAATGGTATATTAAGGAAGCACAGGGAGCCCAAAACAAATGATATCATAACGTTCACTTGGAAGAGGACTTTATGCTTTTGTGGTGGTGGTTGTCGTGGTTGTGTGTGTGTGTGTGTGTGTGTGTGTGTGTGGGGGGGGGGGGGTTGGGGGTGGGGGTTGTAAGCGTTCTCGTCTAGGGTCGGACTTGGTCGGAAATGTTCAAATCTAACTGAGAGACATGACCAAAGACCAAACCATCACTTGTAATTGGGCGCTTGGAGTAACTTATGAGGAATAGTACGGCCATTGTTATTTAGTTACAAGTAAGCATATGTTATACGCATGGGTCTGTATTTCTACCGTGAAAAGGGAAAATCACTCCACCTCGTATCAACAAATTCTACAATATCTTTTCAATTCTTCAGTTAAATAAAACAAGACCACTTGCGCATGGCGATAGGGTCGAGTGATGGAAGCGACGCACGCCCCCCTGCACCACCTTCGCTACGTGTGCTTTGTGGCCGTCTGTTCCGTATGCGGCAACACACTGGTACTCTACCTGGACAGGCCAAAACCAATCATCACCACCAGACTGCAGGGCCGTCTTACCATCAAGTACTTTGTCCGGAGCCTGGCCCTGTCCGACCTCATGTCCGCACTGTTGGCCATTCCACTCCTGCTAGCAGAGCTCACCACTGATTTCCTGTCCAGTGATCTAGTGTGCCGTGTCCACAGGTATTTCCAGATCGTACCAATCTTCATTACCATCACTAACATGGTATTGCTGGGGGTGGAGAGGTATCTGATCATCTACTACCCACACAAGGCGCCCAGCAGGATGGCATGCAAGAGGATGGTGGTGGTGGCCTGGTTCGTGGGAGCTACACTTGCCGTCATACACCCCGGTTGTACCAGTATGTTGAAGACATACCCCATCGGCACCGATCAGTACACGCGGCTATGCAAAGTGGCCGAAGACCCCCTCTCTAAGGCACTCAACCTTGCCATCTCCATTGTGGTCATCTTCATCCCTGCTCTTACCCTGGTGGTCATGAGTATTCGCATACTTATGTACTTGCACCGCAAGCGTCTCCAATC
Organism: Nematostella vectensis; assembly: GCF_932526225.1. Taxonomy (NCBI): domain Eukaryota; kingdom Metazoa; phylum Cnidaria; class Anthozoa; order Actiniaria; family Edwardsiidae; genus Nematostella; species Nematostella vectensis. The sequence goes on along the minus strand of NC_064041.1, from coordinate 6,230,717 downwards.
CTGCCCTGTCCAGTCGTCATGCTCCATTATATCTACATTGAGGCACTACAAGCTCAGTTACATGGCGGCGTCGGTCATTCTTGCGTTCTTCTGCTCATATCTGTTTGCCTTTGTGTACACGTCTGTCATTGCCGGAAACTTCACCGACACGACCATTGCAGATGAGTACACAACTCGCATCGTTGGAATGGTCATCAGCTTGGCCACCTGCATGGTTAATTCTCTCATTTATTTGGTCTGCCTATGGGAGATGAGAAAAAAGGCTGAAGAAGCTTTCCAAGATCTGTTCTTACATATCCACCACATGATAACACGCGAGGGGAATAGTAACGAGGTGGGGTTTGCCGCTAATCCTCAGGCCGTCGCGGTGATAATGTTAGAGCCGCGTGAACCGTGATATGTAACTGTGGTAGACCACTAAGCGCGCATGTCATGAAGTCTCCCCGAAAACACAAGCCATATCGGACTGATGTTGTTCTTTGATGATAAAATGAAGTATTGTATGGTAAAATATATCACATGATCGTAATTATTTTATTTTACATATTTTGCTTATTATTAAAATATTGTATGATTTTATAATATTATTAACGTATTCTGAATGTGTGGTTACTGTATTGAATATCGGGGGTAAATCCCCTCCCCTAAAAAAAACTCGTACATGGGATCGATAGTTTGTTTTGTTTTCATTAAATTATCTTATGATCCTAATTATTTTATTTTACATACTTTGCTTATTATTGAAATATTGAATGATTATATCGTAACATTATTAAAGTATTCTGATTATGTGGTTACTGTATTGAATATCGGTGGAGTAACCCCCCCCCCCAAAAAAAAAAAAAAACTATAATCTTGGACACATTGGAAGAAACAAGTACTTACCACTGTGAGGGCCGTAGCTGGGCACGTGCCCCCATACCATACCCCTCCCCATATTAAAAAAAATATAGCTTAGTATGAGAGGAAATGCCAATCGTATTTTCAAAAACATGGGAATAAATATTCTTTGGGTTCTTTTACTCAGGGCCGTAGAAGGCCTCGAAATATTTTAGGGGGGGGGACACTACAAAAATATTAAGTAAATATTGGGGGCTACAGCCACGCCCCATTTTTTATACTTTTTAAAAATATTTGGGGGGGGGGGCACGTGCCGCCAGTGCCCCACCCCCTGGTACGGCCCTAGTTTCCAAGGGGTCAAAAGCACACAAACAGGCCGTACTTCAGCACATTTCCAAGGCGGAAAGTAGAGCCTTCTAGCAGGCGTTGTTTTTTTTTATTCGGCGAGAAAACCAGGAGATCGTTGTGTGGCCGCGCGTCCTAAATGGTAGCCAAGTTACGCCAAACATTAATGAACTCCAAAAATTCGACCCTTTTGGCGTCTCTTGGATTTGCCACAGAAAGAAAGACGATAGTCCCGACAACTTTCGGCATGTCTGGTGTTCGCCACAGAAAGCCCAAATATTGGAAAACACGACTGAGCTAAACACGACACAAGAAGAAGAAAACGTTAGCGTCGCACGCACCCGTGTTTTCCCCTGTGATCTCTGGAGAAGAAAAACAATATAACTTGCCACCTTACAAGTCCTTTATTTCTTATTTCCCCCCTGCTCTACATGCTTTTATCAGTTAATGTAGTTTATTTATGTATAAAGAAAACTTTGTCGTTTTGGGGGTCTGGTACCGAGGAATCTTAGTTTCTTATCCGAGATTTCTCCATTGACCAAAGATGGACACAGTCACTGTTTTTTCTCTTCTGATTACAAATCTTAAAGTTTACGAAGGCCCTGCGATACGGCAACCTTAAAAATGACAAAAATCGTTCAGTTTTTCCAAATAAGGAATATATTAGTCTCTTTATATGGAAGTGCCCGCTTTTGGCAAAAATGACAATTTTCTTGATATTTTTATTTTATCTTAACCATTATCGCTATTATGTGCACACCATGTTCTGATTGTGCTAATTATTGCAGCACGTAGATGTTCTTGATGACGTAACGCGGTATACCGCAGCTCGTTGTGGTAACTATCCCAGCAAGCTCTTTGGCCGTGTTCCTGCGAAGCATGACGGTAGCTCGCCTCAGGCCCTGGCCGTTGTGTATGTGCCAGAAATTGCCAGCGTTGTTGTCGCAACGTTTATCCTTTCCATCAAACGCGTTATCTGCAGAGATATCGATCAATATTACTTTGAAACCTGTGGTTTTTCTAGTTCGCTTGGTCATTTCCTTATTAGGACCATATTTGGAATTCCGCTTCAATCATTTTCTGTGCTTTTTTGTCAATGTCGAGAACTCTACATAAACTTGCAGGAATTCGAATTTAATCTGGTGTTAACTACGATTTTGCAGGCCGCCATTTTAAAAACAGGCCCAGGCTTTAGCGTTTTAAGAACATCACAGATTTCCTCAGCATTTGCCCCAGGCTCTTTTGGACAATCAAGAAAGACAAACTGCAATTGATTGATTTATGAGAGATCTGGAGTTTCGTATACAGTAAAAACCCGCGTGTAAGAACCTAGTGATTTAAGAACCTATAGGCAGAAGCTTTGGATTTTAATAACCCAAAATAAAAGAACCTGCAAAGCCAAAATATCAAAAACATTCTTATATGATGGGTTACCAGGCCCGTACCCAGGATTTTTCTGGGTGCGAAATCTGGCTACCGCATTAAAGTATCTCCACAGGACGTTTATTATCGGATCTGGCTACATAGTTTGATTTATAGATTTATGACATACCAGAGTGATTTAGAATGCCTTTGTTTTATGTAATTCGCTTATGCTTGATGGCTTTGTCTACAAATAGCACGTCTTTTGCGAACCCATATGAAGAAAAAGTTCTCGTTTGGGGGTCTGGTGACGGGGACTCTTACTTTTCAGATACTTTCTCCATTGACCAAGGATGATCACAGTCACTGTTTTTCTCTTCTGAGTACAATTCATAAAGTTTGAGAAGTGTCACGCAGGAATAAGTCACACATGTAGTAGCATCTAGAAATTATATACTGATTGGCTTATTGAAGTCCACGGAACAACTAAAAGTATTTTGTTTAGTTAACTTATCGCGTTTGACAGGGAAATATAAGTCGCTCGCATGGAAATTGCTTAGACAATCAGTTCATATTTTTAGCAGATTGACCTTTTGCTCGGGAAACTTATGGGCGTACCGCGTCCCTTTTCAAGTGGTACTGGAGAACAGAGTTTTGAGCATTTGTTTTAGTCCTGTATCCGTTAACTACATAAGGAAAGTTAGGTCTGAGTTCACACAAGGTTTACCCCAAGTAAGCTCCAGACCTAGCCGTCGATGGAATTAGGTTTTAGTACATTTAAAGAGTTTGAGTGCAAAAATGAGTAGATGGCTGTCAATCATATTAATCACGTGTGTAGCTTGCCATGCGCACTAGCAGTGTAACAAGTTAGTGTGTGACAACCGTAGTCAGTAGCAACATTGTAAACATTACGTAAGTCACGGTAGCCCAAGGGTAACCGACTGGCACACCCACGTAGGAAGGTCGTCCCTCGGACACCCATTGGTTAAACCCTTATCCAAACAGTGCTAAAAGCCCTTTGGGATGTCAGTGTCAGTTACCCTAAAGGACATGCCGTCTTAGTAGCATATAAATATGGGTGAGTACCGAGGCCCCAACACACCAAAAACTCTTAAGAACTTGAAGAGACTTACATGTGAAAATACTTGTAGAAACCAGATCTTGTAAAGACTTTGTAACAGCGAACAAGTAAAAAACCGGTACCTCCCCAGCCAAGCGGGTCATAGTCGTTTTGTCACAAGTGGTCAGAGAGAGTCATAGCCGCTTGTTACATGTGGTTAGAGAACCCAAAAGTATAGCTGTTACAGAAGCACCTGCATTTCTTCGAAATAAGGAATATTTTAGTTTCTTTATATGGAAGTGACCGCGTTTGGCAAAAACGACAATTTTTGGCTATTCTTGATATGCTGTTGTGTGTGTGTGTGTGGAGGGGTGGGGGGGGGGGGGTGCGAACCCCCAACACGCACCCACCCATGGGTACAGGCCTGGTTACTCCATGAAAAATGAAACAAATTATGGGGTTTTGAAATATAAATTTGCTTAACAATAAAGATAGGATTGCAGATACATCGTTCATACAGTAGGATATCACACTTCTGTAATTATGAATCCTTCTGTTGATAACAACTTGAAAAAATATAAGAACCCGTTTAGCCTCAGACTTTTTACTGTATTTAGATTTTTGGCCGAACCAAAATTCATACATATCGCATGAGGGAATTGGAATTGTGATTTATTTCTCATATCTCCATGATTATAATCGTCATGGTTGGTGTTCCTATGAAAGGATATAAACTTACTGTTGTTTTTGTTGTTCATGTGGAGCTGGTCAAATATTGCGTCTCCCTTCGTCTCGTCAAAAACTTCAAGGTTGCTATAATGAGAAATGTATGAACAAACAAAAAAAAACTATTAACATACACTGTGAAAGCACGTTGAATATGAAAAGCCGCAAGAAAAAGTTGTATTTCATAGTTATATACTTCAATTACTTTTTTGGAAAATACATCTCCCTTACCAAAACCATGTTGTTAAACTTGGGACCTTCCAAGCGAACCGGGGCATACCAATGTTAAAAAAAGATGATGTCGCAGAAAATTAGAACCCAAAATTAAAAATTTTAGGTTTTCTAGACTGAATTGCACCTATTAAAATAAAGCTAATATAGAAATGGCATCTTTAATGGTGAATCAATTTTTTTTTCCATACCGGCTCGAAACATCATAAGTGACAGCGGACCTAATAACACTTGGGGAACGTTTACACAGATAGGACAAGCGTATGTGACTATTTTAGTAGTATGCACTTACAGTAAAATAACGACAACAACAATGGGACTTGCGATTGAGGTCTAACTTGCAGTAAAATTCACATTTGTGGCATTTTCTTTAGCAGAAACCTATGTTACCTGCCACGACCAAAGATTGACCAGCATGATGCCGCACCATAGAATTCATGCGTGTAACGAATTTGTGTCCATTCTCCGCGTATGAGGATGTGTAAGGCGGAGTAAGGTGTTCTACCACATCCAAATATTGTAACTTGTCCACTCACCACCACTCCCCCGCGTCGATCTTTGGATTCCGTGACTGTAACGCCATATCGGGTTATGCGTTGTATGTCATTCCTTGTCACGATTTGCCATCCTAGGGAATATTAACGTAAGAGACTGAAGGCGCGTACACAGGGGGCGGGGTGCGCAAGGTGGCGTACACCCCCCCCCCTTGGCGGCCAAAAAGTGGGTCATTTCTTATTGCACCCCCCTCCAATAATTGCAATAATTATCACGAAGGTGGGGGGGGGGGGGGGGGGGTAGTAAAATGAGCTTTGCATAATGACAAATTACTAAGGACTGAAGAGACTCCAAGAGGGTCAAGGTTTTCTCTGATCCTTCACCTGTTCTTTAAAAAATTCGAAGACCCCCTCCTCCTACATTCTACCTGTAGTCACTTGCCTTCTAATGCATTCTACTTCGGTATGAGAATAAATATTAGCACGTGAATATAGCTCAGTTCGACTAAACCAGGAAACAGTTGTTAAAAAGTTGTATCATCTTATATCATACATTGCGCAGAGTCCCTAAACAACTGACGAATATTAATCTTGTATGAACCGTCAGATTAATCAGACTACTTACTTGTTGGCTGAGGGCGCAAATTGAACACGCGTTTCAGCACTTTCAAGACGTTGTTTTGAAGGGTGATCACTTGTTGGACCTGCTGGTTGGTTGAGCAGCTGTCTCTCCTCTTTGACAAGGCTTGTTTTTGAATAATTCACACAAATGCATTAGTCTTCTCGATTATGGCCAAAGCCCCATAACAATGATCAAAGCCCCATAACAATTATGTAATTCCCAAATCAATATTACTTGAAAATGTGTCAGTTTTTAATAGGTCCTTATACTTATTTTATTATGGCCAAAGCCCCATAACAGTGATCAAAGCCCCATAACAATTATGTAATTCCCAAATCAAGATTACTTGAAAATGTGTCAGTTTTTAATAGGTCCTTATACTTATTTTATTATGGCCAAAGCCCCATAACAATGATCAAAGCCCCATAACAATTATGTAATTCCCAAATCAATATTACTTGAAAATGTGTCAGTTTTTAATAGGTCCTTATACTTATTTTCCATAGGGAGATAAGGGAGAGAAGCAAATACCAACTCGCACAGACAACACTTTATAACTACTGCCAAGTAAAGTGCCGAAAAAAAAAGGCAAATTGCGCCTCCACCCTTATAAACACACGCATTAATCTAGTATAGGCACTAGATTAACAAAAATTCTTGAAAAAAGAACATCCTTTGATGCACTGAATCTGATAATAAAAATAAAGATAGAAACAAAACGTTCTTTACCGATATCTGAGTCCAAGTCCTGCGCTGTCACTATCACTGCCGCACAAATAACCACACACCAAATACACGCTCTTATACGAAACGCCATGTTCAGATTAGAATACGTGGTCTTTAAAATTTAGCAGAGCTTTTCCGATCCAAATGCTTAGGGCACAACAACGAGGTGTCTTTGAATGACTCAAGAAAAACAAATACAGAAAAATACATCCTTAACAGCCAAACAAGATTTTTCTTGTTGTAAAGGTTAGCATGAGTGATTAATTGACCATGGTTGAATTATACAAACAATAGTTTAAGAGTATAAACACGTCACTCGAGTGTTCTTAAAGGAAGTAAACTATTTCAAGTTTCTGTTGCCTTTTTGCTTCTCTCGCTTGACTTGAAAGTTAGGAAATAAATAGTTTTGTATCTAGCTAAAGCAATTCTTCAACATGTTACTGCGTCTGAAAATACAAAGAAACAAAGCCATCAGATCCTTTGCGTCTGAAAATACAAAGAAACAAAGCCATCGGATCCCTGCGTCTGAAAATACAAAGAAACAAAGCCATCGGATCCCTGCGTCTGAAAATACAAAGAAACAAAGCCATCGGATCCCTGCGTCAGGCTCATCCTATCAGCACCAAAAACCAAAAAAATTGATAAGTGTAAAGAAATTTATTGAAGACAACAGAACGAGAGAGGGACAGTGGGTATTGACGTGTGCTTTGTGTAGGACTATATCGTGATTGCGTAGGCAATCATGCATGAAAATTGGGAAATCATTTTAGTGTCGAAATTTTACACTTTGTGGACGAGATTGTTAACGTTGTGCTGAAAATATCGTCATACCGGATATAATTATAGATCGAGATTCTTCTCTTCACTCTGCGGTAATTTTGCCAAGATGGGCATGTTGATCGTTATTTTATCAAGGTCGTTATTTCGAGATTCCACTCCTATGTACTAGAGATTATTAAATGATTTATTTCCTTCTTAAACTAACTTCTAGATTCACAAGATTCTAATTTAAAAAGGAAAACGGTTTCCATAATTATATTTCTATATTTTGATTTGAAAATCTCAGCACATTACAAAGAAATGACCCTCTTCTAGCAGGAAAATATCCCTTGAATGAGCTCACTCGCCACGAGGAAAAACAAGCAGAATAAAAGACAAAATCACTTTATTTAGCATCAGTTCCGTGCCTTTTTATCCATCGAGAAAGAGAATGAGAGGTCTTTGCCCCCGTTCTTCGGGTCTTTCTGGTTCAGGTTAGTTTTTTGTACTAGTTCTCAGACTTAATATTCTTTTCAAGAGAGGGCCACACCGAATAGCCCTTGCAACATGCCAGCTCCCATTTTTGTGTGCGTGCGAGAGTCGAACACTTCAGCTTTGAAAAAAGATAGATCTAGAAATTGAAATGACCTATTATAACTTGGCGAGTTTAGAAAAAAACGTGCGCGGTATACAAGCGATACAGCGAGTATCTCAAGTTTTGAGAATTCGGGGGCCCTGAGAAAGACTAAAGCAGTTACTAAGTAATAGGCACTGTGTTTATATTTTTTTAGTCTTCAGCCAACAGGTCATTGATCATGGTGTAATGGTAATTTCTTATCTTTGTTGGGATAAGTGACATTTTTATCCGAGAAAAATTACAAAATACAACAAGTCTATTATATTAGATGATTAATCTGACGGTTTCGAAGACCTTGTTTTAGAATTATAAAAAAAAACTATTAGTATCTTCTTAGGTTCAAATAAGGGGGGTCTTAAGGGACTCTTTAGGATCTGAAGACGAAAATTCGACCTCTTTTTCTCGTTTTTCATGCTGAAGCGGTCCACTTCCGAATAAACAAACTCAAACACCTGTCGAAAACAGTCTTATACCATGATCATTTTTAGGGGGTTTGGGACCACCAAGAAAGAGTATGTTTTATTCATAAACCAACTGCGAGTATGTTATGATGTTATTGTGTTAAGATGCTCCCCCAGATTTTTGATTCCTACATATTCGGTATAACCCTCCAACTCAAACGCCCACTCTACGTCCTCTCATAATTTATGCATCTTTATGTTTTTTTGTTAACAAAATGCGCTTATTCTTTATGGTTTTTTGTTAACAAAATGCGCTTATATTAGGGTTATTTTGGGTATACGCCTGTTATTATATCGTACCGTTGTTTAGTTCAAACACAAATTAATAACGCGAAATGGTATATTAAGGAAGCACAGGGAGCCCAAAACAAATGATATCATAACGTTCACTTGGAAGAGGACCTTATGCTTTTGTGGTGGTGGTTGTCGTGGTTGTGTGTGTGTGTGTGTGTGTGTGTGTGTGTGGGGGGGGGGGGTTAGGGGTGGGGGTTGTAAGCGTTCTCGTCTAGGGTCGGACCTGGTCGGAAATGTTCAAATCTAACTGAGAGACATGACCAAAGACCAAACCATCACTTGTAATTGGGCGCTTGGAGTAAATTATGAGGAATAGTACGGCCATTGTTATTTAGTTACAAGTAAGCATATGTTATACGCATGGATCTGTATTTCTACCGTCAAAAGGGAAAATCACTCCACCTCGTATCAACAAATTCTACAATATCTTTTCAATTCCTCAGTTAAATAAAACAAGACCACTTGCGGCGATAGGGTCGAGTGATGGAAGCGACGCACGCCCCCCTGCACCACCTTCGCTACGTGTGGACGTCCGTCCCGTACGGACCATCATGGTCTTTGTGGCCGTCTGTTCCATATGCGGCAACACACTGGTACTCTACCTGGACAAGCCAAAACCAATTATCACCACCAGACTCCAGCGCCATCTTACCATCAAGTACTTTGTCCGGAACCTGGCCCTGTCCGACCTCATGTCCGCACTGGTGGCCATTCCACTCCTGCTAGCAGAGCTCACCACTGATTTCCTGTCCAGTGATCTAGTGTGCCGTGCCCACAGGTATTTTCCAGATCGTGCCAATCTTCATTAACATCACTAACATGGTAGTGCTGGGGGTGGAGAGGTATCTGATCATCTACTACCCACACAAGGCGCCAAGCAGGATGGCATGCAAGAGGATGGTGGTGGTGGCCTGGTTCGTGGGAGCTACACTTGCCGTAATACACCCCGGTTGTACCAGTATGTTGAAGACATACCCCATCGGCACCGATCAGTACACGCGGCTATGCAAAGTGGCCGAAGACCCCCTCTCTAAGGCACTCAACCTTGCCATCACCATTGTGGTCATCTTCCCCCCTGCTCTTACCCTGGTGGTCATGAGTATTCGCATACTTATGTACTTGCACCGCAAGCGTCTCCAATCCTGCCCTGTCCAGTCGTCATGCTCCATTATATCTACATTGAGGCACTACAAGCTCAGTTACATGGCGGCGTCGGTCATTCTTGCGTTCTTCTGCCCATATCTGTTTGCCTTTGTGTACACGTCTGTCATTGCCGGAAACTTCATCGACACGACCATTGCAGATGAGTACACAACTCGCATTGTTGGAATGGTCATCAGCTTGGCCACCTGCATGGTTTATCCTCTCATTTATTTGGTCTGCCTATCGGAGATGAGACGGAAGGCTAAAGAAGCTTTCCAAGATCTGTTCTCACATATCCACCACATGATAACACGCGATGGGAATAGTAACGAGGTGGGGTTTGCCGCTAATCCTCCAGCCCCCGCGCTGATAAAAATAGAGCCGCATGAACCGTGATATGCAACTGTGGTAGACCACTAAGCGCGCATGTCATGAAGTCCCCCCGAAAACACAAGCCATACCTGACTGATTTTATTTTACATACTTTGCTTATTATTAAAATATTGTATGATTATATAACATTATATCATTATATCATTAAAGTATTCTAAATGTGTGGTTGCTGTATTGAATATCGGGGGGTAAATCCCTTCCCCCCAAAATAAACAACAACAAAAAACAATAATCTTGGACACATTGGAATAAACAAGTACCTACCACTGTGAGGGCCTTAGCTGGGCACGTGCCCCCATACCATACCCCTCCCCATATTTTCAAAAATATAGCTTAGTATGATAGGAAATGCCAATCGTATTTTCAAAACCATGGGAATAAATATTCTTTGGGTTATTTTACTTAGGGCCGTAGAAGGCCTCGAAATATTTTAGGGGGGGGGCACTACAAAAATATTAAGAAAATATTGGGGGCTACAGCCACGCCCCATTTTTTGTATTTTTTAACAAATATTTTTTTTGGGAGGGGGGCACGTGCCCCCAGTGCCCCACCCCCTGCTAAGGCCCTAGTTTCCAAGGGGTCAAAAGCACACAAACAGGCCGTACTTCTGCACTTCGGCACATCTCCAAGGCGGAAAGTAGAGCCTTCTAGCAGGCGTTGGGTTTTTTTCTATTCGGCGAGAAATCCAGGAGATCGTTGTGGTCGCGCCTCCTAAATGGTAGCCAAGTTACGCCAAACATTAATGAACTCCAAAAAGTCGACCCTTTTGGCGTCTCTTGGATTTGCCACAGAAAGAAAGACGATAGTCCCGACAACTTTCGGCATGTCTAGTGTTCGCCACAGAAAGCCCAAATATTGGAAAACACGACTGAGCTAAACACGACACAAGAAGAAGAAAACGTTAGCGCCGCACGCACCCGTGTTTTCCCCTGTGATCTCTGGAGAAGAAAAACATTATAACTTGCCACCTTACAAGTCCTTTATTTCTTATTTTCCCCCTGCTCTACATGCTTTTATCAGTTAATGTAGTTTACTTATGTATAAAGAAAACTTTGTCGTTTTGGGGGTCTGGTATCGAGGAATCTCAGTTTCTTATCCGAGATTTCTCCATTGACTAAAGATGGATACAGTCACTGTTTTTCTCTTCTGATTACAAATCTTAAAGTTTACGAAGGCCCTGCGATACGGCAACCTTAAAAATGACAAAAATCATTCAGTTTTTTCAAATTAGGAATATATTAGTCTCCTTATATGGAAGTGCCCGCTTTTGGCAAAAATGACAATTTTCTTGATATTTTTATTTTATCTTAACCATTATCGCTAATATGTGCATACAATGTTTTGATTGTACTAATTATTGCAGCACGTAGATGTTCTTGATGACGTAACGCGGTGTACCGCAGCCCGTTGTGGTAACTATCCCAGCAAGCTCTTTGGCCGTGTTCCTGCGAAGCATGACGGTAGCTCGCCTCAGGCCCTGGCCGTTTTGTGTGTGCCAGAAATTGTCAGCGTCGTTGTCACAACGTTGATCTTTTCCATCAAACGCGGTATCTGCAGAGATATCGATCAATATTATTTTGAAAACTGTGGTTTTTCTAGCTCGCTTGGTCATTTCCTTATTAAGACAATATTTGGAATTACGCTTCAATCATTTTCTGTGCTTTTTTTGTCAATGTCGAGAACTCTACATAAACTTGCAGGAATTCGAATTTAATCTGGTGTTAACAACGATTTTGCAGGCCGCCATTTTAAAAACAGGCCCAGGCTTTAGCGTTTTAAGAACATCACAGATTTCCCCAGCACTTGCCCCAGGCTCTTTTGGAGCATCAAGAAAGACAAACTGCCATTGATTGATTTATGAGAGATCTGGAGATTCGTATACAGTAAAAAACCCGCGTGTAAGAACCTAGTGATTTAAGATCCTATAGACAGAAATGGATGGATTTTAATACCCCAAAATAAAAGAACCTGCGAAGCAAAAAGGTTCTTATATGATGGGTTACCAGGCCCGTACCCAGGATTTATTTTGGGGGGTGCGTAATCTGGCTACCGCATTACAGTATCTCCACGGGACGTTTATTATCGGATCTGCCTACATAGTTTGATTTATAGATTTATGACATACCAGAGTGATTAAAAATGCCTTTCTTTTATGTTATTCGCTTATGCTTTATAGCTTTGACTACAAAAAGCACGTCTATTGCGAACCCATATGAAGAAACGTTCTCGTTTTCGGGTTCAGGTGACGGTTTCTTTTCAGATACTTTCTCCATTGATCAAAGATGATCACAGTCACTGTTTTTCTCTTCTGAGTAAGTCATAAAGTTTGAGAATCACCTGCCGTACGGCAACCTCAAATAACAAGAATCATGCATTTCTTTGAAATAAGGAATATTTTAGTTTCCTTATATGGAAGTGACCGCGTTTGGCAAATGGGGCTTTGAAACAATAAGGATAGGATTGCAGATATATCGTGCATACAGTAGGATATCTTTATAGCAAAGTGGCTATGCATTCAGTCACACTTCTGTAATTATGAATCCTTCTGTTGATTACAACTTGAAAAAATATAAGAACCCGTTCAGTCTCAGACTTTTTACTGTATTTAGATTTTTGGCCGAACCAAAATTCATACATATCGCATGAGGGAATTGGAATGGTGATTCATTTCTCATATCTCCATGATTATAATCGTCATGGTTGGTGTTCCTATGAAAGGATATAAACTTACTGTTGTTTTTGTTGTTCATGTGGAGCTGGTCAAATATTGCGTCTCCCTTCGTCTCGTCAAAAACCTCAAGGTTGCTATAATGAGAAATGTATGAATGAAAAAAAAATTTTGACATAAACTGTGAAAGCACGTTGAATATGGAAAGCCGGAAGAAAAAGTTGTATTTATGGTTATATACTTCAATTACTTTTTTGGAAAATACATCTTCCTTACCAAAACCATGTTGTTAACCTTACCAAGCGAACCGGGGCATACCAATGTTAAAAAAAGATGACGTCGCAGAAAATTAGAACCCAAAATCAGAGATTTTTTTAGGTTTTCTAGACTGAATTGCACCCATTAAAATAAAGCTAATAAAGAAATGGCATTCTTTAATGGTGAATCAATTTTATTTTATTTTCCATACCCTAATAGACCCTAAGGGATAACACTTGGGGAACGTTTACACAGATAGGACAAGCGTATGTGACTATTTAAGTAGTATGCACTTACAGTAAAATAACGACAACAACAATGGGACTTGAGATTGAGGTCTAGCTTGCAGTAAAATTCACATTTGTGGCATTTTCTTTAGCAGAAACCTATGTTACCTGCCACGACCAAAGATTGACCAGCATGACGCCGCACCATAGAATTCTTGCGTGTAACGAATTTGTGTCCATTCCCCGCGTATGAGGATTTGTAAGGCGGAGTCAGGATTACCACAGCCAGACCCATCCATTGTAACTTGTCCACTCACCACCACTCCCCCGCGTCCATCTGTGGATTCCGTGACTGTAACGCCATTACGGGTTATGCGTTGTATGTCGTTTCTTGTCACGATTTGCCATCCTAGGGAATATTAACGTAAGAGACTGAAGGCGCGTACACCGGGGTTCCTAAACAACTGACGAATAGTAATCTTGCATGAATCATCAGCTGATCAGATTAATCAGACTACCTACTTGTTGGCTGAGGGCGTAGGTCTTGCAAATTGAACACGCGTTTCAGCACTTTCAAGACGTCGTTTTGAAGGGTGATAACTTGTTGGACCTGCTGGTTGGTTGAGCAGCTGTCTCCCCTCTTTGACAAGGCTTGTTTATGAAAAATAAACAAATGCGTCAGTCTTCTCGATTATGGTGATCAAGGCCCCGTAACTATTACTTAATTCCCAAATCAAGATTAATTGAAAATGTGTCAGTTTTTAATACGTCCTTATACTTATTTACCATAGGGAGATAAGGGGGGAGAAGCAAATACCAACCCGCACAGACAACACTTTATAACTACTGCCAAGTTAAGGGCCGAAAAAAGGAGGCAAATTGCGCCTCCACCCTTATAAACACACGCATTAATCTAGTATAGGCACGAATCGCACCAAACAAAAATTCGTGAAAAAAGAACATCCGTTTGCTGCACTGAATCTGATAATAATAATAAAGATAAAACAAAAATTTCTTTACCGATATCTGAGTCCAAGTCCTGCGCTGTCACTATCACTGCAGCACAAATAACCACACACCAAATACACGCTCTTATACGAAACGCCATGTTCAGCTTAGGATAGTACGTGGACTTTAAAATTTAGCAGAGCTTTTCCGATTCAAATGCCCAGGGCACAACAACAAGGTGTCTGAATGACTCAAGTAAAACCAATACAGAATATATATATATCCCTAACAGCCAAACAAGATTTTTCTTGTTGTAAAAATTGGCATGAGTGATTAATTGACCATGGTTGAATTATACAAACAATAGTTTAAGAGTATAAACACGTCACTCGAGTTTTCTTAAAGGAAGTAAACTATTTTAAGTTTCTGTTGCCTTTTTGCTTCTCTCGCTTGACTTGAAAGTTAGGAAAAAATAGTTTTGTATCTAGCTTAAGTAATTCTTAATTAACTTTCAGAAAATCCAATAAAATAGACTACTTTCCATGATAAACATAACACTATTTCCCATGATAAACATTGACCGTCGGTAATACTTTACAGGCGAATACTTGTTCATGTTCTATCACTGTAGGAAGGTAGGAGGAGCCTAATAATCTCACTGGTTTGGTGGATTATGAATGGACAGTTCTAATAGTCAATGCTTTTTTCTTCACCTCACTTCAAATTTTCAAAATTCTACATAATTGAGGCATATTCCTCCTAGATACCGATCATAGGACGGGTGAAATTTATTTTGTGCTCGATGACGCTTTGTATCCAGTTGGCTTAATGTCACCGTGCCTTTTAGCCAAACATTTTTTTTTAAATTTTTTTAATGATTTTAACTTTCTTGCTTGCGTCCAATATGAAATTGTCGGCTCCTTTGTTTGCCTACCCCTCTAGCAAATGGAACCCACCCCCTTCCCTCCGCTGGCCTTGTTCCAGCTTGTTCTCGCGCTTTATCTGTTACCCGAGGATTCGAAAAAAAGAGAGCAGACTGGCTGTCTTTGTAACAAAAAATTTAAAAGACATTTGGAGAGGGAGGCAGGGGTTGGGTTGCAGGTGTGTGTGCTAGCTACGTGCTGTGATAAAAAAAATAATATGACCACAAAAAAAACATCTCCGTTGTCAGCGGCTATCTCCTCGATAAGATGCGCGGACATGTAGGAAGTGGAACCTTTGGTTCTGTCACGAGTTGGTTCGATCACAAGAAACTGAAACCTCAATCCAAATTTCCTCCCGGGAAATGTTTTCCGTTTCTTCCGAGGACGACGATGGAACGTTCTCACCACCGATGAGTGGAAGGTATGCATGTTTCTTATTTACCGTTTTTATCATCATCTTGGTTATTCTACAGCGTTGTTTTGTTCCCTAAGTGTTCCTAAGTCTTTCTGATCTTTACTACTATGTCGTACAGTTCGTCGAAATTGGCGTCTCTTTTTGGTCAAGACAGAGCTTCATTTACTGGTGGAAATGAGTCCCTAACCTACACCGCACCGAAGCAGCCCAAGAAAGAGAAACCAGGTTATTACACATAAATTACACGTTGTACGGCAAACACATAGTGCTATAAGCTTACTTACAGTAGGTTGGATATTTAGGAAAGTGCTACCTCCAAAAGATTCCGGTGGTAATTTTATTGAGTATATTTGGGATGATATGAATATGCGAGTTCCTTGTCTAGTCAGAGTTGATGAGGTCATTTTCTGGGCTGTGGTGGGGCATGGTTGCAATCCGATAGCTTAATGTACATTTGTATTGTTTTGTTTTGTGCATAGACGATTATAACAGCAAGGACTCAAAATACAGCGCCACCAGCGAAACTTTAAAACCCCGCCACATAATTTTCTTTCATTATTTCAATGCCTTGTTCTTCAGAAATTGAGTTGTTAAGTTCTTTTTGTAGAACAATTGTGGCAGGGGTTTTTGAAGTTGCTCTAAATTTGCTGATAGAATGAGAACAATCAAAGCAAGCATTTGACTAAAAAGCTACAGACAAGCTGTAGAATAATAGGGTGGTCTGCAATGGCATGGGGAAATCAGGGATGAAATAATCCACATTAGGTTAAAATGATATGTTTTATGCTTCTGAAACAGAGTACTTTAAATAAAATGACATTTCAAGAGTTAGCACTTTGTTGGTCCATTTCACAGGTGTAAAACATGCTAAATTTTCAAATGTAGGCTTATTTGTTTCCCTTAGCAATGTGTAGTTTCGGATGGGTAATTAATCAGGTACATATACTGACATCTACTAATATAAGTGCGCCATTCAGCACTGATTAATCCCACAGACTAGACATTTCATTGTAGTAATCAAATTATAGCAACATGAAGCAATCTGCACTCTAGCTTCAAGTCATCACCTACTTACCTTTCCACACATTTGAAGATCAGGGATCTTCAAATACTACCCTTTTTTCATGATACCTATGACTGCCCAATCCCTCCTCCCCCCCCCCCCCCCCCCCCCCTTCGGCCAATCCTGGGAACGTGCCTGTGGACTGTACCACACGCAGGCCTCTGCCTTCTCTAATCTCAACTGCTCAGAAAACAATTTTTTTTAAGAATCACCAGATTCTATGCCCTTTTCCGTGTCTGAGCTCCTCCTTCCGCAAATCCTATTTAGTACTCTGAAGTGCTGAAAAGAGATAATATTACAAAATTGGCAAAATGTTGGTCATGGTACAAAGAGAGCAAGTTTGTACTGCCATTACATTTTTAAGATTTGTTCAGTAGGTTCTTCTATTCTGGTATGTCCTTCTATTTAGCACTTTAGAGTACTTAACATGTGCAACAGTTACTAATGATAGTGATACGTTGTGTTTCACTAGCTGCACAAGCATCAAGTGATGCCCCAGCTGTTGTGTTCGCTGCCGCTGTGTATGCTTACAAATAGTAAGTACTGTAAATGTCTTACTAAATTGCCTCTTTTTGAGAGTGGATGGGTTACATTTTGGCGTAGTTCCATGGGCTACATTCCCCAAGCAAGAGGACAAGTGCCAAGTCAATTTTGCATTTAAAAACTCTCTAAATTGAGTTCCACCTCATCTCTCCATGCTCTCCATTAACCCTTCATTAACTTCTAAGAGCATCCACACTCATTGTAAACCGCATAAAGCAATTCTGGCCTGATGTGAAGCATCTTGTCTTCCAATATTGATTTCCACACATAATGAAAATTTATTTTATATTCACTTATTCCACCAACTCCTCTTTGTGTCTGAAGTCTAATAACCATGTGATAATGCAAACTATGATTGAATTTAACCTCACAAAAAAATATAACACTAATTATTTACAGTGTTAATGGACAGCATACAAGCCAAGGCAAGCTTGGGGCAGCTATTTTGGCCAATCACACTTCATGTGATGTAAGTATCACCATTATTGTTTTATTATATCTGAGTAACTGTTACAAAAAGCCCAAATAGTCGTGTTCGTGAACCAGAAGAATGAATACGATACACCAAAAACTGCCAAATTTCGTCTTTAATAAGAAGTCTTATTAAAGACGAAAATTTGGCAGAGGGGTATACCAGTTTTTGGTGTATTGAGTACCTATTACTGTACACTTGACATTATGTAACATTACACTTGTTTTTTTGTTTTTTACAATTGTACTGCAGAGCTCCTTGTTGTCTATAACAGACAATTATTGATTTGATTTTAGTATGACGTTTTTCTATTCTTGTTTCTTTCAGTACAAGATTCTACTCTATGCATCAAAGCAACAACAAGTCGCAACATCACAAATCCATGCCCAGTTTGTCTTTACGGTATTGTTACAGTACATGCTACCCTGATATCATGTTAGATTTCCGAAATTATTTATATCATTGGCTACGTATGTGACAGGTGTGGCATTTTCTAGGTAGAGATTGGGAAAAGTATTCACCCCTTCCCCCCGTCTGCATCTTTGTACCTGTGAAAGCTCCAATGAAAACCAAACATAGTGTGAGCCTTCCATTGTGCGAGCGTGAGCCTTCTGTGAAATGGCAAATCTGCCTGTTTTGTTACTTATTGTGTGAAGAGGAGGTCACTTTATTGTGCAGTTTATGGCTTGTTGATAGGGGCTTCGCCGACATGACGGAAAAACATGACATGACGCTTCAAATAAGCTCAATTCACATCTAATACGGGAGAAAATTCCCCTAAGTACTTAGTGAGTAATATCAAACAAAATATCAAATGCGACTTTTTTATAATTGGTGCGACTTTTTGTAAAGTGTCATTGAAATTTGAGCTTTTCGTCCCTGAGCCCATACATAGCGCAAGGATGGTCGGTACTGTGAATCCCTTGTCTTTGCAGTACTTGATTGACCTGTACGGGGTATATATTGTAAAATAACTGCTGGGGTTGCTGTCCCATGGTATAAGCTTAAGTGAAAGTGCTAACACACTTACTCACTCTTGTGTATATAAACTGTGGGACTTCTGTAATTTGATTTGTATGTTTGGCAGGTACAAGACAACAATTATGCCAGTTTCTGTGATGATCAGCGCCAGCGATGGTCCATCTGTTTTGATTCTGAGAAGAATGCTAATCGGTTTGCTAAGCAGGTCAGCAAACATGAGTTTTTTCTATGTTTGGTGTTGAACAGAATTACATAACAAATATTCATAGATATTTGCTGTCTGTTGTTTCTTATTTGTTTTCATAAGCAAGGCTTTAATTCATAAGTCAATTATTAGCAAATTTTGTATGTACAGTATAATTCAAAAGATTCAAACTCTCACTTAGTTTTTTTATTGTTTTTGTTGTAGATTGGGTTGCTGACATTCAATTCTTCTCCAACATCACTTATAATGCAGGATCTTCACCCAGGAGAGGGCCAGGTTAGCTTTTATGATAATATGACACCTTTGATAATGGCGATAATGTTGATGATGTTGATTATATCAAAAATGAATATTATAATGAGGAATTGCAGTAGCTAATACAAAGTGAACCCTGCATATAACAACATGGCAAGGGACTTAAAAATATTGTTTTATTGATTTTTCATTTATCTTATTCTGATATTGTTGTACCATTGCACTATTAAGTATTGCTATAATAATGGTGGTTTCACTGTAATAGCTTATTAGTAAAACTAACAAATGATTGCAAGTGGTAAAAAGTTTGGGAGTTTTTGCATGTAGCTACTGCTTTTGTAATCTGGAGTTGTAATAAAAAAATGATAGTGACTTTTATAATGTTTTTTTGGACATATACTGTACACAAAATATATAAGAATCAATCTGCCTTGGTATAAGAATTGTTCTGTTTGATTGTTTGACTAATGTTTATTTGTAAATGTTCTATAGGCTATAGAAACTGGTGATGCTGTGGAAGTCAAATACACTGGCTGGCTTTTGGAAAATGGGAATTTTGGCAAGGTATGCAGCATAAATTGACAGCTAGCTTTCTTCTTAGCATAATCTTGCATAAGAAACTGTTGAACTTTGTGTTCCCTTATGAGTTGTGTGTTGTGTTCTTTTAATATAAGTTGGTTTATTTTATGTGCCCAGTGCCCAAGCTCTTTATTGAATAGTGAGGGTCGGATGTGGATATAAAATGTCAAATGCTTAAGTGTGAATATTATACACAATCCATCACACCAAAAAAAAAAATTCATTGACAATATTTTTTTTTAGATTTTCTTGAATATAACCAATAGGGAAATTCCAGCTCTTACGCCGTTTGCTGTAGTTTTATTATTATTATTAGTAACACTTGAGCTATTTTGCTGAATTAGTTAGCTCCTGACATTGTTAACAGGTTTTTGACAGCAATGCAGGAACAGACAAGACATTCAAATTCAAAACTGGCAAAGGCAAAGTTATCAAGGTATGAACTACAGTATGTTGAGTAACGTTTGGGTTTATTCTGTAGGCATTTGGCATTACCTGGGTGTTAATGGGCAGAGATGTTTATCATTCATCTCTGTACTTGTATACAGATGGGACATGGGTGATTTAAGTGGGTGGTGAAGTTAGTTTATTATTCATCTCTGTACTTGTACCGATAGAACATGGGCGATTAAAGTGGTGAAGTCAGTTTATCATTCATCTCTGTACTTGTAGGGATGGGATCAGGGTGTTATTGGAATGAAGAAAGGAGGCAAAAGATTTATTGGCATACCAGCATCTCTTGCATATGCCTCAAAGGTACTGTACCTCTGTAATACAATTCTCAGTATTAATAATCAAGTTATTAAAAGTAACTAACATTTCCCTGGTACAAATCCTTTAAGTTTCCTTTCTGGAAAAAGAGGTTCTCTGAACTCATGATGGTGATAGCCACAGCTACAGGATTCCTCATTTTTTCCTAGCCACCATTTCCTCCCATATTATTTTCTTTGTGAAATTCTGACTCTGTTGGAGTACTACTGCTAGCAAAGGTTTTTTATTTACTATGTTTGGCTCAGTATCACTAGCTAACACTGGGTAACATGTACTACTACTATTTTGTAGGGAGTTCCAGGTCGGGTGCCTTCTGAATCCCCGCTCCTTTTTGAAGTTGAAGTGCTAAGGGTAAGCATGTCATCACCATCATCACCACTGATTAATGATAATCATCACCTTTGTCATTATAGCATAGGGCGACAGTTTAACAATACTGTCTGAAGCCTGGCTGTTTACCCATTATGGTTGTTTACCCATAATGTCTGAGTTTTGAACTGGTTATATTACGTTATATTACGTATTATAACGTGATTTATTGGTACAATGATACAAAAAAAATGCCGTTTTAGATGCGACAATTTTTTGCCTACAACCATCGCATGCGACACGCTGGCATCAGCATACAACACAAGTCGCAAAGTCTAAATCAGCTCTACAACTCCGCTACGACACGAGCTTACGATTACGACACGAAAAAGTTGTAGGATTTTTGAAACATGTTTCAAAACTCCGCTACCTTGTGCCCATATTTGGTAAAATGACGGAAGCATTGAGACGAATCGTCCTTTCAGGGGGAGAGACGGGGGCGATGACTGTTTTGGTTTGCAAATATGACGGAAATCCATACGAAGATATCGTCGGCAATCTCGTGGATCTTTGACCAAACGTAGCTCTTCCAAGATTAAACAATATGGCCCATTCTGTCAGCTATTCCTTATCACGGACCCTTCTTTGTCTTTTTCCATTTGTTTACGGCATAAAATTGCAGCAGCAATTGCTGCAGCTGCAACAGTGCAACGGTCCGCCATGTTTTTTGTTGTTGGTCCCAGTCCTCGACGAGCAAAAAGCGCAAAAGTCGTACGCGATTTTCTTGAGACGTGAGCGGAAAGTCGTTAGTGTCTAAATCAGAGCTAAGTCGTGTCGCATGCGATGGTTGTAGGCAAAAAAATCGTAGTGTCTAAATCTGTCTAAACAAACCCGAGTTTTGTCTTTTACCTCTTGATTTAAGTTTTCTTTTAATTTCTCTTATTTTCCTTACTCACCCCAGATCAAGTTTAAAGATGGCAGTACTAGTGAATCCTTGAACAGCTCCCGGACCGAATCACCTGTTACAATACAAGAACCATCACCCAGCCCCTCGCCAGGAGCATCAGGGCTGGGACTTCCAAACATTACCGCTGAGCCATCTGGGGTCAAGACAAGATCAGATTCTGCCTCAAGGTGAAGTAGAAAAAATACTGTAACCTCTGTTTATTTAAAACATCTGTATTCACAGGAACGTGGGGACGTTTTTTTGACTTCTGGGTGCTCTCCTGAGAACATTATTTATGGGAAAATTGTATTGGGAAAAATATCACTGCATAGCCACACATTGCAGTGTTTTGAATGAGAACACTGTAGACTTTCTGTATAATGCTCTTCTCATTGCATTTCCCAAAGATTAAAGTATTGGCACCAGAATTGTTTTACATGCACACATTTATTATCTTCGTTTTTATTACATGCCATCTTGCTTGTTACACTTCGATGTATGCCTTTTCTCTATCAATATGTAAAACCTGAAACATGTCCTATAGTGCAACTAATTGTTAAGGCTTGTTATTCGTGTTTTATTATTAAAGATTTGCGTTTATTTATATGAAATATCTTATTTTTGTTGCCCTAGCTCAAGCAGCATCAAAGGCAGAACCGCTTCTTTATCAGAACAGCTTTCACAGGTAATCTAGGATGGGTTGCTTTGACTCAAATATCAGAAGTTTTAAGCGACTACCTACTTGACAAGGCCCTAGTCAATCACACATTTGTTATAGATTTCATTCAGCTTTTGAAGACAAATAACGTGACTAGATTGCGAAATAACCATTTGAAAACAAAGTTTTATATTGAGTTTCCTGAATTCAATCGAAAATACCGCTTAAGCTCCCCCAAATCAGCCGATGGAAACGGATGTATTCCCACACTTGGTATTTCGCTAGGATGGTAACGTGCCAGCTGACAGAATCTTTGGATCTATTCAGTCACCAGGAAAGAACAGTGATAAAGCCCGTCTGCTTGCCAGGATGTCCAAGATGGGAAAAAACGTCCTTACTATTCCTGGAGCAGTGGCCGCCGAGGCTGAAGAAGAGGAAACTTTAGAGGAGGTACTGCATCTTTCTGGGAAATATCAGGGGTGCGTCTAGAGGCAGGTTCCGATACAGAGAGAAAAATGACTTTGCTGAACATTTAAAATGGCATCCTTAGCTCTAATAACTGGTCCCTAGATCCATTTATAATCTTTTTCTATCTTCATAGTTATACACTGAAAATTAACCGCCTTCTTGACCACTGATGAATTTGTCAAACGGAATCAAATTATTGTTACTGGTTTCCATTTAATTTCTTATCTGGGCACATAAGCAGGTTTGGGTCCCGCGCAACCACCACTGCAACCAACCATCATGATCTTCTTATGATTGCCACCATACATTGACATTCAATAAAATAGGTGACCAGTCCAAGCGAAGAGCAGCCAGCTGAACCGACTCCAGAAGAACATGTGGAACCTGAACCTACATTGGCAACAGGTTCATCAAATCCTCATCACCATGGCAACCCCCATCCTCATGGAAACCCTCGTCCCAAGCCCCAGCTCCCCCAACGCCCCACACCCATCCAGCCACACCCAGAGGTGCAACAGACAATGGGTGCACAATCAATCAGACAAGGCCAGCAGCCTTTGCCGTCATACTCAGCACCGCAGCAGCTTGCAGTTTATCAGGTAATAGGGACTATCAGGTAATAGGGACTATCAGGTAATAGGGACTATCAGGTAATAGGGACTATCAGGTAATAGGGACTATTAGGTATGGGGACAGCAACGAGGGTCTGTACTCTGTAGTAAATAATGGGATTGATTTGAAAGTTCAAAAACCGCATGTGAAAATGCGTTCTGCCTCATATATTTCAACTGTTCTCTGCCGAACCACGACGCTGTATCACCGCTTAATGTAACAACTGCCGCTTAATGTAACAAAAATCGCCGCTTAATGTAACACTAACGCTTAATGCAACAACAAATCAACGCTTAATGTAATAAAACAGTTAACGCTTAATGTAACAAATTTTCAACGCTTAATACTCGACGCTTAATGTAATAACCAAAATTTTAATTAAGGACGAAAATACTCATATCACATGATTAAAAAAATCATCGGACAACCAAAATTGGAGAATGTCATGTAGGTGTCATGTGATTTGTTACGTCATCGATGACGTCGTTAAAACGAAAATATCTCTGGATAGAAACATCGTCGGGCAACCACACTTGAAGAATGTCATGTAGGTGTTAAGGGGGGGTGCATAAATAGTCATGTGAGGTGTGATGTCATTGATGACGTCATTAAAACGAAAATACTCATATCTCGGGATAACTTTCGTAAGGTTTCCGCCCAGGTATAAATGAGTTTTGAATGACAATCAAGCAAGGAACGATTCGGAAGTGTTTTTTTATTCTACCCGAGCTGTGTAATTAAACATAAAACAAAAAAGGCGACATTTATTGGTAACAAATTCTAATTTTGTCGTATTTTTTTAGGGGTAGCAGTTTTTGAATCGCAATCGTGTGCTTGGTTCTTTCCGGATCATCAAATGTTTCTTCAAAATGCTCGGCTCGCAGAAGACAAAAACCCAAAGAGCTATTAGAATGTAATATCCCGTCGGTTTAGCGTTATTTTTAGAGATGATCAAAAAGAAAGGCCTTCTAAGACACCTCAATCACGTTATTCATTCTCATTTCAAGAGGGTTTAAGTTTGCCGGTAAACAGTTTCTAAAGGGCCCTAAGGGACGACAGATTTTTGGCAGGTTTTCGTAGCTCAACTCTCGTAGCTCAAGTTAGGATTTTTTTAGTTATGATGACGTAATCAATGACGTCATGTCACGTGTCCATTTTGCTGGACCCCCCTTGACCTCTAGACAACTTGGCCTAAGTTTGGTCGTGCCACAACTCCCGTAGCTCAAGATATTGATATTCGTATTTGGTATGACGTCATTGATGATGCAAAGCTAAATGACACCCCCCGTTACACCCCCTTGACGCTTAGACGACTTACCCTAAGTTTGGTTGTCTTGCGAATTGTTCTTTCGAAATCTATCTAAATTCTATATCCAAAATCATGGTTATTACATTAAGCGTCGAGTGTTCTTACATTAAGCGTTAGTGTTACCTTAAGCGGCGATTTTTGTTACATTAAGCGTTAGTGTTACATTAAGCGGCGATTTTTAGTACATTAAGCGTTAGTGTTACATTAAGCGGCAGTTGTTACATTAGGCGGTGATACAGACGCAACATTGCAAATCGGACAGTTTAGCGAGTACTTAGATGTTTTGGAGTACAAACTCGCCTTTCTCCTTTGGACCTTATCGCAATTGCTAAAATATTTTTCTGTCATTCTAGCTGTCGCATCTTTAATTTCCTTATGGGAACTGATCATATTGAAAGATATAATCACAATCACTTTAAAAGTAACTGCGCTTTCACATCAGCATAGATACGAACTGCTCTTTGTGGTCCACCATTATGAGTGTGAGTTAATGTGTGAGCCATTAAAATTCACAGTATATCTTCGGAAACGCATGGAATTTGATCAGATTCCTTTCTTAACTTCCATGCCAATGAGCCATTGTTGCACTTGCCACAGTGGTTATGCTCACATGTCGTTATTGATAGACGCCGCCCATGTCAACGCAAGGTATGGCTATGCCGCCACAGTACTACCCGCAACCTCCAGTGTACCAGAGCCAAGTATACACCCAGCCAGTGGCGCCAGCTCCTCCCCCTGTCAATCAGCCAAGCACTAGTGACGCCATGGTTCCTGTTCTGATGGCAGAGACACGTCAGCAGCAGAGTGAAGTTCGCATGGCAATCAATAAAGTCTCGGAGAAAGTGGACAAGATGTTACATAAGGTAAGAGAAGTTCTCATGGCAATCAATAAAGTCTCGGATAAAGTGGACAAGATGTTACATAAGGTAAGAGAAGTTTGCATGGCAATCAATACAGTCTCGGAGAAAGTGGACAAGATGTTACATAAGGTAAGAGAAGTTCGCATGGCAATCAATAAAGTCTCGGAGAAAGTGGACAACATAAGGTAAGAGAAGTTCGCATGGCAATCAATAAAGTCTCTGAGAAAGTGGACAAGATGTTACGTAAGGTAAGAGAAGTTCGCATGGCAATCAATACAGTCTCGGAGAAAGTGGACAAGATGTTACGTAAGGTAAGGAAGTTCGCATGGCAATCAATACAGTCTCGGAGAAAGGGGACAAGATGTTACGTAAGGTAAGAGAAGTTCGCATGGCAATCAATAAAGTCTCTGAGAAAGTGGACAAAATGTTACATAAGGTAAGAGAAGTTCGCATGGCAATCAATAAAGTATCGGAGAAAGTGGACAAGATGTTACGTAAGGTAAGGAAGTTCGCATGGCAATCAATACAGTCTCGGAGAAAGGGGACAAGATGTTACGTAAGGTAAGAGAAGTTCGCATGGCAATCAATAAAGTCTCGGAGAAAGTGGACAAGATGTTACGTAAGGTAAGAAAAGTTCGCATGGCAATCAATACAGTCTTGGAGAAAGTGGACAAGATGTTACATAAGGTAAGAAAAGTTCGCATGGCAATCAATAAAGTCTCGGAGAAAGTGGAAAAGATGTAACATAAGGTATGAGAAGTTCGCGTGGCGATCAATACAATCTAAGAGTAAGTTGAATACATGGCGATCTTTGAGAATACTCATGATAAAAGGGACCTTAAGCAAGGACGACGACGACGGCTAGGACAACGCGATCGAAAAAGATGTTGGTGATCAATAATTATTGCAATAGAATAAGCAAACATTATAGTCAGAGACGGATGAAAATAAACTAAAGACATTATTTCTACAGCAGCGAACGTAGTTAGTTGAGTTTACAGTGCAAATATCCGCGTCCTAAATTGACCATGAAACTTGGAGTTTTCACATCGAAAACGGCTGCAATGTATCAGACGGAACGCATTTCCACGGGCTGCTATTGAATTCTGAATCAAATTCTATTGTTTTCTGCCGTCGGCGTCCGCGTTGAAGTTGTCGTTGCTTAGGGTCCCTAATACGAAGGACACGCCAGATGATGAAAGATGTTTGTTTGTCAAACAATAAAACTCCAGTTTTAGTTGTAATGACTGAGTGCTAATTGAATTGATGAGAACTAAGAGCCAATCGACGTGTTTTTTTTTCTATGAAATATGTATTGTGGGTATAGCCTTCTAATCAGCCAATGAAAGCGTGCATAGAGTCAGAGCTGTGTTACACATCCTAATATTACTGTTGTGTGTTTTCTATAGTTTGATCGTCTTCAAGGTCCCTCCTCTCTTGTTCCCGCCTACCAACAACCGTCCGGCGCGGCCTTGGACCCTGCTACTTTACTCACCACCATCACCCGGATAGTACAGGTTAGAGCATATTCATAAACTACTGTAACTACTGTAGAATCATGATTTGTCTACTGTTACTCTGAACGGAGTCTGAGGGTGTTCGAGTTATTGTGGTCGAGTTAAACATTAATTCTGGCCTTTGGTCCTTTGTCATTTGGCAGTTTTTCTAATATATCAAGCAGTTGACCAAAGAGATCCCAAAATTAGCGTGGACTTATGTCATACTCTTCTAAAAGCAACTTTTTGCATATTAAATCTATGTCTTCGTACCTCAGACCCCTCACCAAATCTTGACTATGCCCAAGGTATGGTATAGAATAATGTGAGTCTGTTTATCAAATGCAGGAAAACGAGAAGCTTAAAACAGAGAACGTGGAGCAAAGCAAGAAGATCGACGTTCTCAACGAGAAAGTCTCCGATTTGCTGCAGAAGAATCAGAGGTATAGGTTGCAAGCATTTTGGTTCTATAATTATAAAATTTCCGTCATGCATTAATCAGGAAGTTATGTTAACCATCTGTTGTTTTCGAGGGAACTCCGTTATCTTCAATCGAAAAATCCGAGGTGACGATGGTATTACGAAATATACGAAAAAAATATTTTTTTAAAGAAAAAAAATAATTGGCCTATCAATTTTGATTAATATGTTTTTCCAGTTCCAATCTAAACTTTGTTCGAATCTTACAGTCAATGCCTCTTAGCGTGAAACTTTACGAGCTAAGGTTTGTCGGTATCTGATGCATATTGTTCATATCAGGTTTGTGGAGAAAAGCAATCAGATGATGGAGCAAAGTAGCGACTCCCTCCAGCACAACTCAGCGGCCAACCAAGCCAGGTTAATTACACTAGAGCAGGAGAAGGCGAGTATGTTATCCAAGTAAACCAAGCCAGGTTAATTACAGTAGAGCAGGAGAAGGCGAGTATGTTATGCAAGTCAACCAAGCCAGGTTAATTACACTAGAGCAGGAGATGGCGAGTATGTTATCCAAGTCAACCAAGCCAGGTTAATTACACTAGAGCAGGAGAAGGCGAGTATGTTATCCAAGTAAACCAAGCCAGGTTAATTACAGTAGAGCAGGAGAAGGCGAGTATGTTATGCAAGTCAACCAAGCCAGGTTAATTACACTAGAGCAGGAGATGGCGAGTATGTTATTCAAGTCAACCATGCCAGGTTAATTACACTAGAGCAGGAGATGGCGAGTATGTTACCCAAGTCAACCTAGCCAGGTTAATTACAGTAGAGCAGGAGATGGCGAGTATGTTATCCAAGTCAACCAAGCCAGGTTAATTACCTAGAGCAGGAGAAGGCGAGTATGTTATGCAAGTCAACCAAGCCGGGTTAATTACACTAGGGCAGGAGATGGCGAGTATGTTATCTAAGTCAACCAAGCCAGGTTAATAACACTAGAGCAGGAGATGGCGAGTATGTTATGCAAGTCAACCAAGCCAGGTTAATTACACTAGGGCAGGAGATGGCGAGTACGTTATCCAAGCCAACCAAGCCAGGTTAATTACACTAGAGCAGGAGAAGGCGAGTATGTTATGCAAGTCAACCAAGCCAGGTTAATTACACTAGGGCAGAAGAAGACGAGTCAACAGAGCCAGGCTAATTACCGTAGGGCAGGAGATGGCGAGTATGTTATCTAAGCTAGGTTAATTACAGTAAAGCAGAAGGCATCCAACAATAACCATAACTATAACTTATAGCCTATTTCAACCAATAAGAACCAGCTCAACCAATAATAAGCAGCATTGATTATAGAAATTCAGTAGAACGCGTTTAGGGGCTTTGTGTGATAAATACATCCAAGTCCATTCCTTTTCTCCTCCTTTGAACAACGTCCTTGAACCTCCTTTCGTCAAGTATATAAATTAAGTTTGTATGCCGTTATATCACATATCATGAGCTTATGACTCTTCCGTTTGCAGAGCTCGATATCATCGGAAGCAACTGTCCTCAAGACACAGCTGGCAAACGCTCAGACTGAGCTTCAGAGCTTACGGAAACAAGAGGCGGAAATGCGAACAGTGATGAACAAAGCTACTTCAGAGAGCGAGAGATTTCGCGTAGAGCTTGAGAGCCTTAAAGAATCACTTTCTGGTAAGCTAAGTGTAAATTGGCCCGCACCAATTACTAGCGATTCTCGTCCGATAAGTACCATATCTCCTCCGAGAAGCACCGAATTAGTTCCGAAGTTTTTCCGCGTGTAATCGAATTAGTGCCGGATCTTGTCCGATAAGTACCGAGATCGAGTGTGTTCGGTATTACTTACTAGAGTAAGTGTAGTTATACTGAATAACTTCCGAATAGTTGATATGCCGCTTATCGGAGTAACAATTATTGAGAGAAGAGTTTAATTTTTCATTGAGAGAAGAGTTTCATTTTTTCATTTCCGGTTTTAAACAAAATTGTGTTAATTTTTTCCACATCTCTCACTTCAAAAAGAATTCTCATTTCTGGTTCTCTCTCGAATTCTCATTTTTTGTTTTGCTCCAGAGAGTCAACTTCACACAGAGAAACTAAAACAAGACCTGAAAGAGGAAAAACAGACAAGAAAGAGAGTCGAGAGCCGTGCTGACCATGTAGAGGAAGAAATGGCAGATTTACAGCACGAGAAAGACAAACTTGAAAAGGTAAATGCATGGAATTACAAACTCAAAGCTCCGCTAGACTAGTAGAAAAAAGTTGAGCTAGGAAGTATCCCCTTGATAGAGTGAGCGAATTTTCCAGGATAGCCTGTTTTCAATGTCTCAGATATCGTATAATCAGGGCTTCTGGAATTACGCGCTTGTGCGGAAGCGCGTAATTTAGCTTTTTCCGCATAATCCGCGTAATCCACAAATTTCCGCGTAATTTCTCGTAAAAAAAGAGATGTTCTTCGTAAGAGTGCGATATTTCGAACTGAATTTCGAAAACAAATAAAATGACTAGGCGTTCTTTGCTAAACCGCGAAGGCCTAGGACTAATAATAAAATACCTTTTTAATTGGCTGGTGGCTAGGAGCCAATGAAAACTTGCCTAAGATATTTTCACGCAAAAAATTAACCTTTTCAAGTTATTTCGTGCTTTCCTTCGGCACAAAATGTAAAACATGTTTGGGCGTAAAAGTTGATATTCCGTGTAATTTAGCGCGTAATTCAGTAAAGAATCCCGCAAAATTTTGATTTTTAAAGAAAAATGTATTGCAAAATCCCGCGTAATTTAGCGCGTAATGGTTGATTTTCCGCGTAATTTAGCGCGTTATTTAGCAAAGAATCCCGCGTAATTTTGAGTTTTTTTCCGCGTTATTCCAGTAGCCCTGTATAATCTACTATATAACTTGCAGAGCGTTGCTGACCGCAAAAAGAAACACACCCAAGATCGGCGGAAGTTTGAAGAAGAGCTAGAAGAGCTGAGAGCTCAACACGAGGTAATGAATACGATATAAGGGAAGGGGAGGGATGTGACTGTGAGGGGGAGGGGTGAGGGGCTTGAAGAACTGAGAGCTCAGCATAAGGTAATTAATACGATATAAGGGAAGGGGAGGGATGTGACTGTGAGGGGGAGGGGTGAGTGGCTTGAAGAACTGAGAGCTCAGCATAAGGTAATTAATACGATATAAGGGAAGGGGAGGGATATGACTGTGAGGGGGAGTGGTGAGGGGCATGGAGACCTGAGAGCTCAGCATGAGGTGAGTTATACCATGTATGGAATGGAGGGATAGGACTGTGAAGAGGAGGGGTGAGGGGCTTGAAAAACCGAGAGCTAAACATGAGGTGAGTTATGCCGTATAGGAAAGGGAAGGGGAGGGATATGACTGTGAGGGGGAGAGATGATGAGCTTGAAGAACTGAAAGCTCAACAGGACAATCAAGATAATTTGTTAAATGATAATGAAAATTCTTGTAACCACAGGATGAGATCAAGTCCCTCAAGGAGAAGCACCGGCGGGAGAAGAAAAACTCGGGAAGCGTCACTACTGAAGAGGTATCCGCCATTGCCCGCCATCGGTCATAGCTCATGTTTTGTGTGGTGTGGGTGTGACGGCCAGGGGCCTGATCTTAGCACATGATTTGTATTGGTGTGGATGTGGTTATGGGGGATCTCTTGTGACGGCCTTTATTTTATTTTGATAACTATATTATTCCGCTGAAAAAAAGCCCAATAAACTTCTGTGTTTTTCCCTAAATTTCAACAATTTGACCAGGACATGTGCTGTTCTTATTTACGGGGTTTCAGCATTTGCTGGCAACGTTTTGCTCTGCTGTTAATAAGACAAAGGAAATAGCCCCTCAAACATGTTGTACAAACACCACCGTCATTGCTAGCTGGCGGTGCTATTTGCACGGGCCTTATACTTTTGAATCTTATTTCAAAATTTCAAAACAAATGCTATAAACTGCACCAAATGTTAAGATTTCCAAGATGGAGAGCGATCTGGAGACTCGATGGACCGAGAAGGCGACAAAGATGGTCTCTCAGGCCGTGGAGAAATGGAAAAGGAAGTATGATGATGTTATCGAAGAACGAGACGAAGCCGCGAGGAAACTTACGACCTTGGAAGACAAGGTATAACTTGAGGTGGACTCACACGCACCGATTTATCGGCTAGAGCCTTTATTTACAAGTTGCGGTTTGTCGGGCCCAAGCTTCGGCTCTGTAAAAATGGAAAGAAAATATGGCCCGAGGCCAAAAAATTGTTAAGTGTGATTTTAAAAAGATCTACCGGACAAACCGATCCGTATACATCAGCCTTTACCGACTTGCAAGTCCTTTACCGACCTCCCCCACGTTCACGTAAAATAACCACTTGTTTTACATGAAACTTAATATGTATGAAGCGTTGCATGTATAAATCTATTGCTCGATAATAGACGATATTGTACATTTTCTCAACTGTTTGTATTCATTTTTAGCGGTGTCTAATATCCTGATACGTTTATATTTTTAACTTCATCTGATGAGATGCAAGCTAGTATGATATGCAATCATTTGATCAAAATCTTGACAAAGATTCTAAGCCCAGTGCTCTTATAACCCTTTGTAAAATCTTCAGCAGTATTATATTTAGAGCTAAATAGCGATCTTGGGAAGCAGATACACCCTTGTATTGCAGTACCTTACAAAGACGAAGATACAAAGAAAGAATGTGAGGATTTGATGGTGGCGGCTGGGAGTTGAACAGTCACATGGCCAGGGACGCATCCAGAAGTTCCAAAAAGGGGGGCGAAGCAAGGGTTCAAGAAAGGGGGCGGATTCATTGTTCCTCTGTAGATTCCCTTATCTTTAAGCCAAATATCTGACAATAAGGGTGGGGGGGGGGGGGCACTTGGCTCACCCCTAGATCCGCCCCTGATGGTTTCGATAATATAGTGTTTTGTCACGTCTGGACATGACTCGGAGGCCGAGGTGTGTTCAGTTCCCATTAGCCACCATCAGATTTTGAAATTCTTATTTTGTTTGTTTCTGTTTGTTATTTGTCAGTGGATAATAATGTTTTAGTACCTATGTAACAATTTGTCGTTTATATTTTAGTTAAGCTCATTGAAGTCCATCGAAGAAAAGAAAAATGAGGAAGTAAACAACTTGCAAGAGAAAATTGACGAGCTGCAGAATTTACAGGAAAAAGTACACGCGCTTAACATTAATTGCTTTGTTGATGTTTTTGTTGAAAAAAGTTTAGGCACCTCTTTTAATTATTGTTGCTGTTTTATTCAAGCAAGGAAGTCTCTTCAAGCAATTTATTACAAAAATATATGTTTGTTTTATTTCGAGTTTTCTCTGTGTACAGTTTGCCAGCTCTTAAAAAACCTTTTTCAAGATGGTTTGGTAAATGCACTGCCCACACGCGCCGACAGAAACTCGCTGATACGGTTCTTCTCTGTTTCACAGTTTACCAGTGCAACGTCTACAGGACAAGAAAAAGACGTTGAGATTGAGCGACTGAAGATCGCGGTACAGGAACTCGAGGAGGCGAGAGAGAAGGTAAGATCTTACAAACTCGAATATACGCGTACTAAGCGATACCTTTTTCAAGTAAAAATTTAAGACAGCATAACAGCATGAGCTAGAATCCAGTATAATCCAGTACGTCAGTCGAGTAAGACTCACATACAAAGTTGAAGAGTCTTTGTCAAACGTTAATGTGTCTTCCTACCGGATGATTTTGTTGCTTTTGTGATATCTTATTTATTAAATTTGATAAATTGAGTATAAAATTCGTTTTTATACAGTCATTTTGAGGTTTCATCACATATTTTTTTCCCGATAAGTACAGCTTGAAAATAGTAAGAAGGGTGTGGTGCATCATTAATTTGTTGGAAAGATTTTAGTAAATACATAAAAAGTGTAGGAAGAAAATAACGCTAATTCGATCGCCTTGTTTTTCATGATGATTCCTAGATGAGAACCAAGACTCTGCAGATGAAAACACAGTTCGAGGAACAACTTCAAGCAACCGAAGAGGTAAACCGCATTATACCCCATTTGAAGGAAAGACGAAAATACAACAATAGAAAATATTACGCTGGATTGCTAAAAATGTGAATGATTTGACTGAGATTGTTGTTAAATAATTGGGTCAGTACGCAGCTCTTACAAGCTGCAATTTGATTGGGCAAATGAACAATATTCGTACCTCGACACAAAGGACGAGAAGAATAGAGACAAAAGAACTCCTTTGTAGAACAAAGATAATAGGAGACAAAGCAGCTGCGTACTTACTCAAATAATTCTGATCAGGGTAATTTTGTTGAGGGTTTCAAGATTGATTTCTGTATTGAGGTCACACTGCTTTAAAGAAGGATTTTCTTAGCCTTTCATTATTATACAAAACACTTTATCAATTTTAATGTGTATTCATGTTTCTTTTTTTCTAGGAAAACGAGCAGGCCGTGTCGGAATCTTACCAAAAAGGCTTAGCACAAGGTCGTGCCCAGGCCTCCAGGAGCCAGGCACCTTCCCAAGATGTCGTCACTGAGGTGAGTGGTATATACACTAGCAGAGGTTCGCTATACGCACCAGCGCGTACAAGCAATAACCTCAAGTCGTGGCTCTTGTCAGCTTGTGGTGAAATGTGTTAGCTAGAGCTAACACATTTTACCACTAAAGCTAGAGCCTCGACTTCACGCTTTTTTTTCTTGTGAGCATTGGCGCGTAAATTGCACCTGGGCTTTTGCTCTGACATCAAAATTTCAGCCGTCTTTGTCACCTTAGCAAAATGTGCCAGAAAACATCCATTTCCATCGGCTGATTTATGGAAGCTATCGCAATATATTTTTTTAATCGGTAAATAAAGTATGAGACCTTGTGTTTAGATATTGTTAAGAGATTTCTTAACATATTTTATCTTCGAATGTTAAAGCAAAAAATTAAGACGATGATGAGAAATTTCTTTGTTAACAATTCTCTCGTTATTTCAGGTGAAGAAAATCATGAATAATGTATTCCACGAGCTGAAAGCTGAGTTTGCCGCGGACACGCAGTACACGGGCGCCGAGATCATGGCCGTCATATTACGAACTATAAAGGTGAGACTATGACGTCATTACAAACAATAAAGTCGAGACTATGACATCATTACTAACAATAGAAGTGAGACTATGACGTCATTACGAGCAATAGAGGTGAGACTATGACGTCATTATGAACAATAGAGGTGAAATTATGACGTTTTTTAAACAATAGAGGCGAGACAATGACGGCATTACGAAAAATAGAGGTGAGACTATGACGTTATTTTGAACAATAGAGGTGAGACTATGACGCCATTACGAAAAATAGAGGTGAGGCTATGATGTTATTCTGAACTAGAAGGTTAGGCCATGACGCCATTTCGAACTATGTGATACTATGCCGTTATTACAAACAATAGAGGTATATTCTAGATGCGATTACTTTTGTGAAATTTTTACAGAGGAAAACAACAATGCAACGCAGTGTCAAGTTTTTTTTATAGCGATTATACACAATTTGAATTTATATTACTTTATTTGCAATTATCACGTTGATAGCAACGTCTATAATACCGTGTATTTATATCACTAAATTCGTGAATTATCTATCGCAGGTAAAATTATTCCGAGTAATTCTTCCATCCATGAAATAGTATAAACTATTAATGTCTCCGTAAATGCTTTTTTAATAATCAGCGCCCTTCTTTTTCCTCTGCACCGTCCATGCATTACATACCGTTTACCTTCAGCTCTAATAGCAAATACCACGCTCGAGACGATTAAGCCTTGCTTGAGAACGCTAGTACATAGCGTCCGAAATTTGTAGTAGAAAAAGTCCAAAATTGGCATGAAGTTTATCGTCCGATCTTTTCCCGTCCGAACCGTTACGATGTTGCAATTACTCTCACAGAAATTATAGAACACTAGAGGAGATTTCATTGCCCGTATATAAGAGAGGACCCCTTTCGTTTACAGAAGTCATATTGAGTCGGGTTCTAACTCGAGTTCGCATTCGTGTTTGTCAGGAGATGACCCTGAGGCTCATTAACCCGAATCCTGAAGATGAAGGCGTCGACGAAGAAGATGATGACAAGGATGAGGTACTAGATCCTTTCTTTTACATGCGATAGATAACAGTAAACACCCACAAATCCGTAGCCAGGGGGGGGGGGGGGGGGGGGGTGCTCGGAAGACCCCCGTCCCTCGACTGGAAGGTCCGCTTGAATTAAGGTAATAAAGTACCACTACGAGTAAGGACGAGCTACCTAAGAGAAAATGTTCCGCTTTATGGGTAAACGAGACCCTCCGCTCAAAATCCCGGCTACGGGCCTGACCCGCGTATAAGAAGCTAGAGATTAAGAACCTTCAGGCTGAAATTTGGAATTTTAAGTTCCTTTTTTATAAGAACCTAATCAGCCTTGTTGGTTAGCTACTGAGCTATCAACACCACTTTTCCTATTTTCTACTTTTCACCCTTTTCGTTTGAAGTATTTTGAGTTACCTCCTACCTTTTTGTATCATGCTCACAGGCCACCCCCCATGTTCAATACAGCACCAGGAGTATCACCATGATTTATATGATTGTAGTGATTTTGATGAGTTGGTGGCGGTGTTAATTATGGCGATAATGATAATAGTTGCACTGGTTTTGATAATCTTGATAGTGCCAGCTTTGGTCGGTTATGGTCAGTGAAAATCTAGCTAAGGCCCTGCGATGCCAACGATTTTTCTATGTCAGGTTGACGAGGAAGAAGAGGAGGAAGAGGAAGACGAAGAGGATGAAAAGGAAGATGAGGACGAAGAGCAGGAAGAAGACGAAGTTCATGATAAGGACGAAGACAGCGAGGGTGAACGAGAACCTCAGATAAAAGATAACGGTGTAAGAATAGATACAGTAAAGGATACTTTAAATGAGCTCAATGTATGTCAAACGGAAGACTATGTGGTCAAGCAAAAACATGACATCGCAGATAAGGATGAGGATGAGGAGGAGGAGGAGGAGGCGGCGGGAGAAAAACACGAAAATAAAAGCGAACTAAAGCAGTCTAATACTGATCAAATCAATAACGAAAACATAAACGTTAAATCTAATACTGATTCATTAACTCGTGTTGACCAAGTTGTTCATGAAGCTGAGTCAGAAGATACTAAAACATCAGAAGATGTCGAACATGTAACTATAATTGACGTAACAGATGATAATCTACAAGATGAGCATTTAAAACATGAGAGTGGAGAAGATAAAGTTATAGAAGCTGTAGAGGGAACTGAACAGTTAGAAACAGTAGAACAATCACCGGAAATCTTTGATACTCCCGACCAAAGTAAGCACGACGAAGAGGTTACACGTGACCAAAGAGGAAGTGACGTCAGTAGTGAAAGTGACCAGGAGCATGAAGGTCCCCCGCCATTGGATGACAATGAAGATGTTCAATCTGCGCATGAGCCAAGTGCAGAAACTGCTGACCCACCAAAGAACTTGTCTCCTTCAGGTAAAAAAATTATCCATGCGCGCCAGGCTTCACGTCTCATTACCCTGTCTTTTGATTATTGTGTGTATTCTTCCTTGGCCTCGAAGCTGCAAGGACTCGGTGCGGGAGTGGTGGTGCGGTGGTAGTGGTTGTGGTGATTGTATACGAGTGACTATACTGTTAAATGTACAAACATCTTCCCTTAAGCCCGGCGCACATTGTGAGCAAAACTTTACGCGTGCAATTTGCTCACTGCCTCGCGAGGCTCAAAACTCACCGTGCTCTTACGTCAATCGAACGAAATCACGTCTCACGAGCAACTGAGGCAAAATTCTCACCTGCTTAAATTGTGAGTTTTTTGCCTCGCGAGGCAGTGAGAAAATTGCACGCGTGAAGTTTTGCTCACCGTGTGCGCCGGGCTTTAGGAACACACGTATTCCATTACGACAACTTTGCCCTAGGGTTCCTCTAGAATTGAGTTTTCCGGCAATAGCTTGATACGTTAGAACATATTACTCTCTTGTTTGGCAATGGTTTTCTTAAAAACGGAAAAACGCAATATTTGTAATTATAAAAGCATGAACGGCGCGTTTTGTACAGTATAATTCCGCCTCTAAAAATACTTTTCTTTTTAGACTAAACCTAAACAGCAAGTTACCAAGTTTTTTTATATTCTTTTATTTCAGATGCAGTAGATGCTTCTGATAAGTTGAAATCGTAAGTAACATAGAACATAAGGTTTTAAGTCATGCTCAGATATTTTGATATTTGTTGACACCTTGTTTTTATAAGATTGTTTGGAGATGACAGCCATGACGACGTCAAAGACATCTTTGTCCCAAAGCCGAAGATAGATCTCACGGTTAGTTTGGTATCTAGACTCGACTTGTGTGACACTGGTTTGCGTGACGTTTTTTTAAATTTGAATCATGAAATATACTGGCATTTTGGAAAATATAGCTATCCTTATCAATAGAATGGAGCGGTTTTTGTTTTAGTGTGGTTTGTAGCCAGCTACTGAACACAGGGTCGCAAAAGGCACTCGTTATTATCCTGGCCTCGTCGATGCTGGCGAGTGAAAGGGGGGTGGGGAAAGGATGGGAAAACACTTTTCACTGACTAAATTTTCATTATTTTCTTAATTCACCAGGATGAGCCCCCATCCAAGCCAATTCCTCCACCTTTATTTGATGACGATGACGAGGATGATGACATTGATTGGTTCAAGTAACCGCGTGAACTTCTCCTCCGCTAGGATCGTAAAGCAAGACAGTACACTTCTTCTAAGCTTGGTTGTGACTAGTTCAAGCAAGGCTAGTGTCACGCATGGCTATTGTCACGCATGGCTAGTGTCACGCATGGCTAGTGTCACGCATGGCTAGTGTCACGCATGGCTAGTGTCACGCATGGCTAGTGTCACGCATGGCTTGTGTCACGCACGTCTAGTGTCACGCAAGTTTGTACACTTTACGCTAGGGTTTTAACTAGTGTCACGAAACTCAGTAAGTACACTTCTCTAAGGCAGTTCAACTACGCTAGTGTTATGCTAGTGTCACGCAAGGCTAGTGTGACTAGTGTCTCACAAGTCAGTACACCTCTCCTAGGCTAGGGTTCAGACTAGTGTGATGCAAGGCATCTCTCCTACGCTAGAGCTGTGGCTTATGTCACGCAAGGTATTTCCTACGCTAAAGCTGTGACTAGTATAACGCAAGGTATCTCTCCTAAACTAGGGCCGTCACTATTGTCACTCATGGAAGTGCCCTTACGCTTTAACCAATAGAGTTTGATCTACATCCATGTAAGTTATTGAGCATTCTCTACAAAGGCTGGCAAAATCGCCTTTACAGCTATTGGCGATAGG
Source organism: Nematostella vectensis (assembly GCF_932526225.1). Lineage (NCBI taxonomy): Eukaryota > Metazoa > Cnidaria > Anthozoa > Actiniaria > Edwardsiidae > Nematostella > Nematostella vectensis. The sequence continues at coordinate 6,191,891 of NC_064041.1, read as the reverse complement.
AGAAATATACAAATACAGATCTATAAGGCTTCTAAGAAAATAAAGTTCCAATATTTTTATTATTTTTATTTATTAGCATGCATTTGATCAACACCCATATAAGATAATTATCAAGGAGAATTATAAAGCTTTTTTCTGTTATCCTTAATTTTCCATTCCTTGTTAAAATGAGAATTCGAACCCGGATTGGCAATCCTTAATGTCATAAGCCAACTTGGGGATTCTGCTCAGTACACCACCTTTCGCAAATCAACACTGAAACAAAGGTATACAGTAGCGGGGAAGGGGGATTTCCTTGGTTCGACATAGAGTACCGCTAAGGGAAAACACACAGTCAACACATCAAGTTTAATACATTTCGAACCGCGCGTTCAAATGTGAAAATAAAAATGCCATGCATCTGCCCATCCACCGCCCCTGATTTGTAGCTCGCTACAATATGGTCAGCGTTTTCCACCGGGTGGCTATCCGGAAGCTTCAGTTTTTTAGGCAGGAAAAAAAAGGCTGCTATGCACGTGCGGAAAGAAACAGAAAGAAACAGAAAGTTAATTCATATACATGGATAATTGATCTATCATTAATCGTTAATCTTTCGTAAGCTTATAAGCTAGCCGGCTCGTTAGGGCTTACTTGGATTTTTTTTTTTCGAATATCTGAATGTTGGGATTTCAGTGGCATAGCCAGGATTTTTAACGTGAGGGGCCCAAAAGGCCCTTTCAAGGCATTTTTTCCTATGTTTTAAATAATTTCTCATACATTTACTGCATTTTTGGCTGCTAGAAGGGGGCCCGTGCCCCCTGGGCCACCCCCTGGCTACGCCCCTGGATTTCTGTAGATGCTGGATCCAGCTTGTCAACGGTTGCTGGATTCGCCTGATGTCGAGGCTCTGGATGCCAGTGATGAAAAATAAGTGGATGCCGGATGAGCTTACATGGCATGGGGCGTCGGTTTGTTTCTATAAGTTCACTTGTCATTGTCGCGCCTCTGTTCTTTCGGGTTCGGTTTGTTTGTGTACGGACATAAAATTAGAATGGTTTTCAAAATCCCATGCAACAAAATGCAATTGTTAAAGTGTAATAGTCAAGCCAGAACAAAAAAAAAGCAAAGACATTACAGTGTATTAGCACTAAATAGTATTTCACGGGTTTTTGAAAACCACTATATTACTCTGTGACTACCGGGCTCCCTGTGCAAAGAGTCCGTAATATTTTGTCCAGCGGGCTCGGCAAGCAAAAGAAAATGGCGGACTCCTAAATCATGTCTGCTGATGCTAAGCTCCCTAGTAAGCAAACAGGGTTACTACAGGGCCATCAGGGGGCTGTGCGAGCAGTGAGGTTCAATAGCGATGGAAACTACTGTTTAACATGCGGGAGTGATAAGATACTTGCGCTGTGGAACCCTCATAAAGCCACCCGCTTGAAGACGTATTCCGGCCACGGCTACGAGGTCTTGGACGCCGTAGCTGCAGGTGACAGTAGCAGGATTGCTAGCTGTAGTGCCGATAGGACTGTTGTTCTGTGGGATGTGAGCACTGGCCAAGTTATCCGACGTTATAGAGGGCACACTAGTGTGAGTAGAGTAGATTTGCTCATCTGGATTGAATCACAGTCTTACACTCTTTTTTTTATAAGAAACTTTTAACTTAAATAAGAACGTCAAACTAGTGTGGGTAGAGTAGATTTGCTCATCTGGATTGAAGTCACAGTCTTATACTCTTTTTTTTTATAAAAACCTTTTAACTTATATACGATTTCACACATAAGATTTCATCGTGCGCCGTCATCGTCCCTCTGCCATCGTAAATCTTCAGTTCGCTAATAACATATAACATACAGTACATAGGTACTTTCCATGAAATACAACGCTGTCTCAGTGTGCTTTCCTCAATTCTCCATGTTTTTAGTGGCATCACACAAGCTTTAAAAAAAACCCACAACCTTAGGTCATCAACCATCACACAGCTAGGGATGTTACTAGTTTCACGGCATGCATGAGCTTATATTGATACAGTAACACCTTTTTTTCTATAGAGGGTTAACTGTGTAAAGTTCAATCAACCAGACAGCACCGTCATCATCTCTGGATCTTACGACTCTACCATCAGGTGCTGGGATTGCCGATCACGCAGTCAGGAGCCGGTACAAGTGATAGATGACGCCAAGGACAGTGTTACTTCAGTGCATGTCTCATCTCATGAAATACTCTCAGGGTAAGGATGCGCAGTTCCAGGATTTAGGGGGGGGATGCACCGGCCCGAACCCCCTCCTCCCTGGATTCATTATGGAGTAGCTACTGAAGGCCAAAATATTGCTGTGGTTTACTATTCTTTTACCCCTAAGTAACAAAAGCCCCTGCTTGGGGATGAAGTTGTAGTTGGTAGCCGTACGTATCTGATCCCCCCCAGCAAAATTTATATTTTATTAAAGCAAAGGGGAAAGACCAACAAACTATTTCTCATTTTAAAGCAATTCAAATGTAAATGCGTGTGAATGAGTTAAATTGTTTCATGTTCATTTGCAGGCATTTGCATGATATTGCTACATTTTAATAGAAAAGGGTCTTGGGGGGAAAGGAAAAGCATTTAAAACATTAAAAATGATACATAACGATAAAATGATACAGCATCATTATTCTATGGTAACCTTGAAAATGAGGGAAAACTATAGTCAGTGGGAGCGTAGGGTATTTGAACGAACCACCCCACTTGGCAGGAAGGATTGCTAAGATGAAAGACAATTGGTTTGTTGATACTTGAACTCTGATGGCTTTTTTAGCATATTCTTTTCATAACACAGATCTGTTGACTGCAAAGTGCGTAACTATGATATCCGCATGGGCACTATGCATGCAGACTGCATAGGTGAGCCTGTCACCAGTGTAACATTCACCCAAGATGGTCAGTGTATTTTAGTATCATCACTGGACAACACAGTACGGCTGATGGACAAAGACACAGGGGAGCTACTAAATGAGTAAGTCTTAAATAAGAAATAAGTATTGAAGTAAAGAAGGGTTCAGGTCGTAGTTTTGTGTGGATTTTTCAGCTTCAAAAGGGTTAATCATTTTTCTGGGATTGAAGATGGGAAAAAGGACTTCCATTTTTATTCTTTTCATTTTCTTGAGTGTTTTTTTTGCGGTTGCCAGATCTTCTGCTCCCGCTCCTGTCTGGCTCCCTAGTGTTCTAATGCAAACATGTTGTTATAGCAGCTTCAATCAGAAAGCATGTTTTTTTTTTATTTGGAAGCAACTTAACCTCACAATGTAACACAGCTCTGTCACACAAATTGGCTGATGGCACAATGGTTCTAAGTGTGGCTACATCAGGACTCCATTTGAAGCAATTGGTTTTCATCTCAGTTTCATCTCTTTTATTTATTTCTACCAGGTTCAAGGGGCATCAGAACAAGGAATACAAGTTGGATAGTTGTTTGAATCACACGGACACCCACGTTATTAGTGGCTCAGAGGATGGTTCCATCCACTTTTGGGACCTTATTGAAGCCAAGCTTATCTTCTCTTTAGAGAAGGCACACAAAGGAGTTGCATACTCATTATCGTACCATCCCAAGGACTCCTGTTTACTATCTGCCTCATCTGATGGCGAGGTCAAAGTTTGGCATGAGAAGGAATGGGAGCCATCATAAATAGCATACTCACAATAAGCTATTATTATTGATAAAGTAGCAAGTCATTACTCGTCACGCATGACAGTATTGTCATGTTCTTGCAGTGGGTGTCCCTTTGGGTTCACCAGTGCCCAGGCCCCTGCGAACCTACCTCTCCCCCCCCCACACACACAATGGCAGAAGGTCCACTTTCTGTTCTCAATAGACATTTTGTAGACAAGACAATAGAAAAGACAAAACTAGACAAAACCAAAAATTAACTCACCTCACAAGACAAATCTTTGGGTACAGGCCAGGTGACTTCTGCTTTGAGATGTCCAGGATCTGCCCCCTGCCTTGGTGATCCAGGATGTCGACAATGGGGATTGGAGAGCCACAAATTCACTGACAGATGGGATGTAACCATAGCCGTAGCAGGCCTCAAATTATTTGGGGGCATGATACAGAAACACTAAGAAAACAATGGGGGGCACAGCCATGCCCCTACTGGTCATTTCCTTTTAATTTTTGAAAATATTGGTGGGGGCACATGCCCCCAGTGCCCCACCTCCTGCTACGGCCCTTGTAACACAGGAAGCTCAATAAGGAGATAACTTTCCCCCTTATTTTCTTGTGCCTTATTTACACGGTGCTCTTTTCCACAGTATTTATTTTGCCAAAAAAAACTTTTACAATCAAACTCATTGCATTGTTCGTCTAAACGTCGTGGGGGTGAGGGGACCTGAACTTTGAAGAAACATGCGTGCCCATGCCATTTACCCATCAAAAGGTGCCGTTGCGAGTTTTTCTACCGGCCCACCAGCATTTGTCGCACATTTTTTTTTGAAGGTTGAAAAAGTTTGCTGCAGAAAGTAGATGGTTCTACTTTTTGCAACAAAACTCTTAGATGTAGCCCGTATTACTACAACAACCCGCAACTGAGTGCATTCCCATTTTACACCCCCTTGTTTGCTGACAAGGAATAGACACTTTCTTTTTTTTTGAAGGTTTCATTTGTTGTGATGCTAAGAATATATGAAGATTGTTTAAAATCGGAGTGCTATTCAGTGACGCCCTGGCAGTACTGCCTTCATCAGAAATAACGATAAATATATAACGGTTCCCTGAAACGTTGGTGATTAACACTTGAGTGATTTTACGTACTCTTAGCATGGGAAAATAGGGTTCAACAGGCTCGTAGCCAGGGGGGGTGGTTCGGAAGAACCCGCCCCCCCCTCCCCGCTCGACTGGAAGGTCCGCTGTAATGAAGGAAAATTGGGTACCACAGCGACCTAAGAGAAAATGGTCCGCTTTATGGTTAAACGAACCCCCCCCCCCCCCTCAAAATCCTGGCTACGGGCCTGTTCAAGGAGAGGAAAGTTATTCGCAAAGCCACACTTAGTCATCTTGAACATTCTTTACCCATTTTTTAATTCAAAGTTGATAAATGTTCTCAGTTTTATAACAATCTATACACGAGTAGTTTGAAGGCTAATGGATTTTTATCACCGTATACCGAAATTTATCTTCAAAAAGAGTGGAATATCTGTACAATAAAATGGATGCGCCTAGTTCAAGGTTTGGTGCGTTTCTTCGCCTTGCGTGTCTTGTGCTTCTTTGTCTTGGAGTCCACGAGTTGTTGCGAGTAGCGCTTGATGGCGTTACGGGAGAGAACGTCTTCGTCTTCTCCGCTTTCTTCGTCATCTATTAAAAGAAACGACGAAAGGTTTATCAAATTGGTTTTCCACTGCCAGATTGGAACAGTAGGAAGGTATAATCTACCATCTTAAGACGGGGCTCTCGCACCGCCGAATACCTAAAACGCGCGACAAACGGATACGGAACACCCAAATTGTTTAGATTCGAGTTTTTTGACAGTTCGAGTTATCGGGGTTCTAAGGTTAAAAGAGGGCGTTCTCACGTGAGATTCGCTGAATTCTGCGCCCGACATATATAGGTTCGCATCCTATTTCTACTATTGGCGAGAAAACTACGTACCATCGTAACCTGCTGTTCTCTCGGCGACCACGGGTAATTTGACTCGAGTATTGTGTTGGGGGAGCTTGCTTTCCATGCTGGAGCGGAACTGGAAACGAGTAAAATAAAAAAAAATAAAAATCAGCAGGGAGGGTCTTTTTTTAACAAGAAACCCAGTATTGTCAAGTTCTGTTAACGATTTTACTTAAGAACATATTTTGAGCGATAAAGTCAGTCACTCTAATATTTTCAAAAGAGGTAAACGGAGACAGAGAAATTAGCGGAGACGTAAGATGAGCGAATTAAAATAAGTGCAAAGGCGGGAAAAAAAAAAACAGAAAAAAAGGGGATCTGGTTTTCACACGCGCATAAGCTCTTACGTCTCCGCTTCCTTCTCTTCTCCTTCGCTACTTAAAACCCGGCCTAAAGGCAACCATGAAACCTTTTCACTTCGAAAACAAAAGCCTGCTGAATGCCCCACCTCAAAGTCCTCCATCTCCTTCATGACATCAGAGATGTCTTTGCCGCCGAGGTCATCCATCAGCTTGAGAAGCTTCTGTTCGCACGTGCCCAACAGATCCAGGATGTATTCATCTGATGTCGGGGAGAGCTGGGCCTGGGGGACCTGGCCCTTAGGGGCCTTAAGATGCTGTAGTTTATCTGCAAGGTGCTCAATTCCAGCCTTAGTGTTGACGAGAGTGCGGCTGGCATGGTTCTGCCTCAGCTCGGCCTCCGCACAGCGTTTTTCCTCGTCGTCGACGCGCTGTTGGAACTCTTCAAGCATCCTCTGTCCACTGGATAGACGAGCCTCACCAGAGTACTTCATCTCTTCGTACTCCAGGCGAAGCTTTTCCTGTTGGCGATTATAAAGTGTGGGCTAAAGTGAAAGCTCTCCGTCATAAGCCCCTGAACGCGCCTGGTAACTATTTTACAAACAATAGGACCGAAACACAATCAAAGACATTGTGAACCAACACGCTAATGCCAATGCATTCAAGTTATTTTCTTGTGTGCATAAAATTATTTTCAGTGAAATTGGACAAAGTATTAACACATCAATGATGCTGAGAGTAAATAAAAATGCCTGTTTTTGTGAATGCTTGCAAAGCATTTACAAGCAGCCAGCACTTAGGGGAATCCTGCCAACGTTCTGAGTCCACTAAATCTTTAAATATAAGGTACATATACCTTACAGCAGACTATTTATTGTGTATCTTACCTTGTCTTCCTTAAGGCGAACCAGCATCTTCTCATTGTTGTTCTTCAGTTGCTCAAGGTGCTTCTGGGTGTCACCCTGCGACAGGAACCTCTGCACAACCTCCTTGATGTCAGACACTCCTGTTGCATCCTTGATCTTGTTCATGGCCTCCTCATATGTAGTGATCTTCCTCTCTTGTTCCTCCCCAGAGAGTGTGGCTTTGGGATCTAAAACAGATTCAACAGCAATCAAATAAACATTTAAAACATTTTAACCAATTGAATACTTAATGTTTCTATACTGAAATACTGGGGGTTGTTAAAGGGGGTGAGGAACTGATTTTTTTTGTTACACTGAAACGGTAGGGGGGGCTCTATAAAGATCTCCCCTCCCCCTCAGCGATTTTCAGAACCCTCCCTAGAGCTATACACTGAGGAATAAAAAAAGATGTCTAAAAACAATAAATGACAACCTGCCAAAGCCATGCTCAAATTAAACAGGACCCTCATTGCCTCTGTTACGAGGCAGAGAGGTGAGCAAAAAGTCAACAAAGTGTTATTTACCTGTTAGCTCATCTTGCTGAAGGGATGATCTCTGGAGCTAAAAATGAAGCAAACAAATCTATTTAAGCAAATTCTGTGTTTTCTTCAGGGGTGATCGGCCACCACTCGCTCTGCAATTCCCAAGTGACATACCCCGGCTCAAGGCTCATGTGTGAAGGCTCATGAATAAGAAAAAAATGTTGAAACATAAGAATATTTGCAAATCCCTCAAAACAATTTCGTTTTTGTGTCAGTTGTACTCAGTCTTGATTTGAAAAATAACAAATGTGTGCCTAATATTTTGCAATGCTTCTATAAGAAAAGCCTGCTTTTTGGCCATCTAGGGTGAGTGCATAAACCTACTGTAACCATCCTTAATTAGCACATGAACATAATGCATCAACATGTCTCTCAACAATCTCTTTTATATAAAAAGAACCTTGTTTTCTTACCCTCTTCTCCACTTTGTCAGCCTGTTCCTTTTTCTCTTCAGCCTGTTTCTTGTACTCTGCAAGAGCAGCCTCTCTCTCCCTCTTGGACTCTGACACAGACTGTTCCAGCTTTGCCAGCTCTGCCTTGGCTGCTTCCCTGGCAAGCTGTGCATCATTGTTACTGGCCTTTAATTCTTGAAGCTCTTCCTCCATACGACGGATGGCTTCCTCTTTGTTGTCTAGGTTGTTGGGCCATGTGCGACATTCCTCTCGGAGACAGTCATAGATTTGTTCATAAGTACACTTGATTCTTTTAGCTTCACTCAGCTTAAGGGACATCTTGTCCAGATTGTTTTCTACCACCCGTAATCTCTAAAACACACAAAATCTGTCAGAAGTTAGGCGAGGCTTGATGTCCTTTACTGGCAATCATATGTTAACTAATTGTTTTTTGGTGTAGCTACTTTTAAACTGGGTTAAGTGACTCCTTGGGGAATCACAGAAAAATATAAAAGACTGTCTGCCTTGTTACCATATTTGAATAGTTGTTTGATCCTTTAAAGGTTGTGCTTTAATAATTTAAACTTGAATAACAACTTGAGATTCCCACTAACTAAAACTAACTTCAAAAACTCAAGACTGTTTGAGGATCTTGCAGAGTTTAACTGCACTTAATTTTCAGCCTTTCACAGAGCACAAGTTTATCTTTATAAAGAATGCTAATAAAAGGCCACTTTGGGCAGTGTTCTCAATTTCTTAGGAAGATGTAAAGCCTGTATATAAGTAAATAAGATAAAGCAAACATGTAAACAAAGTTCAAGCATACTTCAATTTTACTCTCCATTGCATAAAGTGCGTATGATAGAAACAGATTAGCTTATGGTGAGATTTAGTATCGGCATACTGACCTGAGCATCGTCAGAATCTCCAGCATCAGTATTGACAGCCTCCTCAGCATCCTTCACCATCTGGTCGTACTCCGTCTGTAACTGCTTTAGCTTCTTTTCTTGGACTTTCCTTGTGTGCTTCAATGCATTCATCTTCTTCACTGACTCACACACTTGTTGATCTAGCTTATTGATTGCAGCCTGTAAAATAAAACCAATGATATCACCATGGAAGCTCCTTAATTACATTGCAACTTTAACATAGTAATTTGGCAACTCTTACTGAATAGTGTTACTACAAAGGCTACAGACAAGCTGTAGAAAAACTAGATGGTCTGCATAGACTTGGTTTAGACAGGGTATAAATCAACACAAGGTGGAAAGGGTATGTTAAACGCCTCTGTGAAACAGTGCCATACCTGCCAACTCTTTTTTATACCTTGTCTATTAGACCGGAGTCTCAAGATTTTGGACATCTTCTCCCGAGAGCTTTCTATAGGGCAAATGCCTGCTATGGTATACACACCCCTTCCAAAAAGCCTTGAGATTTTGGAGGTTGACAGATATGCAGTGTTGATTACTTACCCTTCCTGACATGCCTTTCATGGCACAATGTCTTTGAGGATCTCTCTGTTTGAATGCCTCATCAATGACTTTTTCGTCTCCCTACAATGTTTAAAAAATGGTCCATACTCTATTTCTTTATTATAATTTTTTCTTGGGTGGGGGAGGGTGACTTAATCCTTACGGATATTTTTTTTTTTTTTTTGCTTTGGCCTCAAATTTGGGAAGAAGGTTAATTGAGGAGGATGCTGTCCCAGCATCTTCCCCCTTCCATTCATGTGAAGATATCTACTTACCGCTTTTTTCTTGGCGAGCTCGAGCCTTAAGTCTTTGTTCTTTTCCCTCAAAGACTGTATAGTCTCCTTGTTCTTTTTCATCGACCATTGGGAGCTTTCATAGTAAGCTTTCCTGTCACCATCTGAGCAGGAAGAACACAAAAGAGAAGATTTAGTTTCGACATTCGACAAAATTACAGTATATAACTAATTCCCCGTAAAAAAAAAAAACATAATTGCATAGGACAAAATAGGCTTAGGTTAAAAAGATAAGAAGGGACAACTGTGCTCTTAAAATTGGTAAAATTTTAGGAAGAAAGTTATCGATCGTCGTTCTCTCTGGAGGAACCTAACCAAACACAACTCACCTAACAGGGCAAGTTTTCTCTTCAACTCGTCAATCTCCTCTGTAATTCGCATCGTTCCTCGTTCACACATCTTTGGAGATTCTATAAATTCCACTTCAAGTGGAGAAATATGTATTTAACCAGTTATTTCTCCCGTAAATTGCCAAGTGTTTATGTGACTTGTGCGATCCGCTTTATCTGCCTTGTCTTCTACTTGGTATGTTGCTATGGTGACAGGGTAAATTCAAAATATTTTCTGCGCGTGGCTCATGACAACAGCCGCTGGTCAGCATAACGCAACTTTTGATTGTTTCTTGACGTTTAAAAGTAACCAATCAAAACGCTCCTTAGTTCGCGCGCGGTTTTATCAAGAAGTCCGATCGTCCGGCCATAATAATGATGTAAAGTAAGTTTTATTCGTAGTTTATAAAGTTTCCATGGTTTCTACCGCTTCAGAATCGTCTTATGTTATATAATGAGTTGACAGTATGAAATTGGGTATTGCAGAAAAAGGATTACTATGTAAAAACAGGATTCTAGCTAACAAGTCTAAATCTTGGTAAGCTTTCATAAGCAGCGGTGGTGCTAGTCGGATTATTTTTATTTTCGTTTTCATTTGTTTAATTTGTTATTTTTCATTTTTTAAGAACCTATCCTAAAAATGCAAACACTTATATTGCGAGGAGACACTCAAAGTTAATCTATTGGAGTTATTGCCAACACAGTCTACTCTTGCATGCCCCTGTTATGTCAACACCGCCACCGCCCACATCACTCCGAGCACCCTCATCATCAAGATCCACAAGTGAGGTCTTGGGTCGCCGGTATGTATAGTGATATAGTATAGATACACATATACTTCAGAATACTTATGATTTTAAGAGGCCCATAAACATCAACCATGAGTTTTATCAATAAGAAAGGCTTGGAAAGAAGGCTACTACATCCCATATGTCTAAATGTAGCACGAAGTAGCTGTAGTATGAAGGCGAGATAAGATAAATGAATTTTGTACTGTCCTTTACCCTGTTTATTTGTGTCAGATGGGGTCTTTTTTCAACAATGCTAAAATGCATAGCCTGCATGCAGATGAACTTGATCTTACAAATAAAGTCTGGACTTTACCCGTAAGGTCAGGTTCTTCTGCATGCAGGCTATAAAATATGGGAAGTATGGTGGTGCTTTGCAGATGTATTTCTCCTTTACTGAGCTTTGTATCATTTGGAATGGGAAAGTGACATTGAAGTCTCTGCAAAGAGCAAACATGCATATATGTAAAAGAATAACACCATCTCTGATTTCCTCCTTAGAAATGGTAGCAAGCTGAGGCAGCCTTTCAAATCTCCGGTTGGTTGATTTATTTTCTAGTTCAACAGAGAGTTTTCATCAGTTATTGTTAGTTCCAGAGTCAGGAAAAATTTTTCTTTATGTAAAAGTGAGTCTTTTATTAGATACAGGCCACAACAAAACCAAGTGAAGTTAGAAGTGATAATCCTCACAAGATACAAGAACTGCACAAGAAACTCCATGAACTTGACAGTGAAATACAAGTACTAAAGAAAGAGTAAGAAAACGGGCTTATTTCTTGTTCTGTCAGATTTGTTTAGGGCTTGGTATAAACTGGGATTATTCTGTACAGTTTGTTTAGGGTTTGGTATAAACTGCAATTTTTCAATTAACTTGATCTGATTTACAGGTACCATGAGGATGAATTACAGCACCACATAGAAAAGCTCCATGAGTACAATGAGATAAAAGATGTTGGGCAGCTCCTGATTGGAAGACTTGGTAATTCATGTGTAAGATATGAGTGTACTGACAGTTTCTTACAGTGTTTTACACACTCTTTATTGTTTATTGTCATGCTGTTGTAATAATATTGGGTTACCTGTGCAAGTGCCTTTACCAGGTCAGCGGTTACACTAAGCATGAGGTTTACTCTTCACTACAAGTAGTTTTCATAAACCTCAAGTGCACTGTACAGCTTGTATGGGTGTGGTGGGCGATACCTTAAACACACTCACAAATTATAAGCCTTCTGTAAAATTGCTTATCTCTGAGCCTCAGTCGGTTGGAATAAAACTATTTTTGCACAGGTAACAAGAAAGTTGTGTTTAGAGATTGATAAGTTAGTGATTTGCTGTCCACTCACCTTTTCGGTGAAAAAATTTAAATTTTCCGGTGTCCGTAATCTAATGCATCTGCATAAATAATTCTCTCGCTGTGATGAAAATGCTAAGTTTAGGAATAATATTTAATTTGAAATTTGAATTTAGTGCTCACAGCAATTGTTCTGAAATGTTGATGCATTGATGGCTGATTGGTAACTGATTGTTCTTGAGCCTGGGGGTTAGAGGAGCTGAACCTCTTGTTTAAGCCTGCTTGCAGGCTTGTTGTTGACATTTTAAATTATTAAAGAATTTTTTGGATAGGTGAACTTGAAGGCAAGACTACAAGATCTTTATATGCAGAATTTGGACTAAATGTTGAAGATTGAGGTAAAACCTACTTAGTAAAGATAGCACTTGTCTTTTGTGTTTAACTTTTGTAAATATTTAAAGCTGGACTTGAAAACAGAGTAATCCTGTCTTGATTGAAGCATCAGGTATCCTGATCATCAGTCAAATATCATCAAATAGACAGAGGGGTGTTTTTCCCCTTGTGATGCCCTTTCTTGCAAGGGGAGCTAGTTAAAGTCGTTAATATTTGAATTACCATGCATGCAAACCAAGGAATACACAAATCACCCAAACAGCTATTATTAGAAAAGACAGACAAAACAAATCAAGTGTTTTCTGTATAGGGCTTTATGTAAATCATTGTTTGCACAATTCCATTAAAGTTTGTGCATGCAGCACTAATATGTGGTGACTCGCACGAAAACATACCACCAAAGAGGTTGGAATTCCCCCCAATGCGGGCACAAACTTTCCGTTCTTGTGGTGCATGACATGACAGAAAACAGACTTTTTTTAGATTGTGTGATTGAAATTTGAGCTTTTCGTCCCTGAACTGATGCACAGGGCAATGATGATCAAGGAAAAATTATCTTAAAATGCCAAAATCTGGTTATGTGCACTTTAGCCTCACGTTATTTGTGTTTTGAAAATCATTCCGTAGAACAAGTAACCTATAGCTATTGTAAGTATTTGTGTCTTCTCTCTCTATCTGGAATTGCGCGTTTTCCAGGTTTTTCCGTCATGTAGAGGTGCATGCATTCCACAAACTAGTGGGAGCTTTCTGTTACTGAGGCGCAACTCACATTCTGTGAGATGGGTGGGGGCATACTCTGAAACAGGTGCGGATTTGGCCAAATAACTAAATCTCTAAGGTACGTTTTCATGTGAGTCATCACAGCAAATTACAGTATCAAATAAATAGCATTTTCCGTAGACTATTGTCATCCTTATAACATGATCATTATATTAAAACAGTATCTTATAAAGATCAAATAAACAACTAGAGATTAAAAAGATATCTAGAAACTAAACTGGTTAACCTTGCTAAAGGAGATTAACTGATCTACCTTCAAAAGAAGAAGACAACAGCATCATAGCTTCATTGGGACAGTAAATTTAAAAACCTGAAATTTTCCACATTTTGGGGATCCATGCCATGGTCCTAGTAGTTTTTTTTTGTCGTTTTAAAAGGTGTTATATTTCTTTGTTCCTGCCTGGACTAATTTTAAGATTCCACCCTTTGTTTCTCAACCACTGATAGTGCAGTATAATCTACTACGTACCTAAATGATGTTGAGAAAGAGAAATTTTTGTGGCCCTGAATGTGACTAAGTGTAAAAATGCCATTAGCTTTGTATTACACTCTGTGTGCGACAATCAAAAGGTCAAACTTCACTCATTCTGCTCAGTAAACCTGTGGCTTACTACCAGTGTGTAGACCCCACTCAGGGTGAATACTAAAATGTCTGCCTAGAGGCTTGTGCGGCTGGGTGAACATGGAGCTTTTGTTTGGAACACCGTTAGTATAGTGGTAGATCGGCAGATGGTGCCATGTCTGGTGTTGTTGCCGCAGTCTGGTAGGAAGTCTCTTGCGCAGTGCTTGTTGGTACTGGGAGTGCTTAGCAAGGTCAGGTCCCCTCTTGGAATTATAGAGCTGTTTGCCTCTGGATACCATCTGGTCTCGCCTGGGAATTAAAGGATTGGGAACTAAATTACTCTAATTATTAGCTTAATGTAACACTATGCAGCTGGCTTTAACAGGGTACCTAAATTTCTGCAATAGCCTTGTACCAACTTTTATCTGTGAGATTTAATTCCCAGTACCACTTCCTGCCCAGATGCTACTTGGTGGTTGCACTTGCAAACAAGTTGTTGTTTGCAAAGTTTTTTTTTCCAAGGCTTGCGCATCTAGAATATTTTGGGATATCAATGGCAGATCAATTGAGGGTGGCTATCCACCCCTCCCCCAACATATTCAAATGAATTTCTGTTCCATTAATTGTGTTATCTACCCCTTTTTATCTTCATTTCATTGTTGTCCAACCCCTTCTACAGAGTCTTAATCCACCAGGGGGCTTCCAGTGATTCTAAAGCTCTGCATTATAAAGCACCATCCCATATATACCAATTTCAGATAATAAAGTGAGTTTATATGCACAGTACACCTAATTACCTGGCCAGATTTTCAAGGGTCTCCTCAATACGGTCGCCATCACAGTATTTGCAGTCACCCTCTGTATGGGTGTGGTACTTGGTCTGAGGTGCTTGCAGGTAGAGGGACTTGGTGCCAGCTAGTGTGGAGAAAAACTTGAGAGCTATTTCTCGCTCTGTAAAACAACAGAACTCCAGGTCAAACACATCCTCTTTATTGTTGTCATTTGAAATAGGAAAACAAGTTAATGAAGTTTCGAATTAGCCCACGCCGCTTTGCAGCTCTAGTGGAGCTCGGGGCCTCTGGTAACCCAGGGTACAAAGTTTTACACTTCATTTATAAAACTGAATCTCATTCTTATGGCAATAGCAAGGAGAAACAGTTTTTTAGGCTAAATTCTAAACTGAAATATTCCTTTTTTTGCAACATACTCTCATGATTACTTAGAACTTGGTCAAGTAATGTTGCATATAATATTATGTATAAGTGAGTAGTTTACTGGTTTATGTGAGTTCTACAAGTATGTTACATAGTCTATTTAACTTCTAATCTTGAGATTGCATCATTTCAATAAAAAAAAACCCAGTTGTTTCCTATCTAATATAAAACCCTGCTCTAATTAACCTGTGCTTTTCCCTACCTTTATCAGTGGCAGTCACAAGCCATTTATCCACAGCCTCCATGGACTTTGGGCTTATAGTGTGTTGAACAAGGCCTCCCTGTGGCTCCTTATTCTTTTCATTCAGGATCTTCGTAATGACCCTCTTTCCTGTGCAAAGTGACATGACGGAAAAACATGACTTGACGTTTCCAATAAGCTCATTTCACATCAAATAAGGCGGAAAATTCCCCAAATTACTTAGTGAGTAATATCAAACAAAATATCAAATGTGACGTTTTTTTTAAATTGATGCGACTTTTTCTAAAGTGTCATTGAAATTTGAGGTTTTCATCCCTGAGCCCATACATAGCGCAAGGATATCAAGAAAAAAAATTGTCTTAAAAAGCCAAAATCAGGGTATGTGCATTTCGGCCACTCATTTTTTTGTGTTTTGAAAAGGGAAAATCAGTCCGGAATACAAGGAACTGCATCTTTTTCTCCATCTCTTCGAAGTGCGCATGTTCAGGGTTTTTCCGTCATGTCGTGCAAAGTGAAATACATAGCATAAAGGAATCTGAAAGGGGAACGGTGCTCTTTAGCTGAGAGGTTCACAGAGGAGCAGATTTTATAGTGTATTGATTGATTATGATTTTTTCCATGCTTGTGATCTAATTAAAGTGGACATAACACTCTTTACTGATAGGAAAATTCAATGTCGCTGTTAGCTGTAAGTTTATGTAGTTAAAGAGAGGCAAGGCCTTAAGGTATGAGGCAGGGAGAAACTTTTGTCTTTACCATAATAACAGTTAAAAGATGCTGCCCACAACAGAAGCAAACTTAAATTATATGGCTTTCAAACTTATTCGGGCGGGGAATGGGGTGCACATGCCCCCAGTGCGCTACCCCCTGATACAGCTCTGACAGGAACTAAATTCTTAGGCTGGCTCACCTTGCCGTGATAGTCCACCGAGCATGCCACCCAGGGCTGGTACAGTCTCATCCTTTGACACCATAGCCAGCTGGAAAAATATGGAAATATTACTGGTGCTGTTATTACCATTATCAGCCGCTTGTGGTTGTGCTCTCATGGCATTCTTACGATTTAAACCATTTTATTCTATTTTCGATTACAAAGGAGACCTCGTTAATTGGTTACCCTCCATTTAACAGTTCAAAAAAAGCCAAATTTTGAATTCTTCAGTCAAACTCTATAGTTTAAACCTCTTGGTAATAGTCACATTTTTGGCCCCAAGACTGCCCATCACATATATTGGGGTCCAAGTGTATTTCTTTTGCTCGAATAGGCTCTGAATCAATAGCCCATGAGGCTGAAAATTGTCAAAGCACACAAATATGTCAAATTAAATAGCTGAAAACATTGTCAGGTCTGGATATTTTGGCTTACAAATGTGGCACTACTGAAAGGCCAAAACTGATGACCTACTTGTAGCTCAACCTATCAGAATGCAGCATTTATGAGGACGCTAATGTGATTTGACCAATAAGTGCACATAGCAAGTGTCCAATAAAATGAGCCTTTGAGACCTTTTGGGGAGATGCTGGTTTGAACTGCAACTTGGCTGATCTTCTTGAAGAGGCCACTGAGCCTAAACGAGGCACTGAAAGCAAACAAACAGATGTTAAGTGCTGTGTACCCAATATGTGGTACTGGTGTCCTTAGTGTCAGATTTTATTGTGAAAGGGGGAGTGAAAAGTCATAGAAATCCACAGAAACAATCTTCTGCCCTACTAACCACAGGTTCAAAGAGATGACTGTCAATCAAATTTATTGTAGTTTCAAGCCATAAATGAAACACCTGTCATGCTATTATATTTCATTACATTGGTCCCTCATTTTGGGACCTGCCCTGTGCTTACATTGTCCCGGCTTGCTCATTGCACTTGCAGATGACTTAATACTAAGAGCTGACATTCTGGAATGTAAACTGTCTCTTTCTTGGTCAATCTTGGCTAAATCATCACAAAGAAGATAGAAATAAATATTAAGCTCTTATGTAAGAAATTATTAAAAGAAACTATGATTTTTTTCAATAAAGTGTTCTCGTGTGTGTACTGTACCAGTGTTGGGTGCAGGTGAGACATGCATATTCACCTACTGACAAAAAAACATTCTTCTCTATTGAAAAATCACCATATCTTAGACTTGTTGCATCATGACTTAATATCTATGCCTGCACACCCTCTGCAAATAGGGGACTTGTGCTAAGAGATCATGTGACCTTTCTGGGTGGCAAATTCAAAACAAAATAAACAAACAAAAAAAGCAGAAATGACTGCGCCGTCACACCAGAGAACAACAAAAAAATAAAATATTGATTTGATATTAACACTTTCTGAGAAAAAATGTTGTCGCTGGTTCGTAAGCGCTAAATAAATTACTTTTTGTTGCAGTTATTTTGCCGCCAAAAGCCTCAGTGCATGCTAACTTGCCACTTAAACACTTATGCGATCTCTTAGCGCAAGTCCCATATTCTGGCTACAAGCCTGATATTGATTGTTTGAGAACACAGTAACATACCAGGCCCATACCCAGGGGGGTCCAGGGGGTGCGAATGACCCCCCACACACAACGGCCTAAACTCCACTTTTGGTTCTCAATAGACGTGCTAATTGTAGACAAAACTATAAAGCATAAGCTAGATCACTCTGGTTTATAGCCAAATCCGAAAATAAACGTCAAATCATTTTTTGAGTTGGTTAGATTTTTATCAGAGTATTACCTTACCCTCCCCCCCCGGAAAAATTAAGGCCAATTTTTCAGATTTCGCACCCCCCCCAAGAAAAATCCTGGGTATGGGCCTGCATACATGCCACACCTCACGAAATTGCTGCTTTCTGTTGGCTTTGGTTGTTTACCTTTCCTTTCTTGTTCCTCCATCACACCTCCTTTGACAAGCCTGTCAGGCACTTTCCAACTCATGAAACTCTGTCATCAAGTAATAAAGCAAGGACTGTATTTACATGCATTCATATGCCAACAAAGTAGGGCCAAATCCTTTCTAGAATCCTGCCTTTGATTGTGGAATGTACACTTCGCTGTGGCAGATTCGTGGTCGGTTTTGGTTAGCAAGAAACAAGATTAACAGGATTTCATAGTGAAAAGTGACTAGTGAGACAGGATTGGGGAACAAAAATTGATTTCCCACTGTATTTGCAAGAAATACAAGGTTTGTATGAAAAAAAAAAGGGTTTACACCCCCTGTACATACTTTAACCTGACACCCCTTCCAAGAATTTTAAATTTGACATCTATTAAGGCAGTGGGGGGGGGGGGGGAGGTATTGTTTTTTTTTTCTGGAATGCTCCTTCAATGTTTACCTGCTTAGGGGTTATTTCACATCAATTTCACATGTTTTTATGATGTGAAAAAGATGGCGTTTCACAGTAGCTTTACATGGGTTTAACATTATCATTTCACATGGTTGGTTCACATCAATATCACATGTATTTCACACAGTCTCTCCTAGTAGTGGAATGTGGAATCGTAATGAAAATTAATGGTACTATGGTAATTATGAAAGGTGGAGTGACATATTATATTAAAGGAAAGTCCTTTGGTTCCATTTTCCTTTTTTGGATTAATAATCACACTCCAGAGAGCTTATCACCTTTTCAAACAAAGCGATATTTAATTATCTATTTCAACAGGCCATGTGTCTGAAATAAAATCGTCTGGATGGAGTGCTAAGTAAGATCAAACGTGCTATGAGTCGTGATTTGAGTTGTGCTAGGGAACTAGAATTTATGTTATATTGTAAAAAAACATTCTTGAATTCTTTTCCTGTTTGACCTACAGTGTGACCTGTAGCAAATTAAACAAGATATATTTTGTACACAATGATATCACTATTCTATTCAAGATAACAAAATTCAAAGACAACTCGATGCTGGCTGAAGCACTTTGTACCAAACCTGAAGATTACTGAATCTGAAGTTTATAGGATACTTTCAAGTAGGTGTTGTTCGGGGATCAGAATGTAATACGGCACTTCTTATGTGCACGAGATTTAATTATTGCGCTTAGGTGTACTAACAATATAGTATTCCATCACTGCATCTTCTCACAGATTGCAGTTTCTATAATTCAAATATTGCATTGAGGTCGCATCTCCGACTATTGCGGCTTGGGCAACTTTGGAAAACCATTTCAGTGTAAACAATCATTTAGCGCGCGCGCTCTGATCCGTATTTAAAAAAAAAAAAAAAAAAATTATCACAAGACTTTAAAAGTTCTATCCTCTTACCGGAGTCGATTTGAAGCTAGCTGCCGAGTCTACTCGCTCGGCGGTGCCCTGTCGCCCTGCCATTTTAGCGGCTGATGAACCCGGGGGGAACACATGTGATGCTTCTTGTTTATATTTGATCTTGATGGATTTGAGAAAGCCAGGCGGCAAACTATCCGTTCTGGAGTCACCGATTAAGTCGATAAGGTCCATTGCAGCACCTTTCCTTAACTGTGACGAGTTAAACCCACGGTTAGTGTTAGTTTAAAGCCGATAATTGTGGCTCATCTTTGCGTTTTATCGAAGTGTGCGGTAAGTGACTGTGGTCGCCTAGGGATACGGCCTCGGTTGTGTGTTTTAGTGTGAAGTCGGGTGTGACTTGGCATTGTTCTCGGTTCAAGTTTGGGATATCTAATTATCTGAACAGAAATTAGTGATGTAATAAGAATCAATGTAATAAGAAAGAATATGCAAGTACTGTGGAAAGATGTTATATTTATTGTGATTGTTATTTCGCATGATTGTTTGTTAGAGGTTATTCGGGGCCTTTGGTTGAATGTCACGCATCACACGTGTATTGCGTGATTGTTCAGTCAACCAAGGGCGGTAGGAACAGAGTTTTGTTAGGCTAAATTTTGATAACCGCGAAATTTCCTCTAGTTATGGCTGAAATGTGCATTGTTTGCGACGCGCTCTCCGTGTTTCATTAGCAAACCCGGTCAACTTTATACTTTGCGTACCGAGCTCTCGTGGTGCATGAACTGTCCCCGACGCGCTAGCAACGTGCCCGACTAAGCACACTGCAATCCGCCCCGCCCACCCCAACCCCTCAGCCACCGTTTCGGACTTGCTCGTCTAGGATTTCCTCCATATCTAATGCCCATCTTTGAGTTATAAGGCATTTAAACAATGGTTATCTTATTTTATTTTTTTTCGGGGTCCGGTATCCATCAAATCGCGCGCTCTGATTGGCTCTCGTGAGGTCCGGTATCCTACTATCCGGACCCCGCGAAACCGGACCGCTCACCTCCAAAGCTCGAAATAGTGAGTTGATTTGTTAAATGACCATCGAAAACTGGATATTTACTCCCAAGGTTATAGATCTTCACACAAAAACGGCATTTTATTTGTCATTTTATCTAGAATAATTGACTTTACGGAAAATCGGCTTCAAACTCCCTGTGTTTTGACAATTTCCCGCCACAATGATTTTGCAACGCGCGCGACAATTTCAAGTTTGCTGAAAGTTTATTTGGGATTGAAAAAGCAGCAAATCGTCTCTTCATATGATAAAAAAAAACAACAAATCACTCTAGGAATTTAAATGCATAACCAGCTTACCGTATCCACATTCAAGAGAGGTTTTTTAGGGGATATATCTTATCGTCTGTGGAGGATTTAAAGCGAAAGAAGACATTTCTACGATCAATTCGAGTTAGAACGACGTATCAATTTGGACCTAATTATTTTACAAAAATTGTTGGTTAAAACTCAGAAAATGCCTTCTTTGGATGTTCTGTATTTCTGGAGGATTAAAAGCGTTGTGTGGAAATACCAACTGGAGTTTATTGAATGATCATGAGCGAACAAACTCTTCACGAAAATCGACGAAAGTCAAAAGCGAACCCTCGCCTCGTGCAACCAAAGTTGGAAATTCTATTGAGGAACAATAAATAAATATGTTATTTCCCAGCTAAGGGGTCGGTCCGTATCGTGAATTACTGAACGAGGCCTTCGGCTCATTTATTCTTTTTCGTTTCACTCGAATCGTTCTTACACATCTTCACAACAGCGTTAACTAGAGACAGAACCAAAGCGATAAGAATCAAAAGGGCCATTACAAGCACCGCGAGCACATCTAGCATGTAAAGCTGATAGAATGGCAAAGAGAAACCATGGGGCCTCAGGTGACCCATGTGGCCTAGAGCCTGCACGTACTCCACGAGGTCAGCGGCTTCCACCACAGGCGCACGCGGCCGTTTTCTCATAACTCTGGAGACTCGGGCGGAGTTTTCGTGATACCTAAAGACGAAAGATTTTAAAATTTTTATTTTTATTTTAGCCTGCAAGCAGCCTAGAGCGACCGTAGCCGCTATCCTTCTATATTTGCGAATAACTGTGGTGTTTTGGGTCTATGCGAATCATGTGTAACGCCAGTAATTGGCCATTGAGTAACTAAAAACAGGGTAAAAAACATAATAAATACTCACCTTTTTCCTTTCAAAACAGCCTGCATAACACTGAACAATTGGTCAGCGGTAATATCCGACAGCATAACCACTTCAGCAATCCCAACATCCTTAGCAACCTGCGCGTTTTGATTCTGATCCCCAAAGAGTGGCACGCAGATCATTGGTACACCATGATATGCAGACTCCGCAAGCCCATTGGCTCCCGCGTGTGTGATGAACAGCTTAGTCTTGCTGTGGCCAAGTAAGTCATTCTGTGGAAGCCATTTGACTGTTCGCACGTTTGACGGGATGGACCCTTCTGGGAGTTTCTCTTAATAAAAAAATCTCTCGTCAGTCATATAATGAGTATTTAAAATTTGTACCATCTTTGCATACCATGGAAAAAAGGGTTATTTTAAAAAAAATTAAGAATCTAGTAATCAATGCATTTCAGTCACTGCATGCCATGGACAAGGGTTATTTCAGAGACAAGGTATATTACATACAGAGATTCATGTATCTCCTCTTCCCGAGGCAAACGTTTTATTGGAATTGCCTTAGGGGAGGGAGATCACATTTATAAAAAAATACCGTTGAAAAACACAGCTTGACGGACCAAAATTATACGGCTTTCAAAATTATAGCTCATTTCCGAATAACGCTCCACTGCTCTTAAACAAAAGCTTTAAAACGAGGCCCTTGCTTATTCTGTTACATTTTAATGTAATTTTAGCACAGGGTCTCGATTTGAAGCTGCTTTATCACATTGACCCCTCAACCGGCCTGTACCGGCTTTGGGAAGTACCCACAACCCAAAAAATTCATAAATTCAAAATAAACACAACAAGATAAAGATACTCAGGCATCAGTCTAAGGGATAAATGGTCTTGCAGATATGCATCCAACCAAGGTGTTGGCATCTACTCTTAAGCCAAATAATAGCACAGGTTCTTCGACAAATCTCAAATCGAACAAGGAGAGAAAAGCAGAATCACCCCTCTCAATAAAACGCTCAAAATACCACACAAGGGGGAGAGATCAGCAAACACAGCTCAAGACACAAATAGATACCTTTATTCTGATCCTCCAGGTACATTTCCTTGGCCTCAAAACACAATGTCCATTCCTTGAAGGATTGTACAACCACGAAAATATCTTTACGTATTGCAAAGCATTCTGGGAGATCCAGGGGAAAATTCACGAGGGGAGGGCCAGTCAACACTCCTCTCCCCAAAGTCAAATCCACCTTTGCTTGCAAATATCCATAAGCAAAGCACTCAATTATGCCCCAAAAGACTTCATGATGTCCTGAGACACTCTCCTTATATGCTCATAGCTGTATTTTTGATGAAAAATACAAGCAACCATCAACTTGTGCTGGTTTCAGCACAACGAAGAGGGATTAAAAGTGGGGACCGCAAAGCACTGTTGGAAAGCTTGGATACTGCTGACTAGGTGCAGCTGTGTTTGACTTTGACGGGCTGTATAAAACTCAGAATAGGGGGGGAGGTATCTGTCTTCAGTCTGTTTTTTGTAAATTCAGCTCAAAAAAAGCCAGGAGTTAATGGGTTAAGAGGTATATAAACTAGTAAGACCAGACAAGCTGTAGAAAAACTAGATGGCCTGCGTAGGCGTGGTGTAGACAAGGTATAAATCAACGCAAGGCTGAAAAAAATATGTTGAACGCCTCTTGAAACATATTAGTTTCACAGAACCGTTTAACACATACTTTTTTAACCTTGTGATGATTTATACCTTTTCTTTAAGAGCAGTAGAGCGTGATTTGGAAATAGGCTATCGGGAGGGGTGGAGGGGCGCTTGCCCCCATGCCCCAGCCCTGCTACTCCCTCGTCAGAGGGATTTGAAACCAAACCTACCTTCGTCAAGCTTTACAAGGAATTTCTGTGGAAATCGAGCGAAGACCTTCATCAGCATCACCATTATGTCTTCATCCAAAGCGCTAACCATGGACCCAAACGACACCAAGATTACACCCTCTTCACCGGAGCTCTGCATGAACGTCTCTAGCTCGGTTGGTAATGGCTTTGGGGGACTGGGCAAGAAGTAACCCACTTCTTTTACGTCTAAAAATGATATTGATGGTCTTTTGGATAATTTCTAATATGGCGTCAGCTAGACACGACCTCATATTGAAAATTCCCTTGGAACGTGATTGCCCGCAGACGCCTCAGGCTTATAGTATTCATGCAGACACCGGTAACCGACGGGTAACCGAAATTTGGAAAAAACGCTACGCTCATTTTGAGATTATTTCATTTTAACAAAAATTTACAAGACGGCTGTATTCGAATCTCAACCTGTAAAAGTCACGCTTTCGTGCCTGAATTTGGAAAATCATGCAGATTTTCTAGATCTGTTTGGTAAAGAATGTCAATCACCCACTCTTCTGTTATTGATTATCATTAATAATGCAGCGGTTTATTCGTAAGTAAACTTCAAAATAATAATCTAAGAATGAAGTCTGATATGTTAAAGACGGTATTTGATTGAAAATATCTTGGTTACTTGCTTGAATTAGCCCGATGGAAATGGATGCTTTGTGTGACTCGCCATTGAGCGGGAAAGGGGGGGGGGGGAACGAAATGAAAAATTAAATACCCCCTTCGGTGTATTTAATGAACACTCTCCTTAAACCAAAATATTTTCAACCAAATATCGTCGATAACGTATCAGTATTAGTAGAATGTCATTTTGAAGTTTTTCTTGCAAGTAATAAACTTCTCTATTTTCAATAGTAAACAATCACAAAAAAGAACAGGACGGGGCCCAAAAGGGAATTTCAAGGCATTTTCGCCTGTATTTTAGATAATGTCTCATATATTTACTGCATTTTTTGGCTACGCCTATGCAAAAGAGGTGGTAATTGACATTCTTTAAGATGTGTTGCAAGGGGCTGTGAAGCAGTTCACAAACATTTATGATGACGTCATCCGAACGTTCTACTTACATGGCGGTATGGGCTGTGGATGTCCAAGAATGAAGTCACGTGGTATAATGACCAAATCAACTGTTGATAAAACCTCCCTGATGGTCTTCTCTGGGCAAATACCATGCTTCTCCTTGACAAGTTTATATGATGGATACAAAAACCACTCCAACATAGCACAACTCCCGAGATAGAAACCCAAGTTCTTGAATCTATCAAACAGCCCCATGTATCTTGAAAGTGCTGTCGAAATTTGAGGAACATAAGCTGGATTGTTAATAATTCCAAAGACCATCATTGTTGGAGTGGTTAGCGGGGTTGGGTTGAGTTGAATAAGGGGGAGGTTGAACTTATTTGCGGCAAGATTTGAGCAGAGGTACGTAGCGTCGCCAATAACTACGTTGGACGTGCGGATCTCTTCCACCATCTCGGGACTCTGGAAAAAGTGATCACAATAACCTTCCTGGAAGCTGACAAGATCCTTGACTTGTTGATGGAATGACGTCTGTGTTTTCGAGTCTGTCATGGACTTGATGGAGTTTGTGTTCATTTTGAGGAGTTCCTCCGACAAAGGGAAGACCTTGACATTTGGTTTACCAATCGCATAATCTGCGTCTTCTCCGACCAGGACTGATACCTAGAATGAATATTCGAAAACATCAACACCATCACCAGGTACAATGGGTGAGTCATAAAGATGACGACCTATTTCTACCTACGAGCGAGACTACAATGAGGATCAATTAGACTAGGATGATTCAATCTCGACCTTTTTGCCTCTTTTGATATCAAAATATAACGGAAACCAATTTAAAAATTTTAAGTGTATAACGGGGGGTGCTATTGCCATGGGTATGCGCGAGAGCAAGAATTTCACAGTTTAAAGTTTGTTTACATGAGTCTGAAATTTATACACTTAGGACTCATCCCACATAGATCTAAGCAGTGGTTTATAGCACTTCGTTCGAGTCGATGAATTTTAACTGAGGCAAACCGTCTATGCTATGCTGACGAGTCCTAATAAGGACGAAACAGCTGTCCATGGTTGCCGAACTGCACGGGTAATAGACTGTGCTAGCGTCCCGTCTTGGCCCGACTGGTGCCAATGTGTGTATTCTTGTACTGTTTAAGTCAACTTCTTACATCAATGCGGATTGCATATTTAAATAGCTCTTATTCCAAATGCTCCTTTTGACGTCATTCGGCAATGGTTAGCAGGTCTCACCTTATGACCGCGCTCGGCTAGTTCAACTGCCAACTTGTTCATCACGAGGAAATGGCTTTGGCCAAACATCGCCATCATGGACACTTTAAAACTAGAACAATGGCACATCACTATGGATAATAGAACACACGTAGCATAGAGCTTCATGGTGCCTTGCTTCACTAATATTCTATAGTTAGTATGCTAGCATGAACTGGGAACTCCTTGTTTTGAACGTTGCACTGCCTTTCATAAATCGAGAGAAAGAGAGAGCGAAGGCTGAACGTGGTTTTTAGTTTGGTCGTTGTCGGAGAGGTCGCGGTCACGCTAAAATAGCCATTATGTTAATCCAACTGCTCACTACGTCACAATATGTTTAGTTGCTAATCACGGGCTGTAGGATAGCTATAAGATGATGCCCCGGTCACCACGGAAATCCTGAGTCGTGTTTAGTTTGTACATCGAATTCAACAATCCCACGATTAAAAGTTGAACATTTAACTGTTATCAACAGTTCATGTAAGATTTATTTGAGATGCGAGATTTTACGTCAAAGTTATGGTACACAGCGGTGTCATGTTAAGTTGCAATTGAAGGAATTTACGAAGAAATAAAAAAAAAAAAACGATTAATATAGAAGGGGGTCAGGGCTAAGAGAGTAATCATTTCCGAAAGTAGTCAGTTTCATCGATTTAATGTTAAGGTTTTTTTTTTTACTCCGGATACATTGCTGAAGAGTAAAAAGTAAACCTTCCAAGTTGCTGTGCTCGAATTTCATATTTCGCGTAAAGGCATTTGTAACGCAATAAAGGGAGAATTCCAGAGGAGAACCACAAAGTTAAGTTTCCGGACTAAAAGTGAGAAAAATTACGACCAATTCAAATATCATATAAGAGGATGTGAAGAGCTAATGCGAAAGCCACGACTTTGGATTCAATGTGCGAGGAATGTTGCGCGACAAAGGAAATCCTTGCTGATTATCATCGCTTTAGCCATCCTAGTATTTTCGATCCTTCTGCTGTTGACCTCGCTTCAATTCAAACCAAGACCGACACCGAGGTCTGTATTAACTCCAGGAAATAATTGGGGCGTGTTTACCTCGCGTGTAAGAGCGCCTACTGACGATGTGACTAGCGAGGAAGGGTTATATAATGAGTATCCAAAGGAGGAGATTTCGTTCGACTTGGATAACATTCCTTACGCGAGCCTACCTAACGCTAAGTGTACGCTGGATGGAGATCGCTGGGACTGCACAGACATACGCAAAGCCGTGAATAACACAATCAGACAATCACAGCTCGTGCTTACGAGATTACTGTTAGCTTTCGACGCACTATTCAAGCGCTATGGCCTCCGCTACTGGCTAACAAGAGGAGCTTTGCTAGGCGCCGCAAGGCATAAAGGTCATATACCATGGGATATAGACCTTGATATCGCTCTCCCAGAGGAGGATTATTTCAGACTTCTTTACTTGATCAAGAATGGGGTAAATTTTCCTCAAAGTGTTTTTCTTCAAAGACACGACAAAGAGCTTGAAATAGCCGAAAAAGGCGATGGAGATTCTGATGATGATAATCCAGTCGAGGATTCAAGGTTGCGTGACGGAAATGAAAGGGTGCGTTACTATGACGTCCCTGGTGCTCCCTGGAACCCAAGATTGCGTGACACTCAGAGCTGTTACAAATGGTGTTTGACGTTTCAGCACAAGCAGTGCGCGTGGCATGATGGTCTTATGCTTGAAATCTACCCAGTAAAAATGCAGGGAGACTTTTACGACAATTCTAAGCTTCCTCACAAGGAGCAAATCCTCTACAAAGCACTCCCGCTTGACAATCTTCTCTTTGAAGGCTTCTCGTTTCCTGTGGCGGCGGACTGGAGAAGGGTACTGAGAACGACTTATGGCGACGATTATATGTTGATTCCTTCGCCGCGCATGCGCAGACCGTATGAGGGTCTAGTGCCAGACCCTCTTTACTCTTGCCACGAGTTTACTGTCAGGGGTGGTGTAGTGGTACGATATAATCCACGACAGTGACTTATTTAGCAGTTATTAGCTGCTGTGGGCGTGTAGAACAGGTTTCAGCATATAAAACAGGTGTGATAAGGGCTACAGATGCATTTATTATATTATTATGGAATGCGCTAATCAATCAAGACCTGCTTGAGTCACATGAGAGCTTTTAGAGTCTAGATTACTGTGCCCATCTAAGTAAAAAGTAATCAATCGGTATAGAAATGTCCGGAATCCCGAATTCCGAATTTGCTTATTATTCCAAAGCACGCGTTCGTATTATTTTAAGTGTTAGAATGCTCGAATTGTCGTGTTGCGCGGACATGTAGGAAGTGGAACCTTTGGTTCTGTCACGAGTTGGTTCGATCACAAGAAACTGAAACCTCAATCCAAATTTCCTCCCGGGAAATGTTTTCCGTTTCTTCCGAGGATGACGATGGAACGTTCTCACCACCGATTAGTGGAAGGTATGCATGTTTCTTATTTACCGTTTTTATCATCATCTTGGTTATTTTACAGCGTTGTTTTGTTCCCTGTGTTCCTAAGTCTTTCTGATCTTTACTTAAGTACTTACTACTATGTCCTACATTTCGTCGAAATTGGCGTCTCTTTTTGGTCAAGACAGAGCTTCATTTACTAGGAGTAGGATAATACAGGGAAATACAGGAGAATACAGGAAAATACAGGGAAATACAGGGAAATACATGAGAATACAAGGAAATACATGAGAATGCAGGGAAATACAAGGTAACACAGGGGAAATACAGGAGAATACAGGAGAATACAGGGAGAATGCAGGGAAATACAAGGTAACACAGGGGAAATACAGGAGAATACAGGAGAATACAGGGAGATACATGAGAATACAAGGAAATACAAGCTAACACAGGGGAAATACAGGGGGATACAAGGAAATACAGGAGAATGCAGGGAAATACAAGGTAACACAGGGGAAATACAGGAGGATACAGGGAAATACAGGAGAATACAGGGAAATACAGGAGAATACAGGGAAATACATGAGACTACAAGGAAATACATGAGAATGCAGGGAAATACAAGGTAACACAGGGGAAATACAGGAGAATACAGGGAAATACAGGAGAATACAGGGAGATACATGAGAATACAAGGAAATACAAGCTAACACAGGGGAAATACAGGGGGATACAAGGAAATACAGGAGAATGCAGGGAAATACAAGGTAACACAGGGGAAATACAGGAGGATACAGGGAAATACAGGAGAATACAGGGAAATACAGGAGAATACAGGGAAATACATGAGACTACAAGGAAATACATGAGAATGCAGGGAAATACAAGGTAACACAGGGGAAATACAGGAGAATACAGGGAAATACAGGAGAATACAGGGAAATACATGAGAATACAAGGAAATACATGAGAATGCAGTATGTATTGCATATGAATGCAATATAACACTATAATCTGATAATATGGTTACACCAAAATGATACACTTTAATATGGTTACATGAAGTACTTACTAGGGTAGCTTTGCACCGAGCGGCAAATCCTCTCTGATCAACCGTCGTTTCGTGCTAAGAAGTGAGAAGAGATTTCCCTCCCCTCCCATCCCAGATAGGTATATAGTTACTGGCGGGGGGGGGGGGGGGGGTGTGTGGATATGTAAATCCGCCGATCCGCAATACTTTCGGAGCAAATCCGTGGATCCGCAGAATTTTTTTAGATCCGCATGGTTTGACAGATAAACAATAGCATCGATTGAAATTTATTTAAAATCCGAAATTCGACCGTCAAAGCAGTCAAAATCCGAAATCCGCGCCCGAATTGTCAACAAATCCGTGATCCGCCGTACTCCCAAAATCCGCCAATCCGCTGAAATAATCTTCAAAATCCGTAATCCGTGAGCATTTCGGGGTCGAATCCGCCGATCCGCGAACCTATTCCCCCCCCCCGCCCCCCCCCCACTTAGTATTCCACTGATTATCAGTGTGACGGGTGCCCAGTGTGGGACGGTGACATGGTTGCCATGGTTACCGAGCGGTGCCATTGGGCACCCACCCGGCAAATCATCTAGTGTTGATGAGTTTAATCACCACATTTGATACGGAACGTCATCCGTGCACTTTAACACATGTAACATAATTTATATAATTTAGTTAGTTTTTTATTCTAAGGGCGTCCCACATGGACGCCGTGTCCCGTTGCACTACCCTTTTGAGTTATTTATACATTTTGTAACTAACTTGTATTGTTTCTGAATCCGAGAGATTGCAACTAGCATACTCGCTAGTAGTTTGAAGGATCATTATGTGGTCCCTCATCTCCTCTCAATCGAGAAACCGCAGAGTTGTGAGGGGGTGCATTACCGCCAGTGGTGCATCTTGGGAAGGGGTTGTGGCTACCCCCACCCCCTCCCCCTCCATGCCCGCCTCGCCTTTGAGATAAAAGACATGCTTGTAAACAGAGTCAACTTCTCGTCCTTTTCCACCCCTAGAAAAAAATCCTGAATGCTTCTCTGCTCACAAGTAGTCTCCAAAGATCATTTGGACCCTTCACATATCGTTATTAAAAAAAGATAGGAATCCAGGGAATTGTGGGACGGTGGAATATCCCCTTTAATCATGCATTCAAGGTTGGATATCAATAGACTAAGTATATGGGCCACCTGCAATTTTAAATTTACAATACTTCGGCTTGGAATATTTTAATTTCATGCTTTAATCTTTTGAAGATGATTTGCAAGTTTGAACATTCCACATCAAAACCATCATTTCCAAAATTATGTTGATAAGTAAACATTTTTTTTCCTCTTTTCTTCTTTTTTTCTTCCAAGTGTTCCTAAATGACTTCAATTTTTATTTTCATCTTTAACAAAAAGTCCAATTCATTATTCATAGCTTCGTAATTTTGTTGTGATTTGTCAAAGGGGTTCGTCTTTCACGGGAATTGCGCTTAAGCCAACAGCTACAGGGACAGTCAATAGCACAGCGTGTGAGCCCGCCTTTCTAGTTCGGTAACTATAAACTATTCCCCTTGTTGCTGGGATATATCTATTTCAATTTTCCGTCGCCACAAGTGGCTAGAAGACTAAAAACCGTGTTGATATTGGAACGGATTTTACAGAATTTTAACAGAAATTTATTTTCTGTGGGAAAACGTTTCTTCGAAGGGCTGCAGATTGATTTTAAGGCTTACGGGAACAAGATTTTATTAAGGTAAGGATGCTTCTAGATTTGCTGAATGTTGATCCTCTGAATGACACATGAAACAAGAGACAGTGATAGAAATACATGTTAAGATTCAAAGCTGTTCAAAATATAAGACTTTTTGTGTACATTTTTAGATGTGAAAAAATGTGTTGCTGGCTTGAAAATTCGAGAAAAATCACACTTTCTGTAGGCTTTATTTTTCATATTGCTTTATAGAAAAGAGATTGCGAGTGATTGGTATTTGGAAGAATAGATTTTACCAACTCTGCTATGACACCTTATCTTTTTTAGCATTAATGTAAAACTTCTTACTATAATTTTTAGCTTTCAGTAAAAGATATCGTAGACATTGCGACGCCACAATTTTTCACTGCGGCAAATGGCGGCTGAAGTGAGTTACCGTGGCAACACGCAGATTGGACTTAACCTTAATGAGCCGATGTACAAACCACCGAGAACGGCAATGAGAAGGCATAGCGCAAATGTGCCCAAATCCCGGTATGTCCCTTCGCTATACCAAAACCCGGACGAAGAGATCTCAAGAAAGCTGAGAAAATTTCTAAGAAAACCACCACTGAATTCTGCGGAGTATTTTGAATATCTTCACAAAAGGCGATCAATGAGTGTTTTCAGCATCGACCGAGCCACCACGCCACGAATACTGCGACCGCTGAGCGGCATGGCAGCGGGCGATAAGATACACGAGAGATTGAAGCATCTGATGCCAGAAAGACGGTCCATACAGGACATGATTCTACCGCCGATCACAGACGGGTGTAAGGAGAATTTTAACAACTTGTACAAGTCACCCGACCCAGGTCCCACGGACGCGCAGGGCCTAGAACCGAACGACCAGCTAAGATACTGTCAGTACATCAGACATAGGCCGGAGTTTAAAAGGAAGACGGCATGGAAATAGCCGCACTTACATGTACTGCATGTCAATAGCCTAATTCACATACATCAGACATAGGCCGGAGTTAAAAGGAAGACGGCATTGAAACACAGGTAGCCCAAGCTCTTTATTTCCCCTAACGATTTTCAAAAATCAAAATTAGTTAAAAATAAAAAAACCAACTTGTTGAAAAGACGTGTGTAGTCTAGTGTTGTGTTTATGTTTCCTTTTTGCGTGTTTTTTTGGTCGTATTAAAGCGCCTTTTTCAAGATTCAAGATTCACGATTTGAAATTTTAAACGAATTACCGTAAATTCGATAGGGTCAAATAAAGGGCTTGGGCTACCTGTGATGAAATAGTCTCTTTTACATGTACTGCCCCCCCTTCCTGTGAACGCACCTGTAGCTACCTAAAACGAAAAAGTATTCAACCCGCACTACATCTATTGGCAATTCTTATAGTGATAAGCAACTAGTGAGGCAAAGAAATTAGTAAGTAAAATGCTAAGCAGTATAGGAATTTTTTGTATAAGTTCGCGATAATCTGACTAAGTAATAAAAGCTTATAGTACTATATGGTATGGTATTGCATTATAACCTTATACATTGCAAATCACGGTGCCGTTCTATGCTTCCGAGCCACACAAAGTATCCATTTCCATCGGCTAATTCAAGCGAGTAACCAAGATATTTCTAATCAAATCTTGTCAGTAACGTATCAGACTTCATTCGCAGTTTGTTATTTTGAGAAGTTTCCTTGCGGATAAACCGTTGTTTTTTCAATCATAAACAATAACATAGGAGTGGTTGATCGACATTCTTCAAGACTCAATTAAAAAATGAAATCACAATGAACTCACATGTCCAAGCCCGCACTGACTTGTGGGTAACATGCCAATCCTGGTATATGAAAACCATTTTCTGTATTTGATTACAACAGCTTCTCGCAGAATCACTACAAAATGAATGTTTTTTAGCATAGACAGGTCGAAGAGGAGTAGAATGACTCTCCTTAATTCAAGATTCCTCTAACATATTTTGACATACTTTAATTCAAGTCAAGATGAGTCGAAAGAACAGGATGTGTCAATCTTATTGCTTTTTATACTATTAGGAATACATCCAGGACCAGATTTGATTTTTTTCTTCTCTTTAGAAGTAATATATACACTTTCCCAAAAATCGATGGCAAAAACAAATAGAGAAGCGCGCGTTGGAAAACGCTCGCGCGAAGAATGATGCTAGCGGGCCCAGTATATCGTCTATGACGTCTGACAAAAGCGACAATTACGAAAAATGTTTCATATCTTTCTCAGAGCGCCATGGACCACACTTAAATTCCATGTTGTGATGGAGAATTCAGACTGAAATCAGGATAACTGAAAAATCTACCTCATTTAATCATGGCGAGCTACCGCCCGACTTGGAACGCCACCTACTTCCCAAGCTTCGCGGAAAGGTGAGCTTCAATGGTTTATGTATCGCCGCTTGGCGAACAATTTAACATGTCAAATTTCATTTGCGGCTAGCAATAGTATAAGTAAATTAGGAGATACTTCAAAGACAACGTGCTTTTAAAAAAGCAACAAACCCAGATTTCGTGCATTATCTGTACTTACAACGTGACAAAGTTTCTTGTAGATTTTTTTAACTGACTATTTTAGTGTTTCTTTAGCAATCTGGCTATTTTGCCTCCCCAAGTACCTTTTAAAATTTCATTTCATTTGTTGTTTTTATTTTCGCCCAATGCAAGGAAAGCTATAAAACATATGCCCAAATTTCCACGTCAATTAACAATGACATAATTTTTATTCCCTTCTTTCTTCTTTGCTCCCTGTCCGCTGGACCTAAAATAAAAGGACTACTTTCTAATATTTTTAATAGCTGATTTACTGAAGAAATGGGGCAATACAGAATGATCCTTTTCATAAATACGTTTTGTACACTCTGACCTTAAGTTATTGACAAGGATCAATAGATGAATTCGAGAGGTTGAAGAATCTTCAGTTATCAAAGATCTTTGTATCACAGGTTCAACGATGTGCAGCGTGCGCGAGTAGCATACCACAGATTCTCAGCTAACGTGCGCCGTCATCCAGTTGCCTCACTCTTCCTAGGTACATTCCTGGCAACAAGTGCAATCCCACTGATGGTCTTCCTGTGCTTTGTATTCGGGGCATTCCTGGTCGGAGGGCTGACTTTATTAACCTTCCAAGGCGGGGTGATGTTTATCGGTACAGTCTCGCTACTCTCGTGTCTCCTTGTGCCTTTGTTTCTCTCCTCTGGTGTCGCCGTCGCCTGTTTCGTGGCCTGGACTACTGTGAGTTTTATCCGAAGACTTATCGAACCGTTGAACTCCGACAATCGTGAAGCCGTCGGGACACCGAGGGAGATATGGCGGGAGATTGGCGATAATATGCGTACGCGAATTCTCGAGCTACGCTCGGGTCTTTCTAACCAGGTGGGACACGATAAGAATTGGTAATCACTGTAATTTGTTCTAGAATAGCTGGTGGAAAGAATTACGGAGCAGGTTACCACAGGGGGATTAGCAGGGACTGATCCATGACTTCCACAAAGGAAGGGGGCGAAGCAAGGGTTTAAAGGAAGGGGGCGGATTCATTGTTCTTTCGTTGATTTCCTTATATTTCTTTAGAAACTGCTTTTGGTGAAAGGAGATAAAGGAATCACCTTTCCACCGCGGAAAATCTAGATAAACCAGACGTGGCATATTAGCTATAGGAAAAGGGATGATGTTTATAGTAGCGGGGAAAACGGGAGTTAAGACTTATCTTCAAAGATCCTATATAGAGGAATAAGAAAACAGATGATTTATCGCTAATTTTTTACTAAAAAAGCTGACTGTTTCTTCTCCAATTGCCTTTAAGACTACTCCCAGAGCGACCACCACCCACCCTAACTCCCCTCGAGAGCCATCAGATGCACGCTACGGATCCGAGCTCCGAGCATGCGCAGAGCGCCATCTGAGACTTCACCTGTCAAGCTCTTCAGGCTCAGAGTCCGATACCACCCCACGGTCACAACGACATTCCCGTAGACCCCGCGGAGCGCAATACGACTGGAGCTCAGACGATGATGCTATCCCAGGCCCTCGTGGATTCCCCCCAAGAGAGCCCCCCACTCATAGCGTCCCTTCGCTAGACCGGCAAAGTCCCCAGAGCCCCTTATTAAGAGTGAACCTAGGGCCTCTTTTTTTAAGGGCTGCTGAGTTTGGCGTCTCTCCAAGAGGAATGGGACCTACCGAACAAAAGACGGATGGCGCTAGAAACACGACTCCCAATGCTTCAAGTTGACTCGTTGAACAAACTGTTTAGAACTAGATATTTACTTTATATTTAAGCAATTTCAATGTTGAAACCTTTCTTCTGGATATCAGATTGCCTATAGTTTACTAGATGCAATTTGTGACGACTCAATACGTAAGTTTTTACCGATTGTTGAAACCGTTTGGAATACAAGAAAATAAACTCTGACAAGAATACGCTTTGTACCAATTCAATCGATTATTATTATTATTATTATTATTATTATTATTATTATTATTATTATTATTATTATTATTATTATTATTATTATTATTATTATTATTATTATTATTATTATTATTATTATTATTTGTTTAAAAACAAGTAGGATGTTTCAACCAGTAGCGATTTTCCCCAAAAGGTCTAAGCCTATTGGCAGGGCCACCCTTTCTCACTCACAACTACCCGGTAGAATTTGCAAGAATCACAAACTTTTAATTGAGAAAAATCAACAAACATCCTATTTATGAAGTAAGGACAATTACTCCTATTGCCTCATACTCTTTTCAAGGGAAAACAAATGCGACATACAAGACTAAAAAAGAATACATGATCACCACAATAATAGTAAACTAAAACCAACCAAGACCCCTCACCCTCCCCCTCACACACAGCCTCCTTATCTAGAATCCCTGATAGAATGCTTATCGGCTCTATGTGGTTAGTGATCTCAGGGGACAGTGCTGAAAAACAAGACTAGTTCCAGTACCGAGCGGTTAAACCAGCCTTTTTGTTTTAAAATGGCTGCTTTTTACCGGCGAATCGTCACATTTTGGCGAATGCTAAAAAAACTAGCGCAAAGCTAAGAGTATAATTTTCCTTATGACTCCCTCATTATCAAACAAATCTGTCATCTTTTGTACAGTATGGTTTTAATGCTGTACAGTAAGTCAAAACAGCGACCGAAGTCAGCCTTTCGTACCTTTACTCGAACGATTCAACACTGAGATTTTGTTTGTTTTCGCCAGACCACGCGCATGCGCATACGTTATTCAGCACTGTGATCGCAGGGTGGATGGCATTTTATTGATTTCTTGTACCGACTGCAACCATGACCATGAACTCGATACATGAGTCATGGTGCTGTGTTATCGTGACAAGAGTGCATTTATAAACTCTACTATATTTACTTAGACGTATTGACCTCAAGGCAAAAGTGCGTGTCCTAGGCTAGGGGTGTTTCTCAATGGGTGCAACGTTCCGCTTAATAGACCACGACTACATGAATACCAGCTATTTGGCCTGTCTTTTGTCTACCGCAGTATGTTATCTAGAGCCGTAGGTTCTAGTCTTTGCAACAAATTTAAAATTTCATTATTAAAGACTGGGAGAGATACTTTTAGCGGCGAAGTTATAACTCGTCCAGTTGAATCAGTTGAATTCAATCCATCCTACAAACAAAACAAAACAAACGACTGCTTTCTATACCTACAGAAAAGTATAGAATAATCCACGAATAATTAATTAATACGGAGTAATAGACATCCTGGTGCAACCGTGACAACAGTGTCCCACATATGTCCGATCTAAAGTCTTTATTGGGCTGTTGGGTGTTATCGCTGTTACCATCGTGGACTAGTCGTCTCTCGGCGACGTTTTTTCATCGTGGGCTCGGCTTGTTGTCGTAGAATTGTCGAAATCAACAACAATAGCCGGCAAAGGCTGAAATGTTTTTCTGACAATTGGTTTAGAAACTAACTGACCTTCGATGACATCATCGCATTTTTCAGTATAATCCACTATCATTGAATTGCTTTTTGAAAACGAATCCTTTAGTTTGATTTTCCCTTGCCAGTTGCGATTTCTTCCTAGTGGGTTTGCTTTACCAGTTTGTTTTTTGTCGCCAGTGTCTCCTTTTCCCAGTGACGAAAAAGCTTTCCGTTTACTCTGCTCAAGCAATAGAGGATCCAGCTTCGGCAAGCTCCCTGATCTTTGGAAATTAGTCAAGGACTCCTCTTTCAGGAACTCTAAGTTACTAAACGATCTGCTCTTAGTGTATGGTTTGGTCCCGAGAAAGGCAGCGGATGCCTCTGTCTTGGGTTGTGAGCCTTTTCCGTAGCCTATTAGCGAGTCGGTCGGCAGCGAATGGCGATGTACGAACAGTCTATTAATATTTCTGGCATTAACAGTACCTTCAGGTACTTCAGCATTTCGTAATCGCTCAGTCAACAAGACAGGAGATGAACCTCTTCGCTGAGTGGAAAACCATACATCTGTGCTTATTTTCCTCCCCGCCTTACTCTTTCTAGCTTGCAAGTTATCTAGGAATGACCTCTGTGCAAACTCTATTGATTTGACCGCTTTCGAGCACTGTTTATCGTAATTAGACAAACTTCTGTCCAGTTTCAAAGTCTCGGTTTTGTTTCTTGCATTGGCAATGCTCCCTACCTCGCTTTTATGAGTCTTCGGTTTCAGGCCGCGAAGTTTAGGAGATTTGTTTGCATTTGTGTGCTCTTCTTTGAACTCTATCCCATGGCTGCTTTTTTCTATCTCTCCGTCCTTATCCATCCAAGTGATTGTGTTGACAAAGCTCACCTTGTGTCAAGAAACTGTTTGCATGAAGGTTAATTAAAATTAGTTCAAACAGATTCTAAGCTATTCAAGCTCTATAGTCTCTTTAGGGTGCTCTTATTTCTAAGTTTTTGTAATTACCGTATTATTTAGGCGATTAATCTGTCCCTTGTTTGTTCGACTCGGGTCATTACTCTCTTAAAGACCAGGTCATTGATATAAGCAGCATGAATAGGCCAAAGAATAAATTTCAGTGAGCACCGACTTGGATTCTTTAGCTTTTGGCTTTTGGCGGCGAGAAAAACACAGGGAACCCAATGGATAATCACTCCATGCGGCCACTTTCATTTACTGTGAGCTAGCATTACTTAAGTACGGTGCATACAGCCCCCAAA
The DNA here is from genome assembly GCF_932526225.1 of Nematostella vectensis. Taxonomy (NCBI): domain Eukaryota; kingdom Metazoa; phylum Cnidaria; class Anthozoa; order Actiniaria; family Edwardsiidae; genus Nematostella; species Nematostella vectensis. Next base: position 6,153,952 of record NC_064041.1, on the reverse strand, counting down.
AATTCCGCAATGCTTGCAAAGGAAAAACTTTACATTACTCCCAACATGCCTTACAAGCAGCGCCAGCATTTCTAGGCCAACAATGCCCAGAGATGCGGGCGTGTTCTTTCTTCGTGATGAACGGCCGCGAAGACCGTCGGTCGCCCTCGAGTATGTATTAGTGTATTAATCCCACGCGAAACGAGCTCTGATTGGTCTTTTCACACTCTACAGCCAGCTATTTGCCTACCCCCCCCCCCCCCCCCCCCTGTGATAGGCTTGGCTGACAAGACGGAGTCTAGGATGAGCGAGATAATTAGAACCCTAGCTAACGGGAGAATGCTATATGTACATCAAATAAAGACGGTTTCATTTCAGTTAAAAGGCTTGTTTTTTTTTAACAGAGCGCTGAAAGCCCGAAAATATGCCAACAGATATCGAAGGCGAAACGAGAATGAGACGAAATGGAATGCACTTAGAATATGTAGAGTGCTTAGTGTATAACATATATTATTTTGCAGTGATCACCGTGACAGTTCCATAAGCCAGCAAATAATGCGCGAACTTTGATTCCATTGAGTTTATTAGACAAAGTCTGACTGAAAAAAAAAAAATACTTGTATTATTCTAGTGTAGTTTTCTCAAGTCGTATAACTAGCCCCGGAGAAACGACATTTTTGTATGTAGCCCTTTTCCCTGATCGTAGAGACAAAGATTATCCCGCGACGTTTTGCAAGATATTCGGAAAAAGAATCTTTTTCTATTTGTGATGAATCAGTGCGTTTATTTTTTTTTAGCTATTCGCGGGTAATCGCGACGATATTTCGGTTGTCAAGAACGGTTTGATTCAAAGACCACACGGCAGATTCGTGCGCATCATTCCACTACCGGCCCTGCAGTCTGAGTGGCCCGCGCTGAGGGTAGAGTTATATGGAGACACAGGTATACCGAGCACAGAGGAAGGGGAGCCAGGGGGGTATCATTTTTATTATACATTCGTGAGACAGTGCTGAATAAAGTATGCGCATGCGCGTGTTCTGGCGAAAACAAACAAAATCTCAGTGTTGAATCGTTTGAGTAAAGGTACAAAAGGCTGACTTCGGTCGCTGTTTTGACTTACTAGCATTAAAACCATACTGTACAAAAGATGACAGATTTGTTTGATAATGAGGGAGTCATATAGAAAATTTTAGCCTTAGGTTTGATCTAGTTTTCTTAGCATTCGCCAAAATGTGACAGTTCGCCGGTAAAACGCCGCCATTAAAAAACAAAAAGGCTGGTTTAACCGTGCGGTACTGGAACTAGTCTTGCGTTTTTCAGCACTGCCCATTCGTGATATTTGTGGTTAGTGCGAGTTTTATTATAAGATCTGGATATATTCGAACAAGCTAATCAGCCAATCAGAGACGAGTATTGACCATATCGACTCTAATAAGGAAAATTTTTAAAATTATGTTAAAACGAGTGTGGGTAATAATAGAAGGGCGCGGGTAGAAGGTGCGGGTTAAAATAATGAAGTTTCACCTAACAATTCCATGCATCAAAATAAAAAAAAACTAATGAATTATATGTGCATTTATATCCCTGGGCAGTGTTCAAGTTTAGTTGCTCGGCCGTTTTGTGAGATAGGCTGGTAAATTTAAAGTTTCATATCAAACATATTCCTCACGGATAGTGTCCTTCGTATGTATTGCCTTATATGGGCATAGATGCCCATATTTAGAAGAGCTAAAGTTTTCCCGCTCCCTGATCTCCAGAAAACATGGTGAAAAATACTCATTCCTGTCAATTTGCGACTCGCGGCAAAAATTATTTACCAAAACTTGCTCGCTTGGTCAAATCTTTTCCTTACTAATCCTATAAAGTCCTTAGACCCAGGCCTCCAAGAGATTGACCGAGCGGGTTTGAAGGTCACCCAAATATTGATATGAAAATTTAAGTTAGAAAACCCAGAACAAGTTCAATAGCATTTTCAGCTTCTTTCACGCGCTCTAACTGCTAAACGGAGTTGTGAACATGAGACTCTACCTGCTATAATAGTTCAAATAACGCAATGCGTACCCTTGCTTCCACAAATGGTTCTGGGAAAAGAGAGGAAATCTACCTCCCATCCATCCTCACACAGGAAGCGCGCGAGAAAGAATGAGGAGGAAAATATTCTTTCTTTCGTCTTCGCGCGTACGTTCGCTTTCTGTCTTCGCGCCGCCCGGGTCCCGAGGATGCCTGTTATCTAAAAAATTTATTTGTATATTAGGCTTCCCCTTCAAACGCAACAATATTTTTAGAGAAAAGTAGTCTAGCTTTACTTAAATGCGTGTAATTCGTTAAAAACACAATTTGACAGATAGTGCTACGGCACTATTTGACTTTTGCTGTAGTGCGCTGTCAATCAATATGCTCTTGACCAATCACAGTCCAAACAGATATCGCCAGATTTATGGCTGTCATGTGAAAACTGCTGAGCTACCCTGGAATGTTTCGATAGTTAGTTTGTATATTTTCGTTCCTTATAAGAAACTTTCATCGATGCCACGATGGGGACTGGCGCCGCGCTGGGATATCTTTTACAGATATGGACTGGAACATCGAGAAATTATTTTGAGAATTAGAAAACTCTGCGATATCCGTTGCTAAAGGTAGCAAAGTACGTGCGTACTTTTGAGCAAAATAGTAAAAACAAAAAACAAAAAAAATAAAAAATAAAAAACAAACAGACAGAATACTTCCCCCTAATTCAAGTCCAACACTACCCAGTTAAGTTAGGCTACCGCTGACCCAAGACGGTATGCCTTGAAGTTTCCAACAATGCACTGCGGTTTCTTTATGTCTAGCGACGGCAAAGCTTCAGCCTGTTGCTTACAGCAGTTTTGCTTACCAAAAAGGACACGAAATTCCGAACTACAAATAGATACAAGCAAACACAGATTAAGTCACAAGTAGATATCTTTATCGCGCTCCGTCAGTCCCATTTTACAGCTATCAGCCATAATAATAAATACTAAAACCTCCATTAGAAGCGAGTCGCCATGTTTTAGGCTATATTGCATGCCGGCACTGCATCATGGGAGTCTTGGAAACACCTTCAAAGAGAGGCGGGCAAACGCCTCCCCCATAATCATAACATATTTTATAAGTTTCTTTGCTTCAAATCCAAACAAAACATTTCCAGGTCCAAGGAACCCAGAATAAGCCTTAAAACAATTTTTGAATAAGCAAAAATTCCTTTCTCACTCTGTGAAACCCAAAAACAAGGAATTATCCCATTCAAACATCCATATGCACAGCATTAATTATGCCCAGATAGACTTCATCCATAAGTATCCGGGTCTGTTGATGTTTAGTTTGCATTTCTGATGTTTTGGAATCAGGCCTATATTATACGGGCGTATGGGGGCGTTATAGTAATGGAAGTGTTAAAATGCCAAATTTTAGCTGTAGGTTTTTAATCTCTTGGTTCTCATACGCGGGTGTTTACTGTATTTGCTAATATTGCTTATACATTCTAGACTTGTTTGACGTGTGACTCTTTAAGTTAGCTTGTTTTATTTTTACGCTATAATTTACATTATTTCTTTTCATTTCTATCGAGTTCTTGGCAAAACAACAACACGCAACCCGGGACAAAATGAAAGCACATAAAAGCATGAATCGTGACGCGCAGTGGTGGGGTGGTGGTTACAAAAGCCCCATCTACACTAACTTTACCAAAGTGCCCCTCTCTTATATTGTGCCCTCTTGTCTTTAGTACTTTGTGAGAATGGAGGGATCCATACCGAACCCGCACCACGAGTCTTTGTCTGCGCTTGTCGCCTTGGGTACACTGGTAACTCATGCAAAACAGGTAAACTTTTACATAAGACCCATTAACTTCATTTGCATGCATCTACATTATGGATTATAAGGTTAGAAATATTTTATTCGTTGAGTTATAATATTCAACATAAACTTGGGATTCATTTTTGTTTATTTTATAAAGAACTCGCTGACAAAGTATCCGTAATTCCCGTGATACGACGTTTGAGCTTAGCCTAAAAAAGATAAAAGCGTTTATTCATCGGTATATATAACAGTCATTAATAACAAAAATGTCTTTGTCTCCGCTCCAGCAAAGTAAACTCAGAGTGACTCAGAAAGCTCTGGACAGGAGGGTATACTCAAACAACGTCGCGGATTTCTAAAAAAAACACTCCGTTCTATAAATAATCAGTGTGTTTATTTTGGCTAGACAACACTTATTTTCTAGCATCGTTTTTCTTGTTGAATTCCCTTTTGAAAGTTGTAGCTGTGGCTATAGAAATCATGCGAATTGACGGTAATTATTTTTTAAGAATAAAACCTTCTCATTAAAAATTCCAAGTGTCATTTCATTTGTTCGAATCGTTCAGACAAATGAATAATGAAACAACCTTTTTGAATTCGGTTTTCGCATGACATCGATATAAGGATATCATGTGTCCACATCCAATCATCGCCGTCATCACTACGTTGTCATCAGCAATTAAAAGCTGATTTTGGTCATTTTGCTTTTTGACATTGCCACAATAATGTCATAAAATATGGTTAATATGAGCATAGTTTGCTTTTACGGTCTTGCTCAAATGTAACGTGCGGAAAAAACTCCATAGAGAGTCTTCGATGGAACAGTTTTTATAACTGCTCCACAAGACTTTCACTTGAAAGAAAAGAGTGCCGTGGGCAAGCAAAAGGCAACTTCACAGTGCTCAGTACCTCGCTGGACCGCTGTGGAACTACTTACAGACAAACTAGAGATTCGATTACCTTTATAAACGAGGTATTGTGCTTTCAGAAGTTTAAGCAGTATTTTAGAGGCACATTAAATTTCAAACAAAAACCCTAGAGCTCGGCTCGATTTACAGATGAGGCCTAGCGACGGCTGGAAATCGAGCCTAGCCAAGAGCATATGTAGTTTGGTTTTTATTTTTCACATAGACTCTTATGTTTTTTGTATCGTATAATTTCTATAATAAAGTAGTAAGCCTGGGTGTATAAGCTTACGTCATAACTAACTCGAAATGTAATGTTCACAGGTTAGAACACTTTATAAAAACATGGCTGGACGTAATAATTCTTCAGTTATTCGCACAAAGAACTTCCATTACCCCTTCCAGTGTACTTATGGACGTCGTTCAACTGTGTCCACAAGCTACAGCCACACAGGAAACTACTTCGCGTCCGAAGGTGAAAAGAATTCAGGATTCTGGTTTATAAGAGGAACCTTGATATAATGATACTCGGTACAGTACATGTGTGACCTCTGGACTTGCTGAGCAACGCTGTGAGTGTGAGGAGACTGGATACGAGGGGAAGCTTTGCGAAAAGGGTCGGCTCTAGATTCCTGTGTTCCCCAAATTGGAAGTAAACAAACAGTCACGTGTGTTGCACGTGTCTTCGCAGCCAGTACGTGAGCTACGCATTAACATGAGCTCACCCTCCGGTGACCTTAACATACTACCCAATGTCACAGTCATCACGAGTAAAGCACTTGACGCCAACTTCACTGTCACTGCCAGGGCTGCACGTGATCTCATACCATGTGACCGGAATTGACTCAGATAGTTTTACTACCCCACGTAAGATTGGCCTGTAGAGCAGTAGAACTCCTCACTATTGTCTCGATTTGTTGAAAAATGTTCTATATGTCTTCTAAGGGAAACAATGTCAGAACATTTGCTGTGTTTTGGGATGCACCTATGAACCATATGCAGTACATGAAATACTTGAGGAACGTTCTAATCAAATAGACAGACTTGGCAATTCCTGACGCACTTTATCATAATTTTACGCATTTAGCAACAATACAATACAGCTAACGGACCTATATTAACAAAAATCCAAACCACATTTTTAAAGCCCAGTGATTTTTGTTAGATGCATATGGCAACTTCACGTTCAAGATGGCGCTTTATCGTAACCAAAGCTTTAGCACATCATTCGAGTCTCGCGAGTATCCAATCAGCATCGAGCTCGACGAGCCCTTGTACGTGGGGCACAGCGTGACGTCATCCACAGCGGACCTCGTGGTGTTTGCCGAGACATTCCGTGCTACCACCACAGGCAACCCAAACTCCTTGCCGCATTACGATTTCATCAGAGACGGGTAAATTAAGTTCCAATGTTTCATTGCGTTTTCCCGGCCCGTTTCAACTACGTTTAATCTTCTATTCTGCATACAAAAAAAAAGCATACAAAAAAAACATAAAAATAGCCATTTTGTGGTAGAGAAACCAACAAAAGCAAGTACATTTGATCGTTGCATCTAAATGATATTTTTGAGCGGATGATAGACATTCATCATCACGCAATTTTTTTTTTTTATTTGTCCTTTTTTGTATATTAAAATCTACGTACATGCACACTCACACGAACATGAACACGCACACACATACCATATTCGAATTTAATATTGTTTTGAACATTGTATTTTCCAGCTGCGAGGTAGACGACACGATGACGTATAACTACACGCTGAACCGAGTGCAGAGGTTCACGATCCACTCATTCCGCTTCATCGCCAACCATACCGTGATTTACCTGCCCTGCTTCCTCATGGTTTGTCACAAAAACGCCTCAGACTCACGCTGCCACAGAGGATGTGCTCAGCCAATGAGAGCGCGCCGTCACATCGAGGCTAGTATGCGTGACTTCGAGGCTGGATTGCGTGACTCCGACTCTGGAATGCGCGAAAAAGTGCGACGGGATGTACTTGATGGCTCCATGCTTTACGAATTGACTCCTGGTCCAATGAAAAGACGTTCTATTGGTGGTACTGGTGAGGAAGTCGGCAAAAAGGCGTCGAATAAAGAGCAAGGTTTGAATAATATTTTATGCTCCAAAACGTCTCTCTTGTTTTTCTTCTTTGTTTTTCTTCCTTTCTTCTCCTTCGTATTTTATACAGTCCAGTCAATCTGTGGTTTGTGGTGAAACTAGTTGCAATAGAATCTCTCTCAGCGGGTTTTGAACAATTGATACAACCTAGTTATATGCTATAAAAGTCCCCCCAAACCCCTTCCGAGCAACATTCCAAAATACGCGATTTTCCTTTTCGGAGGTAAACCATAGGAAATAGAGATATAAATTTCCACGCACAGCAATAGATGTTATCTTCTTATTTTCTTATTATAGCAATCTGTTTATTTCCATTTATTCTTTACATCGTCTAGTGATTTTGATAAACCATACTATTGAAACATAAACTAACTTCACTTATCTAAGTGTTAAAGGTGATTCCAAGCTGAATCACGTTCTGGTGGGGGTCGGGGCAACATTCGGAGGCTTGTTTCTTGTCGTCTGTGCCATTTTGGTCTTCGTCCTTCGCCGGAAGCATGACCGACCGGGAGTGCCTGCTGATCACGTGAGATCCTACGCACAAAGGGGCGTCACTGATGACGAAGGCCAGGCTTCTAAGCAAGAGGAAATCTAGCATTTGTTAGTAGCTTTATAGCAGTTTTGTAGTGCCCGAGCAGCGATCTTTAGAGTTGGAATTCAATTAAAGCCCTTTTTAAAACGGTAAACAACAAGATGAAGTACATATTAAGTAGGACAGATGAACTTTATATGTTTTCAAGCGAAATTGTGATTGGTGCATATGTTTCTCTATTGTTGTGTTGTGGTGTGATATGTTTCTCTATTGTTGTGATTACTTTGTTTCTGTAGATACCCGCACAACTGGATGGCAGATAAGAGAGTGTATAATCATGGAATCCTTAAATATGTATATCCTTCTTTGTTATATGTTTTTTTTTTTTTACATAAACCACAACACAAACCTTGTTGAGGCCATATTTGGGATTCCGAAACTCCGGAGAGCCGGGTGGCAGGCTAGTTGCAACGAGATGGTCGCCATACCAGGTCATCGATGATGTCAATTAAAAATAATGCCACGGTCACAGTATTTATCACACTTTCTTTGTTCCCTAACTCGATTCAAACTTTTTTTCTTTTACGATTCAAACTGAAAACGCTACAGTTCCACACCCAGGGAGGGTGGGGTGGGGGGGGGCAAAATCGTTTTTTTTTTTTTTTGCCATTGCTGCATCTGTATCTCCACGGTACGATTATTATCGGATTTAGATAAGAAAAAGTTTGACTTTTAGATTGTTGAATTACCAGAATGATCTAGAATGCATTTTTTTAAAATCTAATTTGTTTTTTATGCTTTATCGTATATAGCACGTCTATATTGCAAACCGACGTTCCGCCGTTGTGCAGCTCCCCCCCCCCCCCCCCCTGGGGTACGAGCCTGCGCTATACAGCCCTCGAAGGCTTTAAAATTGATTGAAATTAAAATGCTCTGTTCTCAGTATTTTTTATCTTTCAAGCTTGCTGTCAGCAGGCTAACCCCCCCCCCCCCCCCAACCTAACTAAAATCTTCATCATTTCATTGATCGAAAATGTGTATCTTTATGTATGTTTATGAGTAAGATTTGTTGATTTAAGACTTTTTTTTAATATAAGAACTCTTTGATATTAAAAGTGCTGTTTGTTAGTGAATGCTCTTCATAAACGACGAAAATGAAGACAATTTATTTTTAATTTAATTAAAAATACACTATTGTTTGTCTTGTCGTCTCAAGAGAAATAAATGTTTTATGATACGATCAATTTCTCGTGACAAAAAAATGGCATATCAGTACAATACAGCTCAAGCAATTCGATCTTTTGAAAAGCTCACTCGTGCAAGTTATTTCCAAATTGAACGAAAAATCATACGGTTACCTTTTTATGGCAAAATTTTGAAGAACATACCTATTATGGTCGTGGTTTGAAGAGAAACGGTGGAACTATACCATGTCCATATGTCCATTTCAGTGTGCGTTTCACGTCTAGCTCCTTGAGTTTCTATTGTTCTTTTTTTTGTAAGCCAATCAGCGTCCAGGAATACTGAGCACTGAATTACCTTTTTCCTGCACTGAATTTCCTGAAAATTGCACTGCTTGCCGCCAATCAGAATCGTCATGTATATTAAAAGTGATGTTTACGCATCTGTACGTTTGCCAATACGCCTTCGGGTGTGATAGCCTTGCGGATCGTGTTTTCGCTTTTATTTATTTCGCTTATCGCCCTTTCCAGGGTCGGCACCAAAAAGTGATTTAAAAGGGGAGAAGGCAAACTTTTTACTTTATGAAAACTCTTCTTCTTCACGACATCTAGGAAACAAAATAACAAGACTTTAACGAAAACGCTAACAAGGACTCGTCAACAAAGAGAAACAGTGAGTGATTTTGAGAATTTAACGGCAGGTGAATTGCCAGGTTCATTTCAGCTATATGCTTTCCACACAAAACGGCATTAAAACCTACATTGTAAAGACAAAGGCACATAAAACGGATCTGTTCGCAGCCCGTTTTTTGCTGGCTGGGAAGATATATGTAGACACAGCGGTTGCTGGGAAAAAAAAATCGTTCCGAATGGTTTTGCTGACAAGTTCGTGGAGTCGAACTAGTTGTACTAGGAATATTTTTTGAGGCGCGGGAGCGGTTGCTTGAAAAAAAAAATCCCGACCGGTTATACGGGCAATGCTAAAATGCATAACCACCGCTGGCTGGAAATATGCAATTTTAACCGGGAAGGGAGGGGGGGGGGGGGGGGGGGGGAGGGAAGGTTGGTTGTAAAGAAGAAGACTTCGCTTTCGCCTAAGCCATAGTTTATAAAAGTAACTAACAATTAACAACGCTTAAACCCAGTCATCTAATCTGTTTTCGCAGGTGAAAACAAATGCGGGGCTTGTTTTTTGCCTAGAGCATAGTATTCTTTTATTGAGGCCTTTTGAAGCAAATGCAATAGGCGGCACCGCTCTTCCAAGGTTCTTATAACATGAATTTGACGCAGATGAACGACAATGAGTTGCTGGAAGACAGTCTTCAGGTATCCTTATTTGCCGCTGCTTCCACTTTGGGCATATTTGTCTCTGTATGCAACTTTCTGGTCATGACAACAATTATGATTAACCACCATCTCCGCAAAAAGAGCGTCTACCTTCTAATCAATCTGGCACTTACGGATTTGCTCTTCGGGGCTGCCATTGCACCTGTAGGGTGCCAGTTACTGCTGAACTATCGAATAAGAAGCCTCTCTTCACAAGCCAGCCAAAACATGTTCAAAATATCCTCGTCCGACCCTCTCGGACCCCTGGCCCGGCTTTTTATATTTGTGACATCAACGCATTTGATTACACTGACTTTTATCTCGATAGAGCGCGCATGCGCAACTCTCTGGCCATTACGTCACCTCAGCTTAAGTCCCCGGATGTATCTCAAGTGCTGCCTTATCACGTGGGCGGCAGGTGCTGTTTACTTGTGTTTGGTGATGGTTAAGCCTAGAGTAGTGAATATGATCGCCTCTTTTGCCAGCCTGGTATGTCTTTTTACCGTAATGGCGTCATATCTTTTGATTTTCATCAAAGTAAAACGCCGACGTCATCAAAACCAGATGTCTTCAATACAGAGATCTATCCAGAAGGAGCGTAGATTAGCCGTCACGTTGCTATTAGTAACACTGACGTCACTTGTGTCATGGTTGCCTAGCATTGTTTTCTGGGTACTCCAAAGTTTCCTTTCAAGAGATTTAAACTCGTCTTCGCATGCAGTTTTCATCTCAATCGGAATTAACCCATTACTTGATCCTCTGATTTATATGTGCCGAATGGCCGAAATTCGCAGGGCTATGAAAACGCTGGTGTGCAAGTGCTCACGGGAGAGACCTGTTTATATACAGCCTACTGGCGCCTAGTCCTCACTCGAACAAGAAATGTGCAAGTGCCCACGTGATAGTCCTGTCTATTACAATCTGGCGTAAAGGGAAATAATGGGACATAAATCAACCTTGTGTTAAGAAGTGCTTTGTCTTACGCCTCTGTGATTATTTGGTCGAAATTTGAGGAAGGAAATTACACAAACAATTGAAGGCAAAAACGCACCAAAAGAGACACAGAGATGGCAGCGGCCTCACGGAAAAATAGGCAAAACAATTCAACAAACATAGACTAGACGCGCGCAATGTTTTCGCACAAAAGGTCACGTGATTTTATAGTGCAAGTGGCCTTTTGATATTTCATGAGCGGAGACAAAATGTTGGATCAGAGTCTGCAAACTTCACCAGCAAAATGTATAATTATTGTGTAGTGTTTTTTTTTAAATATTATAAATTAATTAAATGAAATACTGTATTATAAACCATTAAGTAATTGTCATAATTTAATAAAATTTCATATGATCAATCTTGCATAATTTATACTTTTGTAGGAATAAATCTTGAAAAAAGTGTGTATATAAACTTACAATAGACAACAATAAAAGCTAGGTAGTAACTGAGGTAAAAAAGTATTTAGTTAATACAGCAATAGTAAGTATGTTTTCTAGATTAGGACACTTGCTAGGTAAAAGAAATGAATATATTTCAACGTTTAAGATAATTGTAAAGTAGGTACTATTCCCATTTGTGTGAGTTCTACTGCAGTTAAGTTGCTCAAGCACCAAAACTGAGTCATTTCTTCTTGGCTCTGCATATGTACTTCACTTTAAATATAGCCAGTAAAAGAATGCAAACAAAATGCAATGGGCATCAAAACCTTAAAGCTCTTCCTTAGGCAACGCTCGTCCATAATCAGTTGCCTCACTTCCTACAAACACAGCATAGTTTTTCTCAATCTCTTCAATGGTCAGTTTACCATCACTGTTGTCGTCAGCAGAAGACACAAGGTGCTTGGCTTCCTCTGCAGCCATAAGGTGGTCAGTCTCAGGCAGGATCCAGAGTCTCACTTCCTCCTTGTCCAGCTTGCCGTCCTTGTTTTTGTCGTACTCCTCGTTGAAGCGGTTAGTTTCGTCCTTTACCCAGTCTGGCACCTCTCCTGGTTCCTCCTCATACTCTCCCAGGAACTCCTTCAGGCTGATTAAGCCATCCTTATCACGGTCAATGTCTGTAGATATAGAGATAGATATGTGTTACATTAGGAGGGTGGGGCAAATTTTCCTCTCAAATTATTGCATTACATTTTGAGAATGAATTTTCTATTGCCAAAAATTTGTGGTGAAATTTGTGGTGTTGTATAAATTACTCTGTTTACTTTTTTTGAGCAGGGATGGGGGTCATGGCATCTTTGCACCTTTTTTTGCCATACAAGGATAAACTGAGGGTTGTAAGGGGGGAGGAATTAACTCAAAGATTTCCCCTGAGTGTGACAGGAGGGAGAGAGGGTTGTATTGAGGATCAAATAAATTCTTTTTGTTACTGCTAACATACCCAAAATAAGACTCATACACTTCCTAACATTGAATACATTTTGTATACAAAAAAAACATGCTCTTCCAATTGCACCTACACACGAGGTAACAACTGGATTAATGCAGTGTTTTCATTACTTTCTTCTCTGCACTTTTAAACTTTTTTTCTCCCCAAATAGTTCAACCAAAAATTGACTGTGAAATGAACCAATCGGCTTTTGACTAAATAGGATTTTGACAGGTTTCAAGTAGGCTAACATGTCAATTCATGTTTGAAACAATTTATCATCAACAAAGACATGTTGCCTTAGGTGGTAGGTCGCTTGGTAACCAACATAGACTACTACTTTGTATCAATTTGTAAAAATAGAAATGAAAGAACAATAAAGGAAATAATTCCTTTTAACAATCTTTGTATGACAGTGTGCGCCCAATAAAATACCTCTTACCTTCAATTGTTTCCAAAATATGCACTTCGCTCATTTCTGGGGATGATTCCGGGTGGAGAAAAATCGCCATTTCCTCTCTAGTGAGAAACCCGTCTTTGTTAGTGTCAGCAGCGTCAAATCTTCTCTTGTCTCTGCGAAGGAATTCTTTCATTTCTTCATCATCCTCGGTCTGATCGCCATAAGTTCCTTTGCTGTACTCATTCCAGTCTACTTTACCGTCTTCGTTGGCATCTTTCTCCTTTAAATCGTTATCCACTCCTTCCATAGAGCGTTTTTTGAAGACCCCCTTCACCCAGTCCGTAAGCTCTTCGGTTGTGACAGCTCCATCTTTGTTATTATCGACTTCACGTATCAAAGCCCGGAGCCTTTTCTTGGCTTCTTCTGGCGGTAAGTGGTCGAATTCTTCCTTCTCTGTGCCTAAGAATGCTTCATGGTCGTAGTCCGGGTTGTGCTCGCCCTCTTTATCGAAGTGCTCAGCTTCGGATAGCTTGTCTGTGTGAGTTTTTGGCCTCTTATCAGATTCGGCATGGCCCAGGGCTACGGTTAGAAGTGCAAAAAGAACCACGAATTTCGTTGCCATCTTCAGAACGCCACCTGTTAATTTAGGTCACACTTTGCGCTTGTGAGTGGTGGTGAATAGAGATGCAAATAATATGAGAAAAGCTGTGTTTTAGGACGGGTTTTGAGTGCAAACAATGCGCAACTAATCAGTGGTCGACGTGGCGTAAAATCAGCCGGTGGTCACCGGCTTCCACCGGCATGAGCCCGCGAGCACAGGGCGGGCTACCTGTGTATGGATAACAAAGTGAAGTATTGTATGGTAACAAAGCGAAATAAAATGTAGAAAGCTCTAATCTCTATATTTGATGTATATATCCTTTATCCTTGTGTAATGACTTATACAATAAAGACACTAGAAGATACAGAGTTATTGGATAGATTTTGGTCAACCAATCCCATCAGTACATTTTCACTACTCGGGCCTACTTCCCTTCCCCCCTGGTCCACTGGTGCTGGGCATCCAGCACCAGTGGACCAGGAGTCCTGTGCGACTCTACTTCTGCCATAATTTCAATTCTTTTCTCGATATTCTTTACCTTGATTCTCGTTAAACTTTTACTTGACTTCTGACACCATGTTATACGTTCAGATCCTCACGATTATGCTTTCAATTCGTGGTTTAATTCAACTAATATTTCTCAAAATCTAAATTACAACTAACTCCGAGCTTCAACGAGGAACCAGCCCCTACGGGGGGTCCCAATCAAACATCAGGGGCCACAGGGAACCCAAGGAGGGCAATATACATATTATAACAACACTGACGTTGTCTTAACACCCAATTGGCTATTATGACGATTGAGTAAAAGCGATTCAAATCATAAAACGTATAGAACTTTTTTCTATCATCTATAATTTTATTGTTGTGGGTTACCTGTGGCCAAAGCCGGAATTAGATCCCGGGATCGCGGGCTCTATTTCGACATCGCCGCCATCTTGGGAAATCTGGGAATACTGTATTTGAAGAAAACACCACGAATTCCATTCTCCTCTTTACCGCCATCAAGCTAAAAACTGTTCTGAATCAAACAAAAACGAATATGGGATAGATGCAATATTGATCTGGGTACTTCAAAGGCCTTTTTTTACACTTGTCACCGAGCCCAGCAAATTGGCCTGATTTTGGTACCACTTGGACCGACAGAATTGATTACAGATAATAAATCAAAGTCTTACATCTACATAGTGTGTCTCTCAAAGCAAGATCTTGATGTGAAGGATAAGTTTTCGGCTAATTGGAGAGGATTTTGTCGAGTGTTTCCGTTGTGTACCTGCCGGAGCTGGCGGTTACCGCTAAGCTGGATTGGATGAGAGAATCATGCGTTGCCCACATTTGTCGTCGATTAAAAAAGTGAATGTCGAGGACTTGAAAATGAGGGTAAAGGTAAGAAGATCTCAAATAGCTAGACACATCAAGATACTTACTAAATTTTTATAATGTATTTCCATAAACAGCTAGGCATTTTAACACTGTTTCTTCATTCATGACCTGCATTCCTAAGACAAAATATATTTGATGCCCCCACTGCAATGTTTCCATTGTTTCTCTGGTTTAAAGGGTTTGTTGTTTTTTCTCAGGGTGAGTGTGATGGATGTGAAAAACAGCAAGACTTGTGGGCATGCCTCCAGGTAGACAATTATTTAATGTCCGTCCAATCACGAAGCAACGCGATGCTTTCCATTGTAACCCCAGGCGCCCCAAGTTCAGTGGGCTCCTCATATGAAACCGCTTCGATACTAAAGTTTATATATGGACTTAGAAACGTATTAAAAATAAAAGAATTAGTAGTGGGTTTTGGTGTATAATAAAGGCTGAAGTCTTACATGAAGTCTCTGTGTCTTTTTCTTTCCCATTTGAGCCGTTAGGTATTGGCGGACTCTCCACTGAACTTCCAAAACGGCTGAAATGGGAAAGAAAACGCCTGTGTTGAATCTACACATTTCTCAATTCAAGCAAAACATTTCTCGGCAAGGATTTGTCACTTTGCCTTTCCTCTGATTTGCATTTAAACATGAACATTTGACCTAAGTAAATCATCTTCACATTTTATCCAGCCCACGTTTCAATTAAAGTATGTTTTGTTTAATGGTCATGAAATAAAAGTTTAGTATAGTCTTAATGCCAATTTAGATGCTACAATTCTTGCCTACAACAATCACTTGCAACATGCTTGCATCAGCATACAACTCAAGTTGCAAAAACTAAATCAGCTCTACAACTCCGCTATGTCATGAACTTACGACACGAAGAAACTATATGATTTTTTTGTCCATATTTGGTAAAATGACGGAAGCATTGAGGCAAATCTTCCTTTCAGGGGAGAGACGGGGGACGATGACTGTTTTGGTTTGCAAATATGGCGGAAATCCATACAAAGATATTGTCTGCAATCCCATGGATCTCTGGCCAAAAACAAAGCTCCTCCAAGATTAAAAAATATGACCCATTCTGTCAGCCATTCCTTCTCTCGGTCCCTTCTTCATCTTTTTCCATCTGTCCACCATGTTTTTTGTTGTTCGTCTTAGTCCTCGAAAAGGAAAAGTGCAAAAGTCGTACAATATGTTGTTTGCAAACAGCATATTCTGTTTTCATATTCATTATTTTGAAATATAAGCGTTTGCAGTTCAATTTCTTAAATTAAGGTACATATTACAAGCAAAACAATATCCAGTTCATCTGACTGTTATTATTTTTTTTAGAGTTGCTGCTCTTATGTTGGTTGTGGGAGATGTGGAAGAAACCATATTGAACTTCACAACCAGGTAAATGTTTTCATAATAGAACTTGAGCTCTTTTTTGTTTACTCGAACAAAATATACTTTTAGAACTTTCCTAAACAGGAATTGCATTACATATTGTCCTCCTCAATCTTGAATTATGAAAAGTGCCCCTTGAAGTCCTAGTTTAAAAAAAAACACTGGCTTGGGTCTATCTCCTTCAACTTCTACAAAGTACACAATTTCTTTCAGTCATGGATAGAATAACTGTCCTCTCTCCAGTAACCACCCCCCTAAAATATGCATGTTACTACAAATCTTCAGAGAATGTGAGTTCTACTGAATTGTTATAAGCCAATTTTTATTTTTATCTCAGGAAACAGATCACCAGCTATGCATCAACTTGGAAAGCTACAACATCTGGTGCTTTAGTTGTCAAACAGATGTTGACCCCAGCAGCACCTCAACAGAGAGCTCGTCATCGTCCTCTACTACACCCACCAAGTCGCACAAGGTGAGAACATGTAGGACTTAGATCTGAGCATTGCCCCACCCAGAATAACACATGTACCCTACATTATCCACCCTACACGCCATCAACGCCTTCATCAACACCCTATCACTGCACCACCTAGAGTAACACATGTACCCTACAGTATCCAGACTCTATGGTGACCCTCCATGGAATACAGTGCAACCCAACCAATACACCACCTAGAGTAACACATTTACCCTACAGTATCTCATCTTTAAGGTGACCCTCCATGAAATACAGTGCAAGCACCACACTAACTCTGCACATTAACACCTTCATCGACACGCAACCAATACACCACCTTGAGTAACATGTACCCTACAGTATGCCATATCTGAGGTGACCCTCCATGTAATACAGTGCAAGCACCACACTCACCCTGCACATTAACACCTTCATCAACACCCAACCACTACACCACCTAGAGGTAACACTTGTACCCTACAGTATCCTGTACCGGCTTTGGGAAGTACCCACCACCCCAAAAATTCATAAATGCAAAATAAACACAACAAGATGAAGATACTCAGGCATCAGTCTAAGGGATAAATGGTCTTGCAGATATGCATCCAACCAAGGTGTTGGCATCTACTCTTAAGCCAAATAATAGCACAGGTCCTTTGACAAATCTCAAATTGAACAAGGACAGAAAAGCAGAATCACCCCTCTCAATAAAACGCTCAAAATACCACACAAGGGAAATAGATCAGCAAACACAGCTCAAGACACAAATAGATACCTTTATTCTGATCCTCCAGGTACATTTCCATGGCCTCAAAACACAATGTCCACTCCTTGAAGGCTTGTACAACCACGAAGATGTCTTTACGTATTGCAAAGCATTCTGGGAGATCCAGGGGAAAATTCACGAGGGGAGGGCCAGTCAACACTCCTCTTCCCAAAGTTAGATGTTTTTTTATAAAGTCTTTTCACCCCGAAGCCAAACAAATCCATTCCAGGTCATACAGACCCAGAATAGCAGTGTAAACAATTTTGGAATCAATTTGGTTTCAGAAAAGACAGCATTCAGGAGAGCTGTGGTGATTCATTAGAAAATTATTTTCTCATCCAGGCAAAGCCAAACAAGAAAAAATCATCATGAATTCACCTTTACTTGCAAATATCCATAAGCAAAGCACTCAATTATGCCTCAGTAGACTTCATGATGTCCTGAGACACTCTCCTAATATGCTCATAGCTGTATTTTTGATAAAAAATACAAGCAACCATCAACTTGTGCTGGCTTCAGCACAACAACGAGGGATTAAAAGTGGGGACCGCAAAGCACTGTTGGAAAGCTTGGATACCGCTGACTAGGTGCAGCTGTGTTTGACTTTGACGGGCTGTACAAAACTCAGAATAGGGGGGGGGGGGAAGGTATCTGTTTTCGGTCTGTTTTTTGTAAATTCAGCTAAAAAAAAAAGCCAGGAGTCGATGGGTTAACACCTTCATCAACACTTAACCACTACACCACCTAGAGTAACACATTTACCCTACAGTATCTCATCTCTAAGGTGACCCTCCATGGAATTCAGTGCAAGCACCACACTCACCTTACACATTAATACCTTCATCAACACCCAACCAATACACCACCTTGAGTAACACACGTACCCTACAGTATCTCATCTCTAAGGTGACCCTCCATGGAATACAGTGCAAGCACCACACTCACCTTACACATTAACACCTTCATCAACACCCAACCACTACACCACCTAGAGTAACACATGTACCCTACAGTATGCCATCTCTGAGGTGACCCTCCATTGAATACAGTGCAAGCACCACACCCACTCTACACATTAACACCTTCATCAACACCCAACCACTACACCACCTAGAGTAACACATGCACCCTTCAGTATCCCAACTCTATGGTGACCCTCCATGGAATACAGTGCAAACAACACACCCACTCTTCACATTAACACTATTATGAACACCCAAGCACTACACCACCACAATTTTAGAAGGATAAAAAATCAGTAGTCCACACCCAGACCAATTCCGCCTTTTCAAAACCATCCGGCTGCCGGCTTAACAAGCCACCTCCTTTCAATGTTTGATTGTCTCCATCCGGATGGAAAATAGATTATTTTTGTTTTGTTTGTGGGTGTCTTTTTTAACCAAGCCACCTCAAAACTCACAATAACCTGCTCCTAAAAATCTTTTTGAGAAGGCTGCAATTGATCAACGCACCTTTTTTTCTTATCTCCGACGTGGTATCTTTAGGTTGGGTGCACATTAGAGGAAGAAGACTATTTTGAGCTTGAGCAAGGCCTTAAACCCAGAGGTACTGTAATGCCCTTTGCTTTGGTTATGAGAGGGTGCTTAGAACATCTCGGGATATTATAAAGGAGTGTAATGTTAACTGAACTTTAATAATTAATGGCTGCTAGAGATATACACTGTCAAAGGATATTACAGTAGATACATAGCTTACAGCACTGAACCATGCAAATTACATACTAAGGCTTAAAATGGCACTATACAGTGGCTAACAACATTGTGCCTATAATCTGATGGCTATGTGCACGATGTTGATACACAACGGCGGATTAGTGAGCCTACTTGAGTAAATTAATGTATATTTTGCTGAATGTTGCTCTTCACTATGAAATAATTAGCTCCTAAGGCTGTTATAATGTTTAATGTTTACAAGGAAAAAGAATTGAGTTTAAACATATTCAAAAAGAGTAAGACGTGTGGTACTCATCTTCCAATGAATAATATATTTTTCGTTGATACTACAGAAACTGTAAGGTTAAATGTAAATTCAAGTATCAGGGATTTATATGTTAGCAAAGTTGTGAAGAATTGCTGGAACGTACGGTTTTGGCTTTTCTGAACTCTGAGAACGTAGTTTTGTCGGATGGGTTTTTGTTTTGTGCGTCTTCACAAGCTCACTGTACCGGGAGATGTCAGCAGCCAATTAACCTACTGTTGTTTAGACAGTGCGCTAAATAAAGAGTAGTTATTAACAACACGTCCAAGGCTCTTTTCCCTGCTAGCAGAGGCCTCTTGTCTCTGTATTTCGCTGGGCTGGCATAGCGAAAAACAGAAAAAAGAGGCCTCTGCTAGCAGGGAAAGGCTCTTGGCTTATGCAAGATAACCGTATCGTCTATAATTTAAAACTCCCATGTTTTCGCGATCAAACTCGTAGAAAGTAATGGAATATTTTTCTTCAAATTCAGTGGTTGTGTTCTCAAGCTCTTGTGATTCTTCTTGTCCTCTATTTAATGAATATCGATAAATGGTTGGATCGTATGCTAACTCAACATCGTTCGAAACACACAATTTGTAGACGGCCGGACCGTGCACAGACTTGTTTAGAGCGTGCACGCACCGGTTTATTAAGAATGGTTGGACCGTGCACGGTTATGATTTAACGCTTGGAAGAAGCGTGCACTAATCTAAAACCAACCGTGCACGGTACTTCGGTTGAAATACGAGAACCGTGCTGGGATCGGGTACCCACTTCAAACCCGGTCCATAGTGCGCTGCAGTACGCATGTTACACGGTTGGGTACCAACATCGTGCACATAGCCTGATGCATTCTTAAGGCATTTGCCCAGGCTAGCATTCAATAATTACGACCCCCTCAAATATAAATGTTTTTTTTTTTGCCTCTTTTGCCTTTTTTTCAGGAGGTCTATTTTGAAAATCCAAAAAAAAAATCAGAAATATAGTAAATCTAGGCCACTATCTTCACAGAACAGGCCCCTATCTTCACAAAACAAAGACCAATTTCTAACCAAAATTCCTCTTGGACGAAAGAAGTTAGCACAGGCTGAAAAAGGGGGCTATTTTAATATCTTTTATCACAGATGTGATAAAGTTGTAGCTATTAACTAAGGATTCGGAATCTATAAGATCTGGTGCATCAGAATAATGCAAGAAAAAATTATGATTTACTGCTTGAGGTGTTGTTTTTAGCAATTAAGCAAAAACTAGTGGAAATTAATCAGTAGCGATAGAGAAACAAATCTGTGGTAGTGCATCGTCTCATATTTAATATTTCTCCTCAAATATTTAGAATCCATGCTTTTATGATGCACTGCCGTAGATATTTTCCTCTTTCACTACTGATTCATTTCCACTAGTTTTTGTTTATTTTTTTGCCTTCAAACGCCTTTTAAATAGAAAAAAAGCTTCCGATATAATCCAAGAAACATCTCAAGCTGTCAATCATAACATTTTTTTGCACATTTCTGATGCAGAAGATCTAAGATTCTGGATCTTTTGATGGAGCAATCACAAATTGATTGTGATTTTTGGTCGGCACTCGTAAGAGAGTGTTTCCGCACCCCTAAGATGTTGTTGTGATTTTAGGTCTGTGTGGTCTGATGAACATCGGCAACACCTGTTACATGAATGCTGCATTACAAGCATTGTCTAACTGGTAAGGCATTGCGATGCATAAAATACTGAGTACCAGATGAATGAGGTGGACGGGAGATTGAAGGTTGAAGATAATATGTTATATTGAGGTTCTATCAATGGCCATTGGCCAATAATATTATTTCTAAAAAAAAAGGAACCTACAGCCTTTTCTTGGTTTAATGTTGAAGGTTCCTAGAAGAACTAATGAGTGAATTGAAAATATTTCATACGTTTTAGTTCAAGAATTTTGACTGCTTTTTGCTCAAGTTGCTTGAAGTTTTTTACTCCCATTGTGTGGCCGTGGAATACATGGGAGTCGCTTTGGGGACTGAATACGGCAAAATATTATTTGTTGACTGACTTCTGCACAATGATAAAGACAAAATATTCACTTGAAAGTAAACTGATGTTTACTTCCTGCAGCCCTCCTCTCACTCAGTTCTTCCTGGAATGCAACACCTGCATAAGTGATGCCAAGCATCCTGGCGTGGCCATTAATTATTACAACGTTGTCAGAGAGCTTTGGTCCAAGAAAAGGTAAATGCTAGGAAACAAAACAGTTTTTTTATTAGTTTTTAAACGTAACCATCTTTCAACAGTGTACAGCACATTATTAGTATATAGCAGTTAATAGTTTTTTCCATTCGTTTTCAGTCACAAGTGCATCTTGTGCTTTTGGCTTCCCAGTTGCTATTTGTTTTTGGTGATAGAATCCTTTATGCCGCCACAATGGCGGCTAGAGCTCTAACCAATTGTTACCCCCCTGTATACGACCCCCATCATGCCTGGTGGTTAGGGATAAGCAGTTCAAAGGCTATCATGACTGTTTAATGGCTTCTATCAACAACAACAACAACAACAAAACTCCAAACGAAAAGCACATGCGACTGGAAACAAGTGTAAATTAATGAAAAAAAAAATAATAGAGAATTGATGAAGCTGATTATGGGTAAGAACCACACAGCTTATTCCACCCTAGCTGTTAGAGAGAATTAGGGATTGGTTTTCTACAAAGAAAAAGAAAACAGAAAATTTGTTTAAAAGCAATTGGCAATTAGGTCTAGACATTTGGTGTTTGTGAAATTAATTCACAAAGTGAAGTTTACTCCACTTACACATGATGTAAAAGAGGTCATCACACTGTGGCATCTAGTGTGGAGGGGGAGGGAGGGTGGACCTAATTTTTCCGGGGGGGGGGGGGGGGGGGTCTCTGATAGAAATCTGACCACCCCCCTCAAAAAAAAAAGGATTTTTCTTATGCCTTTGCAGTATCTCCACTGGATGTTTATTGCTGGATTCAGCTACATACCAGAGTGATCTAGCTTATGCTTTATTGTTTTGTCTACAAATAGCACGTCTATTGAGGACCGTAAATGGACCTTTGGCCATTGTGGGGGGACTGTGTTCACACCCCTTGCCCCCCCCCCCCCCCCTGGGTACGGGCCTGAGTGGAAAGGGTAGGGTGTGGTGGGTAGGGAAGGTAGTGAGGGTAGGGAAAAAGAACGAACAAGGCTGGTAAGAGGTAAGGTTTGCATGCTGGTGGATAGAAAGTGAGTTGCAATAAAATATGAGAAAGCCACAAACGGCCAAGAAAATACACACACATTAAATGAATGACAGTAAAAAATGAATGGGAAATATCCTCTCCTTGGGATCTAGAGCACTTTTAAAGGTGTGTTCTAGTACTAGTTTATCATCAAGGGGGTAAGTGGTGTTTCTGTCAAGGTGCTCCTTTATTTACCCAGGTCCAAGTATATTGTCCCTACACAGCTGCTGCGCAGTATACGGGCTGTCAACTCACAGTTCCGTGGATATGGACAGCAAGTGAGTATATATTGCCAAAAGAGTGGACGGATCTAGGCGTCATCCGAGCGGGCTCCGGCCCCTTCTATTTTCAGATATTTGGCAAAGAAAAAAGGAAATCCACAGAGAAACAATGAATCCAGCCTGCTCTTTTATCTCAATTTCAATTAATTCATAGTGGCCATTTGCCAAGGCCATGATTGGCAGGAGAAACACAGGAAGGAAAAAGGGGCTAAAATCTTGCATGAAATATTTGTTTGGTAAAATAAAAACATAAAATAAACACTTATTACCCATCCTTTTATAGTCAAGACTTATGGGATATTTTCATATCATGTCCAATAATTTATATTTGGAATTTGGTGCAATATTTCTATGCATATTTGTGTTTTCCAGCATATTAATCATTAAAAATACATTATTGTTATTATATTATGTTATTATATATTATTGCTATTATTTTGTAATACTCTGTTACCTCCTGATTTTCAATATGATATAATCCAGGATGCCCAAGAATTTCTAAGATGTATCATGGATCAGCTTCATGAAGAACTTAAACAACCAATAACCACACCCGCGAGTGACAGTGATTCGTCAGATGATGATGACGACCCAAATATCCAGGCAAAGTCCAGGTTGCTTGGAGGTACTAGTCTCGTCAGGCAATCCTCAGGCATAACAGAGGGTAAATAAATCCCTTATCAGAGGGTACACATTCTTTTATAAGAGAATGGATACACTCCTGTGCAAGGGTAAACGGGTTAATACATACATTTTTAGCAGCTTCATGAAAAACTTAAACAACCAATACCCACACTTGAAAGTGACAGTGACTCGTCAACCCTACACATTCTTTTACATTCCATTATGAGAGGGTGAACACATTCTTTTACATTCCATTATGAGAGGGTGAACACATTCTTTTACATTCCATTATGAGAGGGTGAACACATTCTTTTACATTCCATTATGAGAGGGTGAACACATTCTTTTACATTCCATTATGAGAGGGTGAACACATTCTTTTACATTCCATTATGAGAGGGTGAACACATTCTTTTACATTCCATTATGAGAGGGTGAACACATTCTTTTACATTCCATTATGAGAGGGTGAACACATTCTTTTACATTCCATTATGAGAGGGTGAACACATTCTTTTACATTCCATTATGAGAGGGTGAACACATTCTTTTACATTCCATTATGAGAGGGTGAACACACTCTTTTACATTCCATTATGAGAGGGTGAACACATTCTTTTATAAAAGGGTAAATTCTTAGATAGTATGTACACAGTATGTTCCTTACCACACGGTAAATAGAGGGAAATAAAAGGGTAAATCTGTATTATTTTATTATAAGGGAACCATTTGTAGGAGGTCTTCAGAGAATAAAGAATCTGAACATCTATTTTTTTTCCCCTGTAGACGAGGACATGGATACTGGGACTGGAAGAAGCGTCAATAAGTACACGCCTATCCATCCACATGGTACACCCTCATCAGACACAGATGAAGAGATGCAGCTTGA
The DNA here is from genome assembly GCF_932526225.1 of Nematostella vectensis. Taxonomy (NCBI): domain Eukaryota; kingdom Metazoa; phylum Cnidaria; class Anthozoa; order Actiniaria; family Edwardsiidae; genus Nematostella; species Nematostella vectensis. Next base: position 6,129,744 of record NC_064041.1, on the reverse strand, counting down.
TTCCCAGCAAGCCAGTGTAGTCCATGACCCATCAGAAGTTCAGATTGATATTGACATGGCTGAGGAAGATGCAAGTATGTTGATAATGATACTGGACAATATTAGATACAGTATATACCTATTTCAATGAAGGTTGTCAGCCCGAACAGTGAATGGCAGTTCTATGACTAAAAGGTGTTTATGGGTAGTATTTTTTTAAGCAATGTCAGAGCCATACATTAACTATATTTAATTGACAGTTGTATGTTCTATTAACATTTTTCTGAATTTCGAACAGATATTATGAGATCCATGGGTCCTTTCGGTCGTTATATTATTTATTATAGAAATAAACTTATAACACATTTACCACAATGTGTGATGAGTCCCATATTATTTTTGTTAAAGCAGAACTGCCATTTGCCATTTGCTTTGACGACACCTATTTCAATAAAGGTTGTCAGTGCAAATGACAAATGGCCATTGGCAAATGGCAGTAACCATGCGTCTCGAAGAATATGGATAAATCAAAACAATTAATATCCATTAAAGGTTACGGATGCTTGGCTCTGACATTGCTGGACTTTATTTAACACCTTTAATTTTACCAATAATAAGTACCCATTACTACACATTTACAAATAATTAGCAGATATTCTCCATTTGCCATTCGCCATTTGCACTGACAACCTTTTGTGAAATAGGTGTATTTTGAAATAGGTGTATATGTTTACAGATGAGAATGACTTGTTAATGAGGACAGTTTAGGTCCAGTACATGTTCTTATTGATGGAGTTCTATTGTATTTTTTTGCAGATTTATCAGCTATAGATAATTCTAAAGCAAGTAACAATGAACTAATGTCCCCTAAAGATGGAGAAAACAAGAGACCAGTCAGTGCCAATGACGCAAAGAAGAATTCATCTCTCAATAGGTTCAAACGATCAACCACAAAGAAAGGTACAGGTAGGAGTCGTACTCAGGTACTCAGTTGTTGTGAAGTGTTGTAGATACTCTAGTTTTCAGTTGTTGTGCTGTGTTGTAGATATCTACAGTAGTTTTCAGTTGTTGTGCTGTGTTGTAGATATCTACAGTAGTTCTCAGTTGTTGTGCTGTGTTGTAGATATCTACAGTAGTTCTCAGTTGTTGTGCTGTGTTGTAGATACATGTAGCTACAGTAGTTCTCAATTGTTGTGCTGTGTTGTAGATATCTACAGTAGTTCTCAGTTGTTGTACTGTGTTGTAGATACTCTTGTTTGCAGTTGTTATGCTGTGTTTTAGTTGCTCTAGTTTTCTGTTGTTGTACTGTGTTGTAGATACTCTTGTTTGCAGTTGTTGTACTGTGTTGTAGATACTCTTGTTTGCAGTTGTTGTGCTGTGTTTTAGTTGCTCTTGTTTGCAGTTGTTGTGCTGTGTTGCAGGTGCTCTAGTTTGTTTGCAGTAGTTGTGCTGTGTTGCACATTGTCTAGTTTGCAGTTGTTGTACTGTGTAGGCAGTTCTCTGGTCAGGTATCTTGTTTGCAGTTGTTGTACTGTGTAGTCAGGTCTCTGGTCAGTTTCTTGGTTTCAGTTGTAGGTGCTCATTGTATTGCCATAAAGTTACATGGTTTACTACTTCTGTTATCAAAATTGCCTTTGCCAGAGTTTTGTTTTCTTTCATAGATAAAAAGAAGACTTTTAACTACCGGAGCATAATAACTGACTTGTTTGATGGCAAAGTCCAAAGCTCAGTGCAGTGTCTCACATGTAATAGAGTGAGTAAATTATTTGCTATTCTAAACTGTTTATCTTTGCTGATCCTCCACTGCTTGCATGGTATTTTTGCCATTAATAAAGCAATCATGCAATATGCCACACAAACACTAGAACATCACTTGTGTGAATAGTGCATGATTCGTTTTCCAACACTGTTCCTTTGCACAATCTCTTTAATAAAATTCTGTGTATCTTTTTAGGTGTCTTCTAGAATCGAGACTTTTCAAGACTTATCCCTTCCAATTCCTGGTAAGAAATAATATTAGTATGTTAATCATTATTAAATAAACAAAAGGCAGAGTGTACATCAAATGTTAGTTTAGTAAATAGACTTAATGTTTTTTTTTTTAATGTTTGCTAGGTAAAGATGAGTTAACTGTTATCCATGCCTCCCAGTGTGCGCCGCTAGTCACATGTTCCCGGGGAGGAGAGTTTGCTGATTTGGACAAGGGGTGGATGTTGTCTATTTTTGACTGGGTTCGGAGGTAGGACACACTGATGGTATACATGTCCCTGCAGGAGGATATATAGGACACTGACAAGGAGCAGATGTTGTTTGTATTTGCCTAGGCGCAGAGGTAACACTAACTGATTATGTGAGGCTATAGTTTAGTAGTTAGTAGTGGTGTCTCTAGTTGACTGGGGGTGGGGTTCAAGTTAGAGTATATTATGAGTACTGCTTACATGAAGAACCCAGGGTAGGGTAAGCCTCCCTCGCAGGCATTTTTAGGCAGGCGTCGCTCGCTTTATATTAGGGGAAGGTAGGAGTAGAGGATTGTGAAAATGTGAAAAACTTGGTGAATCTAAAAAAACAGATGATGAGGGTACACATGCCCATACACCCCCCTTATATACCCACCTGTATCTTCCAAATTTGTCTCTCTTTGTCTCGCTGGGTACTGGCAATTTTAGCTTAGTTTTCTAATAACTATGCATATTCAGGTGGTTATTTGGCCCCCAAGTCTCCCTGCAGGATTGTCTGTCTGCATTCTTCTCAGCTGATGAGCTCAAAGGTACACATAGGCTTACTGTGTGTTACAACAGCTGACCTTGAGTAACTGTGTGTGTGTGTGTGTGTGTGGGGGGGGGGGGGGGAGTAGTGATACAAAAACATTAAGAAAACAGGGGTCACAGGCACATTCATATCCATATAATTTGAGAAAAAGTATTGAGAAAAAGTATTGTGACACCTTGACAAAGAAGCCAACCTCCATTAGGCAGTAAATTGACTTAATTTTGAGGGTGGGCACCCAATAAGGCAAGGTAGTTTTGAATTCTTCCCACAAATGCAGGTGCCCAGCAAGTGGCATATTGATAAACAATGAGCTATGCCTACCTATACCAAGCTGGGAGTAGAGTAAAACACATTCTTTTTTATATACATTTTTGTTACAAGGGCCATGTGTATGTTATCACTGATATTAAGTGCTACCCTCACAAAGAAAGCTTTATTATTATTGTTGTTAATGTTGTTATTATTACTGTTGTTGCTGTTGTTGTTGTTGTTGTTGTTGTTGTTGTTGTTGTTGTTGTTGTTGCCTATTAGATATTTTGTGCCTTAGAGTAGGCATGCAGTATTTGAGACCAGACACTAAAGTGAGCATTAACAGTACTCTGAATGTTTTTTTTAAACTCCGATGATCACCATGTTCTGTTTCTTGTAACAGGTGATAATATGTACAGCTGTGAGAAGTGTCAGAAGTAAGTAAAGTATTACACAAAATCCAGTAAAAGTATGATTGAGGTTTCCATTTAAATTAATTTTAATCATGATAGCAAGACCTGTAATGTCACTGTATTAAAATCTGCATTGCTTTTCCCTCAGACTCAGAAATGGCATCAAACTGTGCAAAGTTCTACAGCTGCCTGAGGTAAGTTGACAAGTCTTGCAGTCCATAGTCTCCATTGCAGTCAAATTCAGTATTGATTATATACACCTATTTAAAAAAACGTTGTCAGTGCAAATGGCAAATGGCCATTGACAAATTGCAGTTCTACAACCGAAACGACCCATGGATCCCAAAATATTTGTTTCAAATTCAAACAAATAAAACATATAACTATCCATTTAATATAATTATTATATGGTTTTGGTATCGCTTGAGTTAATTTATCACCTTTATTTTTACAAATAATTACTACCCATAAACACCTTCCGGTCATAGAACTGCCATTTGGCAACTGCCATGCGCCGTTCGCACTGACAACCTTTATTGAAATAGGTGTATACCTGTTACCTATGTATTCTGCTTGTGCCTGGTGTCACATAGGTGTATACCTGTTACCTATGTATTCTGTTGTGCCTGGTGTCACATAGGTGTATACCTGTTACCTATGTATTCTGTTGTGCCTGGTGTCACATAGGTGTATACCTGTTACCTATGTATTCTGTTGTGCCTGGTGTCACATAGGTGTATACCTGTTACCCATGTATTCTGTTGTGCCTGGTGTCACATAGGTGTATACCTGTTACCTATGTATTCTGTTGTGCCTGGTGTCACATGGGTGTATACCTGTTACCTACGTATTCTGTTGTGCCTGGTGTCACATAGGTGTATACCTGTTACCTACGTATTCTGTTGTGCCTGGTGTCACATAGGTGTATACCTGTTACCTACGTATTCTGTTGTGCCTGGTGTCACATAGGTGTATACCTGTTACCTATGTATTGTTGTGCCTGGTGTCACATAGGTGTATACCTGTTACCTATGTATTCTGCTTGTGCCTGGTGTCACATAGGTGTATACCTGTTACCTATGTATTCTGTTGTGCCTGGTGTCACATAGGTGTATACCTGTTACCCATGTATTCTGTTGTGCCTGGTGTCACATGGGTGTATACCTGTTACCTATGTATTCTGTTGTGCCTGGTGTCACATAGGTGTATACCTGTTACCTACGTATTCTGTTGTGCCTGGTGTCACATAGGTGTATACCTGTTACCTACGTATTCTGTTGTGCCTGGTGTCACATAGGTGTATACCTGTTACCTATGTATTGTTGTGCCTTGTGTCACATAGGTGTATACCTGTTACCTATGTATTCTGCTTGTGCCTGGTGTCACATAGGTGTATACCTGTTACCTATGTATTCTGCTTGTGCCTGGTGTCACATAGGTGTATACCTGTTACCTACGTATTCTGTTGTGCCTGGTGTCACATAGGTGTATACCTGTTACCTACGTATTCTGTTGTGCCTGGTGTCACATAGGTGTATACCTGTTACCTACGTATTCTGTTGTGCCTGGTGTCACATAGGTGTATACCTGTTACCTATGTATTGTTGTGCCTTGTGTCACATAGGTGTATACCTGTTACCTATGTATTCTGCTTGTGCCTGGTGTCACATAGGTGTATACCTGTTACCTACGTATTCTGTTGTGCCTGGTGTCACATAGGTGTATACCTGTTACCTATGTATTCTGCTTGTGCCTGGTGTCACATAGGTGTATACCTGTTACCTATGTATTCTGTTGTGCCTGGTGTCACATAGGTGTATACCTGTTACCTATGTATTCTGTTTGTGCCTGGTGTCACATAGGTGTATACCTGTTACCTATGTATTCTGTTGTGCCTGGTGTCACATAGGTGTATACCTGTTACCTACTGTATGTATTCTGTTGTGCCTGGTGTCACATAGGTGTATACCTGTTACCTATGTATTCTGTTGTGCCTGGTGTCACATAGGTGTATACCTGTTACCTATGTATTCTGTTGTGCCTGGTGTCACATAGGTGTATACCTGTTACCTATGTATTCTGTTGTGCCTGGTGTCACATAGGTGTATACCTGTTACTTATGTATTCTGTTGTGCCTGGTGTCACATAGGTGTATACCTGTTACCTACGTATTCTGCTTGTGCCTGGTGTCACATAGGTGTATACCTGTTACCTATGTATTCTGTTGTGCCTGGTGTCACATAGGTGTATACCTGTTACCTACTGTATGTATTCTGTTGTGCCTGGTGTCACATAGGTGTATACCTGTTACCTATGTATTCTGCTTGTGCCTGGTGTCACATAGGTGTATACCTGTTACCTATGTATTTTGCTTGTGCCTGGTGTCACATAGGTGTATACCTGTTACCTATGTATTCTGTTGTGCCTGGTGTCACATAGGTGTATACCTGTTACCTATGTATTCTGTTGTGCCTGGTGTCACATAGGTGTATACCTGTTACCTATGTATTCTACTTGTGCCTGGTGTCACATAGGTGTATACCTGTTACCCATGTATTCTGTTGTGCCTGGTGTCACATAGGTGTATACCTGTTACCTATGTATTCTGTTGTGCCTGGTGTCACATAGGTGTATACCTGTTACCTATGTATTCTGTTGTGCCTGGTGTCACATAGGTGTATACCTGTTACCTATGTATTCTGTGGTGCCTTGTGTCACATAGGTGTATACCTGTTACCTATGTATTCTGCTTGTGCCTGGTGTCACATAGGTCCTCAAGTACAGGTCCTTCAGAACTGTATAAGGCAGCAAAAAGAAAACCATTAGAAAAGTGATGGGATGGGAGGTTTTAGTCGTGCATGTTTTTCTTTTCTTGTCTCCAAGACGTGCATATGAATTTTTTTTAAATCGTTTATGCATTTTTTATGTCTGTTTTGGGCTGTATCCATTTTTTTCAGTTTTTTTTATCATGTACCAGTTTTTTTCCACCCCCACCCAACACGTTTCTAATGGTCAGTGCCTTATGTATAACCCTGGGAGAGATGAATATTTATCACTCAATCTTCTTCAGATATTGTGTGTCCACCTGAAGAGGTTTCGTCATGAGATGTACTTCTCTTCCAAAATCAGTCACTTCATCTCCTTTCCTATCACTGGGCTGGACATGAAACCATTCATTGTCAAGGGTGAGTAGAACCTTTCCCCCCTAACAACAAACCAAACCTCCTTCCTCTTCTCTCCTTTGTCGTCAATTTAATGCCCAAGAGGATGAACAAGGTGAGGTCAGACCTTTTCCTGAATGATCTTAAGTTGACGTCTCTGCTCATGTGAGATCTGCATCTTTTCTATAGAATCTCTTGGACATTTCCCTTTTCCCCCATATGTGCCATCTAGACGACAACTTTTTTAAATGAGGCGTCAGCGTTTCCTTGTAATCAACAGATATTTTTATGTCTACTGGAGCAATTTTGTTATTCCTTGAAGGGTGAAGGATTTTTTTCTTGTTTTCCTCTCTAGGGGTTCTTTTTCTAGCTTGATCAACTGTTTTCTTATACATTACATGTGTGTTCCCAGAATCACGAGGCTTAGTAGAGAAGAGCACATGTTATGACTTGACAGCTATCATCACTCACCATGGCAACGTAGGAGGTATAGTGTTACATGATCTATGTACCTAGCATGGCATGGCAGTGGTCAGAAGATGTGCGGTATGTTTCTCTTACTGTCTCTCCAAGTTGACCTGGTCCAAGTTTGAACCCTTGTCCCCTTGTTAACAAGTGAAGCGTGTGTCACTAAAGATCTTTCCACTCTTAGTATCCTTGGTTATCTACCTCAGTGGGTGTAATGGTTGCTGTTTCTATGTGGTATCCCTTGATTATCTACCTGGGTGTAATGGCCGTATTTCTTTGTGGTATCCCTTGGTTATCTACCTCAGTGGTTGTTATGGTTGCTGTTTCTATGTGGTATCCCTTGGTTATCTACCTCAGTGGGTGTAATGGTTTGTGTTTCTATGTGGTATCCCTTGATTACCTACCTCAGTTGTTGTAATGGTTGCCATTTCTATGTGGTATCCCTTGATTATCTACCTCTCAGTGGGTGTAATTGTTGATGTTTCTATGTGGTATCCCTTGATTATCTACCTCAGTTGGTGTAATGGTTGCCATTTCTATGTGGTATCCTTGATTATCTACCTGAGCGGATGTAATGGTTGATGTTTCTATGTGGTAATCCTTTACAGTGCTCAGTGAGTATTGTAATTCTTGCCGTTGTGGTCACCCTTGTTTTTCTACCTATCTTTCAGCTGGTCACTATATTGCTTTTGCTAAAAACTACATCAGCAATACATGGTTTGAGTTCAACGACTCCTGGGTGACAGAAGGTAAGTCTGTCTGTAATTAAAGCTGCATTGTCACCAGTTTACTGCAGGAGGTGTGACGAAAATTTCAACCATTAAAAGACAAAAGAGTCTGAAACATTTAACAGGCCATCCGCTCTAAATTATCAATCACATCCTCAAAGAAACTTCCAATAGACACACTGCTTTCAATATTTTGAAATATTTTTGTGTGTTTTCCGTTAAAAATCATAGGAGATTCTTACATAATCGACCGGAAGTAAACTGGTGACAATGCGGCTTTAATTACTATTTTCTTTAAGCCACTTACAGTAAATCAAATACCAGCTCTTTTGGTCATGCAATATAGAAAAACGATTACCAGTAGCTTAAAGAGTAGATAAGCTCTTGAAATACTCAATTAATTGTTATGTTCAGAATTACATAGCTGTCACTCACCTGCCCAATCACCCGCATTAGGCGGGTGTCCCCAGGTTTTTTACTTCATCACCAGCCTAATTTTTGTGAGAATGTTATACATTCTCTGTATTCACCTGCATTGGCTCTTTTGGGCTTTTTCACATTTCACAAGATTCCTGTCCAAGTCGACATGACGGAAAAACATGTCTTGACATTTCCAATAAGCTCATTTCACATCAAATAATACATCAAGTACTTAGTGAGTAATATCAAACAAAATATCAAATGCGACTTTTTTATAATTGGTGCGACTTTTTGTAAAGTATCATTGAACTTTGAGGTTTTCGTCCCTGAGCCCATACATAGCGCAAGGAAGATCAAGGAAAAATTATCTTAAAAAGCCAAAATCTGGGTATGTGCATTTCGGCCTCTTGTTCTCAGTCCGGAATACAAGTAACTGATGGCCATCCATCTCCATCTCTTCAAAGTGTGCATGCTCAGGGTTTTTCCGTTATGTCGTTCAAGTCAGGTTGACAGCTATGGAATATTGATCAAAGAATCTTTTTGCTTGTTAAAAGTGATATTTTGCTTGTCTGGATTCGATAACTTTGATTAAGGTAATTCCCTTGAAATAGTTCTACAACCCAGATTTTTTTTAAACTTGGCATAAACAATATTTCGTTTTCACAACAGAGGGGCGTAGAGAAATGACACGTTTTTACTGATCGCACAAGGAAAAATCCCAACTCAATTTTCAAAAAGAGTGCCTATAGTCTTTAAAAAATTATGTTCTGTTTGTCGAGCTGCCAAAATCCGATCTCCTAAACAATAACCCGTAGTAGCTAACGCTCAAAACAAATCACATTTAAGAGATCGCACTAAAAGACATTGTTTTCGCCACTATTCATGCGGTAAAAAGCGCCATTTTGAAGTATTTTTACGGCTTTTAAGAAAAATAACAAATTTTCTACTACCCAACCTTTTTTCTTCTTTCAGTATATCATTTTTCCGTATATATTTAACTATTTCAGCAAATAAAAAATGGGGGTAACCGGCTTCGTTTTTCTGTCAAAGCGATTTTAAGTAAAAAACGTGTGCCTTTTGCTGTGTTTTCTTGTACAACTGTGGCCTGCGCCCACTTAATACCGGAAAATTCGAACAAACAGCGCGCGCAACTATGTGCAGAAGGGGTGCGCAGTGCAATTCAAGGGAATTACATTAATTGCAACTGGTGTGTTTTAGTTTCAGAGTCATTTGTGTCGAGTGTAGAAGCTTATGTATTATTTTACCGGTAAGTGTCAGTTTTATTTTACAATTACAGCCAAATATTTTCTTGTGCAAACTAATCAAATCCCAAATCTTTGTCTTGTTTTGGAATAGCACATTGTCAATGAGCGATCTAAACCAATTGATGGCTTTTATGTTTTCACTGTTGGGTGATAAACCATTTGATTGCACACAGCAAGGAAATTAATTGGTCATGGTGGTATGGTTGACTACAAGCTATTCCTAGAGAAGGAATGGATTTAGATTTTCAGTGGTTACGCAGCAACAAATTCAGCTATAATATATTTTACCCAATAATCCTCATGATCTTGCCTTGCGATCAGTTGTTTATCAAAAGTTGAAAGTGTTACCTTTGCCATTGAGTTGGGGCTCTACATAATATTGCAGATTTGAAAGTGTTTGTTTTTCAGGCGAACAAGCGAAGAAGCTTCAAAGGAAAGACAATCTTTTGCCATAATGATGAATAAGGCTAAGGTAATCAGTTCAATATCAATATAAGTATCTTATCAATATAAAATACAAAGATACAGCAGAACTCCAATAGTTTGAACTTGTTGCATTTTGAACTTCTCATGAGCACAAAATGTGCGATGTGACTCGCTTTAGTTGACAACTTAGATTGTAGCCTCTATTGTTGAGGTGTACTTTTGTGGGGTCTGTCCATTGACACAGCCATGATCATGTTGTCTTATTGAATTTTTTTGCCTTTGTCACTTATTTAAGGTTACTGCCCCAGTAAATAAACTGTGATGAATGGCATGTTTGAGAAAGTTGATTCTTTGTTGCAACCCATTTTAGATACCATGGTATAACTAGACTAAAGACTACTGCCAAGCTGTAAAAAAAAAACTAGATATTCTGCAGGCTAGGTATAAACAAGCTTTGAGTCAACACATGGTCAATGCAACTACCTGTTTTACAGAAGCATACAACATACAACCATGCGTTGATTCATAGCTTATTTTATATAGCAGTTAGATGATGGCTAGCTATTTTATGGTGTATTCAAACAAGGATAGCTTATGTTTTTGTATTTTTGTTGCAGAACCAGCCCCGCTGCTATTTCATTTCTAAACTGTGGATGACCAAGTTCCATACCTGTGTAGATCCTGGTTAGTCTCATTGTATCAGCTCCTTGTTACTTATTTGCTTGTATCACTAATACAGGCTTTTCCTGATTACCAGGTCCAATCAGCAATACAGATTTCATATGTCCACATTCAGGTAGTGTTTTTGTATACAGATAATATTATGATTTGCATGAAAATGATGTGAACACAGGTAGTCGTATATATTGAACACAAGGTTCCGCTATAAAAGGGAAAGCTCCTCCCACCCCCAGGCTCAAGAACAATCAGTTATTAATCAGCAGTCAATAAGTCAACATGTCAGAACAATCGCTCTGAGCACTAAATTCAAATTTCATATTCTAAACCAAATCAAATATTCCTAGAGTTGTCCATCTAAAATGGTTCTATCTATAGTAAAATAATGCTATACCAAGCTGTGTTTGTTCTAAAATACGATCATTTTCATCACAGATGGATAGCGCAAAATCTAAAATTTCACACTGAAAACCTGAGTGGACAGCAAATCACTAATTTATCAATCTCTTAACACAACTGTCTTGTTATCTGCGCAAAAATAGTTTTATTCCAGGCGACTGAGGCTAGATATTAGCAATTTTACAGGAGACTTATAATTTGTGACTGCTAGCATGGCAGTGTTCTGATTATAATTGCAAAATCGAGCCCAGGGGATGGGAGGAGCCTTTCCTTTTATAGCGGAACCTCATGTTCCGCTATAACCCCTGCTGCATTCAACTGGTATTCTGTTATTCAGCAAAGCAACCATAATCCATCATGTCTATTCAATTGTCTTAGGTTGGTAGGTATTTGGTTGCCTAACAAGTAAGAATTGTTGCCTAGTGGACGGTTGCCTAGTGGGCAGTTATCATTTTCAGCACAAGCTGAATTGGCAATGTATGCTGCTTGGGCTACTTTTCAACAGTAAGCCCCCCCCCCCCCCCCCAAAAAAAAAAAAATAGAAAGAGGCTGTCAAGGTGAAATATCTGGTTAAACAGTTTCCATTTTTATCCAGATTTCTAAAGAATGTTTCAGTGACCCTTTAAATTGTGTACCAGGTATCCACCCAAGAAAGCATGATAAAGTGCGAGATCTGGTCATTGCAGTACCAGCTGTCATATGGGAACATCTAACTGAGAGGTATGTACTGTAGGTAGGGGGCGGGGTGGGTGGGTACTTCGCACCTGGTGTCTGCCTTGTCACCATTATAAAAATGATGCAGTTCATTAAGAATACAAATCAATATTGGGATATTAAATTGTTTCCATATAAAATTAGTCAACCTTTTGTCTCTTTGGATAAGGACAAACCCTCAGATTTAGAACTGGTCAGAAGTAATCTGTAGTGTTAACAGTCATGTGCTTTACAAAGGACATGTTTATATATATAATTGTTAGTTAGCAGTCTGTTATGGGGAATGGAATTGTGCTTTTGAGCTTATTTTGATTGAAGATTTCAGCTTATACAGTACTTTCCTTAAAGGGCATTAAATTTCCTCGAAAAATGCTACATGAAGATTTTCACAAATGGAATTAAAAAATGAGCGCCAATACTACCAAGCACATAAGAAAACTGGGTAAAGGAACACCTCCCCCCCCTTGCTGAAACCCTTGCTACCTCCCCTAGTCTTGAAAAGGCTTATGCCTTAACTGATAACTCCCAATGTCATGTTTAATTGAATGGTTTTGTGGTTATAGGTATGGGGGTGGCCCAGCTGTTACCAGCTTGAAGCCTTGTACTGACTGTCAGGTGAGCCACTTCTCCTTCCAAAGATGATCAATTTTTTACCTGTTCTACATACCTACCCACTCTCCTGGTTCTCCGCCTTGATTTTGAAGAGAAAAAACAACAACGTTTAACGTTTACCAGTCTGTGCCCACCCTTTGAGAGACCCTGGATCCACCCTTGGTATACTTGAGCCGGTCATAAAGAAACTGCTTAAGAAGCAGGAGTGACCCCATATGTTGGTATGATTGAACAGGCAGATCTCGAGGAGCTGGAAAGAAGGCGGAACTATGAAGTTGAAACATTTAAAAAAGTGAGTAATTATAGCCCATGACAAATTACATAAAATTCTGGCTCTCTGGGTTGAAGGGGGGGGGGGGGGGGGGCAGGGTAGCTCCCTTTAGCCCCTATGCTAGCTGTGGCCCTGTTTAGTTGACCCTCCCTTTAGCTCCTATGCTAGCTAAGGCCCTGTTTAGTTGATCCCCCCTTTTAGCCCCTATGCTAGCTGTGGCCCTGTTTAGTTGATCCCCCCTTTATCCCCTATGCTAGATGTGGCCCTGTTTAGTTGACCCTCCTCTTTATCCCCTATGCTAGCTGTGGCCCTGTTTAGTTGATCCCCCCTTTATCCCCTATGCTAGATGTGGCCCTGTTTAGTTGATCCCCTTTAGCCCCTATGCTAGCTGTGGCCCTGTTTAGTTGATCCCCCCTTTAGCCCCTATGCTAGCTGTGGCCCTGTTTAGTTGATCCCCTTTAGCCCCTATGCTAGCTAAGGCCCTGTTTAGTTGATCCCCCCTTTAGCCCCTATGCTAGCTGTAGCCCTGTTTAGTTGATGCCCCCTTTAGCCCCTATGCTAGATGTGGCCCTGTTTAGTTGATCCCCCCTTTAGCCCCTATGCTAGATGTGGCCCTGTTTAGTTGATCCCCCCTTTAGCCCCTATGCTAGCTGTGGCCCTGTTTAGTTGATCCTCTTTAGCCCCTATGCTAGCTAAGGCCCTGTTTAGTTGATCCCCCCTTTAGCCCCTATGCTAGCTGTGGCCCTGTTTAGTTGATCCCCCCTTTAGCCCCTATGCTAGATGTGGCCCTGTTTAGTTGATTCCCCCTTTAGCCCCTATGCTAGCTGTGGCCCTGTTTAGTTGATCCCCTTTAGCCCCTATGCTAGCTAAGGCCCTGTTTAGTTGATCCCCTTTAGCCCCTATGCTAGCTAAGGCCCTGTTTAGTTGATCCCCCCTTTAGCCCCTATGCTAGCTGTGGCCCTGTTTAGTTGATCCCCTTTAGCCCCTATGCTAGCTAAGGCCCTGTTTAGTTGATCCCCCCTTTAGCCCCTATGCTAGCTGTGGCCCTGTTTAGTTGATCCCCTTTAGCCCCTATGCTAGATGTGGCCCTGTTTAGTTGATCCCCCCTTTAGCCTCTATGCTAGATGTGGCCCTGTGTAGTTGATCCCCCCTTTAGCCCCTATGCTAGCTGTGGCCCTGTTTAGTTGATTCCCCCCACCCCCTTTAGCCCCTATGCTAGGTGTGGCCCTATTAAGTTGATTCCCCCTTTAGCCCCTATGCTAGCTGTGGCCCTGTTTAGTTGATCCCCCTTTATCCCCTATGCTAACTGTGGCCCTGTTAAGTTGATCCCCCCTTTAGCCACTATGCTAGATGTGGCCCTGTTTAGTTGATCCCTTCTTTATCCCCTATGCTAGTTGTGGCCCTGTTTAGTTGATCCCCTTTAGCCCCTATGCTAGCTAAGGCCCTGTTTAGTTGATCCCCTTTAGCCCCTATGGTAGCTGTGGCCCTATTAGGTTGATTCCCCCTTTAGCCCCTATGCTAGCTGTGGCCCTGTTTAGTTGATCCCCCTTTATCCCCTATGCTAACCGTGGCCCTGTTAAGTTGATCCCCCCTTTTGCCCCTATGCTAGCTGTGGCCCTGTTTAGTTGATCCCCTTTAGCCCCTACGCTAGATGTGGCCCTGTTTAGTTGATCCCCCCTTTAGCTCCTATGCTAGCTGTGGCCCTGTTTAGTTTATCCCCTTTAGCCCCTATGCTACCTGTGGCCCTGTTTAGTTGATCCCCCCTTTATCCCCTATGCTAGCTGTGGCCCTGTTTAGTTGATCCCCTTTATCCCCTATGCTAGCTGTGGCCCTGTTTAGTTGATCCCCCTTTAGCCCCTATGCTAGCTGTGGCCCTGTTAAGTTGATCCCCCCTTTAGCCCCTATGCTAGCTGTGGCCCTGTTTAGTTGATCCCCCCTTTAGCCCCTATGCTAGATGTGGCCCTGTTTAGTTGATCCCCCTTTAGCCCCTATGCTAGATGTGGCCCTGTTTAGTTGATTCCCCCCACCCCCTTTATACCCCATGCTAGTTGTGGCCCTGTTTAGTTGATCCCTTTTAGCCCCTATGCTAGTTGTGGCCCTGTTTAGTTGATCCCCCCTTTAGCCCCTATGCTAGATGTGGCCCTGTTAAGTTGATCCCTCCATTATCCCCTATGCTAGCTGTAGCCCTGTTTAGTTGATCCCCCCTTTAGCCCCTATGCTAGCTGTAGCCCTGTTTAGTTGATCCCCCCTTTAGCCCCTATGCTAGCTGTGGCCCTGTTAAGTTGATCCCCCCTTTAGCCCCTATGCTAGCTGTGGCCCTGTTTAGTTGATCCCCCCTTTAGCCCCTATGCTAGATGTGGCCCTGTTTCGTTGATCCCCCCTTTAGTTCCTATGCTAGCTGTGGCCCTGTTTAGTTGATCCCCCTTTAGCCCCTATGCTAGATGTGGCCCTGTTTAGTTAATCCCCCTTTAGCCCCTATGCTAGCTGTGGCCCTGTTTAGTAAATCCCCCTTTAGCCCCTATGCTAGCTGTGGCCCTGTTTAGTTGATTCCCCCCACCCCCTTTAGCCCCTATGCTAGGTGTGGCCCTTTTAAGTTGATTTCCCCTTTAGCCCCTATGCTACCTGTGGCCCTGTTTAGTTGATCCCCCCTTTATCCCCTATGCTAGCTGTGGCCCTGTTTAGTTGATCCCCTTTATCCCCTATGGTAGCTGTGGCCCTGTTTAGTTGATCCCCCCTTTAGCCCCTATGCTATATGTGGCCCTGTTTAGTTGACCCCCTTTAGCCCCTATTCTAGATGTGGCCCTGTTTAGTTGATTCCCCCCACCCCCTTTAGCCCCTATGCTAGGTGTGGCCCTATTAAGTTGATTCCCCCTTTAGCCCCTATGTTAGATGTAGCCCGGTTTAGTTGACCCTTTTTTAGCCCCTATGCTAGCTGTGGCCCTGTTTAGTTGATTCCCCCTTTAGCCCCTATGCTAGCTGTGGCCCTGTTTAGTTGATCCCCCCTTTATCCCCTATGCTAGCTGTGGCCTTGTTTAGTTGACCCCCCTTTAGCCCCTATGCTAGCTGTGGCCCTGTTTAGTTGATCCCCCCTTTAGCCCTTATTCCAGCTGTGGCCCTGTTTAGTTAATCCCCCCTTTATCCCCTATGCTAGCTGTTGCCCTGTTTAGTTAATCCCCCTTTATCCCCCATGCTAGCCGTGGCCCTGTTTAGTTGATCCCCCCTTTAGTCCCTATGTAGCTGCAGCCCTGTTTAGTTGATCCCCCCTTTAGCCACTATGCTAGATGTGGCCCTGTTTAGTTGATCCCCCCTTTAGCCCCCATGCTAGCCCTGGCCCTGTTTAGTTGATCCCCCCTTTAGTCCCTATGTAGCTGCAGCCCTGTTTAGTTGATCCCCCCTTTATCCCCTATGCTAGCTGTGGCCCTGTTTAGTTGATCCCCCCTTTATCCCCCATGCTAGCTTTGGTCCTGTTTAGTTGACCCCCCTTTAGCCCCTATGCTAGCTGTGGCCCTGTTTAGTTGTTCCCCTTTTTAGTCCCTATGCTAAATGTGGCCCTGTTTAGTTGACCCTCCCTTTTAGCCCCTATGCTAGCTGTGGCCCTGTTTAGTTAATCCCCCTTTAGCCCCTATGCTAGCTGTGGCCCTGTTTAGTTGATCCCCCCTTTATCCCCCATGCTAGCTGTGGTCCTGTTTAGTTGACCCCCCTTTAGCCCCTATGCTAGCTGTGGCCCTGTTTAGTTGTTCCCCTTTTTAGTCCCTATGCTAAATGTGGCCCTGTTTAGTTGACCCTCCCTTTTAGCCCCTATGGTAGCTGTGGCCCTGTTTAGTTGATCCCCCCTTTAGCCCCTATGCTATATGTGGCCCTGTTTAGTTGACCCCCTTTAGCCCCTATTCTAGATGTGGCCCTGTTTAGTTGATTCCCCCCACCCCCTTTAGCCCCTATGCTAGGTGTGGCCCTATTAAGTTGATTCCCCCTTTAGCCCCTATGTTAGATGTAGCCCTGTTTAGTTGACCCTTTTTTAGCCCCTATGCTAGCTGTGGCCCTGTTTAGTTGATCCCCCCTTTAGCCCCTATGCTAGCTGTGGCCCTGTTTAGTTGATCCCCCCTTTAGCTCCTATGCTAGCTGTGGCCCTGTTTAGTTGATCCCCCCTTTATCCCCTATGCTAGCTGCGGCCCTGTTTAGTTGATCCCCCCTTTATCCCCTATGCTAGCTGTGGCCTTGTTTAGTTGACCCCCCTTTAGCCCCTATGCTAGCTGTGGCCCTGTTTAGTTGATCCCCCCTTTAGCCCTTATTCCAGCTGTGGCCCTGTTTAGTTAATCCCCCCTTTATCCCCTATGCTAGCTGTTGCCCTGTTTAGTTAATCCCCCTTTATCCCCCATGCTAGCCCTGGCCCTGTTTAGTTGATCCCCCCTTTAGCCCCTATGCTAGCTGCAGCCCTGTTTAGTTGATCCCCCCTTTATCCCCTATGCTAGCTGTGGCCCTGTTTAGTTGATCCCCCCTTTAGCCCCTATGCTAGATGTGGCCCTGTTTAGTTGATCCCCCCTTCAGCCCCTATGCTAGCTGTGGCCCTGTTTAGTTGTTCCCCTTTTTAGTCCCTATGCTAAATGTGGCCCTGTTTAGTTGACCCTCCCTTTTAGCCCCTATGCTAGCTGTGGCCCTGTTTAGTTAATCCCCCTTTAGCCCCTATGCTAGCTGTGGCAATGTTTAGTTGATCCCCCTTTAGCCCCTATGCTAGCTGTGGCCCTGTTTAGTTGATCCCCCCTTTAGCCCCTATGCTAGATGTGGCCCTGTTTAGTTGATCCCCCCTTTAGCCCCTATGCTAGCTGTGGCCCTGTTTAGTTGATCCCCCTTTAGCCCCTATGGTAGCTGTGGCCCTGTTTAGTTGATCCCCCCTTCAGCCCCTGTGCTAGCTGTGGCCCTGTTTAGTTGATCCCCCCTTTAGCCCCTATGCTAGATGTGGCCCTGTTTAGTTGATCCCCCCCTTTAGCCCCTATGCTAGCTGTGGCCCTGTTTAGTTAATCCCCCTTTAGCCCCTATGGTAGCTGTGGCCCTGTTTAGTTGATCCCCCCTTCAGCCCCTATGCTAGCTGTGGCCCTGTTTAGTTGATCCCCCCTTTAGCCCCTATGCTAGCTGTGGCCCTGTTTAGTTGATCCCCCCTTTAGCCCCTATGCTAGATGTGGCCCTGTTTAGTTGATCCCCCCTTTATCCCCTATGCTAGCTGTGGCCCTGTTTAGTTGATCCCCTTTATCCCCTATGCTAGCTAAGCCCTGTTTAGTTGATCCCCCTTTAGCCCCTATGCTAGATGTGGCCCTGTTTAGTTGATTCCCCCCACCCCCTTTAGCCCCTATGCTAGGTGTGGCCCTATTAAGTTGATTCCCCCTTTAGCCCCCATGCTAGCTATGGCCCTGTTTAGTTGATCCCCCCTTTAGCCCCTATGCTAGATGTGGCCCTGTTTAGTTGATTCCCCCCACCCCCTTTAGCCCCTATTCTAGCTGTGGCCCTGTTTAGTTGATCCCTTTTAGCCCCTATTCTAGCTGTAGCCCTGTTAAGTTGATCCCCCCTTTAGGCACTATGCTTGCTGTGGCCCTCCCTCCACAAAAAAACAACTGTTTTGATCCAAGCTGTCTTCAGTTGTCAGACCCGAGTCATAGGGTGGCTGCCTGGACCTGCTATGCCTTTTACTCTACTTTATCTGCACTCTCATAAACTCAGCATTCCAACTGGAAGGAAAGTAATTAGCTTCCCATATTTATTTTATTGATTCATGTTGTTTATGTTGCAGCTCAACACAGACTTCCCTGCTGCAGACAATGTAGATGTTTTTTGTCTCAGTATGAGATGGTTTCGTCAATGGGAAATGTTTGTTAAAGGGCAGCAAGAAGGTAAAGTAATTTCTTGAAGTGTTTTGGAACTATGAGTGTTAGACTGGGTATCTATCATGCTTCTGTCACTCTGCATGTGAATATTTGTTTAACACTCTTTGTTTACAGAGCCTTAGCAGGGGGTGGGGCACTGGAGACATGTGCCCCCCTCAATATTTTAAAAGGAAATGACCTGTAGGGGTGTGGCTTGTGTCCCCCCCCCTAGTAGATAGCCCTAAGTAATTCACTTTTAGCATTATAAATCATTTTTTCAGTTCTTTTTTAAGTTTATTTATTATTGGAGTGAAGAAAGTAACAGGTGTTGCTGATGTTCATCAGATCACACAGAGTTGCTACAGTTCTCATTGTCTCCTGCCAAACACGCTTCACAATCACAACACGGGTGCAGGTAGAATAGGGCTTGATGTGTGTTGGTTAGTGCGCTTAGATTATTGGAAACTAAGTTTGACCGGGTAAGATGCGGTATCTGACCGGGTATAAATATTTTAGAAGCATTCAACTTTTCCCTGGTCTCTTATGCGCTTGAACACGGATACGGGTATAATATAGGGCTTAATGCGTGTTACTTTGAGTTCGACGGGGTAAGATGCGGTGTCATAGCCATGCTGTTTACGAGATCTCAGAATAAGGGGGACACAGCGTTCTCTCCCGAAAATGTTGCATATCATATACACAAATTGTTATACAGATGGTGTGGGATCTAGGGCGTGTAACGATGGGGGTAGGGTGTGTGACAGTAGATAGGGTTGAAAAACGTGTAAAAGTATAGGTGTATAGTTAGACAATTTTGACTAGGTCAAGCCTCAGGTATTCCTTGTACATATTTGCTATAAGCAGTGGTGGAGGCAGACAAACTGTCTTCCATGTCCTTTGTAAAATTCACACTCTTTAAGGAGGTAGCTGTTCCACTTTTAACATGATCCTGGGGTGTCAGTTAGGGGAGAGCTGACTCTAGCCCTTTTGACTATCTCCAGATCCTCCAGGACCTATTGACAACTCCAACATTATCATCATCAAAGGAAACCAGAAAATGCTTAGATCAGGTATGCATCAAAATATAAAGAAATAGAGATATTATTTAGCTATGGTACTGCATATGCTATCATACAAACAATGAAATGCTATGGAAAATTTGGCTCGTAAGTTCCAGTGCGGCCCATGAACATAGCTTAATAAGAGCTTTTTATGTATCTTTGTAAAAAACAAACTGACCAAAAATTCATAGAAATTGGGTGTGAATAGTCACCTGATCCATCCCCTCTGCATCCACCCTTACACCCATAAATCAGTCTCACAGCCCTGTCGATTCCCCACCACAACCAATGGTAATGTTATTTTGACTGAAAAACAAAATTACATATTTTTTTTTCACAATTGGGTGTGGATAGCCACCCCCTCCGGATCCCTGCCCCAAAAATCAGTCCTACGGCCCAGTACATACCCAACCCAACCAAGAGCTGTTTGTTATTTTGACCTTACAAGGAAATTAACCGTTTTTTCTAGCTGCTGATTATGGCCAAGTGTCTTCCGAAACCTGGCAATTTCTGAATGACACTTATGGGGGAGGACCATCTTTTGTTCTAGAAGCAGAGATGGAGGATACCAAATAGCCAATTCCCTTTTTTAGGGAGGGTGCACTTAAACAAAGAGTTTAGGCCCAAAACTCAACTATCTGTGTTCAACCTAAGGGTCTAACAGTGCCCCTTATATAAAGGTTTAATCTAAAATGCATTTCTCTTTCTTCCCGGGAAAAGCATGTATCAATCATAACACTTTGACTGGTATGTAAGTAATAATGCTGACATTAAGCCCTGCCCATGTACATACAGTGCTATTTAAGAAGAGCACCTCTTCCAAAAGAAATCAAATTGTATGATAAATGTATAATCTTAGTATTCATTGAAGTTATCATTTATTGAAGTTAATAAAGCAACTATAAAAAACTTGTCTTTCTACAGCTTTTTTGTATCTCCTAAAAGACATTACAACAAGGGTGGTATGTATAAAAGGAAAAAAAACACTAGAAACAATTAAGGCTTTAAAATAAACGGTGTCCATAGGGTCCTATAAATGTCTATTAATTGGAGGTCTTTTCAGCCTTAGCAGCAATCTCGTCATAATCCAAATCGTCAAAATCATTCGCATTGACAGATGTTGTTGCCTCTGAAAATTTTTTTCGGACATAATCCTGTGTTGAAGCTAATTTCATTTTCTTTTCGATTGGTGCTTTGTCGGAACACCTGCAATAAATC
Organism: Nematostella vectensis; assembly: GCF_932526225.1. Lineage (NCBI taxonomy): Eukaryota > Metazoa > Cnidaria > Anthozoa > Actiniaria > Edwardsiidae > Nematostella > Nematostella vectensis. Next base: position 6,109,061 of record NC_064041.1, on the reverse strand, counting down.
ACAGGCTAATAGTAAGCAAGATTATTTATTAGAACCTAGTGTATGCCCATGTTTGCTGCCCCCCCCTCCCCCTCCATCAGTGTGTCCCTGATCCCCCGTGCTAACTAAAATAGTTGGTTTTAGTATCCCATACCCCCCTGAATGTCCCTGATCCCCCGTGCTAACTAAAATAGTTGGTTTCAGTATCCCATACCCCCCTGAATGTCCCTGATCCCCCAAGCAAACTAAAATAGTTGGTTTTAGTATCCCATACCCCCCTGAATGTCCCTGATCCCCCGTGCTAACTAAAATAGTTGGTTTCAGTATCCCATACCCCCCTGAATGTCCCTGATCCCCCAAGCAAACTAAAATAGTTGGTTTTAGTATCCCATACCCCCCTGAATGTCCCTGATCCCCCTTGCTAACTAAAATAGTTGGTTTCAGTATCCCATACCCCCCTGTATGTCCCGGGTCCCACCATCCTTGCTAAAAAAAAATTGGTTTCAGTTTGCCATACCACCCCTGTATGTCCTTTTTCTCCCAATGTTTGCTAAAATAGTTGGTTCCAGTATCCCATACCCCACTCCCTGATCTCCCCCGCCAGATCTAAAACCACTTACCAAGATATGAACACAAGGTTATTGAATATTCGCTTCTCCTCTTTGCGGGGGAATTTCATGTCATAGAGGATGTACCGTGGCTCTCTATCACTCAGCTTTTCTACCATTTGGTAAAAAATTGCGCGGTCCTCCTCTCTCGTGTTTGTGACGACACTCTTGAATGTTTGGTCAATGACCACCATATTTGCCTCGTCACATATTTTGAAAATTGCATATTTGTGAGTTTTCATGCTTTTCATGGTCTAAGATAGCTTGAGACTCTCGTCATCGACCTTGATGCCTGACATAGACATGATCTGCCAACAAGTATAACAATGTAAAAAGATAACAGTAAATAAACGGCATTTTATTTGTCCTTTTATCTAGAATCAATTTCCCGCTTGAAAGTTTATTTGGGATAGAAAAAGCAGCAAATCGTCTCTTCATACGAAGAAAAACGACATATCACTCTAGGAATTTACCTGCATAACTACCTAATCGTACCCACATTCAAGAGAAGTTCTTTAGTGAATATATCTTATCGTCTGGATACGGAAGCCCATGAGGGCCACTCAAGGTTTTCGTTAACAACATCTCACCTTTCGGTCACGACTTTGAACTATTTGCGTCACGACAACTCACTTTGAGTGTCACGACAAAGCACTATTTGATTATCGCTTATTTGCAGGTTTAATTCACAATATCGCACTTTGTGTCTCAAAACATCGCACTTTGTGTCTTAAAAAACTCATCATTTTGCCTTCGCTTAAAACATTTCAGTATATCGTTCACGACATTCAACTTTGTGCTTATAACATAGCACTATTTGTCTTTTGCATAAAATATTTGACTTTGTGCTTTATAACATGGGACTTTGTGTCTTAAAAAATCTCGCGATTTGCCGAATGCCCAAATTATTTCAGGTTTTGTCTTTTGCATAAAATATTCAACTTTGTGTCTAAAAAAATCTCGCGATTTGCCGAATGCGCAGATCATTCCAGTTTTTGTCTGTGCAATTAAATATTTAACTTTGTGCTTCATAACATGGGACTTTGTGTCTTAAAAAATCTCGCGATTTACCGAATGCGCAAATCATTTCAGGTTTTGTCTATTGCATAAAATATTTAACTTTGTGCTTCATAACATGGTACTTTGTGTCTTAAAAAAATATCGCGACTTTCCGAATGCGCAAATCATTCCAGTTTTTGTCTGCGCATAAAATATTTGACTTTGTGCTTCATAACACGGTACTTGATTTATGATTTATAAGGCTTCTACCACTATTACACATATGAAATAGCGGTAAGGTTGACACAACAGAGCACAGCTCCAACTCAAGTGTAACCTCGGTTAGTAAGCACTGTCACTGGGGGGGTGGTCACTGCCAGAGGGTTTATTGCGTCCCCAGTGGTTCTTTTACGTCCCTTCGGTTCAGGTTTTAGTGTAGTACAGCTTGAAGAGACGGGACCTCCGGTTTAGTGTCCTTATCCGAGAAGACTGGAAACACGGGAGAATAACTTCAACTCACTTGTGACAAATTCGATTCAAGGCAGGAACCCGGAAAAATCCCCAGTTTGAGCCAGGATTCGAACCTGGGCCACAGCGGTGAGAGGCCGACGCGCTAACACACTAGGCCACCCGACACTTCGTGTCTTAAAAAATATCGCGATTTGCCAAATGGCCAAATTATTTCAGTTTTTGTCTATGCATAAAATATTTAACTATGTGCTTTAGAACTTCATTTCACAAATTTGAAGAGAATTATCAAATAACTGGATTCAATACAAATGCCCTGTGAGCTCCCTACAAGGACTAAAAACTAAACAGGACTTCAGGATAGGCCGAGGAAGGAGCCTTAGCGATACGGGATCAAAGGCTGAACTGGTTGAGTGCTCGCTCGAGCTTTATTCAGTGTTCTACAGATGCAGGTACCTCTAGCTCGCCTTGCGGGACTAAGGCCCCAATGATAACTCTACATCGCAAGCCTCTCCTCCAAACGATAAATCACGGCATTTGACTTTGTTTATAACTTAGGCGGCTCATCGCATTAATGCTAATAATATCTAACTTTTTTGACAATCATTTACAGCATTCCATAATATCTTAGGCAACGACTCACAATGGGTCGCAATGCTGAACTTTTAACTTTGTCTTATCAACAATGCTATATTTCACTGAGCTTTATGGCTTATAATCTTGATTTCATATTTATATTTACTTATATATCTCAAATTAAGCTCAGGATTTCGCAATTACGTTTCTAGTCTATTCGCAAAGCATGCTGGTCTATGTAGAAAAAACTCACTTTTTGCAAACGTACTTTGTGCTTCACGAGATTGCACTTTTTGCGTTACGACATTGGACTTTTTGCACAACGACATGTGACTATTTGTTACACACCATTGGATGTTTAGGCTTGCGTCATGGCACATTATGCAAATAGTCAACAACATCTGACTCTTGGCGTCACGACATGAGACAATTTGCTTCAAAACATCGCACATTATATCTCATAATATGGCACTTTTTCGCTTATAACATCGCTTTTTCGCGTGTATGACTTAGAATATCGCTTTTATTAACATCGCACTATTTGCGTGTATGGCTTAGAATATCGCGCTTTGTGCTTATAACACCGCACCTTTACTTATTTTATACAGTTTTAGCTGAGGAAACACTACGCCACTGCTATGTTTTTAATAAAGATAATCACGTACACGATATTATGGAATGCTGTAAATGATTGTCAAAAAAGTTAGATATTATTAGCATTAAAGCGATGAGCCGCCTCGTGATTTATCGTTTGGAGGAGAGGCTTCCGATGTAGAGTTATCATTGGGGCCGTAGTCCCGACGGCGAGCTAGAGGTACCTGCATCTGTAGAACACTGAATAAAGCTCGAGCGAGCACTCAACCAGTTACGGAAGCCCATGAGGGCCACTATATGCGCGAGTAATAGTGCCCGATCATGTCTCTGTCCTACGGACTTAATCTCCATCACTTAAGCCCGGCGCACACGGTGAGCAAAACATCATTCGTGCAATTTGCTCACTGCCTCGCGAGGCCAAAAACTCACAGTTTAAGCAGGTGAGAATTTTGCCTCAGTTGCTAGCGAGACGTGATTTCGTACGATCGACGTCCGCAGAAGGTGAGTTTTTGGCCTCGCGAGGCAGTGAGCACATTGCACGAATGAAGTTTTGCTCACCGTGTGCGCCGGGCTTTATAACAATCGTCTATGAAAGAATAGATACCTTAACTATTAGATTATTGGTACTGTATTAACAGGGAAGTGTAAGGTATTAATAAAACTGACCGGCTGAAGTAACTAAAAGAATTAGAAAGATAAAAGCTCCGATTGTAGCAGAAAGATGCGAACTCCGATCTTGCACTCTATTGAAACAAGGAGCAATCTTATTGGATGAAAAAGCCTAGTGATGTGAATTAATTAAATATGAGTTAGGTGCGGCTCGACAGCATAAATAAAGATGATCGAGAAAGTCCCGGACATAAATTATGAGTAAATGGATTTTGGAAAATCGGACGTTTGGCCAGCGGTGATAGAATAGCCTAGCCTCGCTTCGATGACGGGATCCCTCGGGATCCCTGTGTCCCCAGAATCAGTCAACCGTAGAGCCCCCATTAAAAATGCGAAAGTAGTTTAAAATACGATTCGGAGTTATTTATAATCCGCGGTGTCGAGTTGCGTGACGCGCCTCCATTGAAAATGCATAAGTAGCTTGAAATACGGTTTGGAGTTACTGATAATCCACGATGTCGCGTTGCGTGACGCGCCTAGCCATTGAAAATACGAAAGTTGAGTTTGAAATACGATTCGGAGTTGTAATCGGCACGCGGTATAGATAAATCCAAACGTGAAACTTGAAAACCAAAGCACGCAGATACGAAACATCGACTTCGAAATTCAAAAGTTGAGTTGTAAATACGAAAAGTTGAGTTTATAATTTAAAAGTTAACGTTGAAATTGCGAAGTGTAGGTTAAAATACGACACATGAATTTTGGCGGGGATCTAACGCCATATAAACGTACAGTATTTTAAGGTTCGCAAAATAGCTAGAAATAACTCTTCAGACGCTAGAAATACCTCTTCAGACAATAAAACATGGTAATTAGGTGACTGATCTGTTTGAGAATAGAGTGCAGTTGGGTTCTAGGTTAAATTTTACTGTTTATTATTGAAAATAGCTCCAATGTATAGTTCAGATGTAACGGATGACAACGGATGACACAGCCAGCCCAACCAACACAAAAACAAAATAACATGCGTTTATTATTTTAGTTACAATGAATCAGATTTCTTGCTTGCAAACAAATCCGAGTGCTATCTACACATTTCTCAGTATCGTTCTATTTTACCCCCTATTTTATCGGACACTAAGCAATAGGGGGAGGGACTTTTGTTTTTCATAGACACGCGTTTCGCGTAGATAAACAATTAGCAATTGTAAATCTACGTCGGGACCACTTCGCGTAGATAAACAATTAGCAATTGTAAATCAACGTCGGGACCACCTCGCTTAGATAAACAATTAGCAATTGTAAATCTACGTCGTGTGTGCGTGCGCGTGAGCGTGTGTGTGTGTGTGTGTGTGTGTGTACGTTTCACGTGCGCACACTGTGTACGTGAACACGAGTCTAATACGTGGCCTACACATGTAGTAGTGTATCACAGTACACTTCTACATGGGCAGGATCTTCTGGTCCTCAAGGTAACCCTTCGAAGCGACAGCACCTGCAACGGCGGCAGTCATTTTTGCGTAGTTCATGCCGTTCGCGGAGGGGTCTTTGGTGAAGTCTTCGCGCAAAACCTTGCGCCCAACCCAGCCGATACCGGCGACGAGGCCGGTTATGACTGCGGCGTCGGTGATGGTCTTTGTAATCTTGCTTTGCTGCGTCGTCAACATTGTGATGCACGGACGTGCGGATATGGGTGGGGCTCTCGTGTTTAAATGTCTGCTTACTCCATGGCTAACAGTCGAGATTTGCATCGTCCGGGTCGGCTCGCCGGAACGGCAAGTGGTGGTTGCTGTGCGGCCGCCAGCGGCGGCCTTGCGGCAGCTAGCTCTCGCCTACGTGTGTAGAGGCCGATCAATGACACTAAAAGACCAGCGACCACGATAACCGAGCTAGCCGACCAAGCGGAGTTGCTTTCCGGGACTGGTGTGTGTGCCAAAGGCGTGCCGAAGGCATCTTCGGCATGATAGCCCTCGCGTCCCTGCGACTCGCTAGAGACCGGCGACTCAACGTGTTGCACAGTTTTTTTCTTGGCTCTGTTAAGTCGGTTCCACTTTGCCAAGCGCCTTCCAGCTTCGACTCGTCCAGGGTGTTTAGGTCAGGTCGCGGGTGGTTCGGGGCTCGTGATTCTCTCTACTGACGCCGAAGGCGTACTTGCAGGTTCATGAGCAGTTTATTGATGATGCTCATCATCAGCAGCTTGTTTGTCAGGTTCCGCTGACCCGTAGGGTCGCTGAGCTCTAGTACTTCCTTGAGGTTCCTCCATTTGTGATGCAATATTTGGTTGCTGAGGAAGTGGCAAGCTTTCAAATGAAAGTCTACTCTGGGATGGCAGACTCGCCAGTGTGCGTGCACACTGGTGAGTCCGCGACTGCTACCTCGTGTTGACACCGCGTGTCAGCGCCGTTGGTGTTCACATGACGTGCTACGTGTAACGCCCCGACGGCTAAAGCCATCAAACGACCGCAGCGTAGAGACAGGCTTCCGCACAATGTGCGGAGCTCGTTGTTGATGATGTAGTCGGACACGAGGTCATTGTGAAGATCGACCACACTGTCTATCGGCAGCTGTCTGCCAGGGCGTCTGTAGTCCGGCTGGCTAGAGCGGTCTCGAATCGCTTCTCGTACTTCCTCACCTCCTCGGCGCTCATGCGTTTGACGTCGTCGTGGGTCAGGGCCTTGCCTACCATCTCTCTCTACTTCCCCAGGCTACGAAAATCGCGAGTTTCTCCCTCGCGTCTGCTATCTCGGTTTGCTTACCTCCGGTAGCCGGCTGCGTCGAGCAGTGTAGTCGGCCGGAAGGCCGGCGGCGCCCCCCTCAAGAAGACTCTCAAAGTATTCGTCGCTCATCATGGTACACGCGTGTTCCGCCTTGAGGGCGGTGTGATCAATGTGTTAAGCCCCAGGGCATACGTGGGCGGTGGTTTACTGCGCTCACCGTTCAACTAGGGCGATGGTAAAAGGGTGACGCAAGTAAAACTCTAACTTCGAGAACTTTTTCGTCTTGAGGGCCTTCATGTACTCTTTCATCCTCTCTTCTGAGAGCTCCGCGCCGTAGTCATGCAGGATAGCTTTCATGTCCACCTTGCTCGGGGTATAGAAGACCACCAAGGCCGCGATGTTCTCACAGAACGGCTTCGTAATGCTGGTGAGCTGCTGCGTGATCACCCACACGCTAATACCCACGTGGCGCGCGCTGAACGCCAAGTTGACGAGCTGGTCAGAGCGCCTCTTTACTATTTTCAAGGCCTCACAGTCGTCGAGTATGATTAGCGTATTAGTGCCTTCGAAGACAGCGGAGACAAACCTGAGCAGTGTGTCGATCTGACCCGCCTCAGGTGTGACGACAAACAGACGATCGTCGCCCTCGCCGAAGCCTTCGTATGTTTTGTTGTAGACGAAGGTAGGGCACACGAGTACGATGTAGTCAAACTTACCCCGGAAAGGGCCGCGCAGCCGGTCCACTATGAATCGGGTCTTCCCACATGACGTCGGGCCCACGATGAGAGCGTTAAGTGGGATGTTTTTCGGGTCCATACCGCGCTGCCGCCGCCGGGACGGCAAGTGCTCAGTATTGTATAGAATCTAGCTGTCCGTTCATAAGGTTCATTTGGGAGTCGGCCACCACAAACACGTGACAGTTTACGGTACCCGTGCCGCTTTCCGTGCGTTTTATCTCGAGATGCACACCGTCGCGGGTGTTGACCAATCGGAGACCACCCCCATGAATAGCACTGTCGTCCGTCGTTCGAAGGTCGCTCCACAGAACAAACTTGTTATCGCCATAGAACGACTCGCGGCTGACACTAGGCGCTCCGCTGCCACTGACGAACCGCCTTTTCGCCTCCCTCCTGAAATCTGTGGGGCGTAGTCCCTGGCTGAGGACCTTGTTTGGCATGCCGTCGATTGTAATGCGAACGCTCTTGATTTCGGGGTACACGAACTTCTCAGAGTCGCGAGCCCCTGCCGTGTATGGCTCCACAAAGAGGAGCAACAGACCACTTATAGACCTTCGCGGCAGGTTGACACTCTCGTTGATTATGCTGTCCGTCCCTTTGCTTATCACGAAGGACTTGTGGAGGTTATCTTGCTCGTAGAAGAACGTTGAGCCTTGGAGCGAAGCTTGCGCATGTTTTTTGACTTCATGCCCTGCTCCAGGCGGTCCTCTCTCTCGACCTTGGACAGGTAAAGCTCCTCATACGTCTTGAAGACATCGTAGCGGTTGGTGTCCTGAAGCGTTTCTCCTGCAAACGTGATTTTCAGGCGGCTCACGAGATTTCGGCCGACGTTGTTCACGACGGTATTATTCGCTTGGCCTGAGATGGAGAGATCGAAACCGACCCTCAAGGAGCCAGGCACGAGCGTGACTCCTTCCGATAGCTTTGGGACCGCCACATAGCTACATGGCGTCTCGCCGGGGGAAGCCGTCGACGGGTAGAGAGTGACCCGGTAAACAGTTCTCTCGGCTTTCAACCCCAGAGGAGTTCTGGGTGTTCGTTGGGGGTCAAGTTTATCGCTGACTGACATTCCTATTTTATATATAAAGCACGAAGTCACGTGACTATGGTGCGGACTGTTAGACATGTCTAATATAGCGTAGCATGAGCTATGCGCACGCATCATGGATGATGTTGACGTTGACATTGACGATACCTTGCCGGGTGCGTCCGCCGAAGACGGGGACGACGAGACGCCCCTCATCCCGTTTGATCCCGACGATGGGGAGTCGATCCCAATGACGAGTACGTCATCGCGGGGGGCCCGGACGCAAACGACCGCTGAAACCTCGTTCACCACAGAGGGTGCAGCGGCAAGACTCGGTCTCCAGTCCCTCAGGGAGAAATACCCAGACCTTAACGAGAATCTGATACGGTTCCAGTCAGACCAGAGGGGAAAGACGCTAATACAGCTTTGCAACCTCGACAAAGGAGGTTGGACTAAACCAAGACAGCTGTTCAATGAGAACGGGGGCGTTCGCCAGGACATTGCAAAGCTGAAAGGCTTCAAGCTGGCGATGGGGTCTGTGGCAGAGATAGACGCGGTCATCCAGGAGAACACAGAACGAGTCCAAGAGCTGCAAAAGGGGGTAACCACAGACAGGGAGACCATCGACGACCCTAACTCGTCAGAGAGTCGCCACCAAGAGGCCCGTGAGCGCAACGAGGAAAGGCTATCCAAGATCGACGAACTAGAACACGAAAACCGAGAGCTCGAGAACCGGAAGCCGCTCAGAGAGCGCATCAAAGCCATCTTCAAAAAGTACGGCTTTACCGTCACCGCTATCGGGTTGGCCGTAGCGACGACGATCGCGGCCATTGTGACGTCGCTCGGCAAGACGCTCTCCTCCGTGGCCAGAGGGGTCGGTAACGGGCTTAAGGCTGTCGGGAAAAAGCTAGGCGAGCTTCTCCCTGGACTAGTAGGCAGCATCGCGAACTTCGTGTTTTTAAAAGGCTGCAGGAGAAGCGGTGAAATTCCTTGGCGAAAATGCGTGGCTGCTCATTCTAGCCGTAGCCGCGTTCTTGGTTCGTCGAATTGAAAGCAATCATCGGAACCAGTAATACGCCGCGGCCACCGCGAGTGCCGACAACCCCGCCTTGAGGGCGGTGTGGTCACTCTTTTCGCCCGGTCCGGGAGCGCTTCGCGCAGTCATGCTGCGCATACGTGGAGAGGGGGCAGGCGCCGCGCCCTCTGCGTGCGCTTTCGCAGGTGCGAAAGCCTTGCTTCGCACCTCGCGGTCGATCCTCGGATCAGTCACGTGTTGCACCCTAGGATGCCCACCGGCCATGTTATGAGCACCGACTGGCTTTGTCTTGGTGTTAATCGCGTTTGCGCCGAGCGTCATGGAGTCTGTGGCTTTCTGCAGTTTATTGTTGTAGCCCACGACGCTTTGCGTGTTTATCACCAGATCGCTCGGCATCAGCCACACTCCTGGTGCGACCGCAAGACTCAGTCTCACCTTGGCCTCCTGCACGGCCAACTGGTACCTTTGCACGCTTTGAGCGATGTCGTTTTCTATGATCGCGTCTTCAAGCAGCTTCGTGAACTCCGCCCCCGCGATGGAGGAACGGACGTTCACCTGCGCACCAAGCACTGCGTAGACGAACGCCTCGACCGAGCGATCGAGTCTTCCTAGCCCTGCTTTTGTCAGCCCCTCACCTTTGGGAGGCGCAAACCAGCTATATTGCACGCCCCCGTGGTCGTTGTTGCGTATGAAACCCACATGCTTCCCACTATTGTACGTCCCACCTTCGTCGCTAAACAGATTGAGGTGGCTCGGGTACTCGTCCGCCGCCGTGTCGTAGCCACGGATCACGTGCACGTTGCGATACTCCTCCCCCGGGTAGAACACAAACACATCGCCTAGCCCGTGGTTCCGCCCGCCTTACCATCGGAAGTCCGGCTTACGCGGCAGACCGAACTCTATGCATAGACGCTCGAAAGCGGCTTTCTTGTAGGGGTTATCCTTTTGCGTGAACGGGCTGTCGCCAGGCAGGGGGGCGCCGAGCTCGTAAAGTATCCTCCGCGTGGTAAAGTAGACGTGAAACTTTAGAAATCCCCTGATGACAGAGGGGAGCGTGGCGAAAGCAGGGTCGGTTAGGGACACCCCGCATCCGGCGGTTGCGCACCAGACCGCAAAGTTGAGTTGCTGTGGCCAGCACCCATAGAAAGGCTCCGATAGCCACCGGCGAGACTCCTTGGTGGACTTGTGCGTGACTACTGTCTGTTTGAATATGTCTCGGACTCTAGTCGTGAACGATTTTTCCTCAGCCACGTGTATCTCTAGCTGCGTGAGTAGTGGGGTGAGCTCTGAGGCCATGCTCTCCACGGGGGTCGCGGGCACGGCGTAGAGCAGGCTTCTGCGAGGACGCCCGAGGGTCAGAGACCTAGGAAACCGGGTTTTGCGTGTTTGACTTGTTCGGCTATAGCGTGTTTGACAGATGTGTAATGGAGAATCTGTGGAAATCTGCATATCCTCTAGGGACAGGTTTTGCAACGTCTGTATTGCAGATACAAGGGCAATGAGCGTAACTAACTTAAGAGTTAGCTGCTTCAAAGTTAATTCTTCCAATGGAGGAAAGTTATTTAGGTATGCTAGCACTGTTTGTGGGTCCCAAGTTTTTCCTAGTTTTCTGTTAAACATCCCAGTCATAATGCGAGGTACAGTAAAAATCCGCGTGTAAGAACCTAGTAATAACCTAAAGGCAGAAATTTTGGATTTTAATACCCCAAAATAAGAACCTAATAAACCTAATAAAAATTCAAAAGGTTCTTATATGTTGGTGGGTTACTCCATTGAAAATGAAAAAAAAATTATGGGGCTTTAAAATAAGTAGGATATCTCTATAGCAAAATGGCTATGTATTCAGTCACACCGGTACTATGAATCCTACTGTTGATAAAGCGACTTTGACAAAAAATTAAGAACATAATAAGAACGTATTTGTTTTGCCCTTTCTTGGACCATAAACACAGTCATTGCCTTAGGGTCCAAAGTAAACCCAAGGAGCTTTTGACTAGAAGTCAGACATTGATTTAGAATCATGAATTTGTGAACCCCAAGGATCGAAGTAATGATAAAGTGTCAGATATGTGCACAGACAATGTTGCTAAGCAAAATGTCATCAATATAGTCAACTGAATGGTTACCCAGGCCCGTACCGAGGATTTTTCTTGGGGGGGGGGGAGGGGGAGCGGAGGGAGTGAGTTTTCTGATGAAAATCTGACCCCCCGCCCCCCCCGAAACAATCACAGGCGCGCTTCCCGAACAATGCACCAAAAATTTACATAACTGCTCTGTGTTACCCTGGTCCCAGGGCTCGAGCGTCTCTCTATTCAGTGGCCAGCGAGGTTGAGAACCTCAACCTTAACCTCAGTGGCCACTAAATAGAGAGACGCACGAGGCTCTGAGACCAGGGTAGCTCTGTGTTGGCTAGAGATCAAATATGGCGTCTAGCGTGAACAACTTCTTATTCGAACGGCTAATTCCCGACATCATTTCAGCGGTGAAAAAAAAAATGAAAAAAAATGTCATATTTCCAATACAAATCATCGTCAAAAACTCACCTTGGCAGTGTTTTTTTTGTCGCTTTATGTTTGTCGCCTAGTGAATGTGTTTGCTTTTTGTTGTAAACCGTGATCTTTCTGCTAGCAAGGAATTCGTCAACACAAGTGAATGGTTTTTACAGCTGAAAAAAGACATCAATCCAAGGCCTTTTCCTCTCAGGATCTCCTTGCATAGATATAGACGTGAATAAATATAGAATCCTCTTCGTCCTCTTTTTAGCTGCTGCTGCTGCCACGGGCGGGATTTTACATCGGCTCGTACTTCAGACAAAACGTTTCCTCAAAAACTTCAGCCCATTTGAATCCGCTTATTTTATCATTAATTACTATTTTCAAGCTGCCTTTCTTCTGTGAACATACGAACTTTGCAGCACAAAGCGAGGCGGTAAAAAACATACAACAGAGTAAGATCGAGTGGGGTCTGGGAGTTGCACGATTGACTGGATGGATGGATTGTGACACCACAGGGTAACCGCGCGATGACCACAAAACCAAGTCGCATAGCTATACCATATTTCTATACCTATGGAGCTCCGCGCGCGGCCTGCGGCCGCGCTGGCCCCGCTATTACTTGACCGAAGTTTAAGCTTACAGAGGGAATGTCGTAGATCCTTGGCTTGCAAAATGTGCAAATAAAGTCCGTAAAACCATCTTGTTGTGATACATTTCTTCCAGTAATCGAGGAGAGTTGTTCTTCAAGCAAATGCGATCCGAATAGCTTGTGCCTTTTCTATTATCTGAGACTGTTTCCCCACAAACGCGGCAATAATTCACGATTGCCTTTTCCGAGTAGAGAAGGCTAACCCATTTTTCCGCAGCCCGTTTTTTGGCTGACTGAAAAGAGGTAAGACCTCTCGGCTGCTGCGATAAAAAATCGTCCAAAATGGTTCTGCTGGCAAATTTTGTGGAGTCGAACTAGTTGTGCCGGGAATATTTATTCGGGCGCTGGAGCGGTTTCGTAGAAAAAAATATCGCCCCCACCGTTTATACGGGCAATTATTCATGTGCTATAATGCCTAACCACTGCTGGCTGGGAAAAAAAGAAAAAAAGGAATGGACCCTCCTGGGAAAAAGGAACAGACAATTTTTCCCAGCAACTTTTAAAACCGTTTTTTTCGGCATCAGAACATACACCTTTTTCAATAAAGGTTGTCAGTGAAAATGACAAATGGTAGTTCTACGACCGAAAGTAACCATGCGTCTCGAAGAATATTGGATAAATCAAAGTAATTATCCATTAAATGTTACCAATGCTCGGCTCTGACATTACTGGACCTTTAATTTTACGATAGTTAGTACCAATAAGCCATTTACCATTTGCACTAACAACCTTTTGTGAAATAGTTGTATGACGAAATATGCCACAGAGGTGTAAATTAATTATATGATTATGATGTAGTCGTTTCCTCATGGATAAATAAGAACTTCCGATGACTGGACTGGACAATCGTTTTTGACATACAGAGTAGTTATCAAAATCCCGCGAAACAAAATGTAATTGTTAAAGTGTAATGGTCAAGCCAGAACAAAAGAGAACAAAGACATTGCCCGTATATAAAACCGATCGAGACGGTATTTTCCCAAGCATCCGCTCAAGCGCCCCCCCAAAAAATTCCCAGCACAACCATTCGGGACGATTTTAGCAGCCGTAGGGTCTAACATCTTCCCAGTCAGCCAAAAAAAAAAAAAAACTGGCTGCGGAACAGATATTTTGCGGAACAGATCCGTTTTGTGCCCTTGGCCATACAAGACGTCTTTTCCGTTTTAATGGAATTTTCGGATGTGCTCGCACTGGTACCATTTTTGCTACGTACTTATGGTACGTTCTTGAAGATATCATATATCAGTGAATAAGAATATATTTATGTCTTTATGTTTCTACCAAAGAGAGAAAAGGCAACGATAATAATAAACAATTGCTTTAATTAACGACAAATTATCATAAACAGATAACAAAACAAGAATACACGGTGGAAACCCATGGATTTGAACCTTCAAGGATGACAATAAACGTTCGAGTTAGTGAAGGGCTTGAGTTTTCTGAGTTCAAGTTATTTGGGTTACACTATAGTTTCAATCTAGTTGCTTCAAAAAACAAGAGGGTATCGACGTTGTATGAGAAAAAACCTTCACTTTAGATTAGCTTCTACTTAATAGGAACTAAGAACAATTCCCATTTTTTAGGACATTGTTTCTTTTTCTAAAATAAAATTTGTCCGACAAGACTTTTAAACGTTGTTCCAGGTTTAGTCGAGCAAAATTAAAAAAAAAAGTTTTTTTAACAGTTTTTTTCCCATTGCTTCTATGCGCAATCTAAGACAATCAGGGTGTAGTCAGCTCGGAAGGACAGCTCTTTCAGTGCTGAAATCGTAGCTGAACTGTTAAAGAAAAAAACAATGTTTATCGTTAATATTTTATGGAACTTTATCCCTCATCAGTAGAGCAACCAGGAAGGGCGGTCCCAAAAGAGCTGAGATTGTATACGAGACGTATGGAAGATCATCAGCAAATTTACCTTACACCATAATATGTTCAATATATTTGCAGTGGTACTCTCCCATCAGCATGGATCCCCCTCCTCTCCCCCCACTCGAGCAATCCAGGATCCATCCTTGCTTATGCTAATAAATTAGACTCACCTTTGATTGGATATCCGCCGAGGACATTGTTGGTACTCCTGTAGGAGTGTTCTAAAAAAAATAAAAATAAACCGCACCTTATCACCTAGGGGTAGCGATGGGTACCTCGAAATTTTGACGTTTTTATACGCAAGTCTTGAAGTCTGTTTTTTTTTTTTTCAAAATTTTAGGGGCCTCGGGGCCCCCTTTTTGTTCTACCCCTGTCTCGGAGTTTCGGTTTTGTTAAACGCAACCTGTTTTTTTGTTACCATGCTACAGTTTCCCCTTCTTTTTCGAGTCTCGAGTCCTTAGCCTTTCCGCTATAAACAGGAACTATAGCCACTGTAGCAAGATTGAATTGTAACTCTACTTAATCTTTTTTCAACTGATGTTTATGACATAACCCGAACTAGTTATCCAAAAAAAGCTCGGAAAAAAAGAGCGGTCTCGTGCCTCGGCAAGGCTCGGATTTACCCATCGCTACCCCTTCACCTCTTTAATTTTATTTTATTAAGCATGTGGCGAACTGTGAACTTGGGTTGGTTGGAGAGTGGGCTTTGGGCCCTGTCAACAATTAGAGAAAAATGACTGCTGTGAAGGGTATTTGAAGAAAAGGCAACCGGTGGGTCGGTTGCGCAGTGGACGGGTTCCAAACGACTCGGTTTCCTAACTGAATACCTTTGAAAAATGTATATGTGGAGGTGTTCTTTGTTCTTTTGAAACCCCCCATCCCCCCCTTAAATATCCAGGCCCCTGAGTCTAATATCATAAATATAATATAATATAATATAATATAATATAATATAATATAATATAATATAATATAATATAATATAATATAATATAATATAATATAATATAATATAATATAATATAATATAATATAATATAATATAATATAATATAATATAATATAATATAATATAATATAATATAATATAATATAATATAATATAATATAATATAATATAATATAATATAATATAATATAATATAATAATATAATATAATATAATATAATATAATATAATATAATATAATATAATATAATATAATATAATATAATATAATATAATATAATATAATATAATATAATATAATATAATATAATATAATATAATATAATATAAATAATCCCGTTTA
Source organism: Nematostella vectensis (assembly GCF_932526225.1). Lineage (NCBI taxonomy): Eukaryota > Metazoa > Cnidaria > Anthozoa > Actiniaria > Edwardsiidae > Nematostella > Nematostella vectensis. The sequence continues at coordinate 6,093,407 of NC_064041.1, read as the reverse complement.
GAATGACAGATAACCACAGGAATGTGAAAAATTTCCACTGGTTGTCAAATTACCAACTGGTTGACACAACATTTTAGTCTGAAAAGACTAACATAATTACAGTACTTACAGCTGCCTTTTTCCACAACAAGTCAAACTTGGAGTTGATTTGAAAAGGAACTCCTTCAATACCTGTAAAAGAGAGTAATTAATAGGCTATTTTCAATATGATAGAAGATATTCTAACTTGAAGACATATAGTAAACTGGGCTTTTTTTGCTGAAAAAAAAAAGAATTAAGAAGTAATGCCACCATCTTAGATGATGGAAAAAAAGGACAACAATAATAAAAATAAAAATGAGGGTAGATTTAGTTGTACTTATCTAATTCTATGTTCATAAACTCTCACTCTCATATTTGTGATACAAACACAGTGGAAGTGGGAGATGGCAGGTGTATTTATTAAGAGTAGTTTGTAGCTAAAGGTGTGACAGTTTGTGCAATAGGTTTATCAAGCTAGTATTGTATGATGTGGTGGTCGTTAGGAGTACCTACCAGTTTGTTCAGTAGGTTTAATCCCCTAAGTATTGTAGTATGTTGGGTTGTTAGAGGAATACTGTACTGTACCTACCAGTCTGTGCAGTAGGTTTAATCCCCTAGTATTGTAGTATGTTGGGTTGTTAGAGGAGAAATGTACTGTACCTACTAGTCTGTGCAGTAGGTTTAATCCCCTAGTATTGTAGTATGTTTGGTTGTTAGAGGAATAATGTACTGTACCTACCAGTCTGTGCAGTAGGTTTAATCCCCTAGTATTGTAGTATGTTGGGTTGTTAGAGGAATAATGTACTGTACCTACCAGTCTGTGCAGTAGGTTTAATCCCCTAGTATTGTAGTATGTTGGGTTGTTAGAGGAACAATGTACTGTACCTACCAGTCTGTGCAGTAGGTTTAATCCCCTAGTATTGTAGTATGTTGGGTTGTTAGAGGAATACTGTACTGTACCTACCAGTCTGTGCAGTAGGTTTAATCCCCTAGTATTGTAGTATGTTGGGTTGTTAGAGGAATAATGTACTGTACCTACCAGTCTGTGCAGTAGGTTTAATCCCCTAGTATTGTAGTATGTTGGGTTGTTAGAGGAATACTGTACTGTACCTACCAGTCTGTGCAGTAGGTTTAATCCCCTAGTATTGTAGTATGTTGGGTTGTTAGAGGAATAATGTACTGTACCTACTAGTCTGTGCAGTAGGTTTAATCCCCTAGTATTGTAGTATGTTGGGTTGTTAGAGGAATAATGTACTGTACCTACCAGTCTGTGCAGTAGGTTTAATTCCCTAGTATTGTAGCATGTTGGGTTGTTAGAGGAATAATGTACTGTACCTACCAGTCTGTGCAGTAGGTTTAATCCCCTAGTATTGTAGTATGTTGGGTTGTTAGAGGAACAATGTACTGTACCTACCAGTCTGTGCAGTAGGTTTAATCCCCTATTATTGTAGTATGTTGGGTTGTTAGAGGAATAATGTACTGTACCTACTAGTCTGTGCAGTAGGTCTAATCCCCTAGTATTGTAGTATGTTGGGTTGTTAGAGGAATAATGTACTGTACCTACCAGTCTGTGCAGTAGGTTTAATCCCCTAGTATTGTAGTATGTTGGGTTGTTAGAGGAATAATACTGTACCGACTAGTCTGTGCAGTAGGTTTAATCCCCTAGTATTGTAGTATGTTGAGGTGTTAGAGGAATAATGTACTGTACCTACTAGTCTGTGCAGTAGGTTTAATCCCCTAGTATTGTAGTATGTTGGGTTGTTAGAGGAATCATGTACTGTACCTACTAGTCTGTGCAGTAGGTTTAATCCCCTAGTATTGTAGTATGTTGGGTTGTTAGAGGAATAGTGTACTGTACCTACCAGTCTGTGCAGTAGGTTTAATTCCCTAGTATTGTAGCATGTTGGGTTGCTAGAGGAATAATGTACTGTACCTACTAGTCTGTGCAGTAGGTTTAATCCCCTAGTATTGTAGTATGTTTGGTTGTTAGAGGAATAATGTACTGTACCTACCAGTCTGTGCAGTAGGTTTAATTCCCTAGTATTGTAGTATGTTGGGTTGTTAGAGGAATAATGTACTGTACCTACTAGTCTGTGCAGTAGGTTTAATCCCCTAGTATTGTAGTATGTTTGGTTGTTAGAGGAATAATGTACTGTACCTACCAGTCTGTGCAGTAGGTTTAATCCCCTAGTATTGTAGTATGTTGGGTTGTTAGAGGAATAATGTACTGTACCTACCAGTCTGTGCAGTAGGTTTAATCCCCTAGTATTGTAGTATGTTGGGTTGAGGAATAATGTACTGTACCTACTAGTCTGTGCAGTAGGTTTAATCCCCTAGTATTGTAGTATGTTGGGTTGTTAGAGGAATAATGTACTGTACCTACCAGTCTGTGCAGTAGGTTTAATTCCCTAGTATTGTAGTATGTTGGGTTGTTAGAGGAATAATGTACTGTACCTACTAGTCTGTGCAGTAGGTTTAATCCCGTAGTATTGTAGTATGTTGGGTTGTTAGAGGAATAATGTACTGTACCTACTAGTCTGTGCAGTAGGTTTAATCCCCTAGTATTGTAGTATGTTTGGTTGTTAGAGGAATAATGTACTGTGCCTACTAGTCTGTGCAGTAGGTTTAATCCCCTAGTATTGTAGTATGTTGGGTTGTTAGAGGAATAACATACTGTACCTACTAGTCTGTGCAGTAGGTTTAATCCCCTAGTATTGTAGTATGTTGGGTTGTTAGAGGAATAATGTACTGTACCTACTAGTCTGTGCAGTAGGTTTAATCCCCTAGTATTGTAGTATGTTGGGTTGTTGGAGGAATAACGTACTGTACCTACCAGTCTGTGCAGTAGGTTTGATCCCCTAGTATTGTAGTATGTTGGGTTGTTAGAGGAATAATGTACTGTACCTACTAGTCTGTGCAGTAGGTTTAATCCCCTAGTATTGTAGTATGTTTGGTTGTTAGAGGAATAATGTACTGTACCTACTAGTCTGTGCAGTAGGTTTAATCCCCTAGTATTGTAGTATGTTGGGTTGTTAGAGGAATAATGTACTGTACCTACTAGTCTGTGCAGTAGGTTTAATCCCCTAGTATTGTAGTATGTTGGGTTGTTAGAGGAATAATGTACTGTACCTACTAGTCTGTGCAGTAGGTTTAATCCCCTAGTATTGTAGTATGTTGGGTTGTTAGAGGAATAATGTACTGTACCTACTAGTCTGTGCAGTAGGTTTAATCCCCTAGTATTGTAGTATGTTTGGTTGTTAGAGGAATAATGTACTGTACCTACTAGTCTGTGCAGTAGGTTTAATCCCCTAGTATTGTAGTATGTTGGGTTGTTAAAGAGTAATAATGTACTGTACCTACCAGTCTGTGCCGTGGGTTTGGCAGCTGGCATTGCATGTTGTGGTGTGTAATGGGCTGGCATATTACCAGGGCGCTGCTGTTGTTGCCATGGCACTGGCATATTAAGGACGGGCTCTTGATTGCTCCTGAGAGAGTTTTTAATTCACTCAATAAGAGAAATATAGCAGGAATTTGTGGGAAAGGGGTGCTTGTTTTATAGGAACATTTCCCATGCCCCCTCAAAATCAATCAATACATTTGCACCCAAATATTAGTAGAAAAAACCTGGAATAATTATTATTATGTATAGCATATTGAATAAAATACAGTAGGTCTTGCACTGTAAATATTTGATAAAGCTGCCCCCAACCCCTCCTTAGAAATCCCACCTCTTGGGGGACTATAAGTGAGCTGATATAGACTGTAGGTAATATTATCAATTAGGCATACATAATAAATTATAGAGTACTTAGGGCAATACTAACCATTGCTGCCTATTTGGTCCTACAGGATGTGGTACACTGGAGTATGAAAACTGCCCTGGGTACCCTGTGGGTTGTGGGGGCTGGTACCTAGGAAGTGGACCCATGCGGAAACAGAGGTTCAAGTCATTGACATCATTTCTGTAATAAAAGAAAAAAAAAAAGATTAAGCCTGATATAAAAAGTCTTGAAAGGCAATAATTGCAGGTTGCTGGTTGGGAATAGTATAGCATAAATGCAAGGAGATGTTGTAAGTTGCTGGTAGTGCAATGTACGTTCGATGTACAGTATCCTCCCCTGCTTATAAAAACCTGTGTCGCTCTGCCAACAAACATTTAGTATCTAGTACATTCTCAGGATTTTCTGCCCATCCTAAATTTGGAAAGGTGAAATACGGAGAAATTCGGCTAAAATACATTTGCCCTAAAATCGTCCCTTAGGCAAAAATTGCTGAATATCGGTAGCACGTAAAACAAAAGAATTTCTGTGATGCCGAAATTTGCCGAAGTTCAGGTGTTTTTGGATGTGCTTAAGGTAATACGGTCAACTTCAGCCAATTTCTTTTGCATTACTTTCCGTTAGCACTGTATGAAGACGAAGAAGTATAATTGATAGATTTGGACATATTAAAGACATTTGAGGCTCCTGCTCATCATCAATTAGCTTGTATCTATTTGAAATAACACAAATTGTGTCCATTGGGTGACCATAAATTTATCAATATTCTTAAGCTTCTTTTAAGATTCTTTTTAGTTTCTTACCCTTGAAAAAAATATTTTAAAATATTACCCATTTTTAATTGTTTTTTTTTTTTTTTTTTTTGCTGATTACGCACGTTATTGTGTAGTAGGCTGGCGGAGGGGTCTCTGCCTTTGACTTATTAACCAGGGCCAGATCGATAACTACTGATTGAGCCTGATCCTTGGGCATGAGTTGAAGGCAGAGTTGATGCTTGCGGAAGGCTTTCTCATTGTCGTCATGAGTGGTGGTTACTGCAGTAAATCCTTGTGGAACAGGATCCCCGTCATGAATGATTGACATACCAACAATCACATGAGAGCCAGGCTGTCAATAGAAAATATTTGAGGGGGGCTGGGCTATTTTTGTAAATACACAACATGTTTGGCAGGATATCAAGATTATCTGATTATCTAACAAAAAAAATGTTTTCTGTCTCTTCAGAATTACCCTAGCAGAATTTTGCTTTTGATCTTTCATAATGGTCTGTTAATAAGAGCAATTATTTTATTTAATTTCATTTAATTAGATCCACTAAATTTTAACACATCATTCAGAGTTATCTCTCTGTTCTCTCTTCCAGTCACCCCCTTTGAAAATTGCTGTGTCTATAATTCATTGCAAAGCTTACCATTTATTTCTCCAGACTAATGGAACTCTATATAATTCTGCATAAATAAATAAAATACAGTAATAGAACGTTGTATCATCCATGAGCTGTATTTAATGCAAATGCATGCAACTGAAGATGAAACAATATCCATGATTCATTTGCATTGAATATGGCTCATGGATAATATGGTGCTTGAACTTAGCCTTAAGTAATGAAAAAAATACCTTCTTAGAATAGCAGATGTAGCGTTTTCCCTTGGACCGCCAAGTGGAATCATAAAGCTGACCGTCGTGTCCAAGTACTGTCTTTTCCAACTGTTTAAATCAAACAATCAAAACAGACATAATAGTACAATATTTGATTTAACATACAAAGTCATTTATTACTCTCCTAACCTGCTTGCAGGCAGTGCTCGGTGTTATTATTGCGGAAAACCCTCTCCTTTCGATGACTGGGTGCAATCTTGTATTTTAAGCTGTGTAGTTCCTGGGGGTACGATTGCAAAAACAGATAAAGGGCAGGGGGGAAAGGAGAGTAGAGGGAAAAAAATGCCTGCACTAATACCTGTGATTCTCAGGACAAACTTTGAATCCTGTCCACCAGCGGACGAGGTTTGTGATTGGTCAAAAAACAATGGGATGCTTTGATGAGAAGCAATAACTCTTGAAAGGTCACACATTCCCCAAACAAGTTTCGAATTAGAAAATGTCTTAAGTTGAGTGCTGGAGATTTAGAGTGCAGAATCTCCAAAGTACTCTCTAAGTTCTGCGTTAATGTTTTTCTGCCAAGAGATAAACAATTCTGGTCGCAGATTCTTGTTTCTGCCGTCCAGGAAAACTATTGCTACTTTCACCTGGGTAGAGTTTGTCAAGAAGATCCTCAATATATTTAGACTCTCAATGGCCATTTCACCTCCAAAACCAAAAGACATTATCACTCCCGTGGATTTCTTAGCTTTAGAGCTAGGGCGCCTCTCCAGAGAAGTTGTAGTTAGCATCTGTTTCTTGATTCTTGCAGGAGGAGAATCCAGTCCAATGTTTGCTTCGAATCAATTTCAAGTATTGTGCTAGCTTTAGGAGCTTATCTATATTATTTTGCTGAAGTTGGTTCCAGTAGCTTATAAAACTTTTATATGTCTTTTGTAACTGCAGGTGCAAAGCTTACAAATTTTGTCTGACAGCCTGAGAGACAATAGGAGACTAAAGCATGGAACTTTCCTTCGAATTCGGATTATTTATCCTTGCCGCTTAGAGCTTAATTTAAATCCGCAGAGAGAGATGTTTTTTTTTCATTTGCCATAGTGGAGATAATTTTGTTTTACAGCATCTGCACTCTTGGTTTCATTCGTTCGCTAATATGTGGCAATTATTCTCCATGTCTAAGCTCGTGCAAAACTCCCTGTGAACCTTGCTTTGGTTTTGATCAAACATTTGACAGTTCGAATCTCGAGAAGAATATGTGACAAGACTACCAAAAGTCATTATTAGTTGGGGGCGGATTTGTGAATCACGGGTATTAGTGCAGGCATTTGTTTCTCTTCTCCCCCCTGCCCTGCGTCCGTTTTTGCACTCCCCACCAGGAACCACATGGTTTAAAACACCAGATGGCGCCCGATCACCGAAGGAGAGGGTTTTTAGCGATGATAACACTGAGTAGTACCGCCTGCAAGCAGGCTATTACTCTCCAAACTTATAAAGACAGTGATGGTAACCCCTTTGTGGATAAATAATGTAGATAGATAAAAGCATAGCAGTCAACTCACCCGCATTAGGAGAGTGTCACAATTATTTTGGACCTCATCACAAGCCTAATATTTTTTTAGAATGTTCATACATTCTCTGTATTCACCCGCATTGGCTCTCTTGGGATTTTTCACATATTTACTGTATTTCAACCAATTTCACAAGATTACTGTCTAAGTTAGGGTGATAGCTATGAAGGATGTTACTGAAACGTCCCGGGTAATTTATTAGCCAATCAAATAAAACCACACAATCAACAGCCTTAATAATAACATTTGCCTTGCAGTAATTCAGGCTTTGCAGCAAAGCTGTCGAGAATCATCTTGTGAGGAACAACAAACAAAAAATGTTATACTTAACAAAGAATAGACGTACTTGTCATAATACTATCTACACCAAATCTAAGCTTACACAGAAGTATCCAGGCGGGCATTTTTCCTTCTGTGAGACAACCTTCACATCAGTGACAGGATCTGGAGTAGATTGCATTTTCGAACGAATCCCAACACTTCCTTTCAATCGACCAAGAGAATGGAGGCCAGCTCCGTCGGAAGATATCAAGCAATACACAAAGTGTTGGTGTATTTCCTATCAAAACCCCTCTAATTGGCGTAAATAAAGTTTTCAGCAATCCACAGTCTTATGGAAAACAAAAAACACGAAGAGGAATGAAGTCATAATAGAAGACGTTCCGCCATTTTGTCCCGAATAACTTCCGTTTCATCGAAATCCGCTGACCATTTACAAATGCACCTCCCACTAATTATTTATTTCATGTGGAACAGTTTATAGAATTACTTTATATTATTATAAAACATCTTATAAAAATGAATATCCAATTTCATAACATCACCTTTAATTTTTCCAGAGAGTTCAGGGGTAACTTCGAGGTAAAATTGGAAGGTAACGAAATACTCACGATTATGCACCGAGTTTTTCCGAAACTTTCCGAAGTCATCCCGGAAGAGCTTTCAAAGATGGCGACTACAGAAGAGTCCGTTGTTTCAGGAAGCATTCCACAAAATCCCCAAGAAAGCTATGAAACAGATAAAGACACCGCACCTGAAGAGCTTCAAAACACATATCGTTCCAACCAAGACTGTGTAGATAATGAAAATTCTTCAATTTCCCAAGAATCATCTTGCAATTTGGATAACACACAAGGTATGAAAACCCAGATTCTCTCTAAAGGGCGGCAATAGTTTTCAAAGGGAGAATTGAAAATACACATTTCTTTCAAAGCATCCCCGATGTAAGGCCGGTTGCGAAGATTCTTTGACAGTCAAGCGATGTTTTAAAGGCTTCACATGAACCAGGAGTTACAAGAAATACTATCAACGTGTAGGCCATTGTCGTTTTGCGGCCATTTTGTCAAAAGGTTGAACAAAAACGTGTTATTTTTATATCATACGGCATTGCTTCTTTGGAGAAGAAATCCAACTTCAGGATTTCAGACGACACTGTGCTAATCTTTCCAGGCAGGGGAAACACGATCCACGGTTCAATTGTTCAGTATTTATCATTCCTAAACAAGTAGTTGACAGTTCACGGCTTCCCTTGTAGTAGCCGAAGAGCGGTAGCCAAAACAAAGCCAAAGCAAAGGACCTTATCATTGAATACCACACATTTAATCACATCATATCACACAAAATAAGCCTTTCTATTTTTGTACAGTGCTTACTACATTAATAAAAGTCCAGGCTCAGAGAGGGGAATCAGAGTCTACAAAAAGAAAGCTTTTTTTTGTAATTAAGTGAATGAAGCCTCTTTCTCAATAATGATTCAGAACGGTTCAATAATTTAGATACGCCTATTAAGGCTTCCCTTCTGTAGTAGCTAAAACTATGAAAGGGGTCCTAAAGCAGGGGCGTAGCCTGGGGGGTGGCCTAGGGGGCCATGGCCCCCCCTTTTAGCAGCCAAAAATACAGTAAATGTGAGACATTATCTAAAATACAGGAGAAAATGCCTTTTAAGTCCCATTTGGGCCCCCTCCTGTTAAAAATTCCGGCTACGCCGCTGCTAAAGCCAAGTTTTACTTGTGACACATGCATTAGCCCCAATGCAATCAAAAACACGCAGCATAAGGGTATCATTAAGCTGTGGAAAACAGTGGTCACAGCAATAAGCGCAAGATATCAAAACTTTGCCTTATTATCAGCATTCTATTGTGTGAAATGGAAACAAGACACAACAAAGATAAAACAACAGTTTAATTAACCATATCAGGACAATAACTGACTAGTCAAATTCCGACCTCAAGCCTTTGTCTTTCTGGATGGCGACAGAGTTTTATTTATTCACAACTCATTTTCTCCATAACCACTAGTGGTTTGTGGAACACTGTGAAGGGCCTGAAGACAATGAAAAAGAAATTTAAAGAAACAATGCAGCTATGTCATATTTACCTCTGTCAATGCTGTTTCATTATCCGCAAGTTTGCTGGATAGTGGCAAGATTGTTTAATAAGGAGGTGCTTCCAAATAAGACCTCAATAATAGGCATGTAGCTAGTGGTGTACGGAGGATATAAGCACCCCTTGACTGCCAAAAGGTGGGCCATTTCTTGTTGAAAGATTTAAAGAATCATCAAATTTTATTCTTTTTTCTTATAATATCTGTGACCGGGCACCTCTCACCTCACCCCCATCCTTCCCCCCTCAGCAAATGCTGACAATGTACTTGATTGTCCACATAGGGAAGAGATTATGGTGCTAAACAATTGGTGAAGTAAAGAAATGTAGTGATATTGCTTCTACTTCTAATCATGTTTATGGGTTTTTATTAATTGGTTTCACATTCTGCTTTCATATTTTCGGTCATTTAAAAAACATTAAGTCATGAAAAACACTTTTCTAACACTGTAAACCTTGAAATTGTAACTATTATTCGTGATTGGGAACCACTCCCAGGTGCGTTCCCAAAATTGGTTGTGTTTGTGTGTGTGTGGGGGGGGGGGGGGGGGGGGGGGAGGGGGGGGGGGCAGTGATAGGTATCAAATGTAAAAGCATAGTATTTGAAGATTCCTAAATAAGAAATTATTCACCTTTTGGTCGCCAAGGGTCTGCCACCCCAAACAACTCCCTGTCCTTAACTCCCTACACTTTGTTTTTCTAGAAGATGAGACCCCTCATAACAATTCACACCTGCAAACATCTGCTCTGGACACTCTTGTCCAGACTGCCTGCCAAAGTCGTGACAGTACCAACCAGGAATTCACCACCCATGAAGACCACCCAACAGACCAAAGCCTGAGCCAAGACACACACGATGACGATGGACCCAGTTCCTCATTACTTGAGGCTGCCATAGAGTCTGTGACCTCTGCCTCTACCCTAACTCATAATTCCCTGAATGAAAGCTTTGGTGGCTCCATTGGTGCAATGTTCGAGACCAATGGGCACCAAGATATGGAGGAATCTACAGATGGAAGCATGTCGAATCTGAGTATTCCAGTCATGGCTGCTTACCATGATGTGCAGCAGCAGCTGGGGATGGAAGGAAGTATGAATCCTGAAGCCAATGAGGTGAACTCAAATATTAACAATGTGTGATTCCAGGGAAGATTCATTTATCATATGCAGAGAACTCCCTTACTTCCCCCAACCTCGGAAATCCCGTCTAATGCTGACCAAAATACATTGGGCAATTTTTTTTTTTTTTTCCTCTGAAAATCAGCTCGCAAGCACTTTTCAACTGGGAGTTTATGCTCTAGAATGCTGCGGCTATCGATTTTTTCTTTTAACTCACAATAGTTAAAAGAATCCGCGAGTGATATTCTTTGAGGTGGTGCAATATTTCCTATCGTGCTAATAGGACGGTTTTAGTTAAAAGTATATTTTGGCATAAGTTTAAAAAGGAGTTTATGTATTCATATTTTATAACTTTCTTTCATTTTGATTACTCAGGATGAATCGGGAGACCTTGGGAATGACTTGAGAAAAAGTGATCGCAAGAGAAAGCCTGCCAGATCGAAATCCCCTGAAAACGTGCCCAAAGTCAAGAAGAAAAAGAGGCGTCCACGTCAGCTTAGCACAACTGTCAGTCGTCTTCCTGAGCAGCCATTCAAATGTGACCTGTGTGAATCCCCTTATGTCACAAACCCTTCAAGGCGTGGCAACCGATTAAAGACAACCCCCCAGCAGCCCAGCCCACGGCACAAAGTGGACCCGCAGACTGGCAAGAGGCTGACTCTTTGCAATGCATGTGGTATGTGTTACCAAGGCAGGGATGAGGCCGTATTTGCCAAAGGGTAGCACCAATGTTTAAAAACGTAAAGCGGGAAGTAGCACTTATATGTTGGGAGTCGGGGGTATGGGGGTACTTCTGCCATACATCACCTTTCGCAAAATGATCTGTCAATTTAAGGCTTGGGAGATTATGTTGATCACTCTTAGAAAAAAGATCCTGAAAATGTGGGCTTCGAAAACTTTTAAACGTGAAGTAAAAAGTGTGTGGGGTGCTCTTGGTTTGCATATTAAAACTTGACCCCACTTCCTTTAAGGATTGTCGTTTGGCCGTCCAAAGAAGCTCCCCAAAGAATCCAGGAGCCAGGTGAACCCTGAGGAGAAGACTAAGTATTTGGAGGAAGCTCGGGCTTTTGCTTTATCCCTGGTGGACGGGCTGGGGGACCCGGATGGTGAGTGCGATTACAGGTCCGTAACCAGGATTGTTCTTGGGGGGGGGGGGGGGGGGGGGTGCTAGAACCGAAAAAATGGACCTAATTTTTCCCGGTGGGGGGGGGGGGGGAGTTCTCTGATAAAAATCTGACCACCCCTGAAAGAACGAAAAGGGACTTTTTATGCCTTTGCAGGATCTCGTTTATTGCTGGATTTGGCTACTTAAAAGTCTGACTTATGGATGGTGACATACCAGAGTGACCTAGCTTATGCTTTATAGTTTTGTCTACAAAAAGCACGTCTATTGAGAACCGAAAGTGGACTTTCGAACATTATGGGGGGTGCGTTCGGACCCCCCCCCCCCCCCTTAGGTACGGGCCTGGATTTTTCTTGGACTACAAATCGGTTCAACAATACCCAACCATACTAAGGATATAAACAAATAACAAACAAAAAACACTGGACTAAAAATTCTGCTATCTGAGTCTCGGCATGTTCTTAAGATTTGGTTAAATCTCGGCCTGAACCTTATCATAAAAAAAGGTTCTATTAGAAAAAGGTGTATAGCTTACTCTATCTACGAGGAAGAATTGTTAAAAACTGAAAGGCGCGTTCACATGAAAATACACGTTCGAATGTCAATGTTCTAACCAACCTGAGATGTTTGGCAATGGAATGGACTACACCACTGTGTGTATATAGCGATGAGTGGCTATAGAGGCCCTCGCAGTACAAGAAACCTCGGCTAACCTGCTCGTAGACTTTCCCATCAAAACATTGTAATCATTAAATCAACATTCTTTTTAATCCAGCCGAAAGACTTGCTTGCCCTCATTTCAAGACCAAGCCTTGCGGCTGTCTACAAACGTACATTCTAGGAGAAGGTAAGAAGATACCTGTACTTATTTCTTGTATATACTTTTGTCAATCACGTGTTTTTTTAGTAAAAAACTTTGTGGAAAAGAAATATGTGGAATACCACCCCTAACCCCCTCCCCTGCCCCACCCCACTAAGCCCCAGCGCTTGCCATCCACACCCATTTACCCTTATTGCTTAAAAGTAACGACTTTATGGTCCCTCTGCCCTACTATGTATTTTATGTCTTCATCCCATTCACCCCCATTCATCCCATGACGCTTTCAGCTAACGACTTAACAGTCCCTCTCCCTTGCTGTGTACTCTGTGTCTTTCATTTTCATTCATCCTCTGCCCGTATCCCTTCTAGGTAACGACTTCACAGAGTCCCGCGGTCGTGCCGCTGACCTACTGCAGCTTCTGAAGAAAGCCAGGGAGCTGAGTCAATTGAAATGCTATGACGTCACATCTACCGTCACTAAGACAACCACAGGCGGGAAATCTAAACGGTACTCGCCAATCATCCTCAAAAGATTAGTATAGTATTTAGAAACCATACGATTGGCGTGACGCCATTATCCGTTTACTTTCTCCAAGCGAGTTGAAGTCTTGGAAAGAAAAGGATTCTGGTGGTTGTTGCATCATTTCTATATAGAGGAACGGTGAATCAGAATGCAAAAGCCACAGTTTTCAGTTGACAATAATCGCATATGTTCAACATATAATAACTAGGAGGATCTGGTCGTGTTTTATTGAGCGCTGAAGCATATCTTTGCCACCCTGGTTTACTAAAGTTGACATGTTTCGTATCGTGCTTGACTCACTTCACAAAGATGTCAAGGTGGTCACGGTAGCGCGCGTTGCATTGCGTACATGGCTGGTGACCACCGTAGGAGACGCAAGCAGTGGAAGAAAAAAAGCCGCTCTATAACTTTCTTCTCCACTCGTCTCTTTCTCGCTTATTTACTTTTCCTTTTCCCTTTCTGCCAACTTCGCTAGTGAAACAAAAGGATTTTAGATAGCGCTCAAAAACGCAATACAGTGACAGTGGTAAAAATTTTGCTAAACAAAATCCCTTTGTTAATCTCATTGCATATTCTCTTGTTGCAGTGTACGGAATATTGGGCTGGGCAATGGTCAAAGGAAATCCAAGGAATACGAAGACTTCGTGCTGGAGAAGAGAGTCTACCTACGCGACACAATCAAACTTTGCGAGCGAGCCACTCAAAGAGTCCTTCTTTACTCCAACAACTTTTTACACAAAAAACTCAAGACTGATCCCAGCGTACGTTTTCACTTCCGTTTTCGACGTTCTCCTTAAAGCATTAGTATACTTGTCATTTGTAGAGCTAGTGAGAAATTAAATAAAAAATCAAAACGTACATCTTTCCTTGACGTCATCGAACGAGAGATTCTCCAAACAGCTTAGAATTTGGGAAAATCAGTACATATCCTAGAGTACGTCTTCCGTTATCGAAGTATAGATTATCCTTACATTATCAGAACACTCAAAATTTACTGTATATAGTTACCCATTATCTTAACCTTATGCTATGTTCAGTGCGTTAATGGGATTCACTTTGCAAGGGGAAGTGATGGTCACAAATGGTGATATTCACTTCAGTGAGTGACATGTGTCTTCTGTTATAGAAATCTGTACGGATAAAGCGACAAAAAGGAAAAGCCGCGCTCGGTAAACTGAAGCCTCTTGAGGAACTACATAACGAGAGGTGCTGTGTTGACAACTGCGTAATGGTTAGTGTTTTTCGTTATCATATATCTAGCTGGACCTAATTTGGCAGCGTGATTGGCTTCAATATGTGTACAATTTCATAGATCGTTCTGACGCACCTCAAGTTAATCCAGAACTGGCGCGATCGGGCCACCTCCGGACAGACGGAAGCTCGCCGAGTGCTCGCCGAGATGCTGACGCCGTCGGGCGGCGCTCGGTCCAACTGTTACAAGTTCATCTCGTGGGTGACGGGCTGTAGTCATAGCACCATAGGACGCGTCAACGAGCAAATGAAGGAGACAGGTAGGTAACTAGAGATTTTGAACTATTTTGCTTTGTGTCTCCCTGGGTCCCCGAGGATGACAGTATTTTTTATATGCCTTTTGTAAATTCCCGCTTTTCTAAGGGGGCAGCCCCCCCCTTCCTTCGTACCGCTCCCTTGCTAGCTACGGACTTGGCTTTATGGTTTCAAAGGTTCAGCATTGGCATACAGTTGGTTACTCAAACAACAGACATTTTGCCTTTAAAATGATTCGAACGAGTAAAACTGTGCGTCATGTAAGAGATGTAAAAATGATTATTATCTGATAATGAGTGTTCTACTTGAGTGAAGCGTTTACACCCAAAAAATTGATTCCCAAACAACATCCTCCCCCATCTGCATCTGTAGATTCATCTACTCCCCTCCCCTTCAACCATATACACCTATGTTATATGAGGTCGACAACACGAATATGGCAAATGGCCCAAGAAGGCTGGATAAACAATCTTGTTTGCTTAAATGAATGTATTCATTTACCGTATGGTGCCTCACTGGAGACAAAATATACACTGACTGTTATAAACGCATAAAATGGTTGTATTCTCCATAGCAACTGGTTTCAGGCATTCGCAGTTTTCCATTTTAAAGTCAAACTTAATTGAAATAGGTGTACACGCACTTTTAGGCCCTTTATAAAACTACCCATTTAACATCCCTGTAAAGTCCACAATTGGTTATTATTTTCTTGTACATTTTTTCAGGTGGGGTTCGCGATCCTCCTGTGCACGGACTCATAAAATGGTGGCAAGAGCACCCCAAACCGAGAAAACCCAAACCTGCCAAACCGGTTCCGCAACAGGTTTCACAGGTTGAGGCCGTACAGCAGCTGGCTCTTCAGCAGATCCAACAAGTCAATCCACAGATTACAAGCCTTCTACAGCCAAGCAATAGCGGAGCCGCCCTATCTGCTATCATAATCCCCTCTTCTTTATCAACAACTTTACCCATGCCAACAACGTCACCCATGACAACGCAGCTGGCGCAGTCTCAGCTGCCCACGGTCACTCTGACCAGCGGTGGAACGATTCAGCTGCAGCAAATAGCGAACCCTCAGCAGGTCCAAGCGCAGTTACAACAACAACAGTCGCAGTACCAACAGCAGATACAACAGCTGCAACTACAGCAGCTACAGCTGCAACAACAGCAACAGCAGCTACAGCAACAACTGCAACAGACCCAGCAGCAACTGCAACAGGCGGCGCAACAGCAACAGCTGGCGCAGAACTTCCAACAAGTGTTCAGCCAGGTACAGGCGCATGCAACAACCTCGCAACAGACCACGCAACAACCACAGGAGTTGCACGTGGTGCAGCAACACTCGCAACTTAGGGCGGCGCAACCGGATGGAGCGTCGCCACAGGGATCCCAGCCAAGCGTCTCCAACAATGCTCTTTCCAACGTTCTTACTGTCACTATCCCTGCCCACTTATCCGCTTCCCAGGCAGCATCGCTGACCACGGACACGTTCTTGACTTCCGCTGACGCGTTCCAACTGTTAAGCTCTGTGTCGGGCGTGCAGCAACAGGTGGTGACTATACCGGTAGTCACCTCAACCGTCGAGAATGCGATGCATTAGATAGTTTTTTGTGAGACATCTATTGACGGTCGACTTAACAATCTCACGATAATTGTTGCGTGACACATCGGCTGGTCACCGTGCCAATGGCACGATCAGTGTTGCGTGACGTATCTTACGGTCATTATGACAATGTGACGATAATTGTTGCGTGACACATCGGCTGGTCACCGTGCCAATGGCACGATCAGTGTTGCGTGACGTATCTTACGGTCATTATGACAATGTGACGATAATTATTGCGTGACAAATCGGCTGGTCACCGTGCCAATGACACGATCAGTGTTGCGTGACGTATCTTACGGTCACTATGACAATGTCACGATAATTGTTGCGTGACACATCGGCTGGTCAACGTGCCAATGACACGATCAGTTTTGCGTGACGTTTCTTACGGTCACTATGACAATGTCACGATAATTGTTGCGTGACACATCGGCTGGTCACCGTGCCAATGACACGATCAGTTTTGCGTGACGTATCTTACGGTCACTATGACAATGTCACGATAATTGTTGCGTGACACATTGGCTGGTCACTGTGCCAGTGACACGATCAGTGTTGCGTTACGTATCTTACGGTCACTATGACAATGTCACGATAATTGTTGCGTGACACATGGTTGTTTAGGGGCGGATCTAGCTTTTTGCTAAGGAAGGGATGGGGGTGGGGGTGGTTTTTCTTCTTTACTTTTCATTACATTGAACCCTCGTAGCGTAGAACGCACTGCCATAATGCAAACCATAATAAAGTTACCCCTTCCCCACCCCCGTAGATCCGCTACTGTGGTCAGTTGTGTTCAGAAAGCCATAGCATCAAAGAAAATTGCCCTCGCCCCCCTTTGTCACTGAACCAACCATCCCCCCCTTAAGCGAAAAGCTAGATCCGCCCCTGATAATTTATATAGACGTGACTTGAATGACAGTACATTAAAAAAGCGACTCTTATCAATTTCCCTCTACAAAGAAAGGCTTCTTTTCAAAGTAGATTTAGTGGGTTTAAACCAAGAGACTTCAAAATGGGCGGCGATCAAAAATGATTTATCTTAAATTTTCTTGACACTAAGGAAATCCTATAGATTGAAAACCATCACAACTTTGTACTGCTATTTCTGATCCTAAAAATAGAGGTTATAACCACCCAGTTACTACTTCTATCAACATGACTTGCTGTTTGGCTACTTGAAGTCTTGTATTATATTGTTCATGGTCCTAAAGCTTAATATTAGCTTTCACCAAAGACCTTTCTAAACTTTTGTACTTTTAATACTACCTGTTTTTTTTTTTTTTTCAATTTAGATGGAAATACATAAATCATAAGAGTTGTCTACGATGTGTTGCGCATCGCCGCGAAAGTTATAGGTACTTTTTATGCTATCTCCATGGGAGGTAGAGCTGGCCTAAACGTTGAATGTTGAATTTTCTAACGCAAATCGACTTATGTAAGCAAGTAATATGTAAGCAATCGCTCTTCTTATCACCGGGGAGCTTGCTCGTGATTGGTCGGCGCTGGATGAAGTATTTCAACCCCCGCCCCCTAGCATGCTGGGAAAAGCGGATGGTCAGCCTCTGGAACCCAGGGTATCAATCTGTATGCTTTAAGAAGCTTTTTGACCAACGGAATTCATCGTAGAGAGTTCGTGTTTAAAGCATTGTCTTAGTCGATAACTTGAGATGAATATCGTGTCTGTGATTTTCGAGAGTCCTTCTTTTTGCCAAGTTATAAACTTTTATGTAATAAAGATCGGGTAACAAAACGTCATACGACTTTGAAAACCATTTCCTTTGAAACAAAACAACCAATCAAAATTCGCAGATACGATTTCGGTGTGTGTTTTGTGCTGATTGATACTCTACGATTGAGCCGGTTTCATATGGTAACCCTGTGGTCCAATAGCTTGATAACACCACTTGTTTTGTCAGTTTTCGGGGCGTGCAACATACAGTATTAACAAATCGCTAAATGTAGATATATGGTCGTGATCTACGTTTATTCAGCTTTAAAACGATGTTTTATTCGCAATATTTTGTTAAATATTCGCCCGTCACGGCGCATTATACGAGAACCGGTCGACGACCCTTTTCATTATCCTTAACATCTCGCGTCCGTTTTATTACGGTCACAACGGCAAAAATTGTGATTGAAAATTCAATTCAAAAACAGCGCGCGCTCGTTTGAAATAATAGTAATAATTGCCGATGCCTATTCTTTATACATAATATTTAATTACATCATCACAGAATTTCAAGTACTAATGGAGTCATCTGTTATAAAAAGTAGAATCCAGATAAATGCGATTCGCTGCTTTCCAAAGTTTAATCTGCTTGACCTGGTTGAACTTTTATTGAGGGAAAAGGAGAGAAATACGAAAATGCTAAATTTTGTAAGCGCTTTGATTGCGTGAAATGGGGTTCATAGTATCGACAAGGACTATGATGATCGTGGTCTCTTGGTATCGATGATATAGATTTTTCAAGAACTGATTTTGACGTCACAAGAGATTTTCGACACGCCGCGCGCGCTACAAACTAGCGCTTCGATGACGTAACAAACAACAAAACAGGTTGCGCCGTACCTTGGCTCAGTTCAACTTTCGCTGCAGTATGCGGCTCAGGAGTAGGAACAGAAAAACTAAAGCGTCAAAGAAACCCGCTCAACACGATCGCTACTTCAAGGTAACATTATTAGTTGTTTACCCCTTGTATTCTCTTGCTAAGCTTTGTCTGCTTTGACTCATAATAATTATATTTAAAATTTGACTTGATACAGAAAATAGCAAAAAACTGCATTCCTGTGGAAGAACTTCCGTCATTAGTAAAGCATACAAGACACATACAAAAATTTATTCCAGGTAAGTTATGTGTTAAGGACAAACGGGTGTGGCATAAAGGGTAGGTAGTGTAGGGCGAAGGGGTTCATTTTGCTTGCATAATATTTTTGGCACTGAAATTCTATAATGGACGTATGATTTTTTTGTATACCCTGAGATCGATGGATTTACAAAGTCATGAGCTGGTCATGAGCTTTTCGCTACACTACTATTTCTTAATCCAATATAAATGATTAAATAGCAGATTCTTTTGCCTACCTTTCAGTTCAACGGTATTTTCGATGCAGATGTAATCACGCATGCACTGTTATCACCAAATGGACAAAACAGGAAAGAGACACGTTTGAGCGGTGGTAGGCTTTTTCAATGAAAGTGTTGAAATACAGTTAACACCCGCGTATAAGAACCGATAATTTTCAACAGGCCGAATAAGTTCTGATAAATCGGGGTACCTTTCAACAAATCAGGCTGTTTAGGTTCAATAGGTCTTTAAATCATCTACTCCTTTTGTTTATAAGAACTTTTTTTTATAAGAACGCTCATGCTGAGATTTCACCAAATTCTAAGCATATGCTAAGAACATACCGTTGCTCAGATAGCAACAAAAAAATGTCAGGGGCGTAGCCAGTGGGTGGCCTAGAACCCCCCAACCCCCTTTAGCAGCCAAAAAACACAGTAAATGTTTGAGACATTATCAAAATTACAGGAGAAAATTCCTTGAAAATTCCTTCCCTCCTGTTAAAAATCCTGGCTACGCCGCTGTTGTTCTTATATGTAAAAAAGGGTGCTTTTAAAATTTGAGCTTGCAGTTTTTTAATTTTTAGGTTCCTATACGTGGGTGTTTACTGTACTATGAAGGAAATATGGAACGATAGATGTCCCCCTCCCCCAATTTTTTTTTAGCTTCGGCTATGATCAATTATTAGGTAATTGCAGTATTTCTAATTCCCAGTTACAAAGGCTTGGCTGATGCACACCCAAGACAAAACAAGTTTGTGCAGATATCACAGAGACTCCCAAACAAGGTAGATGTCAACCTTGCTATATAAGGCGTAAGTTTTTGCGCGTGTCCAGACGGGGAGGGATAAGGGGTCTGGACCCCACCCTTCTCATGTGACGAGATGAGTTTGACTCCGGTTGACCCCTTCGTTGCTAGTTAAAACGACTGTTAATTTTGTCTGCATTTGAATAGAAAAGTTTCTAGATCTAGTGACCTATTACCAGAGCTAAGGATGGCGATTTGAGCTAAATTGATCAGAGAGATAGACACTACTCTGGGCATCACCCTGCGGTTTTTTTGCCAGACACACCCTCGCACCACAAAGCCCTTTCAAGACGGTTTCAAAACGAGGTCGACATTGCCATTATACGCGCGGAGCATCAGAGTGACCGAATTCCGTTTATTATATAAGGTATTGTACCGTTCTGTACTAAACACTCTTAATTTTTTTCCAGAGTATTGCAGACTGTATACAATTCTACTACTCGTACAAAAACAGACTGACGTTCAAGAGAGAAGAGGTTGGGATCATCATTTATTTCTGTCTTTCAATTCACATACTATTGTGACGCAATGTTTGGTAACAAAGATCCGTACCCCACAACTCCAAATAGTCTCGGCCTCTGGGCTTGACCAGAACAGTTTCTATGAAAAGAACGTATTTTTCCACCAGGAAAGATACCAAAATATCCCCCTATCCCCAATGGATATTCCGGGGGGCCAGGGGGCTTATTTCACGCAATCAGTCATTAATTTAGATCTCCGTTTCTCCCTTAGAGGAGGGCTAAAGCCCTAAGAAAAAGCTGCAAACATTAATGGGACACTCTAGATATATCAAGGAAGCAAAAAAGGAATAAAACACAGAAAGGGGAAATCATGAGCCGTGACCTTATCGAAAGAATAAGAAAATAGCACGACGGCGTTGACGCAAACTTGTACTTGTTTCCTATTATCATGTCACGTGCACAATGCTAGTGTTCATAAAGGAGTGGACTTTTGAATATCAAATTTTAGCGACAGCGAGCAAACACGGCATGAGCGTGAATGGCAACAGGAATGAGAGGAACGGGAGAAGTACAAATACAAAGACATTATCGCATGAGATCAGTTTATGTTAAAGAACTTCTCTTGTTTACAATCAAGTCAGCCTTGGAAATATTGATCTTTGACTACTACTGCTGGGTTGATGGCCTGCAATAGAAAAGAAAAACAGGGACAGAAGTTAATTCATTCTTAAGTTTAGAGTATTAACATCATCGTATTATCATGATTGTTCTCCTAGGTACTATATATCTATCTATTATTTTATTTTATCTATCTTTTATCTAACTATCAGCCGGAGAAGCATTTTTCGGTAGACGGGATGTGGCTATGTCATCGATGGAGCGTCTAAGTTCACAATTCGTGTGCCGTGCGGATGACTAAACGCATCACAACTATTCATGTGGGATTCCACAAACCTAGATTCCGCCTCTCCCCTAACGACGTGTTGTTTTAGTAAACGGTTGGCCACGAAAAAGTCATGACGTACAGTTCCTTAAAGAGACCAACCCAACATAACCAAAAGACAATGATTACAGTGTAAGGTCAATCACGCCGCCATTTTACACTTCCGCGCAATACCCCGTGACTCAACGAATCCATTTGCATCGGCTAATTCAACAAGTAACTGAGAAACTTTCAATCAAATAAAATAAATAATGAATCGGACTTCAATCGTGGGTGATTATTTTAAACTTTTCTGCAAATAAACCGCTGTAATTTCAATTGCAAACAATAACAAATAAAAACTCGTATTTTAATGTCACAATTAGTTTCGATCCTTCGAAAATTGCTGCTATTGTAAAGCATAATTAGTAGGGTGAAGTAGCCCCCTTAAAGCCATACAAAATTAAAGAGACAAGGATGCACTTACTTGGCCCATTCGACATTGAGGATAAGATGGTCATAGCCGAAACCAGAGAGAACTTCGATAGCACGTGCGGCGTCTTCACGATGAACAAAATTGATGAAGGCAAAACCCTAAAAACGGGGATGTGTCAAGTACATCACAATATAATATTTCAAATAAGGTTGCACTCAGAGAATCCATGTATCATAACCCGCAGTGCTTCATGGGTTTGATACCCATACAATCCTACAGCTTCAAAAGCTGTAGAATTCAACCAATTCAACCTATGAACATTTCTTGAAGCACTATGGGTTACGGTACATTTGATTTTCAAGTGCAACATTGTTTGAAATAGGTGTACATATGTACACTGTAATAGGATCCAAAGCCTAGAGCACGTCATGATGTGAACTCCGTTTTGCCATCACAGATGGCCAAAAGACAACATCTGAGAATTCTGTATTTCTAGTAAGCAAAGAAAACAGTATTTTTTTTCTTCAAAATACTATTGTTTCAGAGTGAGATTCCATTGTGTTTTCAATAGCAAAGTTGATGATTTTACGGATGGATAGTACCATATGCACCTTTGATTGGTTGGTAAACTTGTCTTTGGCCAGGAAAATCCTGGAAATAGGGCCAAGTGGGCGGAAAAGCTCTTGTAGATCGGACTCTCGCGTTTCTTCTGAGAGGTTGGTTACGCGGATTGTGGCTGTTTCATCTACAGGAAGCAATGGAAGGCAGAAAAGATAGGAGAAATTGTATAAAATATGGATGAGAAATATTCAAAGACATTTATGAATACATCAACTGATAGACAGACTAACTGATAAGGCTAATACACAAGATAGACATGCAAGTCAGATAAACTACTGGCTGACAGACTGATCTGTGAACAGACATGGACTGACAGACAGAAATACATTGTAAACAACATAAAGATAAAAAACAGTAAAGACATAAAGACTTACAGATGGACAAACAGATAGTTACACCTAATTCAAATAAGTTTGCAATCGAGAATCCATGTGTCGTAACCCGCTGTGGTTCATGGGTAGCGTATAAACGGCTGAAACCTTGTATCTGAATGCTATGTGAATGTTCATAAAAATGCAAACAAGAATTCTACAGCTTTTGAAACCTTGATTTGTATTTCTTTTATGCTTATTCGCTTATTTACACTTGATACCCATGAAGCACTGGGGGTTACGATACACAGATTCTCCAAGTGCAACCTTATTTGGAATAGGTATATACAAATTCTTAAGTGTAGTTGCAGATGACAATTGCAATTACTGTACCTCGTTGAGACCTGGATGGCATGGTCTCGCCCCTCCTATTAGCACCATCCCGAAGTCCAGGTGCAACATATTTTCCAGAAGTGCTAGCAGCGGCAGGATTGGCAGGTTCCGAGGGAGGGGTACCAGCTTATTATTATGTCAAGGTGTTTAGACATCTGGTAGTATATAATGTATTCAAATGGATATGAGACTAGCACTGAAAATCTTTGATTGAACTAGACCAAACGCTTGGCACTAGGCACAAATGCAAAAGTATGCATGTGACCAAAGTCAATTGTTTTATGTTTATTTGCATGCATTTGCATTTTGAACAGTACATACATGAAAAGAACAGCATTTGTTCAAGGCCCTTAATATTCTTCTGCTAGTTGGCTAGGGCATTGAGCCTGGAAAAAAAAGACTTTCTACATTGAAGCAAGTACTGACTGACTAAATTTTAGTCAGCAAAATACTCTTTCCTAACCAGCAGCTGGCACTGAGGGATAGCCTTGTGTGCTCAACACAACTGTACACCAAAAGAGTAAGGATACGTTGTCCAGTGCCATCATCTTCCTTAAGCTGTTGATGGATAACCTCAAGCTGGTCCTTGTAAGGACACTTGGTGGTCCAATGATCACCCTTGCAGATACGGCACTGGACAATCTTTTGGCCGGACAGCTTTTTCAATGGATCCTCTTCAGTTGCATCAGGGTTCTGCAAAGCACAATTGAATGACAGACTTAAATCATCAAGATGAATCAAATAAGAGCTGGTAAGCAACAGCAAAATAGACAAGGATTGAAAACCTTGGATTGGGTAGAAAGATGTTTTGAAGAAGCTCATAGTTACAGTACCTCTTTGTTGGATGTGAGTATCAGAAACACATCGTCGCACACATTTGTAGTTGTCTTATTTGGGCCAGGCTTGTCATTCTTTGAGTCCCCAAATTTCTTCCACAACTGAAACACATGGCAAATACTTATGCTCACATGCGTTTCTTTTCGTTTTACAAGTATAAAAGGGATGGCAAATACAGTGCAATAAAAACACTGTCACAGCATAAAAAAATACATCAAATACCATACCTTTCTCTTTGCAATTTCCTTGGCTACTCGTCTTGTTTCTACTCTATACGTGGTTATGATCTACAAGGCAGAAAACCAATAAACTATCATTTATCAAATACGTCTTTGATATAAATTTACCTTCGACCTATTGTGGATTTTGGTTCAAACATCAGGAAAAAAGCATTAGCCAGTGCCTACTGGTCGTTTCCTAATAATTTTAGAAAAAAAAAACAGGTTTGGCACAGGTCGTTGGCGCCTAAAGGCAGTATAGTACTATATGGCCAGATTTACCTTTACACTGTTTGGTGATTACACAGATTGTGTGCTAGGCGACATGACGGAAAAACCTGGAAACGCGCAATTCCAGATAGAGAGAAGACACATATTCTTACAATGGTTATAGGTTCCTTGTATTAGCAGGGCTTCTGGAATTACGCGAAAAAAAACTCAAAATTACGGGGGATTGTTTGCTAAATTACGCTCTAAATTACGCAGAAAATCAATCACTACCCACTAAATTATGCGGGATTTTGCAATACATCTCTCTTTAAAAATCAAATTTTGCGGGATTTTTTACTGAATTACGCGCTAAATTACACGGAATATAAACTGTTACGCCCAAACTACATTTTGCACCGAAGGAAAGCACGAAACAACTTGAAAAGGTTTATTTTTGCATGAAAATATCTTAGGCGATATTTTTAAAAAGGTATTTTATTAGTCCTAGGCCTTGGCGGTTTAGCAAAGAACGCCTAGTCATTTTATTAGTTTTCAAAATTCAGTTCGAAATATCGCACTCTTACGAAGAATATCAGTTTTTTTAACGAGAAATAGAGGTAAGAACCCTAAAAGAACACATCAGCTGTGCACTTAAATGTTTTGTCTTTCAAAATTAAGCCAAATTACGTGGGATTAGCACAAATTTGTGGATTAAGCAGATTACACGGAGAAAGCCAAATTACGCGCTTCTGGACAAGCGCATAATTCCAGAAGCCCTGTATTAGGGACTGATTTTCAAAACACAAATAACGTGAGGCCAAAGTGCACATAACCAGATTTTGGCTTTTTAAGGTAATTTTTATTTGATGATCATTGCCCTGTGTATCAGTTCAAATTTCAAAGACACTTTACATCAATTTAAAAAATGTTGCACTTGATATTTTGTTTGCTATAAGTTACCAAGTACTCAGAAAAATTCTCCGCCTTATTCAATGTGAAATGGGCTTATTTGAAGCGTCATGTCATGTTTTTCTGTCATGTCGTGCTAGGCTTGTTTTAGGTTACTCTATATAGTGTTAGTAAGCTTATACCTTTTGCAGTTTACCCTCATCATCCCGCTTGTACTCTGTTACTATTTTATTTTCCCCTTCTCTGACTTCTGATGACGGTGGAATTTGACCTGAGTAACACATAAAAAAATGAATCACAAGAAATACTGAGATGTGAGCATACACTATAGTTTACTTTCTGATAATGGCCAAGTGGACAGCTCTAATTCTAGACACCTTTTCGATTCCCTGTTTTGCAATCCAGGGACCGGTTGCACAAAGCCTGGATAAGTTATCCGCCGAATAGGCGCTAACCGCCAGATAAAATTCCGATCCAGCGGATAGTCATCCCCAGATGAAATAGCATTGCACAAAGCATGGATCGAAGGCTGAATAACTCTCTGCTGAATCCCCATCATTGCCACTAAATGGCTTCGCATTTCCATGGTAAATATGCAAAGCATGCACTGTTTTTCCTTCAAACAAAATGGTGACCATTGAAAAAGCTACTAAAAGTGCCAGAAAACAAACAGTTTATCGAGGCTAAGTGCATGTTAATCATGGAATGATAAAAGGGGATAGTGTTTAGCTTCTTCCTGTCTTTGGGAGTCACATTTTTCGACAATACAGACTACTGTATATAGTTTGATTCCAGTCCTGCCAGAGCTGCATGTTACTTAAGTTCGTAGTTCATTGTGAATATACCAACTGTAAAAAGAGTTGTTTGCATGTGTTTTAACTTTCACTGTGTCTAAAATTAATCTAAACTCTGGCAATAAATTTGAAAACAAGAAGTCATTTTTTTTCACATTTATTTAGTGGATAAGATTTTATCCCACCTCTATCATTCGGATTACTTTAACAGCTGGATAACTTTTATTTGGGCTTTGTGCAACTGAATCACGCCACTCGGATAACTTTTATCCGCTGGATAAGGATTTAACAGGTGGATAATACTTATCCAGGCTTTGTGCATAACCGGCCCTAGGTAAATATGTGGATTTTTTTAGTTCCTATGGCACACCCCTGGCTACGCCTGAGACTGTACCTGTCAGTCCTGTTTCGCCTGCCTCGTCAACAAGGTCAGCCCAGCTTGGCTTCTCACTGAAATCATGAATATTTATTTAGATAGAAAAACATGTGTTTTTTTTGTCAACAAGATCACTACCATTTGGCTTCTCACTTAATAAGCATATATACTTGTATGAAAATATTATTTTGAGAATCAAGATGTTTACCACATACAGTAACTTTGAACCCACAGAAAAGCAACAAAATTCATTTTTCTTAAAGCCACATTGTTACCAGTTTACTTCCGGTTAATTAGATAACAATCTCAGATTATTTTATTAACGGAAAACTTGTGAGAGTACTGTGTCTACTGGAAGTATCTTTGAGGATGTGATTTAGAGCGGATGGCCTCTTAAATAGTGCAGATTAAATCTCTATTGTCTTTTAATGATTGAGGTTTCTGTCGGCCCTTAAGAAGCAAACTGGTGAAAATGCTGCTTAAATAAACATGTAACTGTAATTTTTGAAATATACCTTTACTGGACCAACATATGAAAATACATAAATAAATCAGTAAGGGACAATTCAGTACAAACTGTATTTTAACATATCTCATTAACAATATTCTTGCTTTTATTATTGCAATGTGGAGCCTGCAGAAGCTACTGGGGAGCTATAACATGCATGCACACTAGAAAGGAGACTCGCCTTAGGCAAGCTGTCATTCGTCATTTGACATCACTGAGTGCAGAGCTCCGTAGAGAGAAGCCAGAAAGCTATAATAGAGCTAAAGATTGGCCGAAAACACATCATTGAAGCTAACACAGTCTATTCATTAGCCTAACAAAATAAAAAATAATGGAGGATTAGATAGCTTTTGAAGTGAGAAATTTTGCAACATTGTTGGTTGTCTGCACGCACACCTGAATGATGCCATTTCAAATAAGCTGGCACACTCCGTTTTTAAATTTTATTTTTTAATTCAAACGAGCGCACACTGTTTGATTTCTCAATGACAATTTTTGTTCTTGTTTTTCTACATAATTGACTCCAAACCCTTTACCGAATATACCTTATGGTTCATTAATATTCTTTTGTACTTTAAAGTTGTCGTTTGTCGTAACAGCTTTACTTATTGCTGTTTTCTTCTGGCAGTTTTAGAGGTCCGTAGTCAATGAAGTCTAATTGTGAATGACGACACCTTGCGTGAGAGCTTGCTAAAAAGGGGGCGGAGCTAGCACTTTCATAGAGCGTGTTTGTGTTTAAGAAGACAACGGAGGGGCAGTAAAGTCACAAACACTGATTTATCCAACCATTAAAAGGACAAGTTATGAATGTCCCGCAGCCATAGTAAATCCCGAAGCCCCTACCAAGGACTACAGGTTGTCGCTTGTGTTGGCTGGGTATTATGTTGGGTGTTCTGGGTAAGCTTCTGGGTATTCTGGGTAAGCTGTTTACGATACAGGCTATCTACCCTCACAGAGGTTGACTTAACCTTTGCGTTTATCGAACTAAAACTAGGCCCTAAAATTAGATGTGAACGTGGATAAATACAGTAAGAGCAGTGCTGTTTCGGGCGTTCAGTGTTACAAACTCATCCTTCACTTTTTTTTCATAATTCGCACAAAAAAGACCCGATGTCTGACTGCTGTTTGATGAATGCCTTATGAAGCAAGATCCAAATGGCAATCAAAGCGCGGATGTCGATGAATTCAAAATGGGTAAACTTACAGTAGTCATCTTGCCTGAACCATACGTTGTCTTTCATTATTATTTTCTAACACCTCTACGACTATTCCCTTGATAAAAATACACTGATTTCTTAAAGTACTCACTCTGTATCGTTATCCGCCGACGGCATTATATTTTCTTTAAAATTTCACTCCAAAATTTAGCGATTTCTCAAAGAAATTCGACGAGTGTGTAAAGCCCACGTTTAGTCCGCTATTGCGCCTTCACACATACCCAGCGGCTATTGATAAAAGTGAGTGCGCCAAACCACAATCCCTTGCGGGCTTAAAAACCAAGATGGCGGATAATGTGAGAGTCTTATTTTGATTTTTTTCATGTTTTTGTCTACTTATTGTTTGTTGTCGTTAAAGACATTGAGTCGTCTGTTTGATGCTTCTGGTTTTGCATTTTTTAGAAAGACCAAGGATTGAAAAGGAAGTCGAAGAAAAAAGGTAATTAATTATATCACTCGTGTCCGTATCTAAGCAAAACGTGCGCGTTCGACGTTAAAAAATGATTCATTCGATTTTAGATAAGCAGAAGAAGAAAAAAAAGAAAAACGATGATTCACTTGAGGTAGAATCGACGATAGACCAGAAGGAGTCTAAAAGACAGGGAAAGGGTAAGTCATACAGACTACGAAACGAGAGGAGGCACCCTGGAAAAAAAAAATGTGTTTTAAGTTATACATTTTCTTACATGAAGGGCTAATGCATGACACCTCAGCGAAACGACATTGTTCTCAGAGAGGCGGTCAATTCATACACAGTGTGGCTTTGTGTCTGCTTGTAGAGATTTGGGTCCGAGATTTGGGGGTTATTATATCCTTATATTTAATAAAATATTATGTAGAAATCTTAGTTGTCATGTCTGTTGTAAATCCAGGTCTTTACTTAACTGTGAGTCTTGCTGCTTCAATTGTTTAATAGCAGGTATTTGTACCATTTCTCTCCAGGTCGAGATTTCACTGTTAGTCTTGCTCTTCCTGGTTCGATATTAGATAATGCACAGTCAGCAGAGCTCAGGACCTACCTCGCTGGACAGGTAAGTAATGCAACTCATCTATTGCGTGGTGTATGTGGCACTTCATTCACAGCTCAGTATATGCAATACAGCACGGTAAGGAAACCTCATTCAGCCATGCAACAGTATATGCAATACAGCATGGTCAGGAAACCTCATTCAGCCATGCAACAGTACATGCAATACAGCATGGTCAGGAAACCTCATTCAGCTATGCAACAGTATATGCAATACGGCATGGTCAGGAAACCTCATTCAGCCATGCAACAGTACATGCAATACAGCATGGTCAGGAAACCTCATTCAGCTATGCAACAGTACATGCAATACAGCATGGTCAGGAAACCTCATTCAGCTATGCAACAGTATATGCAATACAGCACGGTCAGGAAACCTCATTCAGCCATGCAACAGTATATGCAATACGGCATGGTGAGGAAACCTCATTCAGCTATGCAACAGTACATGCAATACAGCATGGTCAGGAAACCTCATTCAGCTATGCAACAGTATATGCAATACGGCATGGTCAGGAAACCTCATTCAGCCATGCAACAGTATATGCAATACGGCATGGTGAGGAAACCTCATTCAGCTATGCAACAGTATATGCAATACAGCTTGGTCAGGAAACCTAATTCAGCATGCAACAGTATATGCAATACAGCATGGTCAGGAAACCTTGTTCAGCTGTGCAACAGTATATGCAATACAGCATGGTCAGGAAACCTTGTTCAGCTGTGCAACAGTATACGCAATACAGCATGGTCAGGAAACCTCATTCAGCTATGCAACAGTATATGTAATACAGCATGGTGAGGAAACCTCATTCAGCTATGCAACAGTATATGCATACAGCATGGTGAGGAAACCTCATTCAGCTATGCAACAGTACATGCAATACGGCACGGTCAGGAAACCTCATTCAGCTATGCAACAGAATATACGATACAGCATGGTCAGGAAACCTCATTCAACTATGCAACAGTATATGCAATACAGCACGGTGAGGAAACCTCATTCAGCTATGCAACAGTATATGCAATACAGCACGGTGAGGAAACCTCATTCAGCTATGCAACACTATATGCTATACGGCATGGTCAGGAAAACTCATTCAACTATGCAACAGTATATGCAATACAGCACGGTGAGGAAACCTCATTCAGCTATGCAACAGTATATGCTATACGGCACGGTCAGGAAACCTCATTCAGCTATGCAACAGTATATGCAATACAGCATGGCGAGAAACCTCATTCAGCTATGCAACAGTATATGCAATACAGCATGGTCAGGAAACCTTATTCAGCTATGCAACAGTACATGCAATACAGCATGGCGAGGAAACCTAATTCAGCTATGCAACAGTATATGCAATACAGCACGGTCAGGAAACCTCATTCAGCTATGTAACAGTATATGCAATACAGCATGGCGAGGAAACCTCATTCAGCTATGCAACTGTATATACAATACAGCATGGTGAGGAAACCTAATTCAGCTATGCAACAGTATATGCAATGCAGCATGGTCAGGAAACCTAATTCAGCATGCAACAGTATATGCAATACAGCATGGTCAGGAAACCTTGTTCAGCTGTGCAACAGTATATGCAATACAGCATGGTCAGGAAACCTTGTTAAGCTGTGCAACAGTATATGCAATACAGCATGGTGAGAAACCTCATTCAGCTATGAAACAGTATATGCAATACAGCATGGTCAGGAAACCTAATTCAGCTGTGCAACAGTATATGCAATACAGCATGGCGAGGAAACCTAATTCAGCTACTGTATGCAACAGTATATGCAATACAGCATGGCGAGGAAACCTAATTCAGCTACTGTATGCAACAGTATTTATGCAATACAGCATGGCGGGGAAACCTATTTCAGCTATGCAACAGTATATGCAATACAGCATGGTCAGGAAACCTAATTCAGCTATGCAACAGTATATGCAATACAGCATGGTGAGGAAACCTAATTCAACTATGCAACAGTATATGCAATACAGCACGGTCAGGAAACCTCATTCAGCTATTATGTTGGCTGGGTATTATGTTGGGTGTTCTGGGTAAGCTTCTGGGTATTCTGGGTAAGCTGTTTACGATACAGGCTATCTACCCTCACAGAGGTTGACTTAACCTTTGCGTTTATCGAACTAAAACTAGGCCCTAAAATTAGATGTGAACGTGGATAAATACAGTAAGAGCAGTGCTCATTCATTCAGCTATTATTCAGCTATCATATACACTGCACATTAAATGTGCAGTGTATATGAAGGACCTTTAAAGGGGAGGGGTGAATAGGTTTGCAGATCGGCGGATTCTGCCCCTAAATGCTCACGGATTACGGATTTTGATGATTATTTCAGCGGATTGGCGGATTTTGAAAATACGGCGGATCACTGATCTGTCGATAATTTGGGCGCAGATTTCGGATTTTGACTGCTTTGACGGTTGAATTTCCTTTTTAAATGAATTTCAATCAATGATATTGTTTATCTGTCAAACCAGGCGGATGTAAAAATATCTAATCGGATCCACACATTTGCCCCTAAAATGTAGGAGATCTGCGGATTTACATACCCCTATTCACCCCCCTTTTAAGTTACACATAAATTTGTTTACCATGCAGTGTATGTCGCACAACTCCATCCACCATTGTAGTGTTTGCACAGTGGGGTAAATTAGTCACACAACCTCCATCAGTCACAGAACTTCATTCACTGTGCGATGTACAGTAGTTTAGGACAGCTCCATCACACAATCTTATTTAGTCACACAACAGCTTCATGCACTGATCAGTGTATGTACTGTATTTCTAGGAAAAGTCAGACATGCAACTTCATGCTCTACACCCGTATATACTGTATGTCTAGGACAAGTCAGACACAGAACTTCTTGCACTACACTTGTTCTGTAGGATAGTCATGCAATTTTGCTCACTGTGCAGTATGTGTGTGATATTGTAATGGTCTTAAAAGTTCTCACAAGCAAGCCAAACTCCATGCTCTTGTTGAAATCCACAGCCCGACGTAATAATAGGCTGTGAATCTAAGACCGACCCTTCAATACCGACTAGCCCGATATTTTGGGATAAATTTGAGGTGTTTAGGAAAGATCACATATCATCCGGAGGTGGAGTATTTATCACAGTCCAAAACAATCTTAAAGTCGTTAAGGAGCCTCGCTTCGATGTAAAGGGCTGCGAGATCATTACAGCCTCTCTCCAATTCTCCAGGACCAAAAAGCTGTACATCACCAGCTTTTTTAACCCTTCATCAGTTGACCCTAAGCCGCTTGAACTGCTTGATGATTACCTCAGCAAATTGTATTACCAAGTTCCCCCAATTGACCCTCTTTGGGGATTTCAATTGCGGTGGTATTGACTTGCCAAACCATTGTCTACACCAAGAACTGCCCGTGCACATTTGTGATCACAGCCTTCTTGATCTTGTCGATAAGTTTGGGCCGATACAGCATGTGAGATGGCCAACTCGCATTGATCAGACACTTGACTTGTCATTCTCTTCACTGCCAAATATTATCAGTGCATGCCATGTTACAACAGGTATTAGTGATCATGACGCTGTCCTGTTTGAGGTTGACCTCACACCTAGCTACACTCCCAAGCACCCTCATAAAATCTACCAATGGCACAAGGACAACCATCGCTTTACTTCGGGCTGCTCTTGCATCCTTTGCAACATCTTACCTGGCATCGTGCCCCTTGGAGAACCCCTAGGAGAATTTGGCAACAATAGCCAAAAGCATTTTAGAAGCAACCGACAAATCCGTCCCTCATACAATGTCTAAAGAGAGACGTCACCTTCCTTGGGTCAGCCTGTCAATCAAGCGCTTAATTAACGAGAGAGATAGAGCTCGCAAAAAAGCCAGGCACACAGGAAAGGTACACCATTTAAACAACTACAAACGTCTTCGTAATGTCACCTCCAAGCCTCTCCGTGCTGCGCATGACAAATACGTCCAAGAGGTAATGGGAGGCCTATCCTCTCATCCATCGAACGGCCCCCAAGCCTACAGTAACACCAAGCGCGCATCTCTTACCACAAGCTATTAAGGACGGTATCCAGTGGTATGCCCACCTTGCACTTCTGACACCAGCAAAGCAGAAGCATTGCACGTTGCAAGTGTTTTTACCACTTAGCTGGACAAAATTCCTCATCTTCCAGAAACTCCTTACAGTGATGCTGCCAAGATCAGATTAATAGTATCAAAAAACAGCTGCTGACCATGAGACCTGATAAGGCCTGTGGTCCTGACCTCATTTCAGCTAAAATCTTACGGGAGGCAGCAATGGAACTCGCCCCAATCTTTGCAAGCTTTTTCCAGCAGTCTTATGACCTTGGATATGTCCCATCAGCATGGAAAGAAGCAAATATATCAGCTATCTTTAAGAAGGGCCTTTGCTCGGATCCCACCAATTATAGACTGGTGTCGTTAACATCTCTTGTCAGCAGCACCTGGCCATCAACTCTATCATTAGCCCTCATCAGCACGGCTTCTTGCAACGATTATCGAGACTCAACTAGTGTCTGTTATACACGACTGGGCTACGACTTTGAACAATCATGGTCAGGTAGACGTTATATTCTTAGACTTTGCCAAGGCTTTCGACTCGGGTACCCCTCAAGCGACTTCTCTTGAAAGCCCACCATTACGGTTTTAGGGGAAAATTACATTCCTGGTTTAGGTGCTTCCTCTCTGCGTGTTGTCCTGAACGCGACTTCCTCAGACTGGTCACCTGTCATCTCCGATGTGCCCCAGGGTACCATGCTCGGCCCCACCCTTTTTTGCTGTTTATGACCTGCCGAACACTATCTCCTCAAACCCACAAGTTGTTTGCGGATGACTGTGTACTTTATCGAAATGTAAATTCTGAAAACGACCAACTCAATCTGCAACATGATCTCTCGTGTTTAGAAGCTTGGGCTGAAACTTGGCAGATGTCTTTTCCGCCCA
This sequence comes from Nematostella vectensis, assembly GCF_932526225.1. Taxonomy (NCBI): domain Eukaryota; kingdom Metazoa; phylum Cnidaria; class Anthozoa; order Actiniaria; family Edwardsiidae; genus Nematostella; species Nematostella vectensis. Next base: position 6,059,283 of record NC_064041.1, on the reverse strand, counting down.
AAAAATGTATGAAGATGAAAATAACACTAAAGAGGTCTCCTTCGGTGTCCCAATTCCTGTACAACGTCCCCTTAGAGGGTGTTGGCTTCCAGAAATACCTGGGTGTTATAATCATGAGCACACTAAACTGGGACATGTAGTGCGTCAAGAGAAAGGCTAACAGGGTTTTAGGGGTGCTCCAACGAAACTTGTCATCTTGGCAGTGCCAACAAGGAGCACTTTACATACCTCTCCCTTGTGCGGGCCCTAATGGAATTTGTAACAACCGCATGGTCCCCCCACACATCTAAAGGAATTAACACCATCGAATCAATCCAACTCTGCACTGCCTGCTTCATAAAGCATGATTGCCATCAGACCAGCAGCATCAGCAAAATGATGTCTGACCTCAGTTAGGAGTCCTTAAAAGATTGTCGGGACAAAAAAGATTTGGAACTTTTCTACAAAATCCAACACCCTTGTGAATATAAAATTTCCTGTAGAGATCACACCTGGCTCCTCAAGAACCAGGGGACACAAGCTTAAATATAGGCAGCTACCTAGCGGAGTAAATCATACAAATATTCATTTTTCACCCGAAGTATCCCTATGTGGAATAGTCCACCAGACACAGTAATCAAGGTCAAACATCTTACGACCTTTAAGGCAGGCCTTTAGCTGGCCACTCCATTGCAACATTAGACTCAGCTAAATGCAATCATACCATTTAAATATTTTTAAAGATACTGTATATGAAATACTATGAGCTTATATCCCCACCTCATTTACAATATTTGCACAATCTGATAAATTTCTCTCTGCTTCACAGATAGCCAGAGCCGTTGTTGTCTTCAATGTTGATGAGGTCATAGTTTTTAATGAGTCTAGGAAATCCCTCGACAAGTCTAAAGATGGCGTTAGTAATTTCCATAGCAAGGCGGATGCCAATCTACAGCTTGCACGCATTCTACAATACCTGGAATGCCCACAATATCTCAGAAAAGCTTTTTTCCCAAGACATAAAGACCTCCAGTATGCAGGTTTGCATAAAATATGTTTTTTTATTTGTATGGCATATTTCTTGGATATTTTGGTAGAAAAACAAGTTTCCAACAAGTTTCATGGTTGCCACTCATCAAGGGATTTATAAAGAATCATTGTTACTATACTATACTATACTATACTTCCACTATATCATACTTACGTCATACATCACTTACATAAATATTTGGTGCAAAATTTGACTGGATCCATTTTTTGTAGCAGAGTGTTGTTTCTGTGGCAGCATGAAGCTCGTTGTGCTTGTTTTAAGTTGACAGCTTTGGTTGGCAAATTGTAACTAGGTTATAATTGCATTAATAAGAAATTGCATTTTTTGCTAGAGCTGTTGTAGGAGGAGTGAGAGGATAGTATGCACTATAAAATAACAAAAATTATATTGTTTCTCTTGAGGTTCCATATGTGTTTTCTTAGTTCAGTTGAGTTATTCTGTGTTTGGTGTGTACTGTATGACGCAATGTGGTTTCTTTATTTTGTTTTAAAGTCTTTTTCGGTGAATCCTATGTAAATTTTGAGGTGTGGTTGTCCTTTCATGTACTATCTTTAAAAGGGAACTTGTTAGTTTGCTGAACAAACGTGATCATCAATACTAATGGCATTAGAATTTTGGACTTGAACTTTTGGACTTGTTTCACAGGACTTCTAAACCCCTTAGACTGTCCGCACCATATGCGTATAGATGATGACATGCCATATAGAGAGGGTGTGGTACTCGATAGACCAGTTGGACAATCAGGAGGATCCCTGGTAAATGCTGGCATGAGAAAGGAAGTGAAAATTGACAAGTGCATTAAGCCAGGAATAAGAGTCACAGTGAAACTGAAGCCAACATCTAAATCAGGTAATAAACAGAGTATAAGGGATTTTTCAGCTTTGTTTGAAAACATTAGTAGAGCTGTTGTCAACTCTTTGTTGCCTACACTCTATTGTTTAAAACCTTAAAACTACCAATAGTTGTAGTAAGACTCTGACTAAACTTTATTGTACATACCTCTATTAAAGACTCTAATTAATTCACTGGACTAAGCTGTGTGGGTGCTAAATGGATGTTCACAAAAAAACGAACCTCATGTTTTAAAAATTAAATGAGTTTTCCCTGTTTTAATTTTGAAACTTGTTTTGTCTCTTTGGCTGCTTATAGTGTAAAAATAAATTTGCAACTGGAAAGTATTGGCCAATTGCCATTAGTGATAAAACATACCATATTTGAAGGACCAATATTTTTAGGTTCTGGAATATAAGTTTCTCGAATAGAGGGTGTTACCCCTGTAGCAGGTGATTTTTTACCTTTGTGTTTCAGACCCCAAAGTTTTCTTTGGTAATGTTGTTTCCCCAAGTGCACCCAGGGCAGATGCAGGCTTATACTGGGGGTACTCTGTCAGACTGGCGCCGAGCTTCAGTGACGTCTTCACTGAGTCCCCCTACCCTCAAGGGTATGACGTCATGATTGGCACATCGGAAAGGGGAGCACCAGTGGACTGTTTAGAATTGCAGCCCTTCAGGTTCAGTAGTTTTGTATAATCCTTAATGTTTATTTGTCTACTTTGCTTCTATAGCTTCACCCTAGGTGCTGATGGCTTTGGTCCAAAGAAGGAGCTACTTTGAGAATGGTTGATTATTTGTGATTGAGCAAGGAACCAGGTTTTTGGATACCAAAATGGTGGCTGTTGATGTCACTGATAATAAAAATTTTGGTTTCCTTCTCGTAATAAGCAACAGCTTTAGAGTGGTGGTTGTTGTTTGAGCGAGGTGGGGTGAGTAGAGATGGCTGCTGGTTTAGGTGGGTAGGGTGAGGAGAGGTGGGTGTTGTTTTAGTGGGGTGGGGTGAGTAGAAGTGGGTGTTGTTTGAGGTGGGTGGGGTGAGTAGAGGTTGGTGCTGTTTGAGCTACAATCTTTTACAAAACTAATGGGAGACTTTCCCTCCCCCTTCCTCAATGCTGGAGGGCAAATGATCTTGCTACTGCTTGTGTTTTGAGCTGAGAGATCGCCTCTAACCAATATTAATCTGGGGGAGAGGGTTGGCGGTTGTTCGTATGGGAAGTGTCCCACTTACTTTTGTTGAGGATTGTAGGTGGGGTGAGGAGAGGTGAATGCTGTTTGAGGCGGATAGGGTGAGGAGAGGTGAGTGCTGGTTGAGGTGGGTGAGGTGACTAGAGGTGGGTGCTGGTTGAGGTGGGGGGTGGGTGAGGAGAGGTGAGTGCTGTTTGAGGTGAGTAGAGGTGGGTGCTGGTTGAGGTGGGTGGGGTAAGTAGAGGTGGGTGCTGTTTGAGGAGGGTGAGGTGAGTAAAGGTTGGTGTTGTTTGAGTGGGGTGGGGTGAGGAGAGGTGGGTGTTGTTTGTGATGGTGAGGTGAGTAGAGGTGGGTGCTGGTTGAGGTGGGTGAGGTGAGTAGAGGTGGGTGCTGGTTGAGGTGGGTGGGTGAGTAAAGGTGGGTGCTGGTTGAGTGGGATGGGGTGAGTAGAGGTGGGTGCTGTTTGAGGTGGGTAGGGTGAGTAGAGGTTGGTGCTGTTTGTGGTGGGTGGGATGAGTACAAGATTGGTGATAAAAACAATACTTCTTTTTTAGTATTTTCGCGACTCAGTTTATTTAATTGGAAAAACACTATTGGTAAAGATACAAATACTTATTTTGAGAATTTCGCGACTGATTCTATCTATTCGGGGGTGTTTGCGCGAGTGTACATCTTTTGTTCCATGTTGATATTTACGGCTACAGGCGGCAGCGAAGAAACATCTAATATGTCCATATTAATTGGCTCCTTTGAATGGGGTGAGCGTCTGCTTAGAGACAATCAGGACAATCCTGGACTAGATATGGGAAACATGAGCAACATCAAGGCGACCTTGGAATTATTCCTCAAAATGCGCGCGTGTTTTTTACTTCAACCCATTTTCCTAAGAAAATGGATGCACATCGCTAGTTTCGTGTCCCGCGAAAATCCTCCTGTTTCTTTCACTGTAGAAGTTCGCTGACTCTAGCAATGAAGTCTTCTCCAAGCATTGGGACATTTCCATTTCTAACGAGATAGAGTATTAATACCGTGTTAAGTCTTTTTCGATTAAACAGTATTAAAATAACAATTTTTAGTCTTTGTGGTCTTATGAGGTGTCTACGTATGGAAATTCAAAAAAATAACGCATTAAACTCTTAGTTTCTGCCTTGCTTGTGTGATTCTCGACGTAATGGTCGCTATGACTTCTTTTGACGTCAGACAGGCCCGCTCTCCTACTGGCCAGCTTAGTTTCTTTGCCAACCTGACGATTGACGCCCGATGACGTCACTTAGAAGCGGAACTAGCCATACTATTGGCTAGTACAATTTCATCGCTGGCGTAATATTTGCTATGGTGACGAATGACGTCAGTGTGTTTTATTCTCTTCATCTATTGGACGATTGGATATTTTACGGACGTGATTGGTACTGTGACAGCTTTAATGCTGTTTTCACCCCACCTAAATTACTAGAATAATTTGCCTGGTGAGGGCTCTAAAAGCCTTTTGTAAGACAGATAGGTGCACATAAGGTTTCTTCCACACTGAAGCTTTCCAAACTCCCAAATATTAAGGTCTATTTTACATTTTTTATTAGTCCCGTTCTTTATGATAATCGCCGCCGCAGATGGTCCGGCTGGTTTATTCATCAGTCAGGGGCGTAGCCAGGGGGGTGGCCTAGGGGGCCCGCCCCCCTTTAACCAGCCAAAAATACAACAAATGTATAAGACATTATCTAAAGTACCGGAGAAAATGCCTTGAAAGTCCCTTTTGGCCCCTCCTGTTTCTCCAGACACTGAAACCCTCAAAGACATTGTTATTTTTTATTGATTTTCCCCGTCTGTAGCCTTATGCTGATAGTGTTCGGTGGTTTGAAGCGCTTGGAGGCGAGTCATGATAAATAAGGGATGGGGGAGGGGGGTTGGAGGCCAAACCCTCTACTTACATATTTACTATTATTGATTTTTCTTTCTTCTGCAGCCATATGCTGATAGTGTTCGGTGGTTTGAAGGGCCTGGAGGCGAGTCTTGAATCTGACGAGAGCCTTGACGTATCAGACCCCAGTGAGCTCTTTCACCACTACTTGAATACGTGCCCAGGTCAGGGCAGCAGAACAATTAGAACCGAGGAGGCCATTCTTATATCCATGGCGGCGCTGAAGCCAGTCATTGAACGAACATTAGGTTGGAAGTATACTAGTGCTTAAAGGGCATATGCCAATTGTATTTTTCATGGGACCACGATGACAGCAGCATGACAATTAGAACCGAGAAGGCCATTCTTATATCCATGGCGGCGCTGAAGCCAGTCATTGAACGAACATTAGGTTGGGAGTATACTAGTGCTTAAAGGCCGTATGCCAATTGTATTTTTCATGGGACCACGATGACAGCAGAAGAACAATTAGAACAGAGGAGGCCATTCTTATATCCATGGCGGCGCTGAAGCCAGTCATTGAACGAACATTAGGTTGGAAGTATACTAGTGCTTAAAGGGCATATGCCAATTGTATTTTTCATGGGACCATGATGACAGCAGCAGAACAATTAGAACCGAGGAGGCCATTCTTATATCCATGGCAGCGATGAACAATGGGCTGGAAGTACACTTATGTTTAAAGGATGGATTTATCGTGGGCCCGCGATTACAGCAACAGGACATGACGGCGCTCAAGCCAGTCGTTGAACGAACTATGGACTGGAAGTATACTAGTGTTTTAAACACCAAAATGGACCATCGTGTTTCACGGTTCACTCAACGATCCACCCACGCCAAAGCTAAAGAGTTCCAGACATTGAAATGTATTTTTCTTATACTATTCTGCTTCATGATAAAGAATAAAATATTTTTATTAAAAAGGGACTCGAGTTTTCGATCCGTAGACCACGGTTTATTCAACAATCTTAGAGGGATATTAGAGGAAAGGCGGAAGATAGCCCTAAGAACCAATCTCTTAGCAGCTGTTTATTGCTCCAGAATTCGGGGTATATATTTTCCCCTCAAAACTTCGACTGGTAGTAATGTTTTAATTGTTTTCTATCGATAATTCAAACTCAAATTCAAATTTTCCATTTCGAAGTTAAAGTATCTTTAATGTGTGTATTTTTACCCCTTCTATAGTTTGCTAAAGCCAATTTAGCAGTCTTAACAAGCACTAGTCCAGGAGATAAATTTCAATACCGGTAAAAAATAATTTAATTATTTGACAAAACAAAAGCATCGACCAAAACGCAATGATGACACACGCGCTTTTTATTCCTTAATCCATTCAATAGTTTTCAGTAAGTGGATATTCCGGCACCTACTGCATAGGGGAGTTTTCTTCCCACAAAAGTAGACCAAATATAGACAAGACTATGAATAACCATTTGAAAAGCAAAAGAATGATGAAAATTATGACCTTTTTACAGAAGTCCGTGTTCAAGAAAAGAAAAAGAAATAGAGAAAAAAATAGAGAGAAACAATAGTACCTTCGAGTATTGTAAAGAAAACTCACGGGAATGAATATATTTTTGGGTCGAGTTATCAAGGGTTCCAGCTATCGTTAAATAGCTAACTGTAATCACGAACCCGCATTTATTTTAAATTGTTATTCCAGTTTTAAGGTTATTTGCCAGCCCCGATTCAACCAAAACGGCCATCATTTCTTGATAGCTCTGCTACAAATGTATTTTTTATTCCTGGTGTTGTTGGTGTTAACAACGTGGGATGGTTCTGTTTTTTTTTTTTCCCGACTTTGTTTTATGTTTCCGCAGAGTCGTCGCCCTTATATTTTTATCATACTAAACGATAAATAAATTCACAGTTTTCTGCATATGATTTTTGTTGTAGCTTGCTTGATGTAGCCATTTTATTTGTACTGTTGTCAGGGGTGAACCAGGTCAAGGTCACAATACGAACGGCTGGTTCACAGTAGCGTTTATTGTTAAGACAAGCTCTTTTTAGCTCGTTCTAGGAGGTAACGATCAGACGATTCTCAGAAGGCGAGGCTGATAGGAGGGAATCCTTACTAGGCCTCTTCCTTGACTAGGGATTGTCTTCACGAAGCTAACAGAACTTACTCGATAGCCTCCACAGCAAGCTGTCGTTATTACAAGTGCCATGTGTTTTACAGTGAACTTCTATTTATACTGACTAATTAATAATTCACCGAAATTCACCGAAAGACAGGATTTCAGTCTAGCTAAACTAGCTTTCAAGGCTGTACATTTTACTAATTGGCCGGCGCATCTTCGGCTTCAACAATATGCACCTGGCAGAACTTTAAGGTCCAGCAGTGAATTTAAACTTAGCACGGCCCACACACCTGGTACTCTCGTATAATGCCTCTCAAATGTTTAAAATGTTACCAACTGCAACGAGAGAGGCTCGAGATTTCACAATGTTTAAGCGGAGCGCTAAGCTCTACTTCAGCAATAGAGCCAGGACAAGAGTAACCACACTTAATGCTAAATAGGAACATGTATGTTTTCTTGTATATTTATATTTTAAAATTTCAAGTTTATAGTATATTATTAATTATATTGTTAGTTAGTGTAGTTAGTTTCATTAGCATAGAAGAGCCTCTCATGTTGGAATGCTAATAAACCATTATTATTATTATTATTTTTATTTTTATTATTATTATTATTATTATTATTATTATTATTATTATTATTATTATTATTATTATTATTATTATTATTATTATTATTATTATTATTATTATTATAATTCGGTACTAACTGGTTTGACAGCTCTAAGAGAGGTGATGCAAGAATTGCAAATAAATGTTGATCTAAGGGAACAGAACAATTTCACAATTGAGGATAACTATAGTAAGAATCCGTCGATAATAGAATAACAATCAATTGACTAGAAATAATTATATAAAATACAACAGAATAATGAGGCTGAGGGATACGTTTGGCTTGTTCGAAATGTCTGCAAAGTAAATGTTTATCTAAGGTAAACGCTAAACTGGTTTTGGCATAGGTCACACTGCGCATGACCTGTATGACTAGCAGGTGCATACTTAGTATTCAGAATAAGGTGAAAAGGTGATAAAAGGTCAATATTGAGATCCGGTGACCAAACTAGGATTTCTAGAATATTTATTTATGAGAATGTTGTAGAATAGTCGCACAACAGTACTTTCGGGAAAGAGAACCAACTTATTCCTGTAATCTTCTTTGCGTTGCCCTTTCCCAAAATGAGTAATTGAGTGGGGGAACACAAATTCCTAACGGCTGCAAAACATGAATAAACAGATTCAGATTTTGCTATTATCTACTATTCAAGTTCAAATAACAACAGGATGTGGCCAGAGAATAGAGATTTTAAACACTACATCTCAAGGTTCAACTGTTCAAGCTCATTAATTGAGCCGCGTTAAACGAGAGAAGAACTTCCAGGTACTCGCTAAAAGTAAGTTGATCAACTGCTTTTTTTTTAATCTGGACGTAAACTGCAATAGAAGTTATGTCTCTAAAATATGTTTGACATGTCTCATGTCCCTAATTTTCAGAGAGAAAAAATATTTTCTTGGCAGATGAAATGAAATCAAGTAAAGTCCGTGTCCACAGTTGGTAATGGTAAGCATTGTATTTTATATCTTAAAGCTTGCGACTCTTTTCTTATATTGATTTTTTTTATATAAATTGCCTTTAAACTGTCGCCTTTTTGTTTTGGAAGGGCTGCATTTTATGTATTTTTTTATCAATTTAACTGTAATTAAACTTAATCGTAACTTGAGGGTACGAGTGCGCTGCTAAACTCTCAAAATAGGGTTTTCCTTGGAACTAAAAAGCCTTAGTCAAGATTTGCGCGCTAAGGCGTTTAAGGGATATCCACAGCCATGTTCTCCCTTGTAGTTTGCTTGTTTTTTTTTTTCTTATTTCCTCATATCGCCATAAAGCATGATGAAGTTTACAATTACACTAATAAAGTAAAATTGTATATTTTTAGTGATGTCGTCAGACTCGAGCGTTAATGATGCTTCTCAGACTTCAAAGATCTTGGTGCCGATACAACAAGCCGTCTCCGTCAAGGTGTTGGTTATCGCCATCAGCTCTATCATAGGCGTCCTCAGCATCGCAGGCAACGCCCTGGTCCTGTATGTCAAGCCAAGGAAAACCGCTCAAGCCCAGGATCGACCCGCTCTACGATGAGATACTTCGTCATGAGCCTTGCCTCATCTGACATCCTGGCAAGCCTTGTTAGTCTACCGCTGACGATATCACAAGTAAAAGGATGGTTGAACATAGAGACGGATCTGGCGTGCAAGGTAGTTAGGTACGTAGGTATAGTTGGACCTGCAATCACCATGATAAACTTACTTGTGATGGGTTTAGAGAGGTATGCATGCGCGTTCCACCCACTAAAGGTCCCTAGTCGTCGCACTGTTGCTCGATGCGTAGTTGCAGTTTGGCTTACAGGTCTAGTATTATCGCTGCTACCAGCTATCGCCCATAACACGATACCAGTAGATATCGACGATGAATCATACACAATGCTATGCCGACCTGACCCCACCCACAAATTTCTTTTCCTAGGGTTTAGTGTATGTGTGTACATCTTGCCTTGTATCGTCCTCACCGTCACATCACTCGCAATCGCGCGGTTATTGCGTCGCAAAAGCAAACAGGTTTTATCGGAAAACCAGCCCATGCCCAGAGAGCAAGCATGGCGATTCGATGGCAGCAAAATGCTTATTTCCGTCACATTTGCGATTGTCTTGCCCTATTTCGCGTACGTCACCTATATAAACATCACATTGTTTTGGAAAATACCGTTCGACTTTGCGACAGACCGATTGATACGGTTCACGATGGCACTGTTAATCTATGCGAACGGGTTGTGCAATGTTGTTATATATTTCGTTTACATGAAAAGTCTACGCAAGGCACTGGTAAAAATGTTCTACATAAAAACGACACCCGCTACTGAGAAGGGCCCCTCTCGTGACACTAATCCTATAAGTGAGTGAGAACGCGACTTGACTTATTCTATATTTATACTGTATATAGAGTGGTTTTCAAAATCCCGTGCAACAAAATGTATTTGTTAAAATGTAATAGTCAAGCCAGAACAAAAGAGAACAAAGACATTACAGTGTGTTAGTACTAAATAAGCTAAATAGTATTTCACGGGTTTTTGAAAACCACTCTAATACGTATATTATACTGAGTACGCCTATTTCAAGTAAGATTTCACTCGGAGAATATGTGACCCGCAGGGCTTTACGTAAATAAAATACAAATCAAGGTTTGAAAAGCTGTAGAGTTTTTGTTTACATTCTTATGGGCATTCACATGGCTTTTAGATACAAGGATTCAGGAGTGTAACCTTATTTGAAATAGGTGTACATACTACATTCATATGCTTTTTAAAACTAAACGTCTATCCTTTTTTCAAAGAGCGCATTCAAATTTTATGCTCGCTGTGTGATTAGAGTCAGTTTTCATTAGTTCGCAATATGTTGGTTGAGACTCCAGCTTATTGGATGGCTACCGAATAGTGTTCGTTAAACACTTTCGTGTAGCTCGATCAATTATACTATAATAAAAACAAGTTTATCCAGTCTTATGCATTGGTTGAAATTTGCAAGTGAATCACATCACCTGTATTATCGACATGCCCTCGAGAACGCAGCGACTTGGGATAGTTTGCAACCACCACCAACTTCACCTGTCGACCCTACTACTCCCGCCCCCAAGTACAGATTTATTAGGATAATATGGAAGAAATAGTGAAGTGCTCTTTTTGAGAAACTAATATAACTAACACTATCCTCTAGAAAAAAAAAATAAGTTCTATTCATGGCGATTACTCTCTTGTGCATTTGAAAATGAAGTAGCAATTATGTATTTCTCGTGTTAAAATAATGTTACTAAGGCTTTTCACTAAATTTTCACCATGTTCTGATGTGTCCTCAAGTTACAGTAATAGGCTAAATGGATTGGCACTTTAATAAAATCATAATTTCATCCCATCATCTTATGATTAAATTTTAATAGGACTAAATAATGTGTATATGTTATTCACCAGCTTGAAGATTCGTAATGTAATATACCGTGACCAAGGTCTTGAACCCAACGAGGCCATAGATTTCTTTACCTTACGGTTGCACGAGGGGAGGTATCGCCTCTGTTTGCGGAGATTTTGCTTAGTATAACCATTCAATAAAGCGTCCATTCTGTATCTCCACGCAACGCTTTTTTAAAATTAAAATCATTCAGAAATACAGAACCTCTAACATAAACCTTTTCTGAGTTCAATTTTGTGAAATATTTTAGTCCCAATTACGTCGTTTTAAACTCGAGTTGATCATAGAGATGGTTTATTTCGCTTAAATTCTCTTCAGACGGAAATATATTTTCATTGATTAGAAATACCCCTCTTAAATATGCAAACTTGAAATTGTCGCGTTCCTTTATCAAAATTATTTTTACGGAAAATTGACAAAACACAGGAAAGCTTGAAGCCAATTTTTTGAAAGACAATAATTCTAAAGTAAAATGACAAATAAAATGTCGTTTTAATGTGAAGGTCGATAAACTGGGAGTAAAAAGAGTGGTTTCAGTTTTCATTTTACAAATCGACTCAGCATTGTAGTATTGGATCTCACGAGAGCCAACCAGAGCACGGGATTTGATGAATACAAGACACTGGAAAATTAACGTGCATTCTTTCAAAGACGTCATGGTTGGAGAAAGCCTTTAAAATATTTCAAAGTCAAAGAAAACCATGATGTTAAGGGTGAACGCTGTCTTATTGGCTTTCTTCTTCTTCGCATCTGTATCAGGCCAGCAGTGCGAAAAAATTGAGTCTGTGAACGGAATCCGTCTGACTGGATTGTCTTTCAAAGCTTTCCAAGTAGAAAATATTGGTATTTGCAATGACAACTGCGATACAGATGAGAAATGCAAAAGCATAAATTACAACAAAGTCACCAAGAGATGCGAGCTGAACAAGACGAATAAGGACGGGTTTCCTCTACAGGTCGATCAGGTCAAACCGTCCATCTTCTCCGATATTCGGCGTCACACGGAAGGTACCTTTTCTTTCCATATATCATAAAAACTGTTAAAAATGCTCTCTAGTATTTTGTTTTGAAAAAGCTAGATTTTTGCAGAATGTGGCATGATGCAATGCTTTAAATCGTAATAAAATTGATAACTTTTTCGTTTTTTTTTTTCACTCGTAACCCATTAAATATTTATGCTCCTTAGTATCAATTTTTCATGGGCATGAAATAACATGATATATTTATTTTATTGTCCTTTATCTTTTGGACAGTGCGAATCTTGCAAAACCATTTTTTAGTTAAAATTGAAAAAGCAAAACCAATTTAAAAGTGTCCGAAGCCCTATTAAGATCTATATGTACCTATTTCAAAGTAGTTATCTCTATGAAATTGCCATAGCTCAACTAACACTCCGCTCTACTGCTGTTTTCAATGTTGTGCTATCCGCTGTCTTCCTCCGCTGGCGTCTTTATTCAAAATCGAGGTCTCATTGGCAAACACTGAAATGGTTTCTAACACGCCACTTTCCACAAAGCACTGACCAATCACAAAAGCCTAAATCGTTGTTCCATTGATTTGAGCGATTTAAGCCAGGGAACAGTTTGATTTTATTATTAAAACTCGCAAAACATTAAAAAGCGCAGTACACCACCTGCTGCTGTATAATGACACCTTTGGCAGGATAATTTGTAATAAGGCACGAAAATGTCTTAAGTCACGAAAATGCAAATAACGATTTTCTAAGAAAAAAATGCATATAAGCGCACGCAAATGTTCTATGGTTTATTTTTATTCTTGAATGTAGATTGCATTCTACTATAAACATATGCCAATTGGTTAGACTCGTTTCTCCGATTCTTATTGGCTTTATAGAACTGTCAATATATCTAGCGCGCGTCGCACTTTTAAAAACACACACGCAAATAAACATTAAAAATTGACCACAAAGATTGAAAAAAAATGAAATGAAATGAATACAAAAATTGACTTTTCCCACAAAAAAAGTTTTAAGGGGTTGGTCACTCTCGCCATCTGTTTTTCAGCCGGCAGCTCGAAAGATGACGCCGTGGCTTCGTGTCTTCAAGTAAAAAAGTTAAACCCATGGGCCGCCTCGGGGAACTACTGGATCAGCGTTAATCCGCCAAATGTTATGCGCGTGTACTGTGACATGACCACGGACGGTGGAGGCTGGACCCTAGTATACAGCTATCGCTTTACTGACTTTGCCAACTTCATGGAAACCACAAATGCTCTCACTCCAGTTCCTAACTGGCCAAAAACTGGGGGAGGCAAAGTTAGCAGCGTGACCCCCCTGAACGAGACCTCGTACTCCGCCATGAACTTTACCCTTTGGAAGCATATCGGGGGGGAGTTCATGGTAAAGTCTAACCTGGCCAACTGGGTTGCCTGTCTTCCTGGTAATGGTGATCTGGTTAACTGGAAGGAGGGCTCCATCACCTGCCGAATCATCAAGACCGTAGGGGACAGATGTCTGGACCTTGTGCCAAGTAGGATCTTCAAACACAATTCGTGTGGGATTGCTCTTTTCCAAAACACTTACATGTTCTTTTTTGAAGGCAGCAATGCTGACTGTTTTCCCGTGCATGACTCGTGTGCTAAGGAAAATAGGGTCAGCCTCGGAAGCGCCCTTCCCCCTAACGTACCTAACCCCAGTGGTACTATCTACCTCAGATAGGTGAACAGCAATCAACGTACCTAACCCCAGTGGTACTATCTACCTCAGATAGGCGAACAGCACTCAACGTACCTAACCCCAGTGGTACTATCTACCTCAGATAGGTGAACAGCAATCAACGTACCTAACCCCAGTGGTACTATCTACCTCAGATAGGAGAGCAGCACTCAACGTACCTAACCCCAGTGGTACTATCTACCTCAGATAGGTGAATGGCACTCAACGCACCTAACCCAGTGGTACCATCTACCTCAGATAGAACATTATAGCACTCAACGTACCTTACCCAGTGGTATGCACCATTAATCTCAAATAGGAGTACAACATCACTCTATTAGTTCTAGAGAAACTATATTTCATTGATAAAAAAAGATTGATCATTATTGAATTAATTAAGAAGTTCCAAGAATTTGGAAATCACGGCAAGTCACGTCAGTAAAATGCCTTTTGGTAAAATTTTAACTGCTGTGTTAACGTACATAACGCCAGAGGAGCTAAAGCATATCAACGTACCTAATCCCAGTACTAGACCAATACCCTAGTGAAAGGGCTACTATGGGCTACTCTCAAAAGCAGATAATCTGTAATATCACCAATTTGCTTTGTTGTCTTTTATCGTGTCTATTTTTTTTTTACTATCCCTTATTTATCCAATGTTAACCGCTGTGTTTGTTCATTTAGACGCTGACCGCCAAATATTTTTTTTTTACAGCGCGGGGTTTATTCGAATAAAAACATTGTAACGATAACAACAAGGCCTCGTTCCTACCTTCTAAGCTTAAGCTTCTATCGATGTGAAACTTTTACTTTTGCTACAATATTTAAGCTTCGATATCGAGCGGAGATGAAAATTCCATTTCCTCGGGGACCCAGGGCGACGCGGAGACCGGAAGCGAACGTGCGCGCGAAGACGAAAGAAAGAGGGTGAAAAGACGTCATTTCCTCCTCATTCTTTCTCGTGCGCTTCCTGTGTCCCCGATCCCCACAACTCCCTGGGTCCCCAAGGATGAGAATTCCACTATATGGCTCTCACATGAATGCGATCAGTTAACGGTGTTGAGGCCACATTTGTAATAATCTGCCACATTTGTAAAAGGGTAGGCCACATTTGTAATAAACTATCCGATATCTCATGAAAGAAACATCTTACGACAACCAACAACCTTTAAAACCAGGTTTCCATATAGTCGTAACAGTCGTAAGGGTCGTAACAGTCGTCGAGGGTTTGCCCCATCGAGGTGATAACACGACTCGCGAAAGTTATAGGTAATGATATTTTGTTTATGGCCTTAGAATTCTGAAGGAGTAGCCTCTTAACTGCCAATGGTGATAGGTAATAAACTTTTTGCAGACGGCAGTTACGACCCTTACGACTATAATGTAAACCAGGCTTAAGAGCCAAAATACATACTAAGGCCCGTACCTTCAAAATTGTTATAATTTAATAACCCAGGGGGGGGGGGGGGGGGGGGGGGAGTGTTGGGGTGTTGACGTCACAGCCCCTCCCCCACACCGGCGAAAAGTCCATTTCCGGTTCGCTTATAAAGCATAAAACCAATAAGATAAAAAAGCATTTTACATCACTTTGTTATGTCATAAATCTAAGTCAAACTATTTTTTAGACACATCCGATAATAAGCGTTCCGTGGAGACACTGCAATGGCATAAAAATCCCTTTTCGTTCTTTCCGATTCCCAGCCCCCCCTCCCCCCGGAAAAATTAAGACAGAAAGACAGATGTTTTTGTGGGTACCGTACGTAACATACGGTTACATGAGTATTTTACCCCAATAAATCTGGTGCTTGGAAAGAAACAATTTGTGCCGTTTTTTGTTGTTGTTCTTTTGGTTTAAAATCCGTTTGTTGGAATGAATACTTAATTACGGGCCTGCACTGCAGTGTCAATATAATTTTGCGTTTCTATTTAGGAAAGCTCAACTTGCATTGTTTTGGGTCCCCGAATGGTCTTTGGCGAGCACTTGCGAGCTTGCGAATGCCCCGTTTTTTTTATGCGAGGACGATCATTTTTAGTTTTTGAATAAATCGAGCAGCGAGCACATCAAAAAATACAATACGAGCACGGCGGAAGAAATTGAGCGAGCATGCGAGCATTAGCCGAAAACTGCAAGCACGTAAAAATTTCAGGGGACCGTTCGGGGCCCTATAATTACTCCAAAAAAAAAAGGTATCTAATATGATACGTTTACTTAGGCATGTCTACTAAGAATTCGGCGTTTGACAATTGAGATTTTAATTAGCGTTTTATCCTCCATTAACTGCTTTTTTTATTTAACACCACTAAAAGTAACTGTGTGGAAACATAATGAGGAAAAAATTAAATTACATATATTTTTAAAATTAAAATCAATTTTGAGACACCTTTGTTTGACATTGTTTGACTCATTTTTAGTGGCTCATCTTTGATCATGAGCAGAACTACTTTGATTCAAAGAAGCTTTCAACCCGAAAACAGGGTTTGAAGTAGTATTCCCCCTTTTCCAGAAATTGTAACTTTTTATTTTGTTTTAACGGATATAACCACCCCTCTCTTCCCTCCGCTCGAAATTGAGTAATAATCATTTTAGATTTAAGAAACAGGTGTGTTTGTACAAATCAAACATTCATAAGATTGGTTATTGATTCAAGATTGGTGCAATATTGGTATTGGTAATGATAATAAATAAAAAGGGGGCGAGTTAATGCAAACAATAAATTAACGAGATTGGTTTATTGATTCAATATTAATTTCGGTATTGTCCGAGCCCCCTTTAAATACAGGCAGCTCGTAGCGCTAGCATTCTCGCATATTAGACACTTGATTCACCATGAAGCTTCTCTTGGCTGTCCTTCTATGCGCAGTGGTCTACACGGAATGTCACTACCAAACTTGCCGTAAGTAACGTCCGTAAGTCAATTCGTAAAGTCGCGTCCGTAAGTCATATTCCTAAGTTCGTCCGTAGTCATATCCGTAAAGTCACGTCCGTAGTGTCATATTCGTAGTCAGATAACTACTAACGAAGTCAGCTTCGTTAGTAGTTTTCGTAAGTCATAAAGTCGCTTTCGTAAGTTACGTTCTAGTAACTATTTACGTTTTTAAGACACGTCCGTAAGTCACCTTCGTAGGTAAATAATTAAGTCACATTTCTAAGTCTCCTTCAATTAAATCATAGATTCGCGTTTGTTGTTCGTAAGTGTAAGTTGTAATTCACTCGTAATTCACGAGTGGTTAGCTCGTGGTTAGCACGTGGTAAGCACGTGGTTAGCTCGTGGTTAGCACGTGGTTAGCTGAGTGTTGCACAAGCGCCTGTGCCTCTCGCCGTTGGCTTACGGGTTCAATTACCGGTTCTGACGTGAGTTGAGTTAGATGTTTCTCGTCTCTGCCCTTTCCTCTATGGCTTCTTGGTTCTCTTCCCAACAGAATTACCAACAATTTTGAACTGCAACCATGTTCAATTGTCAAATAAGTTTTTTCGGCAGCTGTCGAGCCTTATCATAATCGCTATTTCGCTCTCATGTTTTACATTTTAATTAAACACGCAAGTTGCGTAGCTAGAATTTGATGATATGGAGTGGGAAAAAAAAAGGCCACAATTCGGGGAGGTGTATAGCGCGCCTACTGTGAAAACCCATCTTTGAAATAAAATAGATACTCCTCTTTGTATTTGAAGTGTAAATACAGAGTTGTGAACTAAGTACTAAACAGGCTGGATATGTATGTTTTCCCCTCAGACGAATGGACAAAGCTTAGTGAAAGTCGCGTCTGTTTTCAAGGCCAAGGTGGTAAGTTTGGCAAGATTGTACCCGCCGCTCGTGGCTTCCTGGCCGCTGTAAAGCTGGTCCACAGAGAAGGCAGTATTGTATGTGGCTCTCATCCGGGATCTCACACCAGCAACTGGGGTTGTCACAATTGGCCTCACTTAGAGAAGTTCTCGATCAACATGCTCATAACCAACAAGGACAACCACGTTATCTTCCCAAAAACAGGAGTGCAGTATGTATAGTATAGTGTTAAATCCAAACAATACGAAGCTTTATGGGAGGAGGGGGGGGGGGGGGGGGGGGGTTGGAGGAAGACAGGAGGGTTGGTGGGGGCTGATAATAAGAAGTACTTCTCAACAATGCAATACGTCATGCATTCATAATGCTCATTTATATAACAGCTTCAAGTAGACAGGATCATTCTAATTGATTTTTGTTAATAAAATAGGTCTAATTCTGTTCTTGGTATTTTTTTGGCTATAAGATTTGAGTTTCCTTTACCCTGGCTCTAGATAGTCAATTATAGGTTTAGTTTATTAAGGAGCTTGTCGCGAAGCTCGGGCATTGAGCCCCGCTCTCGTGCCATCGATACCTTGTCATTCATCGTGATGTATTCGAGCTTGGTTTTTCAGTGAAGCTATCGGAAGAGATTTATTGTTTCTCAGAAAATGAGAGACGTGCAAAGCTCTTGGACATGGGTAATTATAATTCTTAATGTAAAATTCTAAGTATTCATACGCGCTTCTTTTTCCAGCTTTTTACCCAAGAACCCTGGTCGCTGGTACGGTATGGATGGATTCAACTCACGGTCCAAGGAACTGGTGCTGACCTATAGCTTCAGTGACCCCTATTTTGTCGGCCCCGAGTCGGAGCTCCGCCTGTGGTATGCAGAAGACCTGTTCAACCAATGGGAAGCCGACAACAGAGGAACCGTCTGCGCCGATGTTTATGGTTACTTCTTGTAAAGTACCTCGAGGATAATAAAGGTTCAATAAAGGCAACGTAATATATGTCGTCTTTTAATAACTATAGGTGCAGCAAATGATTAAAGAGCCGCTGAGCTCGCCAATTCAATTACTAAGCTGCACAACAGCTAAAAAAAATAGATTGAAGTGATACGACACTTATAACAAAAATAATAACCTAAGTTCAATTGAGACAAAAATATTTCACGAGACCACAATTTTCGACCGAGGTCCCAGGGGCCATCTATCTAAAACCACCACGTTGTGGTACAACTTCAAGACAATTTCAGATGCTCTTTTTAAATCAATAATATCAAGCATGGAATTTTCATCGAATGTTTAATTCAAAATATGCAAGCGTCAAATTTAGCCTATTTTCGGGAGGTCAAAATCGACAATGGTAACGTTGGTTCATTCAAAAAGCATACTATTCCTGGAAAGGGCAATACTTCAACTTTACATATTTGAAATAAGCATCTGGGGCAGTGAAATTAGCGAGCTCTGGTATAAAAAGATCCTTTTGTAGCAAAAGTTTATACATATTACATATTATATATTACACAGTGCCGTGGCAGGCCTCGGAATATTGGGGGGGGGGGGGGGGGGGAGCACAATACAGAAACATTAAGAAAATATTTTGGGGCACGACCACGCCTCATTCTGGTCAATTCTTTATAATTGGGATGGAGGGGGGCACGCGCTCCCAGTGCTCCGCCGCCCCGCCCCACCTCCAACTACGGCCCTGTTACATATTACATGTATATAGTCAAAGCTGTTTCTAATCTATAGTTCTCGGCGTGCTACACTAAAACTAATATAACAGGCTTGTCTGCATCTTTTTTAATTCTACTACATAAGACTTCTACAACATTTAGTTCTTAACCTTTACTAGTAAATTTATTTTTTATCCTTACTTATTGTGCAAAAAATGGTCCCTTCTCAAAAAACCTTATATTTTCGAATTAAGCTAATTACCATATATACCATAAAACTAGCACCTATGTAGTTTATCAATACAAAGTGTCATTTGACATGACGTGACACATGTCACTGTGACTTAGTAATTGATGCGATATACGTCATTGGCCCACTGTCCCCCGTTCCCGCCGCTGCAGCCAGGTGCGGGACCATACTTGTTGTAAGTGTGATGTGCGTCTGGGCTGGTAAAGCAATAATTTCTTGCCTGCATTGCGAATACTATGTTCCCACGTCTTTTGGCTTCTTCAAAGCACTCCTGCAGAGTTGATGGATGAATAAAAGGTAACGCGATTGCTCGGTCACCAGTGTCTTTGAAACATCCAAGGTACGAATAGGAAGCTAAAGGAAACAATTCATGAGGAACGAATGCCATATATCACGTACCTTATCACCTTATTACACCTACTTTTCGCGACGTCAAAATTTCGCGATTTTGCGATGGCGGTATTTCGCGACACTTTATTTTTCGCGATTTTCCTATTTTCGTAAAAAAAAAAACAGATCACTTTTTTTTCGCGATTTCGCGATTTTGGGATAATAAAATAAAGCAAAGCAAATGGAATAAA
Source organism: Nematostella vectensis (assembly GCF_932526225.1). Taxonomy (NCBI): domain Eukaryota; kingdom Metazoa; phylum Cnidaria; class Anthozoa; order Actiniaria; family Edwardsiidae; genus Nematostella; species Nematostella vectensis. The sequence continues at coordinate 6,039,285 of NC_064041.1, read as the reverse complement.
AATGTGCTTAAATCATCAAAACCGAAGCAACCTGTAACAAAAAGATGCGTGGGCGAAATTTTGTTTCAAATAAATTTATAAATACAAGTCCAACTCAACCCCTTACCGTACGATGTAATGTACATTACTATGACTAAATAAACAAGACATGATTCCATAAAGCTTATTAAACGGCAAAAAGGCTTGTGTACTCACTTAATTTTCGCGTCTCTTTATTTTCGCGAATCTTTTAAAATCGCGAAATTCGCGAAATTAATATAACGCGAAAATTAAGTGTAATAAGGCCATGTTCGCTAGCAGATTGGTAGCTTCAGTGGCTGTGAGCACCGGGGGACGCGGTCGCTAAGTTGATTTTTTTACCCTCCCGCAATCTAAAGCACAAAAATGGCGACCCTCCGCCAAAGAGGCGATCGAAAATGATGGCCTTCCCTCAGAAAAATAAGCTAAAAAATAACTTGATTGAAATTATACTCTAACCGTGAAATGCTCTACGTACGGCACGTTCTTCAGGATATTCTATAACTGTATGAGCACTCTATACGGTGCCCTACAAAAAAAGAAAGGGGATTGGGCACCAAAAAAATATGTGCTTTCTATTTTGTTTACTGGAATATGACATAAATGTCGCTGTTTTCAGCATAACTGTGGGGAGTGGGGAGACAGACCTCCCCCCCCCCCCGCACCCCAAATTGTTGTGTGTGTGAGGAGATGGGGATAGGTGGTGGAGGGAGCACCGACTTAGGCGAGCCCACAAAGTGGCGGCGAGATGGCCTTGAATATAACCAAGCCAGAAATATTTTTGATTTTGAGCCCATATTTCAGGGGTGTAAATAATATTGAATAAGGGGATAAGGAACCATGCTCCCCCGTGAAAAATGTGCAATTTTCAAACATTTTATATGCTAATTATCGTTAGAAAAAAATAGAGAACAGCATTATTAGCTCCTTCCCAAATGAAATCTAATTTAAATATCTTGCCATACCACCAGTCTGAAAAGTTACTAGGGGGGGGGGGGGGAGGGGCAGCTTTGAATAGAAATTCGTAAATTCAATGATGGGGATTAATACACCTTTTGCAGTTCATTACGAGAAATTACACCTTCATTTGCACCAATAGTAAATCAATAAAACGAAAATACATTCATTTGAAGAAAGCGGCATTCATTTGCGCAAAATGTACATTCAATTTGGAATTTTGCATAAATGTAACGTGACCATGCATCATGATATTAACACACCCATATCATGTGATTTTCGAGTGAAACTGCCTCCATGAATGCACGTGACCAACCCAACTATTCATGTGATTTTCACGTGACCCAAGCATGCTCTGACCTCACCTTCAGCGATGCACGTGGTTCCATTACCCACGTAGCCATCCTTACAGATGCACGTGACCAACCCAACTATTCATGTGACTTTCACGTGACCCAAGCATGCTCTGACCTCACCTTAAGCGATGCACGTGGTTCCATTACCCACGTAGCCATCCTTACAGATGCACGTGACCAACCCAACTATTCATGTGACTTTCACGTGATCCAAGCATGCTCTGACCTCACCTTCAGCAATGCACGTGGCTCCATTATCCATGTAGCCATCCTTACAGATGCACGTGACCAACCCAACTATTCACGTGACTTTCACGTGACCCAAGCATGCTCTGACCTTACCTTCAGCGATGCACGTGGTTCCATTACCCACGTAGCCATCCTTACAGATGCACGTGACCAACCCAACTATTCATGTGACTTTCACGTGACCCAAGCATGCTCTGACCTCACCTTCAGCGATGCACGTGGTTCCATTATCCACGTAGCCATCCTTACAGGTGCATCTGTACTCATCCGGTCCGTCTCCGGACTCACAAGTCGCGTTACCCACACAAGGGTTGCTACAACATCCGATCTAATAATGATAAAAAATATATAAATAAAAATAGTAATAATGATAACAAAAAAAAGGGAAAAAGATATGAAAACATGTGAGTATCCGCAGTAGCTGAGGATCCCGGGGCGTTCAGAAGATATACACCTGGAGATAAGATCTACAAGTTAACCTAATTCCGTCTCTGACTTCCGCAAGAACCTACCCGACATCATTCACACCTCCTTTTTTTCACCCATAATTAGAATTATTATGTAATGTGTAATGTGAGCGTTTCAGTAGTGTTGTCGAGCGTTTGTACCGTGAGCTCCCCGTGCTCGGGAGACTGGGTCACCACTCCTGACATCATCGACGGAAAATAAATTATTGTATTGTTGTATTGTATTGTACCTCCTATCAATAGTTTTTTATTTATTCCCCTTTTTCTTCCTACCCTGTCTGCCCACCGGTTCAAGCCTGAGTATTTATGTAGAAAACAGGGAAGAACCCGAAACCTTTTGAGATATAACTAGTAAAATAATCTTTTTTCCAAACACCCTTCTTTCTTTTCGTGAAAACATTATCCGACGGAAAATAAATAATCACAAATATGAAGAATCCCGCAGCTCTTATTGAGGCTCTCCTAATGTTCTTCATTGGAGATGTTGTTTGTTAAAAGCGTGTATTCGTGGCACCTAGGGTGCACCTCCAGCTAGGTGGAGGCAAAAAAAACTGTGGATACCTCGCGCTCTTGCGCCTACTTCACTCACACTTGCGTCGTAGTAGTTCCAGTCAGTCATATTCACCAGGGAACCGGGTGCTTCCGCGGCGGATTTGTTGTTTAATTCGCACATGTAAGATTGCTGGTCTTGTTTCTTGAAATTGAAGGAGGCACATCGCTCATTGGATAAACAGTTCATGGAACAATGGGTGGGATTGGTGACGTTGTGCGATGCAATCACGTGATCAACAAGGACACTATCTTCAATAAAAGATGTTAACAATTAATTGAATTCCGGGCTTATGCGAATAAGAGACGGACCATAGGAGATTTGATGGTGGGTGAGCAGACCAAAAATACAATGGACGGTGCAATAATTATCAGGATGGGGGATGTAAAACCAAAGGGGTTGGGCATTAAGTTAAAATCTTGCTAAGATAATGGGTCAACCTTAACTTTTTCACATAAGGGTACGCCTTTCCAGATTGTGCTCGGCACTATTTTACTAGGTTTTGTTGTCTTATATATCTCAACTAGGCTAAGACTGTAAGACTGGTGATTTCGACATTCTAATAGGTAGGCTGTGCTTTGGTAACCACAAATATTGGGTAGCCTGTGTGGAGTTCATTACAATAATAGAATACCTTATCTAGAAGATCTGTTTGCCATGTTTTCCTGTTTTACATCTATTGTAATTATTTCTCGTTAGGAGATTGTTGTAATTAAGGTCTGTTATCAGGTTTGACATTATTGACATTGGTGATTTTTGTAAATGAACATTGGTTTTTTAGAAGTATCCAAATAACAAAGGTAAACGAACACAAAAGAGAACAAAGTCATTTATAATACAGGTAGTTGTTATACACTAAAGTGTGATTTACCCGTTCAGGGACAACAATATAAGATATACTATAATGCATGTATTAAATAAAAGCAATATTCTTTCTTTTATTCAAATTTTAATAAAACACAACTCAACTCTAAAAAAATAAAAATATACGGTAATTTTCTTTTCGCCAATGAGCACTATTAGAGCACTATTTTGATTTTGGAGCACTTTTTAAGCACTTTTTGGGTGTTTTTGGGAACACTATCTGCTTACTTAAATCGACATCAAAATCAAAATGTTTTGTTTTGTATCCAGATTTTTCAAAATTTCCTTCGCGCGCAAATGGCTAAAATGTCACCTTTCCAAGCTTGAGAACCTCTTTGTAGTCTCAGTCTCTCTCCGCTCTGTTCTATGAATCTCTAAACATCTATCAACCCTTATCTGCATAATGAGCTCGTTGTGTCTCGCTCCGTCGCCTGAGGTCAAACTTAGAAAGCGGACTCCAATAAGCATCCATATTGTAGCGGCCACACCAAGACGACAAAAGGATAAGTTTTTTCACCCATAAAAAAAAAAAAACGAACCGCCGCGTATAACAATCTCAGGTCTATAGGACTGTGTTAAACCATTTTTAAGTTAAATATTACTCAATCCATTTTAATTATTGGATAGAAAGAAAAACATTCCAACTCTGCTCTGGACCATTTGCAGAAAAAGAAAATTGAAATGAAACGCTTTGCGCTTGTCAGCTTGTTGGTCATTAATTGTATATAGGCAAGATATAATTTTTAAACTACCGTTTCCCGGACATTTGGCGGTTTAGTCGAA